>NC_069361.1:20639642-21279285 GCF_021730395.1 Mercenaria mercenaria | reverse complement strand
GTCAGCTGACATTGCTAGTGTTTCTAGATTCCTGCAAGTATAAACCTGTTCTCCACAAGTAACTGACAACTTCTCTATGCAAATCAGAGATAGAGGAAGAATGAATTTCAAACCGGCTATAGGCCTCACCAGAATTAGAACCTATCACACCCTGACTGAAACTGATCTCCATCTGTTGAACTATCCAGGTATGCTCGAGACGGAGCTCTTGATTTTAAAATTGCAATTCCTTAAATGGAATGGTTCTATTTACAGTCATAGAAAATGTTACATTTGTGTACATACAGAATATATTGATATGTATATGTTTAAGTGAAGTAAGTTGTCACCTGTAGGTCATAGGCATCCTGTAGATCTTTTAGGCGTTTCTGATACATTTCATCAATTGCCTCTTTATCATCGTTTAATTTTTTCATCTTATCCTTAACGTCTTGAGCATTTGGTGTCTTCCCCAACACAGCAACTCCAAGTGCATCTACTTGCTCAAACCTGCAACGATTCAAAATCAATCTTTTATAGAGTAAAATCATGTTATTTCGTAGGCATTTAATTTTGTGGTTTTGGCTAAAACAGCTCCCCCAGCCCCCATAACACCCGAGGACAAAAAATTGTATATTTCAACTTTATAATAAACAGCAAAATCCATGAAAATTTCTCCTCCACAACTTCCATACAGTCTTCTTTCATAAAATGAAAATTCTGTTCCACTCCAGGAATTGAAACGATTACCTGTAAATTGAAAGTAGTGCCCTGCATAACTGACCAGACTCCAGGTGTATGAATACATTAGCCTACTTACACAGGTTTATGTGCATCTATATCCTCAGCCAGGTCCTTATGTTCCTTCAACAAGTTTTCTGCTGTTTGCACATTCTGGGGTATTTCAGCATTCTTTAGTTTAGCTTTCGTCTGACCTGCCCAACTTGACTGGAAAACCAAGCATATACATTTAGAGATAAAAACTGACTTTAAAGGTGGTCAATCACATTTAAACAACATTTAATGACATTTTTTACTTTTTGTATATTCTGGTAGAGAATTATTTAAGGAACAAAAAGACCTATTACATCGAGTTAGATTCCTATTTGAAATGTATATTTTATTATTTTTATAAAATTTTGTAATTACTCCCCTTTAATATGAAAGTATATAAAAAGCTGGGTATTTCTTTTTATTTCGATACAATGTCTAGTTTTACATTTGCATTTGATAGACATATCAACTATTGAACAATCTGAACCAAAATGCAAGTTTAAAAGCTGTGTGTAGCTTCTGAATTCATTTATTTCCCATCTATCTTGGTTGCGCAACCAAGATAGGCAAAGGGAGGTAATAATAATTTTTCAAACTTGCGTTTCTAATGAATTCCATCAAATACATAATTTTTAATGCAAATATTTTACAAATATATTACAATATGTCTAATATTTATACATTTCCTTAGGCAAAGTATGTTTATCAAATTTATACTTATGATAAAATAACTCTATCTTGGTTGGGCAACCAGGATAGGAAAATGAAATTTTAAAAATACCTCCAGTGAAAATCTAATTTGTATTAAGTGTTAAGTGAACATAAATGAGTGTAAATGATCAGATGCTAAAGTTTCGAACAAATCCGTTACATGGCCAAAATCTGATTATCCACCTTTAAACTGCCTTTGATTCACCTACTAAAAAGCCTTTGTGTTTCTTTATTTATAATACTGATATTAAACATCATTACACATAATGTGAAGCAACCTGAACTTCCTTTTTTAAATTTTTCGAATTAACACAAGATTTAATTAGGCATATTTTATTCTAGCAGTTTATTTCAGACATAACCAGTTTTACAAAATTTCTACAGATAATGTTTTCTTCAGGGCAAGAAAAACAATATCTGAGATTATGAAAGCTGAGACAAAGACATTCAGAAGGACATAATTTTCATATGCCTCCATCCCTATTCTAACAGGAAACAGAAAAGATAAACATACAAAAAAAACATGGACGAAAGAATGCTGAATGTGTGACCATCCAATTTGCAAGTCAGCATGAAGTTAATCTATAACTAGGAAGATCACAATAACACCAATACTATTTTGTAAATAAGCTGCTGATTAATTTAGATTATATCAGTGGGTGGTGTATTTACCCTCTAAATGATGGTGATAATATTAATACATCAGCAATGAACACAGTAGGTACAAATTTAATCTGTGGTCAGCCTGGACTAAAAACATTTCTGTTTATTATTATATTAAGATGAGTGAAGAGGATTGTCCATATCATCAACGTCACAAAAAATAACTGAGCCGTGCCATGAGAAAACCAACACAGTGGGTTTGCGACCAGCATGGATCCAGACCAGCCTGCGCATCCACGCAGTCTGGTCAGGATCCATGCTGTTCGCTTTCAAAGCCTATTGGAATTAGAGAAAGAACAGCATGGATCCTGACCAGACTGCGCAGATGCAAAGCCACTATGTTGGTTTTCTCATGGCGCGGCTCAATTCTTCTCAAGTCCTACGCAGATTGACAAAGCCCAATTTTATCTTATTTTTAATTAAATTCTTGTTATTGGAATGGTTATGGTCTAACAACAGAAACTTAAAGTAGATTAATATGATTTTTGAAGTAAATTTTATTATTGTTTAAACTTTTAATGAAATTTTGTGTTCACTTACAAAATAAATCTTGGTTTAGTAGTTCCACTTCAGGTATGAAATAATGGACGTGCTTTAAGCTTTAACTACTGACAATAGACCTTCTAAAATTTGTCTTTTTATGCAAATATTCTCATCATGGAAGATCAAAAATGGAAATATGAATCAAATTTCCCTCTCATTAAATGACAAACAAGTTTTTTTGATATATATACTGTTCTTAACCTTTTGACTGACTTTTTTTTATCAGAATCGAAACGCTTAAAACTATTTGCCATTAAGAAAAAGCTTAAGATTTTTTTATCCTGTAAAAACATTTTGCGTGTTTGCTATGTGTTTAACTGTATACTCAACTGGAACTCTATTCTGTAATTTCAGTAAATTGACAAATCATTTCATGCATCTTTGTTCCTCTACATCACTAGCTCTTCCTTCAACAGTTTCTCTACATCAACTCCACATAAAGGAATGGATGAAAAAGAACTTCTACCAAATCATAATGAACAACACCTAACACAACTGGAGATCCAACTCATCTCCTAGACAACATTTGCATAACCCGGGGACCAAACTTATGTACTAAATGCTTCCGTAACTTTTCTTAGGGTTTTAAGGTGTAAATAGTTCATAGTGTAAATAGGTGTAAAAAGGAGTTCCCAAGCATACCAGTTCCTTAGCACTGTCATCAAACTGTAGTCTCTCTGCTTGTTCTTGAAGTTTCCTTTTCCTCTCTGCTGCTTTGTCCTACAAATTACAGATCAAGTATTACATCATCTATTGAGAAAGGAATAATCTATAATTCTCTACCAATGGAGTCAAAGCCTGATATACAATAACTGCTTTCTCAATATTCCAATATACTAGAGCTTTCTTTTAAATTCTAAAACAGACCTTAGATTTAAAACTTCTTGCAAGCCAAATTCACTCTTGCTCTTCTGATATATCAAATCTCTTACAGACACAATAAAGAAGAATTTCTGGTTCTCAAAGAAACATATTTTAAATTTTGTAGCTTGAAAAATTAAACATCTGATTTTGCTTTTTGGTAGGCACAGTGGTGTAGACTGGATCCAAGGATGTAAAGCAAAGTTTAGATACCAGTCTCAGACATCTAAGTTTAACTTCGAAACTGACTAATATCACGGTCAAATTCTGAAACTGGTCTCCAAACTTTTATAACCCTGCAGCTTTCCTTAGGGCAGAATTTAGACTTCACTCTTTGATAATATAAGCTGAAAGAATCTTTCTCTACACCTGATGAAAAATATATCTTTTAAACGAAGCAAAATTGCAAAAACCATATTGCAGCAGACGTAACTTACCATGAGGTCTTTCCACATTTTATCTAGCTCCTTCTGCCTCTTATCAACATAGCCAGACTCTTCTGGGTAACTGGACTTTACACTGAAAATATAAAGCATTGGTTTACAGAACACTCACGACATGTATAAACATTTTCACTTTTCTGATAGAGGCCCATTTCTTCATACATTTTGCCAGATTCTTTATACATTTCAAGTATAAACTACAGTTATGGACATGTGTTGCTGTAGAACCAAAATAAGCATTTCTGCAAAATTATTTTCCTCTTTTTCTTAATTTTGTAGAAATCTTGGAATCTTAAATGATTAGAACTTTGTTTAAATTATTGAAACTTTTTTTGAGTATTAAATAGAGAAACAACGTGAAAACAGTTGACTTACGCTCCAGCTAGATATTCCATTCTGTTCATCTTTTCTTGGACAGGCACGAGTTCACGCTCCAGATTCTGTAAGGTAAAACAGCTATCATTCAGTTTCAAATGTACAGATATATTTGCTGCTAATTATTCTACAATTATACAAAGTATAAACACAGAAGCTCCTCCCAACGTAACTGCTGGCACCTTAGAACCACCAATCTTTCAAATTCCAGCTGGAGGACTTCAACATCAGACAACATGGACAGGGTTCAAACCCACATAGGTGAGGGCAAGTAGTTCACAGTCAGTGACCTCAAATGCTCTGTCATAGAGGCCCTTCAAAAGTATAGGGCTGAAGTATCATGAAAATGAATGATGAAACAGCATTCCATTTAACATAATGTTTTCTATGGAGTGCTTGATTAGATTTGGACACTTTCTTTGTCATTAGAGTGATGTGTTGATTTTCTTCGCTTCATCGCAAGTGTGTAATAGCACTAAAACATTTAGAAGATGAATCAAGCAAGTCTACATACAGCATGTTTCCTTTGGAGTGCTTGATTGGCTTTCAGGTCTTTACCAAGATCATCAGTAGCACTGAGAACATTGTCCTTCTCTTTAATCCATTCTACCAGCTCATCACATGTGGACTGGAACAGTTCTATACTGTAAACACAATACCAAAATTTTTAATAGTAATTTCAGTGATGAAAATATTTTTCTAAAACGAATTCATAGGGTGTAAATGCTCCATGTAAAATTTTTTAACAATAGGTGTGTCCTTGACCTTTGAATTTGGGATCAACAACTTACAAGTGAATGGTTGTGTAACGTTGGTACAGTGAATGTTTATGCCAAGTTAAATGACCATTTCCATATATACAGTTACAGACTTGACAAGAAAACAATAATGTATTTGACCTCCAAGTATGAACTTAATAAATTTGACCTCTACTCTGACCTCTGTGACCCTGACAATGCTATGAGTCTGTACCTTACACACACTGTATTACTATCGCAGTCATTTGTGAGTTAAAAAATTCAAAGTGAAAAAAATTTAAACAACAAGACTGTGGCTAAAACGTCCTTAAGCAAATGAACAACTGTCATGTACATGCGTACTTGTCACTTGCCCTACATTACAAGCTGGCAACTATAATTAACAATTCCATTACATTACATTGAAGCTCCTTGAAGATTTTTTACCTTGTCTATTTTCAGCTTGTTTAACTTTCATTACCAGTACTCTACATTACAAGCTGGGATTTATAATTACCATTCACTGACAGTTTAATTACCTTGAAGCCCCTTTAAGATTCTTTTCCTTGTCCATTTTCAGCTTATTTAACTTTCATTACCAGTACTCTACATTACAAGCTGGGATTTATAATTACCATTCACTGACAGTTTAATTACCTTGAAGCCCCTTGAAGATTCTTTTCCTTGTCCATTTTCAGCTTATTTAACCGCTCCCACCTGTAACATCAAAGTTTGTATTTATTAACCCTTACCATGCTAAATTTCTATAATGGATTGGTCAACCTTCCAATATGGGCAGTACCATTTATCATTTGAAGGGGTGTTTACTAAAAACTTACTGACTGAATAGCGAACAGTGCAGACCATGATCAGACTGCACAGATGTGCAGGCTGATCTTGGTCTGCACTGGTCGCAAAGGAAGAATCACTTGCCACCAGCAGGCTAAGGGTTAAACAAATATATATTGTTTCATTGAGAAATGAGAAATTAGATATTAAATCTATTTCTAACAAAGCAATATTTGTATTTCCATAATAAAATTCAAATATTGAAATTCTGACAACAGACGAAAACTGGCTAGTATTCCTCCAGACTATAATATTTGTTTCTCTCATTGTATTTATTAGAATAAAAAATTAAAGGGACATAATCTTGGAAGAACATAACCTGGCTGCTATTTTAGTTCTTGATCTATATAACATATCTACAATAGTATGGTACTGTCCAGTGATTTTTTTTTAGATCTTTCAAAACAACAGTTACTGTGGCATTCTGAACAGGAAAATATCACCTAATAAACGCCAATAAGGGGAGAATCCACATTATTTGATTTTCACGATAACAGGCACAGTACCAATTTACAAGAATATGTTTACTTCTAATCAGGTGCCAAATTGATAAGGATATTGGCATCTGATTAGAAGTAAACATAGTGTGACATAATCAGTCCATAACAGCAGCTCAAGTTTTAAATTTGAAGCAACATGTGGGTAATTGGGGTTGAAAAATGACTTTCATAAAACTCTTCACTATGAATAGTAATTTTCTTTTAATTCTAAGGGGAAAATATGGCTATTTTTGGCTAGGGAAAACAGTCTGTACTCTGCTGTAATAAAAAAAAATCAAAAAAAAAAATCACTGTTGTCTGTTAAATACTATACCCCCCATCTGAACGGAAGACATTTGAAAATGGCAATTATTTCAAAGGTAAAATATTTTTAACAACTGGGCTCAAACCAAAGTCTAACAGCTGATGCAGAGCAACTGGAACATATGCTGGTACCTGTCATTGATCTCTTTTTGTCGTTTTCTAACTTTATCTTTCTGACTGGTCCCCCGTTTCAAGATGTCCTCTGCCAATTTGTTGATATCTGACAACCTACCACTGTTAGCTGCTATATTAGTTAGCAGTTGCTGAAATATAGAAATTGGGTAACTTTTATTTATCTTTGTCCCTTACATAGAAATATAGGAATTGGGCAAGTTTTATTTATCTTTGTCCCTTACATAGAAATATAGAAATAGGCAAGTTTTATCTACCTTTGTCCCTTACATAAAAAGATAGAAATTGGGCATTTTTTATTTATCTTTGTCCCTTACATAGAAATAGACAACTTTTATTTATCTTTGTTCCTTACACAGAAATATAGAAATTGGGCAACTTTTATTTATCTTTGTCCCTTACATAGAAATACAGAAATTGGGCAACTTTTATTTATCTTTGTCTCTTACATAGAAATACTTTTGCATTGATTAAAAGAGTGAGTCGATTAATTTTCAGACAAGGCGCTTATATAATTATACTTTAGGATTAAATTACTCTTTTCTGCTGCTCTTGCATTTGTGAACCAGCTTAATTTTCTATTTTATGCTACGTGCAAAATATTTCGTAAACAATTTTTCATCAAATATTGAATCGAAACTACCACAGTAAGTTTGGAAATGATCTAACTAAGAAAAAGAGTGCTCACACTTATATGTTTCGTTTAGAAAAAAGAAAGTTATCGCCGTTTTTTTAACGCTACTGATTGACGCAATGTTAAAATATCAGAATAAATATAGGGGTCAGCTATAAACGTCTCGATTAAATCTATCAAAAAAGTCTTATTACATGGCAAAGTCGCCACAAATTATAAGTGCTAACAAGTAAAGACTCTTTAATTCTGTCTTCATTATTAGGTTAGTAATTACTCTTTAATGTTAAATAAATTACTATGTTGATTTTCAGGTAAATGCTTTGACCCTTTTATTCTTTCGGTATAATAAAATAAATATTGCATTCCTGAGAGGGTGATATGAAAAATGTTCACCCCTCGAAATATGAATATAGACCTCGGCTGGCGCCTCGGTCAATATTCATATATCTCGCGGTGAACATTTTTCATATCACCCTCTCGGGAATCAGGGGCGTCGGAAGGTGTTTGATATTGGGGCCGCGAGGGAGGGGATGAGTAGGTACGGGAGGGGGCATCCTACTCCCGTAAGGGGGGTAAGGGGGACCTCCCCCTGAAATTTTTTTAAAACGGGATCATAAATGGCGAGTTCTGGTGCATTTAAGGGTACCGAATCGCATCTCAAGTCTCCAGTATTTTCTTACTATTTACATGACTATAAGCAAAATAAAGTTTAATAAACTCTTATCAGAATTAATAATGTATAACGCAATACAAAGAATGCATGTATGTTTTTTTTTGTATTTAATGTATTGAACAATAATCATTCATGTTACATTCATTTCTTATTTTTGTTTGAAATATCACTTTTTGAGTAAAAATTTATGTAATTAATTCCTTACATCTTAGCGGTGTGATAAATCTTAACACTTACCTCTTTCATTAAATAAAAACATGATAATTATTTTTCTGAGTTTTATAAGTTACCGGTTATACCTTAGATCTTTGCGGCTGGGTATAGCTTAAACGTTCCATTGACTAAAGACATGCCAATTAAAAACATGCTGATTTGTTCATGCGTAATTAAGTCCAATCACGGACACGTGTGTACGACTCCAGTTAACACCCCCGATCGTGTCACCGTCACCACGGTAACACACTAATCTGGACAGCGTGTATTGTTTAACGCGAAGCAAAATTTAATATACTATACAAAATATTGGGTCCAACTTATGAATTTACAAAAAATCGTTTTTGGGCAAATTATTGGGGCCGCGGTCGCGGCCCCTGCGGCCCCACTTCCGACGCCCCTGGGAATGCAATATTTATATAATATGCACCTACAATTTTATAAGTACACTAGTAATTTGAAGTGAATCGTAATATTTGCATGCATATCTGTGTATGTGTACACCTTTATATTTACACAGTCATATGTATATATACATGTATATTTTGAAATGTGTGCACAAAGTAGACTTCAGAACCAAATAAGATTTATCAGCCAAGTCAATATTGAAATAACAAAATAACAATTGCATAGTAAGCAAATTCTGGCAATGGGCATTAACAATTTCATTATATTGGTAAGTAGATAAATGTGAGCAAATGTGGTTTAGTTATCACTTCACTATTGTCAATTTATCCTCTTATTGATACATCAATTACAATGGAATATATCAAAACACACAATTTCATCCAGTATAATAGACTTATTTCTCCTGGACAATGAGAAACCTAAGGGAAGTAGTTCTTTCACTATCATGATATTACTGGTAACAATTAATACCGATATTCATTTTGACTGTATTAACTGATGGCCCTATATCGCTCACCTGTTATCATTGCACTTGAGGACAAGAAGGTCCTCAGAAAACATATCTAAGTCCAAAGGACAGGAACAACAAAGGGAAGAAATTTAACCAAAAAGAAAAAAAAAATCTTACAAGGTACAGATATGTCAAAATACACCTAAAAATTGGAGGTACCATCCATGTTGTACCACAGAAATGTGGTCTCGGTTTTTCCCTATGGCCAATAATAAAAAAGTTACTAAAAATAAGCTATTTATAGTAACGTAAAAGGGAAGTAATTAAAAAAAAAATTATTGTAAGTGAACAAAAGAAGGATCTGCCAAATAAATCTGTTGACATAAATGAAATTTCAGATCAGTATCTTCATTAGTTACGGAGATATACCCATTTTAATTTGAAATAAAGGGAGGTAATTTGACATAAAATCAGTCCATAGTTATCTACCCTGATTAACTCAGTCCAACTAATGACAATAATGAAATTTCAAATAAGTCCTATAAGAACTTACTGATATAAATCCATTTTGATTACAATCAGGGGAGGTAATCAGATATAAAATAACTCTGGAACCTACGATTGGATCTGATTTGTCATGGAATCCAAGATTTATTGTTGTTGAAGATATTTTGGAAGTTTGTATCAAATAAAGCCATAAATGAAGTATCTATATGGCTGCAAAAGCCAAAATAGCCAATTTTGGACCTTTAAGGGGCCATAACTCTGGAACCCATGATGGAATTTGGCCAGTTCAAGAAAGGAATCAAGATCTTGTGGTAATACAAGTTGTGTGCAAGTTTGGTTAAAATCAAATCATAAATGAAGCTGCTATTGTGCAGACAAGGTCAAAATAGCTAATTCTGGCCCTTTCAGGGGCCATCACTCTGGAACCCATAATGGAATCTCGCCAGTTCAAGAAAGGAACCGAGATCTTATGGTGATACAAGTTGTGTGCAAGTCTGGTTAAATTAAAATCATAAATGAAGCTGCTAGTGTGCAGACAAGGTCAAAATAGCTAATTTTGGCCTTTTCAGGGGCCATAACTCTGGAACCCATAATGGAATCTGGCCAGTTCAAGAAAGGAACTAAGATCTTATGGTGATACAAATGAAGTATCTATATGGCTGCAAAAGCCAAAATAGCCAATTTTGGACCTTTAAGGGGCCATAACTCTGGAACCCATGATGGAATTTGGCCAGTTCAAGAAAGGAACCAAGATCTTGTGGTAATACAAGTTGTGTGCCAGTTTGGTAAAAATCAAATCATAAATAAAGCTGCTATTGTGCAGACAAGGTCAAAATAGCTAATTTTGGCCCTTTCAGGGGACATAACTCTGGAACCCATAATGGGATCTGGCCAGTTCAAGAAAGGAACCGTGATCTTATGGTGATACAAGTTGTATGCAAGTTTGGTTAAAATAAAATCATAAATGAAACCACTATCGTGCAGACAAGAAATTGTTGACGGACGGACGCACGCACAGATGCACGGACACACGAAGGGTGATCACAAAAGCTCACCTTGTCACTATGTGACAGGTGAGCTAAAAATGTTGCCCTCCATACCTATTGTTTTTATTAATGACAGATATTTTGTAACAAGGACTTTGCTGGTAACATAAAATTGGAGCTATAACTTTATGTGATGAATATTACCAACACCTCTTTCTTAAAGAAAAACTGGCATTTCTTTCACCCCAATACATGTAAGGACTTATTTTAATTAAATATGGAGATGAGAATGTTTAACAAATTAGATCTGTAATATGCGAGGAATAACCCAAATGATATTGTCTTTTATAAAATGACCCCAGATGGATTTTAACAATTTTTTCTCTAGGGGTAAGGGATGTGTTTGTTGGCATGGTGGGGGAAGGGGAGAGGAGAGTCTGGCTGCTGCCCCCATCTTTGCCCATCCCAGAAAAAGTAAGTCACAAACAATAAATTATGTTCTCTTCATGGTGACCACATGTATATAGTTTCATTGAAAAAAAAAATATTTTTTTTAAAACTGCAAAAGTACTTCACATTAACTTCAGGGATGGTGTGTACATGTGTGAGCCCTCAATTTTAATCATCCATGAAAACAAGACAGTCATGATGGCCCTAGATTGCTCATATGAGTTACATCACTTGCTTGAACAGTATGGTATATGGTTATGCAAGGAAAATGTCTGGGAAATTATTCTGAAATAGTACTGTGTTTTCTAACAAGAATATTCTAAACGTTTCTACTAAATAAATACAGGTTGGTAATGTGTGTGTCGAGGTGGGGATGGGGGGGTGTTTGGGTAAGAGGTTGGGGTAATGATGACACAGGGCACTAAGAGACACTATCAAACAAGACTTTTAAAGTTTCCACCACATACATACAGAGAAAATGACCATACACTCTGGCGGCAAAGTTTTTTTGACGAAAGGGAAAATAATATGTATAATCTAGGTAAAGTGTCAATTTTTTAAAATTTGTTATGCTCATTTTAAGCGAAGATATTTTAGTAGCCTAACATGGGTAAAAAAAAAACTTACACACTGAACAAGAACAATCACTCTCACTTCTAAGTATGATCTTGGCCTGGAATCTAGGGGACTGGATCTTGCTTGTAACAAATGGTCACATTATTTGCAGCATTTGTGCCAAGAAAAAATAGAATCCCTTGAGGGATGGAAGAATTACATTAGATCTGTTGTCTATTACTGTTATTCCCTGAAGAAGGCCTGTAGCTGAAGGGCTGGAATATTAGTAAATTGTAAACTGGCTGCATGTTTGGTTTTTATCTACTTATGCCAAGTAATACCAAACTACTTTGAAGGATGGCAGAGTTATGGACTGGACACAAAAAATGGACAGATGGACAGTCAGAATGATGTAAAAGCAATATTGATTTCAAAGGGCCTCCGACAAGGTTCAAGCTCATAAAACTGGATTTGGAGAGAGGCATCAAATCTCCAGCAGTTGTTTTACAGAAATGTTTTAAAAATGAACAACACTGGACAAGGCTGCACACAGAAACTGACACTTTATCTCAGTTTTACATCCCTGGAGCTTGAATGTAAAATATCTAGACACATGAAATTTAGATACAAACACTTGTAAAGCCACTTTTGAGGTTCAAAGTAACTGTTTATTTTTAGATAAACAATTTTAGCAGCAGCTGCAGTTCCTATATTTATGGATTTCCTACATAAAGACACACTTAAGTCACAACCGCTCTAACATGCAATCAGTTCATCATTATAACAACAATTATAAACAAGAGCAATCAGTAAACTGATGTATGCTCCTATAAATATATCCTGGAAACAGGAGATATACCAATATCTGCATATTATATGAAATGAAGAAAAAAAAAACCCAAACAACAAAAGGGCAATGATTGCTCTGAACTGCTGACCCGAGTCTCAAGTTTGATGAAGATCCATCAAGCAGTTCCTGAGAAGCTCTTTAAATGTTTTTTTGTTGTTTTTTTTAAATTTATATTTAGTTCTAGTGACCTATAAAAGGGACTAAGAGTCCTAATTTAAACACATTTGGGAGAGATTCCTAGATTGAATCTAAAGACTGACTCTGATAAAATATACATACAACTGCTAGTAAATGAGAAGACAGTTAGAGGGATTCCTATTTTGAGCTCTAGTGTTACAGGGGCAAAGTATTTGCATTTTAATAAACTTGTGAGGGAACCGTATTATGTTGGTACAGACCAAGTTTTATGAATATCTGCCACATGATTCAGAGGAAAAAGCCATTTGAATATAATTCTATTTCTAGCAATAGTGGCCACTGAACTGAGCTCAACAGACCAAGTTTGACGGAGATTCTTCAAGCAGTTGATGAGAAGTTGTTTTAAGGTATTTCTATTTTTAGCTTTCTATGCTCTACTTAAGGAGCCAGGTGCCCCCATTTGAACAACTTTGGTAGTGGACCATCCAAGTAAAGTTTCGTCAGCTTCCATCAAATAATTTCAGAGATGTCATTTGAAGAGAAGTGTAGACAGCATACAGACAATGAATGCCAGAGGGATCAGAGCACTTCATGCTCAGGTGAGCTAATAATGAAAGGGGGTGTCATTTGGCAACTAAAGTTGATAAGTTATACTTAACAGTTGTGTAAAGTTTTACCCTATTTTCAGCATCAGTTCTATTGTATTTTTGTGTGTCCATAGGACACTAGTGTCCCACTCCTTCCTATCCCTGTACATGGTTTCATGACTTGTTTGTGTTTGTAACTACTACACACCATTGATCATTACTCTGTGCAGTTACCTACCTCAAATTTCTTTCTGACAGCATCCATATTATCAGACAGGCTTTCCTTGCTTGTAAGCAGAATTTCTTTCTCTTTCATCCAGATATCAAACTCATCACATTCTCGGTAGAATTTGAACAATTTGCTGGCATCCTCCAAACTTATTCTCCTAGTCTGAAATTCAGACAGGGTACATTTACTAACAATGTAGTACACTACACAGGTAAAGATATAAATCTTCAAAATATTTTTTTATATACAAACACCAATTACTTAGTGATTAATTGTATGTTAAAAGCCTAATCATACTAACAGAATCATAATTATGCATGTTGTCACTTAATCTTACAGGCTTTTGTAAAAGAAGAATATTTTTGATCTTATAGGTTTATTTTAATATGTATCACACTTACTATATTTAGAAACACTGAAGAATAGAACTTTCTAATAACTGTGAAAATTGACTTATAAATAGATCACTTAAGATCAATGGCAGATTGGACATTAAAAAGAATTATTATATCATTTATTCTTTGATACAAACTGACATACCAGTATATCTTTATCAATATATGTAACTTCAACTGAGACAAATACATAATTCTGTATACTTTGGATACTGCTATGCAGTAAGTAAAACTCTTAACTATTCCATCAAATATTTTATACTAAGTAATATAAACTGATTTTTCTAAAGAGGCAATTTTCTTTTCTTTGAGATATATGTAAGATATAATTTGTCACTTCAGAGCAAAAATTGGATAACTGCATTGACACAAATATGCACTTACCCAGTGTTAGTGCAGAGGTGACATTATATATGGCATTTGATTGATCTTCAGCCCTGTATTGCACCATGTGCAGAAATATTGCTACTTTATGTACAGTTTTGTTAGGAATTATCCTAATAATGTCAATTATTACATTAATGCATAATCAACAGAAACAATCTCTTTTATTACATGACTCCATATGTAAATTGTTGGTCCATAGTTTATTCTACTGACCAGTCAATAGTTTTACCTCTAAATTCTACTGGGCTAAAGTAAATACTTGAAGTAAAAATATGAAGATATGTAACAAAAGACATATTGAAAGGCTTGCCAGTTAAAAGTCATACTTATTGCCTGAGGTACCATTCAATAAGCTTTTTATTACATGGTATCAGATATTCATTTTTACTTCTATTTCTAACTATAACCTTATAGATATAGACCAGTTATATAGCAAAAAATGTGAACCAGCAATTCATTTAACAAATCATGTAATAACTCCTGACTGGCAAGCCATTCAATAAGTTGAATAATTCTTATAGGTATTGCCTAAAAAACAACAGCGCCGCCAAGTGGGGCAATATACGCCCAAAGGCTTACATCATAGGATGGGAGCAAAATTTTAAGAACTTGACTGTTGTAGCCCCAAAGGACTGGAACAACAAAAGGAAAACTTCAAAAAACAAATCTAAGTCCAAAAAAAAAATATTCAAAGTCTACAAAAAAATCCTTATCAGGTACAGGTATGTAAAAATACACCTTAAAATTGGAGGTACCATCCATGTTGTACCACAGAAAAGTGGTCTCGGTTTTTCCCTACGGCCAATAATAAAAAAGTTTCAAAATAAGCTATTTATAGTAACATAAAAGGGAAGTAATTCAAAAAAAAAATTACTGTAAGTACAAAAAAGAGATCTGCCAAATAAAAACAAGAGCACTGCAATGCTGAGCAATATACACAAAGCAAAGTCATATATGACCTTTGACCCTTAAGTGTGACCTTGACCTTGAAGCGAGTCATTCGGAACATGCGCTCTGCACATCGTTCGTTGTGGTGAACATTTCTGCCAAGTTTCTTTGAAATCCTTCCAGCAGTTCAAGAGTTACAGAGCGGACACGAAACAAACTGACATGACTTTTGACCCCTAAGTGTGACCTTGACCTTCAAGCAAGTCATCCGGAACATGCGCTCTGCACGTCGTCTTGGTGTGGTGAACATTTGTGTCAAGTTTCTTTGAAATCCTTCAAGGGGTTCAAGAGTTACACAGCGGACACAAAACAAAGTGATATGACCTTTGACTCCTAAGTGTGACCTTGACCTTGAAGCGAGATATCCAAAACATGCGCTCTGCACATCGTCTCGGTGTGGTGAACATTTGTGTAAAGTTTCCTTGAAATCCTTCAAGGGGTTCAAGAGTTACAGAGCGGACACGAAATTGCTAATGGACAGACGGACGGACGGACAGACGGACACCAGCGTCATAACATAATACGTCCCTTCGGGCATATAAAAATGTTATAATTTTTCATGTCTATAAAGTACATCGAGATTTCTGCATTATCATTAAAAACATATCAACAGAACACATGATTACAATTTCACAGGCAATTTATCAGACTGAATAATCAATCAATATTCCAATTAAAAATCAATTAGCATACTTCCCTTCCATATAAAGAATAATTCTGTTATTCTAAATTTGACCAACAGAACTTTTTAAAAGCTAGGATCAAAAACACTGGGACTGTAACCTGGTATGTTATTTTACCATGATATACTGTTAATTCTTAGTACTGAAATTACATCATAGCAGCCAGTTAACATAACTGCTCTGCCTTGAGTATCAAGACCCATTTTTTTCTCCACAAATAAATGACAACTTCACCACATGGATCAGAAGTGAAGTGACTTTCTACAAATTGCCATCTGTAAAAACACCATGGAAACATTAGCCTAAGGATCAAACCCCTTTCCAGTATTGCACTACTAAAACTCATTACCAAGTTTTGTTCACATATTGCACTAACATTAATGTGAGACTATCCCTAGGCAATCACAATGTTAACAAACCTGTGCAAGCTTCAGCAGTTTGTTGAATGTCAAGGTTATGTTCTTCTGACGTGACTCCACATTCTCCTTGTCAAAGTGAAGGTTCGACTTTGATCTCACTGTAAAATAACAAGGTAATTACACTGTACTCCCAAATACATGCACTACTGAATATCTAATATTCCAAAAATACTATTTCATACGCAAAACAAGAAATGGTCACGTCTGCACTATCAGATTATAACACTGTATTACAACTGTCAACCCTGAAAGATGGACAATACACATACTGCTGAGGCACCATTAAGTTTTCAATTATCTAAATGGTCTAGATGTATACAGACTCTTCAACAGATAAAAACTGAAAGTAAATCCAGTTCTGTGTTAAATGAGTTAAAAGGTTTCTTTTAGAATTAGAGGCTCTCAAAAGACAAAGTCTAATGATGTTATATCTCATTTGAACCAAGGAGGATTAAGTTTATAGATGCTGAGGCTTTGCTTTTTTGCTCTTAAACAGGAATCTGATAAATTTATAAAGGTGATTTGTGATTTTAAAAGAACAAGAGCTGTCACTAATGGTGACAAATGCCCCCGCAGCACCTTGACCTTTGACCTGGTGACCCCAAAGTCAGTAGGGGTTGTGTACTCAATAAGTACTATCAGCATGTGAAGTTTGAAGGTCCTGGGTGAAATGGTTCGTGAGTAAAGTGCCTTCATGCAAAAAGTTAACATTGGCCCCTGTGACCTTGACCTTTGACCTGGTGACCCCAAAGTCAGTAGGGTTGGTGTACTCATGAAGTACTATCAGCAAGTAAAGTTTGAAAGTCCTGGGTGAAGTGGTTCGCGAGTAAAGTGCCTACATGCAAAAAGTTAACGTTGACCCCTGTGACCTTGACCTTTGACACGGTGACCCCAAAATCAGTATGAGTGGTGTACTCAATAAGTACTATCATCATGTGAAGTTTGAAGGTCCTGGGTGCAGTGGTTCATGAGTAAAGTGCCTTCATGCAAAAAGTTAACCTTGGCCCCTGTGACCTTGACCTTTGACCTGGTGAACCCGAAGTCAGTAGGGGTGGTGTACTCAATAAGTATTATAAGTATTATCAGTATGTGAAGTGGTCCTGGGTGCAGTGGTTCGCGAGTAAAGAGCCTTCATGCAAAAAGTTAACATTGGCCCCTGTGACCTTGACCTTTGACCTGGTGATCCCAAAGTCAGTAGGAGTGGTGTACTCAATAAGTACTATCAGCATGTGAAGTTTGAAGGTCCTGGGTGCAGTGGTTCGCGAGTAAAGTGCCTTCATGCAAAAAGTTAACGTTGTGACAAACGAACTAACTAACTAACGAACGGACGGACAGTTGAAAACTAATATGCCTCCCTTCGGGGGCATAAAAAGGCCCAATCCAACTTTCTTGTTAAGATCAATATGTTAATCTACTTATCATTTGTTTTCTTCTATTACCACAGAAACAAGAGATGGTGAAGGAAGATTTCAGTTATAGCTTTTTTTTTATATCATAACAAATGCGCAAAATTTGGTGGATTAAACCTGCAATCAGTCTGGTGTTCTCCATGCAAGAGGTGCTGGATTCATGTTCATATCTCTACTTGAGACAAGAGCTCGTCGAACACGAAATGCCCCCCCTTGATGCATTTAGTAATTGCACAAGGAACAGAAATTATATGCACACTGTAAATAAGTATATGTAAACCATGTGACCCACAGGGCGGAGCCATATTTGTCCCTTGGGGAATAATTTGAATAATCTTAGTACAGGATCACTAGATGATGTCATATACAAAATATCAAAGCCCTAGGCCCTGTGGTTTTGGACAAGAGGTTTTTCAAAGTTTTTTCCTATATAAGGCTATATAAACCATGTGACCCTAGGGGTGGGGCCATATTTGACCCCAGGGAAATTATCTGAACAATCTTGGTAGAGGACCACTAGATTTTGCTACATACCAAATATCAAAGCCCTAGGCCCTATGGTTTTGGACAAGAAGATCAGAAACCATTTAACTGTTCCTGGCCAATGTGACCTTGACCTTTGACCTAATGACCTCAAAATCAATAGGGGTCACCTGCTGGTCATGACCAACCTCCCTATCAACTTTCGTGATCCTAGGCCTAAGCGTTCTTGAGTTATCATCCGGAAACTGTTTTACTGTTCAGGGTCACTGTGACCTTGACCTTTAACATACTGACCTCAAAATCAATAGGGGTCATCTGCTGGTCATGGCCAACTAAACTATCAATTTTCCTGACACTAGGCCCAAGCATTCTTGAGTTATTGCCTGGAAACCATTTTACTGTTCCTGGTCACTGTGACCTTGACCTTTGACATACTGACCTCAAAATCAATAGGGGTCACCTGCTGGTCATGACCAACCTCCCTATCAACTTTCGTGATCCTAGGCCTAAGCGTTCTTGAGTTATCATCCGGAAACTGTTTTACTGTTCAGGGTCACTGTGACCTTGACTTTTAACATACTGACCTCAAAATCAATAGGGGTCATCTGCTGGTCATGACCAACCTCCCTATCAACTTTCATGATCCTAGGCCCAAGTGTTCTTGAGTTATCATCCGGAAACCGTTTTACTATTCAGGGTCACTGTGACCTTGACCTTTGACATACAGACCTCAAAATCAATAGGGGTCATCTACTGGTGATGACCAACCTCCCTATCAACTTTCATGATCCTAGGCCCAAGCGTTCTTGAGTTATCATCCGGAAACGGGTAGGTCTACATTCCGACCGACTGACCGACCGACCGACATCTGCAAAACAATATACCCCTCCTTTTTCAAAGGGGGGCATAACCAGTCACAATTTTCAAATTTGTGCTCAAAAACAACCAGTCAGATGGTAGCTAGTGTTCCAGACTGGTCACAAAATTCTATTTATAATAACCTTGGGCTCATGCAGGACAACATTTATCACTCTTAGAGAATAATATACATTCTAGCAGGGATCAAACTTTTATCCCTGTCCTGGTTTCAAGCACATAAAACTGTTAGGAAATCATTCTCCGAATATAGCTCTATAATTGGTCAATCTGAAGACTGAACTCAGATTCAACTAATTGTATGATGGAGTTTTGGAACCAGTCTCCAAACTCAAATTTTATAACCTCTTGATGCTGTATATCAGACCCATCTCTCCTGTTACCATGGCGAGGCTACAATGGTAACTGGGTGATTCTTCAAATAAACTTTAGATTTATCACACGCATATTTTATTCGATATAATTGGTTTGAACAGAAACGCACTGACAACACATAACATTTCAGCTTATGGAACCATTTTGAGATCAGAAGTAATCAATTTTTGTAATTATGATAAATGTAGCAGAAAAAAACAACTAAAGCTACCATTAAGAATAACCAGTCTAATAGTGTTGAAAAGCATGTGTTAGTTGTTCTTGCTTTTAATCACTGATTTTTGTATCTGATTAACCAGATATTCCCTAACGATTGTAGCAGATTACAACAAATAAAGAGATAAAAAAGCCATTCCTAATTAATATAAAGTATTGGCATCCTATTATAATCCTTATGCTATGTGATAAACAACAAACAAGAGCTGTCACTAATGGTGACAAATGCCCCCCGCAGCACCCTGACCTTTGACATGGTGACCCCAAAGTCAATAGGGGTCGTGTACTCAATAAGTACTATCAGCATGTGAAGTTTAAAGGTCCTGCATGCAGTGTTTCGCAAGTAAAGTGCCTTCATGCAATAAGTTAACATTGGCCCCTGTGACCTTGACCTTTGACCTGGTGACCCCAGTCAGTAGGGGTCGTGTACTCAATAAGCATGTGAAATTTGAAGGTCCTGGGTGCAGTGGTTTGCGAGTAAAGTGCCTTCATGCTAGAAGTTAACATTGGCCCCTGTGACCTTGACCTTTGACCTGGTGACCCCAAAGTCAGTAGGGGTTGTGTACTCAATAAGTACTATCAACATGTGAAGTTTAAAGGTCCTGGGTGCAGTGGTTCGCAGGTAAACTGCCTTCATGCAAAAAGTTAACATTGGCCCCCGCAGCACCTTGACCTTTCACCTGGTGACCTCAAAGTCAATAGGGGTCGTGTACTCAATAAGTACTATCAGCATGTGAAGTTTGAAGGTCCTGGGTGCAGTGGTTCGCGAGTAAAGTGCCTTCATGCAAAACGTTAACATTGGCCTCTGTGACCTTGACCTTTGACCTGGTGACCCCAATGTCAGTAGGGGTCGTGAACTCAATAAGTACTATCAGCATGTGAAGTTTGAAGGTCCTGGGTGCAGTCGTTCGCGAGTAAAGTGCCTTCATGCTAAAGTTAACATTGGCCTTCATGCAAAAAGTTAACGTTGTGACGAACGAACGAAAGGATGGACAGTTGAAAACTAATATGCCTCCCTTCGGCAGCATAAAAAATGACAACAAACCACTGTGAGATAAGATTTTTGTTCCTTTTTTTTTTTTTTTTTTGGATTTAACGTCGCATCGACACAGGATAGGTCATAATATGGCGACTTTCCAGCTTTAATGGCCACGGAGGCACCGCCAATGAACCAGGAAAGCTAAAATCTGTGTGTACAGAATCATGGTGAGGTGAGGTGGACACCAAGTAATGGTGGCAAGAGATAGACTTAGCAAAACATATTATGAGACCTTTGTTTCTTAAACATTTTTGAGACATAATAAAAGTTCTTTAGTAAATGCAACATACACAGAATTTACAGATCAATACAGGACCTTTAATCTAATGTAATTAAACTTCACATGTTTGGTAAACCTACTAAATTATGTGAAAGCAGTACTTTAACTTTTAACCTGCTGGCAGCAAGTCCGCACTGTTCGCTCTTCAGTCAGTAAATTTTCAGAGAACACCTCTACGAAAATTAAATGGTACTGCCCAAACTGAATAACAGACCATTCCATTTTAGTAATATAGCGATGTAAAGGTTATTTCACTCTGCACCAAATCCAGACAGTATCTTGTTATAACGGGTATATACATGACATATGCATAATTTCGTTTCCTTACTTGAAGGTGCTCTCCTCAGTGTGCTTGGTTTCTCTGCCTTTGTTTTCACAACCTCTTTCTTCATCACAGTCTTTTTCACTATGACCTTTTCCGGAACTTTCACTGGCCGTTGTACTACCTTCTTAACAACTTTTGGATCATGTTCCTTAACGTAATTAGCAGGTACAAAACCTTCAACACCGTCGCTCTTCTTTATCTGCCACCAGTCATTATTTGTCTTCTGGATTAACGTCATCACCTGAAGATACAAATTGAAATAACTTTACTTCATTTTTATAGGAATCATTATCCACAGCTGCTATGCTCAGAGACTATTTCATGGCTCTACGGTAACAAACTGTGTTTGGAGACCAGTCTCGGTATGCGACCGTAACATGTTTAAGTTTCAAATTTCTTAAGTTTTACGTTTTAGACAATTCCCAGTTCACTTACAGCCTTAGTTTGAAGTAAAGCTAATGATCCCCTTTCCTCATTTTCTGTTTATTATTTGTTTGTTTCATTACTGACACAATTATAGGTCATACGGCACTTTCCAGCTTTGAAGTTGGAGGGAGGACCAAGGTGCCCCTCCATGCATTATTTCATCATGGGCAGGCACCTGAATACAACCACTGACCTCCTGTATTCCAGCCGGATGGCTTTCTCACATGTTTATTATTTAGTTTAATACCAAAACATCCAACAGCACCTATAACAAATACTACAATCTTGTCTTCTGTATAGCTCAAAGGTTTCTTGTAGACAAGGAACACAATTATATATTTTCACATGAAACAAATTTTTTTTTCAATAATTATTATATCCTTAAGAAATAGTGCAAATAATGCTCATTAATCCTTAGCCTGAAAGTCTCCTTACAATAGCAGACAAATTAATAAACTTAAACTACATACCGAATAAAAAACTTTCATCTTATTTCATTTAGTATTCATTTTATCTGTCATCTAAATACTGTATACACCAATTAACATAAACACTTTTAAGCAGTTGTATTTTGCTGAAGGGGGAGAGAGTATTTATATAGCTCCACCTCTTTTGAGAACTGGTCTCTGTTCATTTGTTTGTTATTATTTCTTATAAGTACTATTTTTTGAAAGACTATAAAAGGCTGGACAAAATTGACTTAATTCTGTCTTCAGAAGATGTAATGAAATAATTATAAACACATTTATATTTTTCAATATTGATAAAATAATACTGCTTTTACATCAGTCAGAAAACCACTTTCATTTTCTTCCGTAATTGGGAATAAATCACGTCCACCTTCAAGAAAAACAAACAAGAAGAGCTTGTGTGTCTTTACCAATCAATTTACATCTGTTTACCAAGCATTAAATTAACCGGAACACATTTCACATAAAATAATCGTTACTTTATTCATCATCACTGGATACATAAATTGACTGTGTTTGAGTTGGATTTTACTTGTTTACTTTTGTATTTTTCTGAATTTTACAAAATTGTGAACTGAAATATGTTTCTAACCACAGATTTATATTTTTTAAAGTAAAATGCATGAGTCTTTATGTGAAGTATTATTCATCGGAAGGAAAATTTACTCATTATATGTTTGTCATTCAAGAACATTGGAAACAGTTGGACTTTTACATACTTTCTATCCAATTTCTGGAAGATATTAAATGACAAAATTGTTAACTGTAAATTCGAAGATTTGAGTGTTAATTAGAATTTTTTAATGTAAAATTATGATATTCCAAAACTTTGTGTTCACGACTTTACCCAATGAGGAAAAAATATCTTGCATTGTGAAACTACCTCAATTTCAGAATTTAAATGCAAAGTAATTATCAGGGACACCATAGTAAAAGGGTGGACAAAAATCTGTCAATATTCATATCATAAGCTGCAATATTCATACAAATTATCTGACAAGGAAAATATCCACCCAGTATTGTGCAGTTCAATATATGGTCAAAACAGTTGGAGCTATATATATGCCAGCTCCACAATATTGTCACAATAAATGACAACAAGGCTGTAGGAGAACTTGTCAATAAATGGACCTCATATCATTGGAATTTATTTAACAGAGTGAAAATTTCTAAATAAAAACATCTTTCATAATCTTGATCTATTATCAGGTAAGAGAAATTTAGTTTTCTATATTTTATTTCATTTCAAATAAAATCATTGAAATTTCTTAAAATATTTTTTTAAGTTTATCTATCGGTTTCATTTATTTCTTTATTTTCAATAATGGAAGTAACAAGCACCGAGAACATTTTTAATGTTCCATGACAACATACCATAAAATCCTTTAATTTTGTGGGAATGTAATTTGACTGTTTTTAAGCTAAAAACAAAAATTCCATGCAAGAGGTCCAAGCAAAGAGCAGTGAAGACGCCAGTCACATTAGTGGGGTCAGGAGACATACACATTTAAGCATTAAATTCTCGAAGAATGTTTACTTTTTTATTTGGATTTATTTTTGTAAATTTGCCAATTTAAGCTGGCCTTCAAAACTCAGTTTTATATCCTTGGAGTCTGGATTAACTTGAAAAATGATACACATTTGCATTTATACCATGTCATTCATACAGAATAGGAATTTCTCACATTAAGGAAATGTCTCACAAAGGGAAGTATTGAACGGAAGATTTCCTGCACATTTTATTACTATGTTTATATATGTATCATGAGATAAAAATCTAACAAAATTCCTGTTCATTAGCCTACAGCCCTATATCTGTAATTAAAATGATAAAAATTGTACTTCTGAGCTTCAAATCAAGCATTTATAGAGCTTAAATTGTTATAAAAAAGCCACTCTAGAAAATGCTTGCTACTGGGCAGTCAGAGATCAAAGGATTTGGGAAGGTGGTAACTGACACAATCATGGTCAACTTTGGAATCCTTTGATCCTCTCTGGAAGGACTCGGAGAATCTTTCTCTAAGTTCTGATATAGTGCCAAAAGGAATAACAACCTATGCATTTACTTTATATTTTGGACTCATCATAATTCTATTACAAATGAATATAATTATATCATACGACTTTTAATTAACTCTCACTTATAAGTAACTTGTAACTGTCACAACAAGAGTGTTACAAAATGTTTTATTTACGTCATTCGATATTTGCAACATACTGTAATTAAATGGTGACTAGAAAAGATCAGCACTGTACTTGGGTTAAAATTAATTTCTGATCTGTATTGATTAAAGCCAAACATACCAATACAAGTAATATGGTCTTCCATTAATTAGTGAGATCCTAATACAAAATTTAATGTACAGGTAATGTTCTTTAGTTAATTAATTAGTGAGTTTCTACTGTTTATTCTTCTTTACAGTAAACAGGATTTGCTGCTATTTCTGTGAAATCTTCCGATTTTAAATGCCATATATTTTACAGCAAACATTAGTGTTTTTCCTACTTCCATTCAGTCATTTGATTTGACATTAACATATTTAAATCAGAAAAAAATGTCATATTATAGTTTACAGTAATTATTACTTTAACTATTTGAGTATGTGGTCATTTCATTTTAAATGTCACATTATAGTAAACATCACTTTTTGTAAATTACTATACAGTCACTTTATTTGACATCAACACATCTTAATGTCTTAAACATCTACTTTTGCTATTTCAGAGCATTCATTTGATCCAACATCAACATATTTAGTGTGATGTATGTAAGAAGGTTTTGGTGGGGAAACCACAGTATCCGGGGTAACACTTTCAAATAGGTTTCGAATCATGTGCATAATATTAACACAATATATTGAATAAGAAACTTACACCCTGATTTATAATTTTTGTTTACCTTTCCACTTTCACTTTCGAGCTCAAAATGATGTAGCGTGATCACATGATTGGGCACACTGATATGGATTGGTAGTTCATATGCAGTCATGTAATGATATACACTGTCTACTCGGTATTTCGAATCAGTCTTAAATGTGGGCCACTCAAACATTTTATAGCTGATGACAACAAATACTCAAGCAAAAATTAGAAAAAGTTTATGATGTGTTTGCAAACTTTAAATATCTGTGCTTATTAAACAACCATAGGTTATAACACTGAACTATTTTTAATAATAAATAGAGTATAAGGATGTTGCAAATATTCACTTGTGATGCTAATTTTTGCCGAGAAAATGATGGAGCTATTTTCTTCAAGAGATGCTTATTTTTTTGTCCGGTGATGTACACAGATACATAATATATGGACTTGATGTACATTATATACCTATCGCACAATAGATATATTTAAACTTTTGAGCATATGTTATAAAAAAGTTGTTTTTATTAAACATAAGCCATTAAATATGGGGTATTCTGAATCACCACACTTTTATCTGATCTATTCTGTATCAAATGTTTATTTCAAACAAATGTGCCCAATATCTCTTCATAACGCTTAAATATTTACCAGTGTCACCACATTCATTTGAATATGTCTTGAATTCATGTCAATAGTTAGTCTGGACCATTTTACATGCTACAATGTGTTACACTAAACGGCGCACGGCGTGTTTCAATGTTGAAATTGTAACAATAAATATACACAGCGCTCATTATGGCCTTATTCTTTAATTTAAACTCATCATTTTGTGTTATCTGAACGAAAACAAAGTTTTCTTAGCATTCTGAAGTCCATTTCATTAAACTAGTATCACTAGGAAGACATCTACAGGTATAAATAAGTAATGTAAACAGTGATTTGGAATACCCTGAAATGACTCGAAATATCCGAGGTCATGGAGGTCGGGAAAACCTACATATTATGCAAAGTAAGCGATATTTCGTCATTCAGATAAATTAAATAATGTCTTTTATTGGCAATTTAATGATTTATTCATGAATATATATAATTGATATTGTACATGTTGAAGCATTAGTCAAAATTTTTTTTTTGTGAAACCTGATTCCCGAGTAGACTGGGCACGCTAAAGAACCAGACTGTCTATTCGCAAAGAGCTAGGCTAAGTTAGCCGGACAGGCCTGTATCTAAAAAGGATTTCTCTGTCTCTCTGTTCTGGTGGTTTTCTCCCACTCTGTCCCTCTGGTCAGATCGCTCCGTGTTTGTACAAGAGTAGTATAGGATGAATTTCGCGCCCTGTGTGGCCGCGTTTTCTGTATGTAAAGCACATTTGAACGTGTTTATCATGAAAAGGGCGCTATATAAATCTGGTATAATTAATTAATTAATTAATTAGACTGTACTATGTGTTTTATTACATGAAATCAAAAACAAGTTTGACTTTAGCTGCCCAATAGACAGTTATCAGTTATTAATTTATATCAGAAGTAATGTAATATTGGACACAGTGCAACTTTGCCATATTTTGTTTTGCAATAGAAAATTATCATTAATATCATAAATATTAAATGCAAATACTGACATTTTCCATTGATGGATATTTAGCACTTTACTACCGTTAATGTCAATATTGACCACAGCAGTGCTTGTTTGCATTTATATAGAATAAAATGAAAACAACTTGAAGCAAGGTGAATGTCAAGGTAGTGGCCATCTAGGAAGGTTATTTTTGTATTTGCTTACAATTGCACTTTACACTGGAAATGAATTATGAAGCAAAGGAATACAATAACACTTTAAAAAAGCGGCTGAAACTCCATTTGTGATACTACTTCAATCCTTATATGGCCAAGAATGCAGACAACAGCATTGCAGAAGCTTTGCTGCAGAAATCTGATAGATAACTGAATTGAACAGAGCATCTGATTTCAAAGAGCACTTTAAAAGAGATTATCACAAAACCAAACATCAATTTCTAATTACCTGTTTCTTCTTTCTTTGAATAACTTCTTGTCTTATTTGTAACTAGAGCTATCAATACAGGTGATTGATATTCCAAGATGTTGCTTTGATTAAGAGTAAAATGTTGTGAGCATGACCTTTTACCTTCAAATGCCACGTTGACTTTGAACCTAATGGCCTGGGTTGTGCAAACTGCATGCAATTTTGAAAAACAACATGCAGTCACTAATGAGGAAAAGGCTAATATGAGCATAAGATTTCGGATCATTTAGTTATGCTCCAGACACAACATATGATGGAAAATTTTGACCTTTGAGCTCAATTTGTTACCTTGAACTTTGGCCTACAGAGCTGGTTCAAGCGTTCTGCACATCATCTCGTTGCCATCTACCTATAGGCCAAATTTAAAGTCAACACCTATTATGAATTATGATGGACAGACAGACTCAAAATTGTGCCATCACATATGTCCCCTTTTTCGAAAATAGGCATATAAAAAGGAATTATTCTTAATTTAAGTAATTTATACAAGCAAAATGTCAACTGACTCTTGATTTCTAACTGATAAACCTGTGAAGTATTGTCTGAATCAACCATTAAATTCACTGCATTTACATAATTTTAATATCTATTTCTCTAACATAAATTATAGCTGTTTTGACACTGAAAAAAAATCCATTTTAATAGAACTTTCAACTGCCAGTATATAAAACTATAAAACCATTTTAGTAAAAGTATCAACTGTTTATAAAACATGAAAGGAGCATGTTGACAGGTTTTCCTGCAATACATACTTTTAAAACACACTTCTAGCACTGCTGTGATTGTCATTATCTAGAGGTCTTTTAACCACAAGAGAGTAAAGGTATCACTAGCTGTTATAGCACATTTTTATATATATTATGTGGATTTAGTGGAAAGATGTGAATGTATTGCATCTCTACACAGCGAAGTTATAAACAGTAAACAGTGTAGAAAACCATGTTACTTAGTAAACTCGGCAGCTAAACTTGATTTAAAATACTCAACAGACATCTGTCATCAGTTTGAAAATTATACTATCTAATTCATTGAAGTATATTTGAGCCGTGCCATGAGAAAACCAACATAGTGGGTTTGCGACCAGCATGGATCCAGACCAGCCTGCGCATCCGCGCAGTCTGATCAGGATCCATGCTGTTCGCTTTCAAAGCCTATAGCAATTAGAGAAACCGTTAGCGAACAGCATGGATCCTGACCAGACTGCGCGGATGCGCAGGCTGGTCTGGATCCATGCTGGTCGCAAACCCACTATGTTGGTTTTCCCATGGCGCGGCTCATTTAGTAATAATAATAAACTCATGCTCTTGTTTCCTCTTTCAGACAACTGGGCTTCATATGACTGATTTGAAACGAATATGGCAAATGTGACACACAACAAAAACACAAGCAGTGTGTTACTAGATGGTGGGCAAGATGTACAACTGCGGGATACATATGAAACTGTTCTGGCTGTATTTTTCCTTCTGATAATCATGCTCACTTCAATTCTCGGAAATACAGCAGTAATAGCCGTCATCTGCCTCAAAAGAAGCATGCGTAAAGAAGTCTCGAACCTTCTTATCATTAATCTGAGTGTGACAGACCTTAGCAACACGCTCTTTGTTATGATGAGTGGTCTTGTTGCCCTGATATCTGACAAATGGATATTTGGCCAACGATGGTGTGAATGTGTCTGTGCAATTAATTACTGCCTGATAATTGTTTCAATGCTGACACTTTGTTGTATAAGTATTGACCGATACCATGCCGTCATGCACCCACTGTCGTACCCACTACGAATCACTCGCCAGAGGATGTTACTCATTATCTCCTACACATGGATTCAAGGGATCACTTTTGGAATAGCACCATCAATAGCCGGATGGGTCGCATTTGATTACTGGGAAGCCATCTGTGCAATACAATGGCACAGTTATCGACCTGATTCTACCGTGTACGTTGTTATAGCATTTCTCATCTGCTTTCTTATTCCAGGGATGGTGCTGGTATACTGTTATTCAAAAATTCTAAAAGAAGTGAAAAATCAGAAGGCTCAGATCACAGTTAACACAGCAGGAAATACAAGATCCATTGAAAAGAACAAGAAAAAATTGTCTGATCGCACAAAAATTGTATGGAGTCTACTTGTCGTAGTTTTAGCATACTTCATTTGTACAACACCATTCAGTGTAACCAAATTGATCAAAGTGTTAGCTAATGGAAAGGATCCTATCCCAGGTCCAATAAACCTAGTATCGGCACTTTTAGGATACGTTGCAAGTGCAATAAACCCTCTCATTTACGGAATCTTTCGCCGTGACTTCAGAACTGCCTATAAACACTTACTTTACTTAGTGTTTCTACAGCGGAGGTTTTCAGATGCACAATCTTCAGACTTTCCCGACGGAAGTGGAACCGGCACGATTTCTCATGCAAACAATCTCACAATTAATCACGACAATGAAAACAATACAGAAAGACTTGAACATGCCCTTAAAGAATTACAGACTACATCCAATACACGGAAAGAAACAAAACTTTCACCAAAAACTGTGAAATTCTCAACAAACACCAAATTGTCCATACCAGAAACTGATACTAATTTAAATGACTTAAATGCATTAGAACATTCTAAAATCGAGAACAGGCAAAGACCAGTTAGCGTTATTTCATGCAAACATGTCATGGTGAAATCTGTGAATGGTTCTATTGATGAAACGTAAATGAAACTTGAATTTCATGTATGTAGTATTCAAGGGTGCTTAGTTTTTTTCTCCATGACTGAATATATTGTGTCCCCTCAACGTGAAAATATTATCTAGTGTAAGTGACATCATTCCAATAAGATATTATGAAAAATTGCTGAATTATATGAGGATGCTGTTTTCTATGATTTTGCTTATCAGCCTTGAGTATGTTTCAAATAGTGTACTATGAACAATGTTTTAACTCAGGAGAAAAGTGTATTGATTTCAACTACTCAGCAATTCCACATACCTGAGTCAACAAAAATATAAATGCTGTGATAAAACACTGACTCAAAGTCAAATATGTCCCTCTCCCAACAAAATTGTTATTAAGTGTTATTCAAAGTGCAATTATATACATTGTAAACAAAAATCATCCAATTTTTGGAATGTATTTCTTGAATCTTGTTTCTTTTTCTGAAATTCAGTAATTACAGATCATTTATGAACACAGACAATTAAAATACTCATTTTCATTTATGTTAAAAAGGAGTTTGAAATACCGACCCAATGCAATATATATCTATGGTTTATTTATAAGTTATCTCTCAGATGCTTTCGAATATAATAGCAAAGTTGCATGTGAGCTTTTAATTTGTAGACAAATGAGAATTTTATGTTTCCGCAGTAGTCTTTGAAGCACATCTATACTGCACTATCTTAGACATTATTAAAGCTCAACTTTAATTAAATTGCAAATTACAGATGAAGAATTTACATACTCATCTTATTTTTATTGTCAGATTGTTTTTTCGTTTTATTTGTTGTTAGTTACTTTGAATGTTTAAACAGGTTGTGATTTAAAAACTTACATATTCTTTGTTTGTTATGAAAATCTTGTTATATTTTGTAATTAGAAAAACTGAAAGACCCACTGTCTCCTTGTTTTCTTAGATCATTTCCTCTTTAACCTTTACCCTGTTACATTTCTAAAATGGACTGGTCCAGCATTCAATTTGGGCAGTACCACTTATTATCTAAAGGGGTGTTCACTGAAAATTTACTGACTGAATAGCAAAACAGTGCAGACCATGATCAGCCTGCACGGATGTGCGCAGGATGATTTATCTATATATTTTGTTGGGTTTAACGTCGCACCAACACAATTATAGGTCATACGGCAACCTTGCAGCTTTGATGACAGAGGAAGACCCCAGGCTCTCCTCCGTGCATTATTTCATCACAAGCGGGCACCTGGGTAGAACCATCAACCTTCCGTAAGCCAGCTGGATGGCTTCCTCACATAAAGTATTCAACGCCCAAAATGAGGCTCAAATCCAAATCGATGAGGGCAGGGGCGTACCCGGGCAAATGCTGCTACGCCTGTGCGTACGACTGAATTCGACACTGGGAAAATGTAAAAGCTTAGTGTGAAAAAATACAATAAAATGTAAAGCCTAAAGGGAGATGGGCGGCTATTTCAAGTTCTTCGGTTAACAATATCATCTGCATGAGACTGATCAAATTCGTTTTTCTAAATAAATTTATTTGTTCTTGTAATTATCTTGGAAAAGGTAAGAGTAGATTCCTTGGAACATAAGGCACAGCAAATACAGCCAGAGCCACACAACGCCAAATAGGCCCACCTTAAATAGAAGCACAGACACACACATGCAGCACCCTCACAGACAGTGATGACAAAAAGAACACTGTTGGCACCACCCGGGAACGGGCAGTAGTAACACCTTCAATATTTTTCTTTAACTTAACTCATATATTGTTTACAAAGAAACAATTTTATTGATAAATGCTGGTCCTATTGACAGTATTTCATTTACTTTTTTTGTTCCCAGGCGCTCCTCCATGTATTATTTTATCATGGGCGAGCACCTGGGTAAAACCAATCACTTTCTGTAAGCTAGCTGGATGGTTTCCTCATTTGAAGAATTCAACGCCCCGAGTGAGGTTCAAACGAAGGTGTAAGAGATTCGAAGATAGTGACCTTAACCACTCGGTCATAGAGGACCCAAGTAAAACATATTCGAGCATACAAAGGGAGAACAAAAATGCTTTAGTCATCCAAAGTCTCAAGTAAAACAAACTTGGCCTTAATATAAACATTAATATTAATGCGCAATTCAATTTATTAATCTACATCCAGATCAGTAAACCGAAATACCAAAGCAATTTATGTAGTTTAAATTTTCCTTTGCAAAAATATTGATGTTGTTTACATCCTTTAGAAAATGTTTATTTTCATGTCAGAAAGATATATCAATGACTATTTAAAACAAGGAGCTGTGTTCAATAAACGCTTGATGCCCCCGGTGGCATCCTTGTCGATACAAAGCAACCTAAGTCCAAAACGAGGTCAAGGTCAAACTGAGGTCAGGTAATGTTTGAAGATGAGGAATGGTCACAGGTTACATCTGTATTAGTATCAATTCATTCTTGTAAGCCGTATTGATGCTAGGCGAAATGGTCCCATTTGGTTAACCAAGAGATGGCCCATATAAAGCAACCTAAGTCCAAAATGAGTCGTCAATGTCAAACTGAGGTCAGGTGATGTTTGAAGATGAGGAATGGTCACAGGTTACATCTGTGTTAGTATCAATCCATTCTTGTAAGCGGTATTGATGCTAGATGAAACGGGCCCATTTGGTTAACCAAGAGATGGCCAATATAAAGCAACCTAAGTCCAAAATGAGGTCAAGGTCAAGGTCAAACTGAGGTCAGGTGATGTCTGAAGAGGAGAAATGGTCACAGGTTACATCTGCATTAGTATCAAGTCATTCTAGTAAGGGGTATTGATGCTAGACGAAACGGTCCCATTTGGTTAACCTCGTACGGACGAACGGACAGGACGATCACTATATGCCTCCAGCATCAGTAGATGCCGGGGGCATAAAAACCTGACACATTCACAATGTATGGGTAGATGCATTTATAAAAAACCTGTCAAAAGCAGATGCAGAAGTCATGCATGGAAAGATTTAGAAGAGTAAAGATATTCAGTTTGTTATAAATGCTCAAAATCTGCTTCCATGGTATAATACTACATCCTTTATTTTTTTTTCAAGATTTCTGCTTAAGCTTAAAAATAAGCAGTTAGAAAAACATGTGGTTAACCTTTAACTTGTTGCCGGCAAGTGATTCTGCCTTTGCGGCCAAGGTTGCTGACTTCAAATCTAATCCCAACGAACAAGTAAAATTCCCATTCATTTTATGTTCAAAAGTTGAAATCCTTGAATTCATATCCCCACAAAATTGCCATTTTGACCAAAACCAGGAAATTTCATGCCCACGAAATTAAATGATTTTACAGTGTATTACTTAATTAAACAAGAGGACCATCATGGTCCTGAATCGCTCACCTGTCCCCACATGACCCAGTTTTGAACTGAGTATGATGTCCTTTTTTCTATTATTTGACATAGTGACCTAGTTTTTGAGCTCATGCGACCCAGTTTTGAACTTGACCTAGATATCGACATAAAAATTCTGACCAATTTTCATGAAGCTCCATTGAAAAATATGGCCTCTAGAGAGGTCACAAGGTTTTACTATTATTTGACCTAATGACCTAGTTTTTGAAGGCACGTGACCAAGTTACGAACTTGACCTAGATATCATCAAAGTGAACATTCTCACCAATTTTCATGAAGATCTCATGAAAATTATGGCCTCTACAGAGGTCAAAAGGTTTTTCTATTTTTAGACCTACTGACCTAGTTTTTGACTGCACGTGACCCACTTTCAAACTTGACCTAGATATCATCAAGGTGAACATTCAGACCAACTTTCATGAAGATCCATTGAAAAATATGGCCTCTAGAGAGGTCACAAGGTTTTTCTATTTTTAGACCTACTGACCTAGTTTTTGATCGCATGTGACCCACTTTTGAACTTGACCTAGATATCATCAAGGTGAACATTTAGACCAACTTTCATGAAGATCCATTGAAAAATATGGCCTCTAGAGAGGTCACAAGGTTTTTCTATTTTTAGATCTACTGACCTAGTTTTTGACCGCACGTGACCCTGTTTCGAACTTGACCTAGATATCATAAAAGTTAACATTCTGACTAATTTTCATGAAGATCCATTGAAAAATATGGCCTCTAGGGAGGTCACAAGGATTTTCTATTTTTAGACCTACTGACCTAGTTTTGGACCACACATGACCCAGTTTTGAACTTGACCTAGATATCATCAAGATGAACATTCTGACCAATTTTCATGAAGATCCATTGAAAAATATGGCCTCTAGGGAGGTCACAAGGTTTTTCTATTTTTAGACCTACTGACCTAGTTTTCGACCGCACTTGACCCAGTTTCAAACTTGACCTAGATATCATCAAGATGAACATTCTGACCAACTTTCATAAAGATCCCATGAAAAATGTGACCTCTAGAGCGGTCACAAGCAAAAGTTTACTGACGCACGCACGGACGGACGACGGATGCCACGCAATCACCAAAGCTCACCTTGTCACTTTGTGACTGGTGAGCTAAAAATCAAATGTTGTGAAGCTAAATGAAACACGAAAAATAATATTATTCAATATTCTAAAGAAATAATGAAATGTTGCAAGATATATGTTTAACATCACTGTTCCCATGGTTATTAAATTCATTGAGATACAACAGGATTCAAAGCTAGTGTTAAATATTCCGCTTATAAAATTAAACTCTGGAATTCCATTAATGTCATAAAGAAAATGGTACTGAAGACATCAAAACTCAATTAAATCTATCCTTTGCAATGCTTAAAAATTAAAGAAAATGCATTACCATGGAAACACAAGAGCCCTGCAACATAGCTTTTTACCTTATATTAGAAAACTAATGCACAAAACTAATAAAATCATCAATTAAGCAGATTTCTACAGATAAGACAAAAACTACGCAGAAGGGTTTAATATCTGCATTTTCATTCTTAAAAATTATTTTAGAGGGTAAAGTACTTTAAACTTGGATTAAAATTTTACTTGCAGAGATGCTGACAAACATACACAAGATTTCAGCAGCTAAGACACTGATTAACAAATAACAAAAATTGCAATGAAATTCTGTGGTTTAATAAATTGGAATCTACCCTGGTGCCATGGTACATTACATCCTTAAATCACATTTAGTCCATTCTTGCAAAACTCATGTGAATGACTGAAGTGGTTAGGTTGTCGTCAAAGCTGATGTTATGATCTTTATGGTGACCGCCAGGACTTTCATTTCAGTGTCCACTACTCTTCTAACAAGAGAGCCATAAAAGCGTTATATCGCTCACCAGAGTTGATCTGGCTAAGTGACCTAGTTTTTGACTCCACATGACCCAGTTTCAAATCTGACCTAGAGATCATCAAGACAAACATTCTGACCAAGTTTCATAAAGATTGGGTCACAACTGTGGCCTCTAGAGTGTTACAAGGCAAATGTTGACGGACATTAGACAATGACCAGTCACAATAGCTCACTTCGTGCTCTAGTGAGCTAAAAATAATGCCTCCTCCACATCATCATGAAGTTAGCTTGTATGACTCTTAGATTGTACACATCTTCTTTCTCTCACAGCTAAGTTCAAATGTTCTTTAAGAAACTATTATTACCTCCCCTTTCTCTATAGTCATGCCTTGTCCTCTGTAGGTGTATGCAGCTTTAACCTGTGGTATTTTACGTGTCTCTACATAATCTTGTAATACCTCCTTTTCCTGAATCTGTAACATGACACAAAATTTGTAAATCTCAAAATAGACAGTTTTTAACATAATTATAGTAAACTCTTCAGAATAAGTTACTTGAACACCTTGGCTCAATCCAGTTAATTAATTAAAAGTCCAGGGCCTTTTCCTTATAAAATAAAATCACTGTAGCCATTTATTAAGTAAATACCCACCTTAGATAAGTCATCTTGTGAATACTAAAATAAACTTACCCTAAATACAAGGACTGGTCACTATAAATTTGACTTCATGACAAAAAGCTTTATTAATGTAGCAACCATATCAAATAAATTAGGCAGGATACAGCACCGCTTCATGAAGACTCTGGCTACTTTCTAGGCAGCCAAGTAAGGCAGAGGTCCTCAGATTAGTTTGACAATCTCATTACAAACTAATCTTAGAACAACTGTTTAAATTTCAGACATGCTTGGTGTAAAGCTGCCCTGTAGGTTACAAAAACAATGGTGGTAATCAATGAATATTGTCTGCTTGGTAAATCTTATTTTCTTATAAAATTCATTTTGATGCCTTTCAATAAAATTCAATCTGCTGTAATGTAGTGTACAATGAAAACTGACAATGAGAAGTAACTCCAAAATTAAAGTATAATTTTGAGCCGCAACATGAGAAAACCAACACAGTGGTTTTGCGACCAGAATGGATCCAGACCAGCCTGCGCATCTGCGGAGTCTGGTCAGGATCTATGCTGTTTGCTTTGAAAGCCTTTTGCAATTAGAGAAGCCGTTAGCAAACAGCATGGACTCTGACCAGACTGCGCCGATGCGCAGGCTGGTCTGGATCCATGCTGGTCGCAAAGCCACTACGTTGGTTTTCTCATGGCACGGCTCATATCTAGATCACCAAGCATAACTGAACTAAATTACATCTAATAATTTCTAGACGCCCCTACCCCTCTAGTGTTACCATTAAAGTGTAAAAAAAGTTGATTATTTCTTTTTCCGATTAAAATTACTGTAAACGTCCCAAGTTCAAGCTATTCTGCACTGAGTCAACCGTAAGCCACACAGCAACATAGGAAACAATTATTTCCTAGACTGAAATGCTATCTGTAAACTGTACTTAACCACCCAGAAGCAAATATTTCATGGTAGAGTTTCCATTCTTCATATACTGTACTTCCTCTCATTGTGTGAAGATTTTACAATATCCCTTCAGTAGGTTTGAAGTTATGCTCCAGAAAAAAGGATTCTGAGTAAATCAAAGGAACAAAAATAATTTAAAAAGAAATTCTTGTACAATACTTTCTTCCTCTGATATGTGTAAGTTTTAACAAAATGCCTTCAATAGTTTTGGAGTGATGCCCTGACAAAAGGGTTTGTAAGTAAATCATACAGAAAAGGAAGCAAGGAAGTTATGGTTCTTGTGCACTTCCCTTTATTGGCCTCTTGTCATCTTGACAAGTTTAAACAAACCCCTTCAGTAGTTTTGGGAGTTACATTCCGGACAAAAAGTGATACTAACGGATACAAAGACAGATGGACAGAGCCCATAACTATATCCCCTTTGCCTTTCAGTAGAGGATAATAAAACCAAGAGTAATAAGCTTACCTCCTCAACTTCTATCTCATGTGGTCTTTCCACTACTTCATCTTCATACATTTCATCATCTGACTTTTCTCCATTCTCAGTAGGCTTGAACTTTTCTACACTTATCTGAAACAAGTTCATCAAGACATGTATAAATGACACTGTATCTGTATCAGATCCCTAAATACGACAGCTTGGTTTGTGCAGTAAGTTTCTTCAAATGGGTCCTTGTCAAAATATTTATAGCCGACTGTGAAGTTGATTACCTATAGCCAACAGTGAAGTTGATTACCTATAGCCAACAGTGAGCTTGATTACTTGTAGCCGACTGTGAGCTTGATTACTTGTAGCCGACTGTGAACTTGATTAAGAAATAATATATCTCATCCCGTGATTTGTCGTTGAATAAATCATTGTTTGGAGTTCAGATGCGAAGGAATTATATCACGAGGGGGCAGCCCGTGTGATATAATAATACGCATCTGAACGACAAACAATGATTTATTCAAGAGCAAATCACTAAATGAAATATATTATTTCGATTCTAACACGTTACCAAGGATTTTTAAGTACATCCTTGACGACATTCATTAAATATTTGCCTGTTTTCCATCAGTTTCTTTTCCAGTGCGCCCCTATGCCGTAACAATTGTGACGTCAGAACAGTGATTTGTTGTATAATGATTCACTGTTTTCTGTCTTCTTTGTTTAATAGGAAAATGAACCGGATCGTGTTAGAATTACTTATAGCCAACTGTGAGCTTGATTACTTGTAGCCAACTGTGAGCTTGATTACTTGTAGCCGACTGTGAACTTGATTACTTACAGCCCACTGTGAACTTGATTGCTTACAGCCCACTGTGAACTTGCTTACTTACAGCCCACTGTGAATTTGATTACCTATAGCCCACTGTGAACTTGACTACCTATAGCCCCCTGTGAACTTGATTACCTATAGCCAACTGTGAACTTGATTAGTTATAGCTGGCTGTGAACTTGATTACTTACAGCCGGCTGTGAACTTGATTACCTATAGCCAACTGTGAACTTGATTAGTTACAGTCAACTGTGAACTTGGTTACCTTTAGCTGACTATGAACTTGATTACATATAGCTAACTGTGAACTTGATCACTTATAGCCAACTTTGAACTTGATTACTTATAGCCGACTGTGAACTGGATTACCTATGATATTAACAAGAGTGCCAGAATGTCACAATATACACCCGTCACAGCAAATTTCTTTACTCTAGCACCTGTATTTGCAAATGGAATTTTAATTTTGTGGTTGTTTAGTAATCATTGTAAGTCATTTGTTTTTCTAAGTCCACAAAAAAACTCCTTACCAGGTAGAGATACATTAAAATACACCTAAAATTTGAAAGTAACATCTATGTTGTACAACAGAAAAGTGGTCTTGTTTTTTCCCTACGGTCAATTATAAAAAAAGTTACAATATAAGTTATTTATAGTAACAACTAAGGGAAGATAATCTTAAAAAAAAAAAAAAAAAAAAAAAAAAAAAATCCAAAAAAAAATTGTAAGTCCACACAAAAATCTTTACCAGGTAGAGATTGGTCAAAATACACCTCATAATTGGATGTAGCATGCATGTTGTACTACAGAAAAGTGGTCTCGATTTTTCCCTACGACTAGTAATGAAAAAGTTACAATATAAGCTATTTATAGTAACAACAAAGGGAAGTAATTCTAAAGAAGGGAACTGCGCAAGACACTTCGTCTCATGATGGTGTATAATTGTGCCAAGTTACATCAAAATCCCTCCATGCATGAAGAAGAAATGCTTCGGACAAAGTCATTCTTGTATCTGACCTTTGGCCTCTAAGTGTGACCTTGACCTTTGACCTAGGGACCTGGTTCTTGCGCATGACACTCCGCCTCGTGGTGGTGAACATTTGTGCCAAGTTATATCAAAATCCCTCTATGCATGAAGAAGAAATGCTCCGGACAAGGTTTTCATTCTTGTATCCGTTGACCTCTAAGTGTGACCTTGACCTTAGACCTAGGGACCTGGTTCTTGCGCATGACACTCCGTCTCGTGGTGGTGAACATTTGTGCCAAGTTATATCAAAATCCCTCTATGCATGAAGAAGATATGCTCCAGACAAAGTTTTCTTTCTTGTATCCTTTGACCTCTAAGTGTGACCTTGACCTTAAACCTAGGGACCTGGTTCTTGCGCATGACACTCCGTTTCATGATGATGAACAATTGTGCCAACCAGGGCTTCGGAAATTTGCCGGTTTGTCGGTTTTGGACCGATTTTTGACTTTTCAGACCGATTCGTGAAGTGGAAAAACGAAAAAAATCGGTCCCGTAAAAATGGAGAAAAGTATAATTTTCGGTCTGATATCTCAATACACATCACCTGCCAAGTAGGAAATTGTTGGTCGCACCTTCAGATAATCAATAAACGTGTCAATCGGTCTGATTGTCACTTTGGTAATCGGTCCGTAATTAGCGCGTGACGCAATCAGTGCTCGCGCGGCACATCCTTTAATGTTTGCAGACAGCCGACTGCGGTGTATTAAACATTTTTGACTGGTTTCCTAACGTTTCTGACTGGATCCAAATCATTTCTACGGGGATCCACTTCTTTTATTTACAATCCGACGGATGGTTCATTTCAAAAGGCTGTTGATCACGGTAACAAACAAATGGTCGCTGCATTTAATCAAAGAGCTATAATTGTACATTATAGGTCTTTGATTTAATGAGATCACACGGAAAACCGATAAAAATAATTTTTATAATTTGATTTGAAAAAATTACATGATTCATTTGTTGGGGCTCCAGTTGAAACAAATGCAGAAAATCGTCTTTGCAACCCGACTGTACAAAAAAGAAAAAAATGGACGGGCAACCACGAATGATAAAGAAAACCGGAGTGGCACCGTTTATCAAAATCGGTCTTTTAAAAAACGTTTCAAAATGAAATTTTGTTTACATCAGAAGAGAACATATAACTTTGTAAAATGTAGTTGCTTATTGAAGTACAACGTAAGTGAAATGAAATATCCGTGGCCAACCCGCGTGACGTTTTGGTACTATACATGCGGGAAATTCGATCTCAGCGTTCAAATAACGTACACATTCGGTCCACGGCAGAGTATTCTTTAAATACTGAGGCTGTTTAGCAGAGAATATGTGTCGTTTAACTCACTTTGACGCATTGTATTTTATAGAATTCCGTCAAAGAATGAGGAAACATCACTAAGTATCTGCCGTGTATATGGTATCGAAGTCACGTGCGTTGGCTTTTAGACTAGTTACGCACACGGTGTCAATGCCTCGTATTATCTCGGAAAAACATCGAAATTTAAACAAAGTAACGATCACACATAATACTGAATAACTGTCTTCATTGTATGGTAACGCGCGGTGACTGGTAACTCAGTTTTAATGCATGACATGCTTATTTCTTTACCCTATCACGTTTTACAAAATATGTAATATTGGGAATGCGGTGGGTGGGGTAGCGCCGATGTCAGGATTTTCGTTTCGGACCGATTGAGTTATCAAAATTTCCGGAGCCCTGGTGCCAACTTTCATCAAAATCCCTCTATGCATGAAGAAGATATGCTCCGGACAAAGTCATTCTTGAATTTGACCTTTGACCTCTAAGTGTGACCTTGACCTTAGATCTAGGGACCTGGTTTTTGCACATGACACTCCGTCTCATGATGGTGAACAACTGTGCCAAGTTTCATCAAAATCCCTTCATGCATGTAGAAGATATGCTCCGGACAAAGTCTGTGGACGCCGCCCGCCCGCCATCCCGCCCACCCGCCAGGGGCGTTCCCATAATACGTCCCGTTTTTCAAACGGGCGTATAAAAAGGACATTTCCTAACAAGGAAACATAATTATGTATCACAGAAATGTAGTTTCTGAAATCAGTTCAGCATAAAAAGCCACAATTTCCTTGTCTGGTTTTGTTTTGTTTTGGTTTAAACCAGAAATCTGTCATGCACAGCAAGAACATTTCTTTAAATTCATAGTAAGAATCAAACATCTTATTTGTAGGGAATGAATACTTCAGTTTCGTTTTTAAATGTTATGCATGTATATAAATATAGCCATCTGAAATATACATAGTTTATGTTATTTTACAACAAGTATATTAAATTTATTTCAGAAGCAGCACATCTTCCAATCAAATCAGTCTAGTTTGGTTGGATATTGGAGGGCTGTGTGCACTGGATTTAAGATTAAAACAAGAGAGCCATGATGAGCCTGTGTTGCTCACCTGTCTTTCACACATCAAACCAATTCAGCAAGAAACATTTCTGTCAAATAGTTCTAAAAACTGTCCTGCAAAATTGCAGAATCAGAGGAGATGATTTTCAAAGTTTTTCCAAGAGCTGTAAATGGAAAAGTACCGGTAGATCCATGCCCAGCAGCCATGTATTTATATAAAAAAATAAAGATGGCTTTAAACAATTTTGGTAGATGTCACTAGAACAACTTCTGACATTTTTTTTTATTTACCGATATATACATATAGGGGAAAAGTAAAATAGACAACATGCACAAAGCAAAAAAAAATAGGCACAGCCTTTGAAGGGTCAACTGTACTTCAGCTGCACACAAACATCTCTCTCTCTCTCTATGTTGAGGCATTTTCTTATAAGACAGATTATTGCCTTACGATATTGACCTTCCTGGGAAAAGTTTTAGAGGTAATACTAGCAATGCTTTTAAGTAACCACTTGCTTTAAAAGCAAGATTAGCCTCAGTCATGCAATGTTTTTGCATTTGTTTAAGGCCAAATCAAACTGAAAAGTTGTTCATCGGATATTTATGAAAAACAATGTAGTAAAAAATAAATCCAAATATTTGTTTTTGTTTTGGAGAAAAAAGGGAGCAAGCAAAATGTGGAAATATACATCAATTCTTTTACATTACCAATAATTTATCAAGGATAGAAATGATACATGTATAATCAAATAATGTGTGCCTGAAAATATTACCATGAAATATGTATTATGCAATAATGCATAACCTTAAACCATAATGATGTAGATAAATGTTTACTGAAAAACATTAAATGACACATCAAATTGCAACCAAACGAAAAAACATTCTGCATTTCTAACTTTGCTCTTCTTGAGGATAAAAGTTTCTTAAAATGTTTTATGGCCTGAATGAAATCATGCAGATAATAAACAACAATTTGCTTTGAAAGCAAATAACTATCTTTTCATGCTGTCTAGCTTTTGTATCACCAAATGGGCAATAAATTTTGTTAACACTTTGTAACTCCTATATAATTGGTTCCGGATTGAGGGAGTTTTATGAGCTTAAAACTTACATTGTGTTCGCTTGCAGCCTTGGTCATAAGTTGAGCGAGTTCATCTAGTCGTTTAATTTCACTACCAAAGGCCTTTATCTCGCCTTCCAGTCTGTTATGTCGGGAAAGTAGTGTCTGGGCACTGCCCTCATCTTTCCCATAGTCGTCGCTTGTAACTAGTGGCATCTTCTCTTTCATCCAAGATTCTGCTTCATTTGCATCTGCGTAATACTGCAAACAAAAACCGTGCAAGCGACTGGAAATTTTTCGTTTTCTCAATTTTCATTAGCATCTAAAAGCATTTACAGTTTGATTTAAATATTCTGGGACAGAGGTTTCGCTTGATATTGTACATCGATAATCCACATCATTTAAAGAAATTATTGTTTTTTCCTAAATTTGTTGTCAAAGTCTTAAAATAATTTCAACAAGAGCTGGTGTAAAACACATATGGCCCCCCATTTTCAGTCCCATGATTCACTATGACCTTGACCTTTGACCTACTAACCCCAAAAACAATAGGGGTCATCCACTTCCTCAAGTCAAACATGCTACTATGTTTGAAGATACTGGGTTAAGTCATTCTAAAGTTATTAATGGAAACTGTTTTAAAATTTCAGGCGCCCATGTGACCTTGACCATTGAATTACTAATGGGATCATCTACTTCAAAACCCAATCATGCAATAAAGTTTGAAGGTTCTAGGTCAAGTGGTTCCCAAGTTACTGAGGGGAAACCCTTTTGAAGATTCAGTTAAAATTGACTCAAGAAATTTGCTATTTCATTAACTTCCTGCTAACATTTCTCGATGCCTCAAGAATGATGCACAGTTAATAACCTGTGCTAAATCAGTAAACAATACTTCAAAAACATCTTTACAGAATTAATGAATCTGACAGTAAATCTTTCTTTCAGACCATTAGCTTTAACAGACAATATCATGTGACGGCTTTTTGTATAAATATGTCATTTAGCTACTCTAGTAATAAACAAATGGATGTGAAATATGGTTAGATAATGGTACCTAGCTACTAAAATCTACAGAGTTTGATCTTTATAATGGCTATATTCCATTACAATGATTATGAAATTATTACAGACTTCTGACTTCTCAGTCATTAATCTATTTACATTTTTTTCAACAGGTTCTGACATATGGTTACCTCAGCACATAAAATGGGTAACTGTACTGGCATTTAAAAGCATTTATTCACTTTTTTCACTGAAGCGATAATTTGACCAATAATAAGCCCTGGGATTCCATTTAAAAGAGATGACTGAAAAACTTCCTTAAAGACGCAAGTGTCCATTTTTTTAACGAGATTATACAGGGAAATTCTAACAGTCAAAAAAGCTTGAAATCAGAACCAGTTCTTGTTTTGCAGGGTTGTTTTGCAGAGTTTACTTAACGAAGCATTCTGCGTAATGGAAACTTAAAGAAATTATCTGTCATTGTAGAGAAGTGTTGTAAACAGAGGTTTTACCGTCACAGTAAAAACAGCAACAGCTGCCCTGCAGTTAAATGGTTAACTGCTGTCTCTTTGTTACCATGCTAAACAAGATACAATTTTATTTTGTCATGTTCTGAGTGTTTCCTGATCAATTATCGACTTGTCTAACAAATAATCTTGAATAAAGAGGACATTCATCTTTATATATTGTTTTGTTTACTTTGTTCACGTGCAACAAGACTTTTAATTAGTTCAGAATAGTCTGTGCCGCATCATGTTGTGAAGGATAATCTGATCAATTTTCTTAGAATCTAGATTCATGTTTACTGTCAAATCATTAATATTTGTGTGTGCGTTTTAATTCTATTAAATTTAATTATTATGTTTATGTCAAATGCCAGCATTAACTACCAATGAATAAATTAATTCCACTTCATTTTATCTGACAAAGTGGAAGTCCACAAAGTCATAACCCCACAAAATGGCTGATTGGGCCAAAAACATGGAATTTCAATCCAACAAAATCATGTTTTCACAATACTTGTAAAAGTTATTTTCAGCTAATATCAAAAAGTGTATTTAGTGATAACCCTTTATCAAACTAGAGCTATCACTAAAGGTAATGAATGTACCCCCCGCATGCACTGACACAGTACATTGCAATCTGACGCGCACAAAGTCCCATAACTCTGCAATTTTTGTCACTGAAAGAACCTAACATGCACCATGCACAACTACTGTTGTTACTGATCACTTGTGTGAAGTTTCATTAAATTGTGTCAAGGGGATGAGGAGAGATGGTGCGCACAAGATTGTGTCTATGTATATAGTATAGTAACAAAAAAACAAAGTCCTATAACTCTGCAAATTTTTTTTTCTAAAAGAATCTAACATGCCCCATGCACAACTACTGTTGGTACTGATCACTTGTGTGAAGTTTCATTAAATTGTGTCAAGGGGATGAGGAGAGATGGTGCGCACAAGATTGTGTCTATGTATATAGTATAGTAACAAAAAAACAAAGTCCCATAACTCTGCAAATATTTTTTCTAAAAGAACCTAACATGCCCCATGCACAACTACTGTTGGTACTGATCACTTGTGTGAAGTTTCATTAAATTCTGTCAAGGGGATAAGGAGAGATGGTACGAACAAGATTGCGTCTACGGACAGACAGACAGACAGACAACCTGAAACCAGTATACCCCCCTTTACAACTTTGTTGTCGGGGGGTACAACAAGATGGCCAAACTGTCACAATACATGCCTATCACAGCAAATCATGCTTTTAAAATAAACACTTGAGCCGCGCCATGAGAAAACCAACATAATGGCTTTGCGACCAGCATGGATCCAGACCAGCCTGCGCATCCGCGCAGTCTGGTCAGGATCCATGCTGTTCGCTAACGGTTTCTCTAATTGCAATGGGCTTTGAAAGCGAACAGCATGGATCCTGATCAGACTGCAGGGATGCACAGGCTGGTCTGGATCCATGCTAGTCGCAAATGTACTATGTTGGTTTTCTCATGGCAGGGCTCACTTATCAAGCAGACTGGTTGTCAATTTTTCTCAATTTTGACTAAATCAAGGGCTTAAACTCAAGAGCGACAAAGACTCTCCAGCTGGTTATCAAACTCGGCCAAGATAATATGCCAATAAATATACACTCTAAGTTTGGTGAACACTAGGTGGGAACTGCCTATAAATGGACACCTTCAATTTTCTCAATTTTAAGTTATTCAAGGGCAGTAACTCAAAACTGGCTGACAATATCCCGGCAGTTACCAAACTTCTTTGAGGTATGCCCATACACATTGACAATCTTTGCAACTTATATCAATTCAAGGGCCATAACTCTAGTGCCCGAGACAATCCAGATAGCTATTTAACTTGGCAGAAATGTTATGCATTGTGACCCAGTTTGGTTAATATTGGACAAGAACTGCTCAAGTTTGGCGGCAGTCACTGTCAGTTTATTCAATTCAAGAGCAGTAACTCCAAAGAGCCTTGTAGGATCTGGCTAACTACAAAAATTGGCCAAAAACACTGTGACTTAGTTTGGTGAACATTTTGATAAGAACTGCTCAAGTTAGGAAGTAGACAACTTCAGCAGATGCCACCCACCTGTCCACCTTTGCTAAAGGTTGTCACATAATATGTCCCATTTCACGGACAACTAGAGGTGCTTTTGAGAAAAGTGCATGTCTCCCACAACTGCATAATCCTGTAAATAGTATGTCTGTTTGCGGCCTTTTGGTATTCACATGCTGGAGTAACCGGTCTACAACGCTGTATCGGTAATTATGTTCAAGGGCCATAATTCCGAAGTGCCTTGGGCGATTTGGCTAGTTATTGGACTTGGCTGAGGACTATGGTCAAACACATTTTGTTCAAGTTTGGTGAAGATCTGATGAGAAATGTTCGACTTAAGAGTGCGGACAAGCTTTGTGACAGACACACACACAGACAGGAGTAATAAATATGTCTCTCACACCACTGTGTGGCGGGAGACATAATAATGAACATTTTGAAAACATGATTTTATTCACATTAAAACATTGTTCCTCAATGAAGGATAGGTCTACAAGATGTTACATTTACTGCATTGTGTCACATACTGTTTCATCTTGCTGATAACATCTTATGCTTTTACCTTGCAGGCAATGTTGAGGCACTTGGGAGTATTCAATTTACAGTTTCTCTGTGAAAGCAGTCTGTTACATATTGATTGTACATTAATTAAAAACAAAACATTTGCTTCACATCATTATTTTTTGTCTTACTTATCTTATAACCATTCTGCAACCTTTAATAGTCTTCAAAAGCGATAAACATGAAAACCTGTTGCAGGTTTCTGACTAAGCTATATGATTAGTTTCTGTTTTCATTTAATAGTTGTTAAAAAGTATTCAGGTTTTGTTTTGAAATTAAGTTGGTATTTCATCTCAGTTTAATAATGAGAAGATAATTTCTTGCAACAGTAAAAACAAGTGTTATTTCAAGAGGGCTTCTGGTTTCTAGAGGTTCCAGTTTACAGGTGCTATGCAGTACAGGCTGTATATTACAAAGTAACTACTAAGGTGAAAAACTGATTATCTCTATAAATTTGGCTAAAAACTACATTAATCCCAGTATTTTTTTTTTTTTTATTTTGAATTTTAAACCCACACAAGCACTTATGTATTTCTTTCTTAATGGAAAATTCCCATATCTTTTTTAACAGACAGTATGTTGAAAGTAACCATTCTCCAAATAAAATTTTGAAACTTCAAACTAGTGTTTCAGTAGCGTAATGAAAGTCAATATCCTATATTGACATAAGGGAGATAAATATTACCTGATGAGCTTCAATGCCATCCTCAAGTTTAGTTCTCCTTGAAGCTGCCATTTCCTGTAGCTGTTTCCACTTGTCCATCAAAGACTTGATGCGGGAACCAATCTCTGACCGTGCTCTGTGACCTGTGTTCACTAAATCCTGACCTTTACCGCACACCTGCTCACATACTGGGAAGCGGCCTGCCATTTCAGCTTCAATTTGCTACAAATAAATTGGGTAACTTTAATAAGAAACAATTAAACACAATAATATGCAAGTTTAAAATTTAGGCTTCCTATTAGATCAATTTTTGTTTCAAAGTAATTTTGTAACACATTAAAAATCGCCAAAAACTTTAAATCAGAACAAGATAGGAATAAGAAGAGAGGATGCAAAAAGTTAAATAGAAGTTTTAGAAAACATAACAATAAAGAGAACTCCTGTCCAACAACGGGATCTTGCATTTAACTAATGAACTAATAGTCCAAGGCTCTCAATATGAATCTAACAGATTTCAGTTTTTTGTTTCAGTTTCATAAAGCTACTAATCATAGAAAGTAGATACCTCATGACGTTTCAGGAGAACACAAGCAGCATTAAGATCCTTGCCAATATCTGTCTGTTTGACGAGACCAATTTTCTCAAGCACCCATCTCTCCTCTTCCTCCGAGTCCTGCAGAAACTGGAAGTAGGCCTTGGCAACCTCAAGATTCTTTTTACGCTTGCTGCTTAGATTGTTCACTCTGAAAGAGAGTCAAAATTAATATGTTTTAAAATATATCAACTAAATAACGACCGTCGAGCAATTATGAAAAGGTTTGTTTAACCAAATTTCTAAGAGCCAACTGTAATCAAACTTTGTCATAACTATAGTCTCCAATTCAAGATTCAAATGTCCAAAAACGTGTGTGTGTTCGGGTTTAACGTCTTTTTCAACAAAATGTCCAAAAATAGTTTCATTTTAGGTTTCCCAATTACTGACAGCACCAGGAGATTTTACTTACTATATACTATATACTATGCACTTGCTATATGATATCATAGGCTTCAAGCCAATCATCGCTATTTGTAGAATATCTAATCTATCAACTTAATGAAACTCCTACACTTCATGTAACATAGAAAACTGCTTACTTTTCTAATTCTGAATTTAGTGTATCTAATCTTTGATCAAGGACTTTCATCTCTGGATGGTTGGGGTCAGCGTATGATTTGGAACGTCTGTTCAGGTTTCGGACTCGTTTGGCCAGTGAGTGGAGCTGAGATTCCTGGAGACTGTGTTGTTGTAGGTAGTCTTCCGTGGCCTGCAGGTGCTTGCCACAGTCCTCTACTTTCACTTTGTGCTTGAAGAGAAAATATGCAAAGCATTATGCACTGATATTTAAAAAGCTGTGGTCAAAATAAATCAAGACAGGCAAACAAATTTATCCCCTTTATGACAAAGAAATGTTTACATGAATCAGGTTTTTGTTCGTTCTGTCATGTTTAACAAACTGTATTTCATTTAATAATAGGGCCATGATGGCCCTATATTGCTCACCAGAGTTGATCTGGCCTACTGACCTAGTTTTTGACCCAAATAACCCAGATTCAAACTTGACCTAGAGGTCATCAAGACAAACATTATGACCAATTCTCATGAGTTTCAAACTTTAACTGTGGCCTCTAGAGTGTAAACAAGATTTTCCTTTGATTTGCCCTAGTGACCTAATTTTTGACCACACATGACCAAGTTTCAAACTTGACCTAGAGATCATCAAGACAAACATTCTGACCAAGTTTCATAAAGATTGGGTCATAAATGTGGCCTCTAGTGTGTTAACAAGCTTTTCCTTTGACCTGACTGGGTGACCTAGTTTTTGACCCACATGACCAAGATTTGAACCTGACCTAGAGATCATCAAGACAAACATTCTGACCAAGTTTCATAAAGATTGGGTCACAAATGTGGCCTCTAGAGTGTTAACAAGCTTTTCCTTTGATTTGACCGAGTGACCTAATTTCTGACCCACATGACCCAGATTCGAACTTGACCTAGAGGTCATCAAGACAAACATTATGACCAATTCTCATCAGTTTCAAACTGAAACTGTGGACTCTAGAATGTTAACAAGATTTTCCTTTGATCTTGCCTAAAGACCTAAATTTTGACCACACATGACCCAGTTTCAAACTTGACCTAGTGATCATCAGGACAAACATTCTTACCAAGTTTCATAAAGATTGGGTCACAAATGTGTCCTCTAGAGTGTTAACAAGCTTTTCTTTTGATCTGACCGGGTGACCTAGTTTTTGACCCCACATGACCCAGATTCGAACTTGACCTAGTGATCATGAAGACAAACATTCTGACCAAGTTTCATAAAGATTGGGTCACAATTGTTGCCTCTAGAGTGTTAACAAGCTTTTCGTTTGATTTGACCGGGTGACCTAGTTTTTGACCCCACATGACCCAGTTTCGAACTTGACCTAGAGATCATCAAGACAAACATTCTGACCAAGTTTCATTAAGAATAGGTCACAAATGTGGCCTCTAGAGTGTTAACAAGCTTTTCCTTTGATTTGACCTAGTGACCTAGTTTTTGACCTCACATGACCCAGATTCTAATCTGACCTAGAGATCATCAAGACAAACATTCTGACCAAGTTTCAAAAAGATTGGTAACAAATGTGGCCTCTAGAGTGTTAACAAGGTTTTCCTTTGATTGGACCGGGTGACCTAGTTTTTGACCCCACATGACCCAGTTTCGAACTTGACCTAGAATTCATCAAGACAAACATTCTGACCAAGTTTCATAAAGATTGGGTCACAAATATGGCTTCTAGAGTGTTAACAAGGCAAAAGTTGACGCACAATGCACGCCGCCGGACGCCGGACAATGACCGGTCACATTAGGTCACCTTGAGCACTTTGTGCTCTGGTGAGCTAAAAAAGGTGGACACTTTATGAAAACAATGGGTTCAGACCTACAACCTCCTGGAGTCTTCTGGTAGATCTACTGATCTAACTGGCAGGCTCCAATGTTTACTTATTTGTAATGCTCAGTTAATCAAACCATGCTCTTTGGGTTTTATGCCACAATTAGCTAGTTTCTACCTGTAATTAATGACTTCCACTTGACTGTTGGATGCAGGTATTTTAAGTTTTGTTAGAGAATTTAACATCAGACCTCTATTGTTTTTGTTCTTGCTGGACATTATTTACTGGGAGAATCCAGACCAAAGCTATTTTACTGCCGTTATAAAAGATCTTAAAACTATGGAACACATTAAATGTTCTATACAACATCAATTCTCAAAGATCTCCTTCCTGTTACATGCCAGTACAAATCCCAGCATTGCAAATTTGGTTCAGATATCAAATTAATGACTGCATCTGAAACTCATTTTTTGTTTTGTTCTAAGTCACATCAAGACAATTTTAGATGATATAGTTTCTTTCCATTACTTTCCAGCTTTTGATGGTGGAGGAACACCCCAAGGTGCCCCTATATATATTATTTTAGGCTCATGCAGAAACCAGTGTCGAAATTTAACCCTTACCCTGCTAAATTTCTTTAATGAAATTGCCCACCTTTCAATTTGGACAGTACCATTAACTGTTATAAGGGGTGCATACCAAAAAGAGACTGACTGAATCGCAAACAGTGCAGGTCATGATCAGACTGCACAAATGTGCAGTCTGATCATGATCTGCACTAGTCGCAAAGGCGGCCTAACCCCTAAGAAATGGAGGACCAAAAGGTCATAGTCTAGAAATAACTGTACAAATACCTCGACTTCTTTCAATTCCTCTTGAATGGTTTCTATTTCTCGGAACATTGCCATTAGATTATTAAATCCGGCCAGTGTCTTCTTCCTTTGTTCGAGCTTGTCCAACAATTCCTGCCATTTTATTCTAATATATTCATCCCTAAAGAACAACAATTACAATTAGAAAATAAGACATGAAAGTGGACAAATAAGAACCTAGAGTTGAAGCATGAAAAACATTGTCTGGAAATCTTATGTTTTCCCTAGCTCAGATAGCAACTCCTGTATGCATTTTTGCACATGCATAGAAACTTCAAATATAATATGAATTAAATGTGCAATTTGTTTTTCTGTGTACCAGAATTTGAGCCTTGAATCCATAATTATGTACCTCAAAGCTTTAAATATCGATATATACATGTCCCTATCAAGAATAACTTGAACCAAATTTTGCTGAATTTTTTAAAGACTAGATAAGGTGTTATGACGTACTTTTTCTGTACAGCCTCTTTCTGATGATAATTGCCTTGAACGAGTTCCACAGCAAGAGTATTTAATGCCTTGTATCGGTCTTTCTGTAAATAGGAACATAAAAATATATATAACACAGCTCAAAGTATCAAGGTATTTAGATAAAACTACATACTGAGTCTCATCTCAATGTCATAGTTGGGAAGCGAGAAGTTTTCAACATTTATAGATGTTTAAAATTGGAAAATTAGCTCAACTTGGCCTAAATTACTAACACAGGTTCTAAAGGACAAATCTGGCAAAAAGGAACATACTTTTTTCCAAACCAGCAAGGGGTCCTGTACGATGCAGCAATGAAGGATTAACTGTTACCACTTACCCTAGCAAGGATCTCAGCACTGATGGCTTCATGTTTTTTTATGGCTGCCTCGGCCTGAGCAGCGTTGTTACAGACCATCTTCTCATCCAATATCTGCATCATGTCCATTAACCACGACTCTCGAATCTCAGCCTGAAAATCATTTACAAAACATATATTTAAACGATCAATACAGAGTTACTTACAATTTTTCCATGTAACAACATGAAATAAAGATTATCTTCGATGTTCAATATCCTCAAAAGACAACAGGAGTAGGTCAGGCCATCTTGGACATTAAACTCATTCAATCTAATATCAGATATTTTCAATGTAATAAAATATAGGAGAAGATCCTTTGGAAGCAAAGAAAACAACCAAGCAAAATAACAGCAGACTCTGATAGGGTCTGTTCATGACAAGTAATGAAATGTGCCACACCCCTCACGCCTCCTAGCACTGGCTTAAACAGCATTTATTATAGTAAAATTCAATACACTCCATGATCCCAACGGACCAAATATACAAAACATAGTAAAAGAACAAGGAGACTTTTTACAGCCAGCTGCCACACAGGACTTAAAGATCAACTAACACGAAGCCTAAGAGAAAGTCCCTTCAACAAGTTCAATTGAAAACTGCTATTAAAATAGTCTGGTTCTGATAAAGGTTTCAAAGAACAAGATGACTTTACATAACCCACTTTTAACATCCCTCCATAAAACTATACAAACAGATACATCTTTTTCTAATACCTTACCTTTCTCCTAAATCTTTGTGCTAACTGTTCTAATCTCTCTTGTCTGTAATAGAAAGGGCATTTTGAAAAATTTAAATCGGTCAAGAAAAGTAAAACATTTGGTATATCTATAGATCAGTATCACATGCATTTATCTTAAATAACTTAAATCAATTACAACCTTTCCTTTAAATCCCACGATATAAAATTTACTTGCTGAACTTTGACAACTGTTTACAACTTTAAATAAAATACTGGCTTGAACGTAACACAGGCAGGATATTACAAAATATTTTACTCAAGCTGAAGATACTGTATTCATCTTGTTTAAATTTCAGAATTTCTTTTTAAATGAGACGTGCCATGAGAAAACCAACATAGTGGCTTTGCGACCAGCATGGATCCAGACCAGCCTGCGCATCTGCACAGTCTGGTCAGGATCCATGCTGTTCCCTAACGGTTTCTCTAATTGCAATAGGCCTTAAAAGTGACCAGCATGGATCCTGACCAGACTGCACAGATGCACAGGCTGGCCTGGATCCATGTGGGTCGCAAACACACTATGTTGGTTTTCTCATGGCATGGCTCATTTCTTCTTAAATTATCATGTTATTCTTGACAAAAAAATAGAAAACAGTGTGATTAAATAATTTCAAACAACTGAAACTACAAGAGAATTTTTTTTTGTATCAAGTAAAAGTAACAAAATACAGTGTCAACAAAGGTCTTTGCTTATGAGAAAGTTTTTAGTTTAACTAATTTACCTGATTAATTCATCTCTGAGTGAAGTTTCTCGACCATGTTCCGATTTCTCCAGTAACATCCATGCGCTTTCTATATCATGTATAAGGAACCCTTCTGGAGGACTGTACAATTTCTGACCATTTGCCTTCAGTCGAGCTTGTATGTTGAAAAATGTTGCTTCTATGTTTCCTTTCTCTCGTAACCTGATAAAAAGAAATATATTTAATATTCCCAACAAAACAAAACCTTCTTCCAATGCAAAACATAAGGTATCCAAATACGGTCACCCTTCTTCCAGACCAAAGCCCGCTGCAGTAACTAGTCCAAAGAGACTGGTTACTATAAAACAGAGTAAGTGTTGTTTACATACAAGAAAAACTACTCTCAAGCTGAACCTGACTTAATCACTACCTGTATTAAGCAGCCACTTGCTTTAAGCAGCCAGTTACCTAACTTTCAACCTAATTTCAACTTGTCTTAAACAGCCACCTGATTTTGCTGCATTCCCTGGCTGCTTAATAAGCTTTGACTATAGATATTATTATAAAACTATTAAAGACACTTGCTGCAGATTCTTGTATTAGAGATGGGGCAAAAATTTCCCAATAAAAGAATTTGTTCAAACTTTGTATACAAACACAGTTTCATGTTATAAACAAAAAAATGCAAAAACAATCATAGGTCACTATGCTTGTTTAAGAGTTATCTGCCTTTAAAACTGGATTTTCCTTCAAATTTGATTATTCAATAGCAGATAACTCCTGAACAAGCATGGTAACCTATGATTTTTTTCGTAATTCTGTTTCTAACACGACACTGTGTTCATAAATTCTATTATTGGGAAACGTTTTACCATAAACTGCCACAACCCTCCTTAAGTGGACACCAAAACAACTTGCAACTATACTCTTTTTAACAATAAGAAACCAAGACATTATCTTCCACTAAACTTACTTTGGTGGTTTTTCTACAGTTCTGTAGTCCTTGAATGAGATTAATTCTTTCTGTATGCCTTCCAGAGAGTTGGGAAAGTTTCTGTCATTGAGTGTAGTAATCTTTGCTTTGATCCACTCAAGCAGGCCTGTAGTCAGACTCTCATAATCATCTACCATTTTTTCTAGTTCTAACATTGAACCAACAATCTGAAACACATTGCAAAATCCCGTTGTGACAGTCTAAAGTAACTTATTTTTTCAGATTTTAGTGAGCAGCGATCAGCTAATAATACTTCTTTAAGTTCAGTGCAGAGGTCTCTGCTTTGGAGTACTCAGTTTAAATGGCCTGTGTTTTATGGCCTCAGTTTTGCTCATATGCAATGTTCAAATGGAAAGCAATGGAACTAAATATTTCAATTCAATTAAAACTGTTTTAATGTCAAAAAAACGACTTAAATGGATGGCAACTTAGGAGATCATGTTATAACAAAACATTTGCAAACATGGCTCAGTGCAAGCATATTACTTAGTTGACCATGAACTTACATTTTCACACTACTATTCATCAATGCAAAATTTAATGCAACATTTTCTTTTTGGGGCAACTGGAACTGTGACCCTACAGGCCAGTGGAACAGTTTTCTCTGATAAAATATTCTACTGTGATTCAAGATTACCTTGGCAATCCTTTTTCCTCCTGTCATCTCACTCTTCATCTTGGCAAAATAATGGTAGTAGGAGGCCACGTATGTAACAATGATTTTCTCATCCGGCTTTGGTACATCCACATCTAAAATTACACAATAAAATATTTCATTGTATACTAAAACTGCTACAATCTTATGTCTTTTTTATACCATTTTTGATAAAGCTGTTTTGACACGACACTTGCCCTATGATTTACAGTCATATTTCTAGTGAAAATTACTGATATTCTCAGATAACAAGGAACAAAATCAGTAACTGAGTTGGTCTGTTGGGAGTTTGTCACCACATTTTAACAGCAGGTATTTCAATTAGGCAATGGTCATTTAACCTGACAAGTGTTCTTGGATTTTCTTTCAATACTTTTCTCCACAAGTATCAAAAACTTTCCCATATGACTTAGATATGTATGACTTCAGCTACCTCATTTCCTGTCATCACAGAAAGACTACTTTGCACTCGGAGAATCAAACTCTCAACCTTTTGATGTACAGTTTTGTAATCTACCTACCAAACTAACAGTGCAGGCTTAACTGCGTTGGTGCTCAGTAAGGAATTTTAACTATTTCACCATTAAAAGCAGGTATGCCTGTACACAAAAAGTAATCACAAACTCCCAAAACTGCCATTGCCAGGTTTAAACAGACTGTTTTAATACGTAAAGTAATGGCTGCAGAAAAGTCAAGAATGGTACCTTCAGCATCCAAGATCTTATGAATTCCAAGTTTATCATCGGCCACATTGAAGGCATTGTTCAAGTTAGGGATATGTTCTGCTGGATCTAGGTGTTCATATGCTATTAAGTCAGGTCTGAAAAACGAGAAGGTATTAATGGGTAAAATCCTACTATTAAGTTAATAAATTCTAATAAAACCTAAGTACACTAACTTTTCCAATTTAGACTCATTATATTTGCAAAGGTTATAGTATGTTTAAAACTGGTCTAACATGATTTTTCAACAGTACAAAAACGTATGTAACTGCAGTCATTATAAAGATGATTACAGGTTTATGAGAAAGTTCTTTCAGTTAAGGACAGCTCTTTTGTCAATATCTTTCACAGCTTAGTTGTTCTTGACCTCACTATCATCAAAGTAGTCAGATCACAAACAAAATTTAATGATGACATGTAAAATACATTAAAAGAAAACAAAATAACATATTATAATTGTCAGCCTTGATTCTTTGACCGATTAGGTACAAAAAGAAGCATATCTATTAAAGTTAATAAATACAAGAACAACCAAGCCACTACTCAGACTGACAAAAGCGCTGAAAATAATTCAGAAAATAGATTAAATATACATTTGCGATTTTCTCCTCAAAATGAGGGTCAGGGAGTAATTTATTCAGTGGCATTTTTAAGATGCAACTTTTTGTTAAAATTCTCAATTAAAATCTAAGAGGGATGTAGAAAAGGGTGAATACTTCTGAAGCAGAAGTGAAAGAATGGTACCTCTGTAAAGAAGATTGCTCTTCTTTATGGTGAACATGTTCTGGCAACTTAAACATGAAATTTTACCTGTGAGCATGGATAAGAGCATTAAATCCAAGTCCATTTCTCCAACTGTTGGTGAAATTTGTAATGTTCACACCTGGATATCTGCAAGAAAACAAACAAATGATCAGTGCCCATGTACTTTAAATCCAACTGGAGCTGTTAAATCATTTTTTACCAACTGCAAGTTTCAGATGTAAGGCCACAAAGAACAGCTTGATGATGGAAAAAAATGAAGAGGAAATTAGAAAAAACCTTACAAATATCAGAAAAACTTAACACTGAAAATGAAAGTACAATGTGAAAACAGAATAAGAAAATCATCAAAAATTAGAGTAGCTAAGGTTTGGCAAATATTACACAAGTAAACAGAAATATGATGCAAAAGGGTTGCGTTTTGTAGGTGATTTCAACCTGATTATAACTGGAAGGAAATAACAAGACTCTCTGAGAGAATGCAAACATTAGAAAGGGTGTGTAGGGAAATGGCCATCAATTTTTGTAAATTTTTAAAGTTAATAAAAACATAATTATTAAAGTGAGGTCTAATCATATAAAAAATGTCACATGAAGCATTAAATTCTTAGTATATAAATTGTGTCTGAATAATCAATGATATAGACATTTTTGTTGGTTTTTTTGTACAAACAATGAAAAATCTTAATTTCATTTTCAAAAGTTGTTTCGTGATAACCTTCGATCGCAAAGTATTTTTTCTGTCACTCAGATAAGCGGAGCATTAACATACAATTTTGTTCTAGAAAAGCAAGACATTTTATGACAGAAAGCTTCTTTTAAATGAAAGATAGACTTAGGCCTTCTTTTCCACACAAGATGTTGAAAATGTCTATACCTGTGGTAATGCAAAAAAATGTGGAACTTCAAGAATACATTCCTGCTTTATTTCACATCTTAATTAAACAAGACATTAATGTGATAAAAGCTAGTCATTTCACTTGTTGCCATGGTTTTAAGGACTTGGTCTGCCATATTCTATATTTGCAAACAGCTTTTATCTTAACGCTACAAAAATTAGGTATCCTGACTGCAAATTAACCAGGGTAAGAATCTTTCTGAAGAGACTTGTTTTGCACAGTGTATAGCATAGTTTTGCATCTTATCAAATATGCAACAAACAATGCATTTGCAAGGCTGTGTTTCACTGTTGAAAATGGGTGGAATTCAAATTTAACAAAATCTTTGAACTCAAGTGGGAACAAAAAAAAATGTAATTGCAACCACTTCAAAAAACAAGGTCGTTAAAAAACAGGTAACGTTCTACACAAATCTCAAAACTGAATTTTCGTTATGTACTATGTAAATGCTATGTCATAATCTTTAACCACATGACAGCAATCAATCTTAGTTGAGTCATTACAATATTTACAATTAACAAAAATTTTAAATGTGTATAAAATATGTGTATAAAAGTATGACGTAAATAAATGAGCCGCGCCATGAGAAAACCAACATAGTGGGTTTGCGACCAGCATGGGTCCAGACCAGCCTGCGCATCCGCGCAGTCTGGTCAGGATCCATACTGTTCGCTAACAGTTTCTCTAATTGCTATAGGCTCTGAAAGCAAACAGCATGGATTCTGGATCCATGCTGGTCGCAAACCCACTATGTTGGTTTTCTCATGGCACGGCTCAATATTAAGCTATTCCCTGCCTACACTGAAGCTGTCACAATATTGTAAAAATTTCTTGACAACAAAAAATGTGTGTACGGAGGCAATGACAGTTACGTCCTAAAATTTAATTTTTCATTTTGTATTTCCTGTAAAGCCAGGTATATTAACACATACTGCATACTACTACATAAAAGAATTAATTAAACAAGAGTTCTGAGTCACAGGATAGCTAAACCAGATATTCAGCATCTGATTGGTAGCTTTAACTTGCTTTTAATTGACCAATAGAAAGGTAACATTCTTACTCTGGACTTCATATTCAGTTTTTATAAACTTGGAACCAGACTTAGCTTTGGACTATAAAGCTGCCATATCTAAGACTACCATTCCTTTGTATATGTGCAGATTGGCAGCCCTTATAACAAGTGGACAGCCCATAAAAACATAGACACAACTGTTACCTGCATTTTTTTCATCTGACATAATATGATCTTCAAAAAACATTATACTTCTATGGACCTCTATGCTTTATTTCTAGTTGATAAAGTGGCCAGATATTAACTACTTTGTGACATCGATATGTCAGTCATGTATAACTGATAAACTTCCTTGGAATGTCATCCTTCAACCTGTAGTAGGTGTTATCACTAAGGCCACACTGTTCAACTAATTGTTCATCTTTAAGCTATTTTCTTAACATTTGTCAATAATAACAAGTTTCAGCAAATTTCTATCAGTTCTCACATTGAATAAACAAATCATATAAAAACAGATATATGTCCAGAAAAATACATGTAAATACAGATTATATCAATACAACTTTTATCAAAACCAGTCTTTCTAAACCCTACAATACATCCTATAAATAGAAATTGAAACAAACAACTCAAGAAACTGAAAGCTGTTACCCAACCCTATAAAAGGAGAAAATCATAATTACCTGAATGAAATGCAAACTGCTTTTCACAAAACATCATTTTAAAGATATTTGAGAAATGACAAAAAATATAATATAATACTTGGCTCACTTTGGTTGCTGCACAATATCTAAACTTTTATATCTTTAAAGAATGCTATACATTTCAATTTGCCATTAACATTGCATTGTAAGTTTCATTTGCATTGTTGTCTAACTAGTAATGTCATTTACCACTAATAAAAAAAGTTGTAAAAAAAAGTTCACTTATTTCATTGCACTGTATAGAATCTCGACATTTTCACATCAAATTTGGTGTCTAAATATAATGTAAGTAAAGTGGGTGATGATGCAGAACTAGTGAGTTAAGTTTGAATCAAATCCATTTGTTAAAAAGACTGGGTGTATAAAATATTCAACCTGAAATTCAAGTATAAATGGGACATAATTCATGAAATATGTGAGCTGTAGTTATGGCTCAAGTCTGAAGCAATACCATCAAGTAATAACAAACATCAAGTGAAAGTGCATAAAAACTTTTACTAAGATGGAAAGGCAGATGCCAACACAGGGTCCAGTAGGACTGCCTTGTACAGTCGAGCTAAAAATAGGAAGATTCTAATAAACTGGACCACTTTATAAATATGTAATAAACTCCTGCAGTTTTACAACTATCTACAGTTATTAGAGACATAAACAAGAAACGCGGCAATGCCACGAAACCAGGTTTTCAACACTTTTCATAAGAATAAACAAGAGTGCCAGAATGTCACAATATACGCCCGTCACAGCAAATTTCTTTACTCTAGCACCTGTATTTGCAGATGTAATTTTAATTTTGTGGTTGTTTAGTAATCATTGTAATTCTTTTGTTTTTCTATGTCCACAAAAAAACTCCTTACCAGGTAGAGATACCTTAAAATACACCTAAAATTAGAAAGTAACAACTATGTTGTACCACAGAAAAGTGGTCTTGGTTTTTCCCTACGGTCAATTATAAAAAAGTTACAATATAAGTTATTTATAGTAACAACTAAGGGAAGTTAATCTTAAAAAAAAAAAAAAAAAAAAAAATACAAAAAAAAAAATTGTAAGTCCACACAGAAATCCTTACCAGGTAGAGATTGGTCAAAATACACCTCAAAATTGGATATAACATGCATGTTGTACTACAGAAAAGTGGTCTCGATTTTTCCCTACGTCTAGTAATGAAAAAGTTACAATATAAGCTATTTATAGTAACAACAAAGGGAAGTAATTCTAAAGAAGGGAACTGCGCAAGACACTTCGTCTCATGATGGTGTATAATTGTGCCAAGTTACATCAAAATCCCTCTATGCATGAAGAAGATATGCTCCGGACAAAGTTTTCATTCTTGTATCCTTTGACCTCTAAGTGTGATCTTGACCTTAGACCTAGGGACCTGGTTCTTGTGCATGACACTCCGTCTCATGATGGTGAACAATTGTGCCAACTTTCATCAAAATCCCTCCATGCATGTAGAAGATATGCTAACCCTAACCCTAACCTAACCCTAACCCTATTTTTAGTAACAATGACCTTGATCTTGATCCCAGAAACCCCAAAATCAATCCCAAGCTACAACTTTATATAAGTTTTCTATACACCAAGTTTCATCATGATAGCTCATTCCTAAGTTAAGTTATTGACCGGAAACCGTTTTTCTATTTTAAGTAACAGTGACCTTGACCTTGACCCCAGAAACCCCAAAATCAATCCCAGCCTTTGTCTTGATATAAGCTACATATGTACCAAGTTTTATTCAAATATCTTTACCGAAACAAAAGTTATTGACCGGAAACCGTTTTTCTATTTTAAGTAAAGTGACCTTGACCTTGATCCCAGAAACCCCAAAATCAATCCCAGCTTTTGTCTTGATATAAGCTACATACATACCAAGTTTTATTCAAATATCTTTACCAAAACAAAAGTTATTGACCGGAAACACAAGTTTGACGCCGCCGCCGCTGCCCGCCCGCCCGACCGACATCTACCCCAATCTAATAACTCAGGTTTTCGTTGAAAACCTGGTTAAAAATTACTTCAAGATGTTTATTGGAGGGAAAGCCTTAACAGAGCCAGCTAAAACAAAAACTGAAATTTCAGCAACTGACTTAAGTGCCACTGAACAGGTCAACTAAATGTTTCATGTTTTCATTGCTTATTATTTGGGCCACAACTGCACCACAATTTACTTTATGAACTACTGTTAAAAGACCTGTTATGCCAGTTCTGTCAGTATGCTATTTTGGCGTTTAGTCAGCAATAAGAACTGTCCGTCTGTCATTATTATACCTGCCACTCTTGAGAGGACTAAAAATTGATTATGGACACCCATATACAAAATCAATTACTGTTATGAAACATGAGCTGTTGCTGTGTTTGGACTGTCAGTTTGATGTCAAAATACCTGGAATATTTCTGTTGCAGTGAATACAGCATTTAATTAAATTTTGGACATTTCCAACAGGCAGGTTATCATTTCTTCAGTAAGATAAATCAGTGAAAGATGATCAGTAAATAAAAGGACACATACAGTGAGATTTATTGTTTAATATTTGCACAGTCATGCATGTTATACAATCTTTTATCACACCATATTGATATAGCACTTTTCTTAAACTGGGTAAATATTGAAGGAATTTCAAATCTTTTGTGAGACATGCCCTTCAAAATGATTTAATTTAATTTGTGAGTGAAATATTATGAACATTAAATGAAGCCGACAACTTTTTTTTGTTAAGGATACACTCCTGCACCTAGCTGTTCAGAAATACTAAATAATAACCCTTAGATTTTCTAGATGTCTCATTTCCCAATGAACTTTATCTTTCAAAATTTTATCATTCTCTGGAATTATAATATTATTATTCTTAGCTACCAACATTAATCCATAATCTGACCTCCAGTCCTTGATTCTGGAAAACTGAGTAAAATATGCAGCAAGGGTTGATCAGAGAAACTGATCAAGAAAACATGCAGCATGAGATGATGGATAGGGGAAACATGCAGCATGAAGTGATCAAGAAAATATGCAGCAACCAGCAAGGGTTGATGGAGAAACATGCCAAAAAAAATGATCAAGAAAACATGCAGCAAGGGTTGATGGATAGTGGAAACATGCAGCATAAAATGATCCAAGGAAATAATAATGCAGCAAGGGTTGATGGAGAAACATGCAGCATAAATTTATTAAGGAAACATGCAGTATAAATCGAACAGTGAAACAGGCAGGAAGGATAGATTACGGAAACATTAGATGTTTTAGGTTATTTCTGATACTGTATCTATTCCAAGAATTTCCCTGCTTAACCAACATGCTTGCCATATCTCAAGCAGTCCTCTACTTGTAAGTGTCAATCAACTCTAACCTCATGAAAAACACAACATATCTTTGTTTAGCTCAACCATTAACAGAATAAATACAGTATTAAGTTATTTACAAGACCAGAAAAAAGGACAGAAAAGGTAAAGAATGCTGAAGGCATTATATATAAATACAATAACCATTTGTCTTCTAAACTAGATACAAGACTGAGCAACAGAAAAGTGTCCTTATACAATAATTACTAAATTTTTTTCCGAATTATTTTCTTTTCATTTTGTTTTTGCTGGGTTTAACATCACACCAAAACAATTAGAGGTCATATGGCGACTTTCCAGCTTCTGAAGGTGGAGGAAGATACCAGGTGCTTGTCCATGCATTATTTCATCACGGACAGGCACCTGTGTACAGGCTCCAACCCACATCAGTAAGTAGCAAGTGATTCTAAGTCAATGACCTTACAGTCTCAAGCCCCTTTAAAATATTCACAATATATACTTTAATTACCACTCAATAAGGTAGAAAAAGTAAAACATTTTCATTCTTAAATCAGTGATCTTTCTTATGTTGTTATCCAAAATATTTTCGTAACTTATCTATCTTTCCTGGTGATCTGGATGAGTTAACAATCTATGGTAACACAAGTTGTTATTAAAACTGATGAAACCTGGCTTCACCTGAAGTATATTCTTATTTAAAAACATGCAAAAACTTCTTCCTAACAAGGCAAAAACCAAAATAAAGTAGATCTTATCAAAAGAGAGAAAAAAAGAAATATGATTTATATGGCTGAATGTAAACACTTTGTTACTGATGTTGTGATGTATACAAAACATAATTTCTGAATTTGACGAAAAAATTGTTATGGCTTGATACATTCTATTACATTTCAGTGGCGTTCCTTTTTGTTAAATTAACTTGCTATGGAGGTATGCAATGACTTTCTGAATGTATGTACGCGGAATTCAAGCCTGAGCAATTTTACAGTGATCGCTTCCTGCACCAGCTGATGTAAATCTTTCAGATAACCTTTTTTATAGATGATCCTTTTAAAGCATGGAATTAAACACATAGGGATTATGTCAGCCTGATCTCTGAATGCACATTAAGTCTGTCAGATCAAGGTAGTGTTCATATCAACACAGAAGAGACAGGCAACTGGTTCAATGCTTAGAACTATATTCATCAAAATGCTGAGACATCTCTTTTTGCCAAAGTCCTTTATTTATATGTGTGACCTAACTTATCTAAGACAAACTTTGCCACTTGCAAGGTCTGTTTAAGAAAAGACAATTTAGCCTGGGGTTCATGCAGTACAGTAACAACTAACATATTATCTGACGAGAAAAATATGTGTCCCAAACTGGAATTGCATCACATTACATTTTGAGGCTTCTGCAATCAAGTCACAACTTCTGTAATATAGTAAGCTAAATTCGGGAGGTTATGTTGCAAAAGGTTACAGTATACAGTAACAAGCAGATGGATTAAAGCTATTATTGCATGTACAGGCTATATCGTATGTTCAGGCTATATTGCATGTATATAAGTGGTGAAAATAGAATTCCATTACCGTCTGTTATTTTTGCCAATCAAATAAAGATAGCAGGGAAAATTAGTATGCATAAACATGAAGTTAACGATCATTACAAATTAAAAGTGTTGTTAAAACAGATAAATATTCAAATTAGTAACATTTATAACATGCTATTTCTATGAATAACTATCATATATTGTCCCTAATTAACTTTTCTCTCCTTTATTAGCTCACAAATGGTAATAATCAGAAGTTTCCCCTTTTATTCAAAGTGCACTGTACACTTAATTTAGTTGTACAAAAAACACTTATTTGAGGGGATGCACACAGAGGCATCTATACCCTTTTATCAGACCTTGTTTGCTTGTTTCAAGACTAAATTTGCATTTTACACATTGTCCTAATTAATATATTTCGCTTCACTAGTGCATTAATTAGAGAAAATACAGCAGTTAAATGAACTAATAAATGTCACACTAAACTTTCACAGCTCTACAACTTAATCAAAAGGCATTCTAATCTAACAGCAACCACATTACCAAACATCTAAATTGTTCTTAAAACATGACCAAAACCATGACTATGAATTTGAGTTTCAAGCCTGCCGACAGTACATACCCAGCAGTTTTTCTCTGACACCAAAGTAACAGCGCGTCCTTGGCAGACCTCTTCTCACTGCCCTCATCATCCTCATCCTGCACAAATAAAATGTTGTTATGAGCTGCACCATGAGAAAACCAACATAGAGCATTTGCGACTAGCATGGATCCAGACCAGCCTGTGCATCCATGCAGTCTGATCAGGATCCATGCCGTTCGCTTATAACGGTTTCTCTAATTGCAATAGACCTTGAAAGTGAACAGCATGGATCCTGACCAGACTGCGCGGATGCACTATGTTGGTTTTCTCATGGTGCAGCTCAATTATTACATCACGATACATATCTTATATAGGGTGGGTAGGGGAGGGTGGGCTCAATATGTAGATGTTTAATATGCAGCCTTAAACCAACATTGTAAGAGATAAGTGATTTAAGGAGAGACACCTTTAAATTCAAGGGAACAATATACATAAATACATTTTCACTTTCAAATGTAGATTGTTGTTGTTTATGTTTTATTGATGACACTGACATAATCTGACGGGAGTCTGTCAGTTTAGCTCAAAAGGCTAAGTACAAGATTTCCAATTGCCAGGTCAAAGGTTCAAAGAAGATACAAGAGAACCAACCTGTGTTCAATATCTCAATTAATTTCAAAGACAGAAACACACTTGATTTCAAGGAAAAATCGTTGTAGGTACATGCTTACTTTCATTTGCTTACAAAATCTATATTGTACTTTGTACTTGTTAATGCAATGTTTATGAGGGCATTTCCAATGTACAATAAGTACAAACTGTTACATTATACAGCATGCAAATTACAGATGTGTTTAAACATCAATCAAACTTCTAATTGATATGTTTTGCACTGTATGTCTCCCACAGTGAAAACAACAGTTCATATCTATTGTCTGTTTCAGAAATGACTGAAGAATTAAGTAAGACATAAGCTTGATGATACAAATGAGATATAACAATGTCAGGAATTATGAAAAGACAAGAAAAAGTCCAAGGAGAATCATGCAAATAGTAGACATATAGAATAGTCAACATGATGATCAGCATGACTGAAGAGAGGAACAATGAAAGTCTGAATATAACATGAACAAGTCTGAAGGAAAGAGTAAGACATCATGAACCTGATTGAATAAATAAATATTCATTCACAAAATGAGAAAGACATGATAATAAAATCTGAAGAGATATGCATAATGTTTGATGAAGTTTGAAGAGATGAATGGGACATCAGAAAATACCTGACACCAACAGTAAGATGTAACACTTACCACTTCAATTTCAATCTCCTGGATCTGGAATCGAAGGATGATTGTCCATATAAGACCAAGGATCAGCCTGGGATTGCCATCCATAATGTCTTCTGCTCCAATATTCTCGAAATATACCTGCAAATAAACATTTAAAGTAGAACAATTATTGGAGTGTGGTACAAGGTTTCATACTAAACACATGAAAAGCAGTGCTAACAGTAATACTGTACCAACAACTGGTACTTTAACTGGTGTTTAAATGTTCTGTTGGATTTGAAGTCACAAAAATTCAAGATCAAATGACAACTTTTTATTATTTAATGGTGGAGGAAAGCTCAAGTGGCACCAACAGAAATTATTTCAGGTTTGAGCTAGCACTTTGGTAGAACAAGTGACCTATTAGTCATTTGGATGGCTTTCTCATATAAAGTAGAGTTTTGAACCATCAAACGTCAGCGGCAGAACATTTATCTAGTGACCTTAACCGTTCCTCCACAAAGGCTTTTAAAAACTGTTGATATTTGTCCAACAGAACCTTGACCTTTCACTGAATACACAGGGATTTCTTACATTTCTAAATATTCATAACAAAAGGTAGCATTCTTGACTATCTGACAATTTACAGTCATGCATTTCAACTTACATGCAAAATTTCAACTGAATTGTCTCAAGTCAAAGAAGGATCATAATTAGAATAAATTTCAACCAAAGTTTTGTAATTTGGTAATGTTAGTGAATTTGATGAAAAGGATGCCTTGACACATTATGTAAGTTTCAGTTCAATTTTATGTAGTTGTTACTGAGATAAAGTTTTTCAGCAAGTTGGCCAAATTTTCTTAGTCTAAGAAGGCCCGTAACTCCAAACAAAATCAATCAAGTGTTATCTACATGGTTAGGAATAATGATTTTAAACATTGTGTCAAGTTCCAATCCAGTATAATTATTATGTAGACATTTCTGAGCCACAGCTTGATAGTTGTGTGCAGTGACAGTATTTTTTGCAGATACATCTGTTACTGAGATACAGTGTGATATTTATTTCCTCAAGATTCAATCCAATATGTGCAATAGTTCCTGAAATATAACCTTGCATGCAAAACTTAAACACCAATGTGTGACGGCAACACTCAGTTGAGTAGAATAGCTCTTGCTGTTCTTAGAATAGACAAGCAACAAAATATTCCAAATACGTATACATGCAGGACAGCTATATAGTAGTACTAAATTTGACCTTGAAGTTTCTTCTATAGAAGCCAATCTACTTCAAAATGTAACTAAATAATACCTTTACCACTTGTTTTGGGAACCATTTATGCATTTAACAAAGTGGCATCTGTTTTTGATGGGCTGTCCTAATTTTTCGTTTTGAGCAAAATCACTTCGTACAACAAACTTGCTGGCAATAAATTACCTGTGCTGGTGATAAAATCACCTGGTACCTATGCTGACAATAAATTACCTGTGCTGGTGATTTTAAAATTACCTGTGCTGGCGATAAAATCACCTGGTACCTATGCTGACAATTAATTTACCTTTGTCCTTAGGAAGGTAAGACATCTGTTTAGGTTTTCTGCTTTCTGTACTCGTAAAATGCCCTTGTTTGGTTTGCCAAGATTCTCTCCAGAAATAATCTCCAGAAGTTTCATAAGAATCTTTCCATCTGACAGGTCTTTAAACAGGTCATGTATCTCCAGTCGAGCCTGAAAATATTCAATAAATAGAAAATAACGTAAGATAATTAAGAAACAACTTAACCCTCAGCATGCTGGACACGATTGATTCTGCCTTTGCAACCAGTGCAGATAATGATCAGTCTGCACATCAATGCAGTCTGATTACGACCTGCACTATTCACCATTCAGTCAGTATCTTTTTGGTATGCACCCTTTTTAACAGTTAATGGTACTGTTCAAATTGAAAGATGGACAAGTTCTATATAGAAATTTAGCAGGGTAAGTGTTAAGAGTGCTTAATAAAACTACATGTATCTTAGCTTAATTTTAGCTGAACTTAATTTTAGCTGAACTAAAAATTTACACGAGCTTGTCTCTGGTGATGATACTCTAGGTCTTCAGTCATATCAAAACGGATATACAATTTAAGTAATTATTTAAACACAAATGCTTTGATGTAGGTAAACTTAGATTATGCTTAAATTCTGCCCAGGTTTTATAAAACCTGCTAGGGTTTTGATCAAATATATAAGACTGATAAGACAAAAATCATCACAAATTTTCATATGTTAATCAATTATATTCGTATTTCTTTTTATTAAATTTCCAACTAGAATTTTATTGATTGTTACTCTTTCTATAGATCTTGCTGGAATGTAAGTCGACCTGATCTTGATGGTTTAATAAAGATCTGGCATCATATTACATATTTTACATTGAAAAAGGCAAAACAAACATTATTCAGGGTACTGAAAATTCCCGATAACGATCTCGAAGGCTTACAGCTGTTTTAAGTCCATTCATACACAATTGACCCATTTCTGTATACCAATACAGCGTCAAGTACTGTAAGTACTAAAGATATGCTAATACTATTATATATATGTTATTTTAAAGTGGGACATACCACATACCATAAATAATCAGCAGACGTAAACTTAACGCTTCAATTTAAAAAATAAACATTTTTGCTACCTCAGTACTTTTTAACCACTTGGAATGTTCAAAAGTTTTCAAAGATTTAACTGAAAGATACCATACAGGCAGTGTAAAATAAAAACAAATGCTAAATTACTTATGCAAATGCTGACTTGCAGAAAATCAAGATCACACCTACATTGACCAACACTGTAAGAATTTCATTTGATCTGTTTATAACTTTTGACATAGGACAAGTGACTAGTGAAGCTAGAACAAATAAGGGTATTTCAAGGGTAGAAGTTTTGTGACTTTCAGATCACCTGTGTATGTATGCCTTAAGATCCAACAAAATCATTTCACATACACACCAAACCAGAAAAAGTCCAAACCCAAAACATTTCCTGTTGTTTCAGAAATGGCTTGGGCTTTCACATTCATATCAAATTTTGATCTGAATTTCAGGGTAAAAATTCTAAGTAACATAGCAAAATAAATAGAAATGCATGTAAAATGACCTTAATATGGCTGCTAATGAAAATTGCTCAGATATCTAATCATACTAAGGTGTGGACATTGTCATCATAGAATGGCGTGACAGTTTTTGCCTTTTTGGACCGACTTCGGACAGCCAGCTAGGAAGTTTCATTTCAGGTTGGTATACATTTCAATTTTGGTTTCAGAAGTAGCAAGTATGGTGGCTGATTTCTGCCATTTCGCGTTTTCGCCCCGCGACACCGCCGAGCGAAAACACGAGAATTAACAAGTTGAAATGGCGGGGGCACGGGGCGAAAACTCGCTATGAAGCGGGGGCGCGGAGCGAAAACACAATAATTAGCGGGGTCGCGGGGCGAGATTTAGTAACTGGTATGTCGGGGGCGCGTAGCGAAAACACGATAATTAGCGCTGCTTAAACGTCGAGTTTTCGCACCGCGCCCCCTACATTTCACTTACTAAATCTCGCCCCGCGACCCCGCTAATTATCGTGTTTTCGCTCCGCGCCCCGCTGAACAGCGAGTTTTCGCCCCGCGGCCCTGCCATTTTAACATATTAATTCTCGTGTTTTCGCTCGGTGGGATCGCGGGGCAAAAACTCGCTATTCAGCGGGGGCGCGGAGCGAAAACACGATAATCAGCGGGGTCGCAGGGCGAGATTTAGTAAGTGAAATGTAGGGGGCGCGGTGCGAAAACTCGACGTTTAAGTAACGCTAATTATTGTGTTTTTGCCCCGCGCCCCCGACATACCAGTTATTAAATCTCACCCCGCGACCCCGCTAATTATCGTGTTTTCGCTCCGCGCCCCCGCTAAATAGTGAGCTTTCGCCCCGCGCCTTCGCCATTTTAACTTGTTAATTCTTGTGTTTTCGCTCGGCGGTGTCGCGGGGCGAAAACGCGAAATGGCAGAAATCAGCCACCATAAGCAAGCCATTTGGTATTCTACTGTGCTATTTCAGCATTCTTTGCAGAACAATAACTTTACTTACTCAGAAATAACAAATTGGAAATGGCTCATTGTAATTATGTTTGTTGGGTTAAAGAGTCATTAAACCTACACAAATTAGGTTGTAAAGCCACTTTTCTAACTTTTGGTAAGAGGTAAACTCCATGTGCCCTTCCAGGCATTATTTCATAATGGGCAGGCACCTGGGTAGATTGCTGTTGTTTCTTTTCCGTTTGGTCTTATGTCACAACGGCACAATTATATGTCATATGGCGACTTCCTGCTTTTGATGGTTGAGGATGACCCTTGGAGCATTATGTAATCACAGGAAGGCATTACCCTTCTGTAAGTCAGCTAGATGGCTTCTTCACATGAAGAATTCAACGTCCTGGGTAGGGTTTGAAACCAACATCAGTGAGGGGCATGCGGTTTAAAGTCAGCGACCTTAACCACTCGGCCGCGGAGGCCACCTCAAACTTCTGTAGTAGGTTGATGGCTTCTTCACAAGAAAAATTCTACACCCTAAGTGAGGTTTCAAACCCACATCTTTGAGGGACAAGTGATTCTAACTCAGTAACCTTAAACACAGTTGGCCGCAAATTAGGATTGTCATTATATGTCCACTCCCCTAGGGAATATTTCAGGATGTATTTTATGTTGCTGCAATAAGACTGCTGGCTGATTTTCGTGCAAATATTTCATGATTTAAAACAGCTTATTTAACACAGCCGTTTGCAAACTTCAGGGAGATCTAGTTTCCTTCTGTATTTTTTGCTTTCCCTGTTCACACTCGTGTTCACTCACTGTATAAATTCTGTTGTCATATACTGGGTGTCGGTGAAATATTCATGTTTCAATTCAAATTCTTAAACTCGAGCGCTTGCTAACAAAGACGCAGCCAGGCGTAAATCACATGAAAACAACTTTTGATTGAAAACTATGAACACATTATTTATCTAATATCTACTATACAATACAACTATGTAATATAAGATAAAATCACACTGGGGCTAAAGACTGTTGGATGAAATTTAAGAATTAGATCTATAAAAAATACATATTAAATGATTTATAAAATGTATACTATATATATGGTGGTAGAGTAGAAGAGTATTTCAAGTAACTCAGGGTCACTCAAAAAGTTTTGAGTGGCCCTGGGTGACTGAAGATATTGGTATACTGTCCCTGGTGACTGAAGATATCGGTATACTGTCTATTTTGACAGCTTCCATAAGTCTGAAGTACGCTGCTTTTTATGTTGTGCACTCTCCCAGTCACACCGACATAATGTAGGTCATTCTGCAACTTGTGAATTTTGAAATAAGTCTAAGACTTAGTGCTTCTTTAATTACATGCATAAATTTAACTTGCTAGATAAAAAGTTATTGCATAATAAATAATTTGAATACTTCCCACTTTTAAGTCTTAAGTTTCACACTTTAAATGTTGATGAATATGGGCTCAGCTAAAGTTTTTGCAAGGTCATTTTAGTGATAAATGAGTTACAACATTATAAATGATATGGAATTGGTCAACATAAGCAACCATGAAATTGAAATATCCTGCCTGAACACTTAAAGGGTTACTGACTTAACAAAATGGCATGATATATATACACAATAATTCAAAGTTTCCTTTTTATGCAAATTCAGTTTAAATCTGAATATAATTGTAATCAAACTATCGAATAAAGGAGTGCTTGCATGTCAGCAAGTCGTAACCACAGTCTTAATGACCCATTTCTTAAATGAAGTACCAATGACAATAGTGGTACAATGATCTACAAGCCATATCATCTAATATCACTACTGTCAACATTGAAAACCTGGTGACAATCAGTGAAACTACTACTTCAAAGTTTAATGATGAAATGCCTCATACAAATAATTGACGGTCATGCATATAATTGTTCAAATATACAAAAGGCTCAACTGTTTGAAGTTATTATTCCTCTGGTATCTCATTCGATATTTACTTGATTAAGCTGTAGGAACACTAAACAGCTATCAAATTTGAACATTTACTATCACACTACAAGAAATTAAAATCACAGTATATAAATTAGTATATATTTATGACATTAGGAATTTTTTGCTGTAACTTGTAGCACAAGAAACAATTGTAATAATATATATAATGATTGAAACTAATTTAACGAAAGTTCTGTATCGATGCAACAGAGAGAAATACATTTTGAAGTATAGACCAAGTTTCAATAATATTTCAAATAATTATATTTTTTAAAATTCCAACGCTAATAATAAATTGTGTACTTTTGCTTGGATTGCAAATACCCTTAGCTACATGTAGCTTTAAACTAGCTGTTCAAGCAGTTTTTTGTATTTGGTGCACCAACTTAATTACATAACAAGACTCCATTAATTAATGCATATGAAGACAAAAATGGCCATCCAGCCCGACTTTTGACAAATCGTACACACTGAAATGAATTTTTCATAATGTAGCAAATTTCAAACTTTCTAGCTGCGGGACATATCATTATGATCTGTCTTGTATAGTATGAATCATTTTTCACTTTGAAAAGGAAATAGCTGAAATTTGTTGAAACTGCTTTCTTTACTTTCATTGTTTTGCTACACTTGATTTATTAATGTTGTTTAATAGTACAGTATAGCTATTAGTGGCCAACAACATCATTATAATTAGATAATGGTACAGCAACAGCATCATTATTTATGTTTGATTTATTGCTGTTGTAGACAAATCAGGGGACAAACACCTCCAATGATGACTAAATTTTTCCCAAATAATGGCTAAATCATTAAAAACTACTGGTTCAACATGGCTAGTTGCTGAAATATTCCTGTTGTTAGGGAGATATCGCACCAAGATTATCTGAACTTTTTATTAAGCCAGAGGGGATGAAGTCTTCATAACCAATGACTGATGGAGTTTAGATAGAACAATAATAGTACACCTAAGCCAGGTCATTCTTTTTTTCAATACCAATTTTCAGTCTTTGAAATGAAAAGCATTTGAAATTTCCAAACATGTTTTCATTTCATTAGTGGAAGAAAAATACATATAGAGGTTTGATCATGGCAATAATCACGTTTCACAACTAGTTTTCATCCACTTGGCCAGGAAACTGAGAGCAGGAGTGCTAATCGAGATAAAGGCAATTCTTACGCTGCCAAAATCCGAGAACTTTTAACCAAGGACATTTTATAAAGTACGTAATCAATATTCTAATCAGATTTATCAGGTATTTGTCAGCCTAACATCAGTCATTGATTTCATATAAACCTTTTCTTTTGCCGCCTTGTTGAAGGAGATATTGACATAGTCTCGGTATGCAAGGAGCGGAGGAAAATTGAATGCAATAACACAAAATAACTGACGGAAACAGCTGGTGCAATGTATTAAACAAGTCTCGTTTAAAACAGACCGTGAAATTGGATAATAGAATATTCGTGATTTTATCAACGTCTAAATATTATTATCATTCACCTGTGACTAAGCCAAGTTTAGACATTCCCTTAAAAGGAAATACCGAGAGAATATGTAGTAATAATGTCTATTTTAAGAAAAATAGACTTCATATTACATTAATTCTTATTTGCCTACATTTTAAAATCTGATCTGAAACAAGAATTTGTTGACATGGCTTCTTAGCTGCAATACTATCAAATATTGTCATATATCATTTAGTACTCAAAAATCCTTCTTTGTGTCTGCCTAGTCACAATGCCCTGAGAAATCATAATGGACTATTTTTTTTTATTTTTGAGTTCCTGCATCCACAAAATTCAAGCCTTGTTAACATTTTAATTTCCTTTCATTTTATCTTCAATTTGAAAATCATAAAAAAACATGTCTCCTTGAAAACACATTTCTAACTGAAACTACCGAACTGCCAAAAAAATGAACTGATTACACAGCGTTCTATAAAGCGCAGGCTGTCCACATTTATTGACAAGTCTCTACCCAAAGGCAAAACATCATCTCCATCTGCTGTATAAAGAAACAGTCAAAACCCTCGAGTTATTTCCATTTCATTGATCTGTATCATGTACTATGTATTTTACATATTCTACAATTTCCCCATTTTTGAAAATGGCAAATGGCGACCAAATGAATAAATAATAATTCAATTAAAAACTGTCAATCACTATGCTAGAAGTAATTGTACAATGCTGATGATATCAAGTTATTCACAGCTGCTTAAGATACACACTTACATACTAATCCACCGACAATTTTTGACAGTGACGTCATTTTGTCAACAAACTATAAATACCCAAGGTATATCCCCAAACAGATGTATTCTTATAATAGATAGAAATATGTCCTTATCATATGAGAAACTCTAAGTGAAGTATAGACCAGTGGATGCGTTGGCTACTTGTCACGCAGGCGATGTAAGTTCGAAACCAGTGATAGACGAGGTATATTTTATGTTGTTTTTTTGTAGCAAAAACATATATTGTTTGAAAGACCAGTTACATTTGCTTTCCTTGATTTGGAATTTTTTTTTATATGTTTTCCTTGTTAGTTTTCTTTTTAAATCACCAATCATTTATTTTATTATGAAGTATACCAAATGTTAATGCCACATATGCCTGTCTCACCGTCAGTACATTGTGTTTTAGAATAGATATTGCTTTCTCGTTATTCTCCAAAGGCTCGTTACAGTATAGCCATTTTAGCCATTTAATGTGGAGTGAAATGGCGGACGTTTTCTATACAATTCTGTACACATAATTCGTGAAGAACTAGAAAATCAAGATAACTATATAGCTGAATAAGAAAATGCCGTGCGGGAAAAAAGTTCCGCCGACCGGATTCGAACTCGGTACCTTTCGGTTACTACGATAGCGCGGTTATCCTCTGGGCTACGTATCCATAAAGACTATAAGTAAAGAAATATAATGATAGACCAGTACAATATAAGGTAAACATTGGAAAGTAAACATAATATGACGTCACTGTCAGGTATCCCTGGTCGGATAGTAAGTGTTATCACTAATGTGTCACATTTACAATCATATGTTCTACTTGTATCTTAAATGATAATGTTAAAAAACACTTGTCTATGTATGTGTGAAACACTTCAAAAGTCCTGTTTCACTAAAATTATATTCAATGAGACAGCAAAGTAAATGTATGATCAGTGTGTCATAATAATGTAAACAAATTGTTCAAAATTTTCATCTTATGTCCAAAATTCTCTTTGTGCAGAACAGCAGAAAAAAGTAAATTTGTGAAAGGGTAATGTAACAATAGCATGTTGTTCAAATGGCTGAAATGAAAATATTTAATGGCATTTCAGACTGTTTCTTCTTGCAGCAAAGAGCAATCTTCTTAACAAATTTGGAAGAAGCTCCATGCAGGTATGTCACTGAAAAATCTGGCAAAATGCAGGTATGCTGCAAAGAGAAGTCTGGTAAACTGATGTTTGCTACATAAATCTCTGCTAAATTCATGAGAAAGACATTCATTTTACTATAAGCTCTGGTAGTTCCCATGCAGTGCATCTGAACTAACTGGACAACCTTGTGGGAATCTGACAAAACCCAGCAACTGAAACACCAGCTTATACATATTTAACCAGATGTGTGTCCATAGAACATTTGTGACATCCCTTCCTTTCACTGCACATGGTTTCAGGACTCTAGGTGAAATACTTTTTAAGACATATATGCAACAAATTTTTAAGCACTTCATATTATTCTAAACTAAGTCAAGGACCGAAACTCTGGTCTGGCTGAGTGACATTCCAAACAGAACAACAGAGCGTGCACAATACATGCTATATAATAATCCTCTAATGTTTTATGTTAAATACTTTCTGAGATACATGTGACATAAAGTTTGAACTGTTATGCCCTTAATGCATATTTCTGACAAAGTCAAGTACCACAACTCTGTTCCTGCAGAGTGAAATCCAAAACAAGACTTTGGTGCACAAACTCACATGTTGAATATAATTATTCCTACATGAATTCATAACTCTAGCGGTTAAGTTAACCAACCCAGTTTTCTGGTCTTTTCCACAAGAAGCTAACAACTTCCCCCTTGAACCAGGAGGTCTGGAAAAGTGGCCTGGGATATACTGCCTTTGTAAAATCTTGCCACTCTTGTGACTGGGAACATTTAACATTTGTTGCCTATGCCGATCAAGTTCAACCTGTACAGCGATTATAGAAAAACATGCGAAGAGCTACCAGCTTTTGTCATATAACTGACAACAATAAAAATTTATTTCTTCTCATCATGGAAATATCACAACAATAATGATCGGTAAACACTTTCATATTGTATAGAGTTACGACCATTGCTCCATAAACAATCAGTGTCCTCATTTGGATATCACTATGACACTTGTACGGCAATAAAACAGCACAATAAAACCACTAACCTCTATAGTCTGACATGTATGTGACAATCGGAACAACTTGTAAATGTGCATGTTTTCATGAGGCTTACTAGACAGGTAAGACAAAAACAGGGTTCAAACATCCTGCAACCTCAACTGTGTCTACAATAATAGACATAAATATCTTCCACAGATTTGCCGGGTTGCTTTGGCAACTAAATGGTGTTATGGTAGATTACTGTAATAGTTACTTTAACCAAAAACAAAGGGAGATAATGGTTGGCAGGGCCATCACCAGACCTCAGAGAATTTTGAACCCGATTATAAAACAGGGCAGGAGTGGTTTAACACCCTCCTGTTTGCTCAAAATGGGACTAGAAGAAAGTACATGATTTTCACGTCAAAATGTTTCATCATGTGGACAAGCTTGCCAATGTCAGGGTTGGGGCTGATTGTAACACCTAATGTGTATGCATTTTACACAAAACAAGAGCTGTCACTAATGGTGACAAATGCCCCCGCAGCACCTTGACCTTTGACCTGGTGACCCCAAAGTCAGTACGGATGGTGTACTCAACAAGTACTATCAGCATGTGAAGTTTGAAGGTCCTGAATGAAGCGGTTTGCATGTAAAGTGCCTTCATGCAAAAAGTTAACATTGACCCCTGTGACCTTGACCTTTGACCTGGTGACCCCAAAGTCAGTACGGGTGGTGTTCTCAGTAAGTACTATCAGCATGTGAAGTTTGAAGGTCCTGGGTGCAGTGGTTCGCGAGTAAAGTGCCTTCATGGAAAAAGTTAACGTTGGCCTCTGTGACCTTGACCTTTGACCCGGTGACCCCAAAGTCAGTAGGGGTGGTGTACTCAATAAGTACTATCAGCATGTGAAGTTTGAAAGTCCTGGGTGCAGTGGTTCGCGAGTAAAGTGCCTTCATGCAAAAAGTTAACGTTGGCCCCTGTGACCTTGACCTTTGACCTGGTGACCCCAAAGTCAGTAGGGGTGGTGTACTTAATAAGTACTATCAGCATGTGAAGTTTGAAGGTCCTGGGTGCAGTGGTTCGCGAGTAAAGTGCCTTCATGCAAAAAGTTAACGTTGTGACTAACGAACGAACGAACTAACGGACGGACAGTTGAAAACTAATATGCCTCCCTTCGGGGGCATAAAAATTGGTTCTTGACCTATTTACCATAGCATTCTTTGGTTCTTAACCAAAAGAGTAGACACCTGTGTTTGGAATACCATTATAAATGAAGTTGAGAAGAATCAAATTAAATTAGCAATGTCACTACTTTCCCACTGAGATAAGAAAACACGATACATTTTCGTATAAGTGTTTAACTCGGAGGCATCATGCCAGGCTATTCCCTTTGCGGATCATTCATTTCGCTGTGCTTGTTTTATTCTCTTGGTTAAACAAATCAAACTAGAAACACTACAAGCTATTTAAGGAGTGGTCAACTTCTTTGGCATATATTAGTCAATTGTTTGAGAAAATATGAAAATATTTCATTAAAACAATTGTTTAGAATGCTGAAGCTAGTAGGGCTTCCTGGTGTCTGCCTGGTGACGAGCCTGGTAAGTAAGAGTTAGCAGAACAAGAGCTGTCCGTAAGACAGCCAAGCTTGACTATTCGAAATATTGTCCCAGAAGCAGGAAAATATTACCCAAAATGTTAAAATATCGAGAGTTTTAAGTTCAAAAGGGGACATAATTTGACCAAAATGCATATCAGTGTTATGGGACTTATGGGACTTGATGCTATCAACTATTTATATAACCTCGAAGGCACATGTGAAGTTTTAATTCAATATCTGCATTAGTTTTGTAGATAGTAACTTGCATGTTAAACTTTAACCAGAATTTTCTAAGTTCAAAAGGGGGCATAATTTGCCAAAAATACATGTCATCATTATGGGACTTGACCAAGTGCAGTTGGTAATTGATCTAGAAAAAGAAAAAACAAGAGCTGTCAGAGGATAGCGCGCTCGACTATTCTCAGTGCTTGATAGTATAATATAAGCAATGAGTAAAACTTTAACATTACAATAAGCATGTTCTAAGTTGAAAAGGGGCCATAATTCAGTCAAAATGCTTGCTAGAGTTGCCTCCTCCTTTTTACAGACTGGGGTCATGATGGTAAACAAGTATGCAAAATATGAAAGCAATTATAGCTCAATGGACTTGGAAAATATTTGGGAAGGTATGCAAACTTTAACATTTATTCTAAGTTGAAAAGGGGCCATATTTCAGTCAAAATTGTTAATAGAGTTGCCTCCTCCTTTTTACAGACTGGGGTCATGATGGTAAACAAGTATGCAAAATATGAAAGCAATATCTCGATGGACTTTGAAAATATTTGGGGTGGTACGCAAACTTTAACATATGTGTGACGCTCACGCTCACGCCAACGCTGGGGTGAGTAGGATAGCTCCCCTATTCTTCAAATAGTTGAGCTAATAAGTTTCAAATCTATATGCCTTTTAGTAATAGCTGTATGTACTTGCACACAAAACTTGGATTTTCTAAGTCCAAAAGGGGCATAATTTGGCCAAAATGCAGGTCAGAGTTATGAAACTTGATGCTATCAACTAGTTTTATAACCCTGAAGACACATGTGAAGTTTCAATTCAATATCTGCATTAGTTTTGGAGATAGTAACCTGCATGCAAAACTTTAACCAGGATTTTCTAAGTCCAAAAGGGGCATAATTTGCTCAAAATACATGTCAGAGTTATGGGACTTGACCCAGTGAGGTTGGTAATTGACCTAGAAAAAGAAAAAATAAGTTTCAAAGCTATATGCCTTTAAATGATAGCTGTATGTACTTGCAAAACTTTAACAACGCCGACGCCAGGGTGAGTAGAATAGCTAGACTATTCTTCGAATAGTCGAGCTAAAAACATATGCAATATCATCTTTAGGACATGTTTTAAGAAAAACACTTTTCAGGAAGTTGAAAATTTTTCACTTCCTTTAAGGAAAACGATGTTTCTTTGAAAATGTTGTTATTTAAGCAGCAAATCATAACACATTTGTGTGGCTGAAATTCATAAATATGACATCTTATATACCTGAGTTTTGAGACTGAGCTACCAAACGCAACAACCTTTTGTAAAGCAAGTTTTGCATTTCATGGTAGAAACATCTAAAACAACTAAATTCTTCAGCATTAATTTTCACATTCCGCTGACATAACTTAAGTGGATTGTTGTAAAACAAACTTTTATTACAATATTACACTAAGTCTGTTTGCTATCAAAATATGTTTGTAAATGAGGGAACAAACATAACACTCTTTCACAAACATTTACATTAAATAACTTTTTGTTTCTTTAAAACTTGTCCAAGAAAAGAAACATTAATACTTGTGTTGAGGAGAGACCTTGAAATATTTTTGCCAATTTTCAGGTTGACTGCAAGAGTGTATGATAGTAAAAATAACATATAACAATAAAATACATCTACTTCAACAAATGCAATATTAAAACAAAATACGTACAGCTTTAAATAATTTGCAGATATGGACCATGTACTTAAGTAAGGACAATGTATCCGACTACCAAGCATTATTATATAATAGGTAAGATTTGAATTCACTTATAACTGTGTTATAAATTCTATCAATATTTACCTTTTCTAAGAAAGCATTTGCCCATTTTGTGAACGTCTTTTTCTGTATATAAACTCTCTCATCACGGAGAGCACTAATCCTCCCCGTCTCGAAATTCTGTACGTCCCTCGACGACATCCTGTATTACTCCTTCATCAGTGCTGGAAATAAAATAATTTTACGTGTGTATTTACTTGGGTATATTTGAAGAAAGCAGCCACAGTGTATCAGTACTGGTCCAGGTTACGCTTAAATAGTGACCCTCCAGCAGATATTCCCAGTAGCACCTACAACCAGTGAAAGGTTCTTTAAGTACTAATTTTTTCCAACTCTTTTTCCAAGTGACAAAAAAAAAGAAGACACTACAATGTATCTTCTTTTGAATATCTTTAAGGACATGTACAGATGCAATACTGCAGATTCAAATTCAACATTGAGACTGATCCTGAAAGATAAAATGCAATACTGAATACTCAGGATTAAATGCAAATGCAATACCGAGGGATAAAAAGTGCAATATAGACAATTCAAAGTTTAAGCTCTTGGGTAGGCAGTTTTACCTTTCCCTGTCAACAGAAGAAAAGCAATACCATCAATGAAAGTACCGACAGTAGAAAAAAATTTTTACCGAATAAAATTAACACTATCAGCAAAATCAGAGATAATTTACAACTTAAATCATACCAATTTGTTATAAATCACCAGACAACATCAAAATGTAAAATATACTTCTTGCCTCAGGAAGAAAACTTTACTTATAACCATTAATTATAACATACCACACAATATATATCTTCAATTCTAATCAACCTTGGACTGGTATTTAAAACATACCAGTTTATATAGACTGGTACCTGGGTAGAAAAATTTGACTTACGTTACTGTCATAGCTCAATAATTAATCAAGAGTTAATGCAATTACCGTAATGTGTACCCGAAAACCTGAAAGTTGAGAAAACCATGTCTATCTTGTATTGAGTTATCAACAATTAACATTGATTCATATAATCTATTATTTACAACGAATACAATAGAACATGTATATACATTTTGAGCGATTATATCTAACTACTGCTCTGACATTAAATATGTATTTAAACTGAACTTAAAGGTCAATCAACAGCAAAATGTTCTAACTTATTTATACATCGTATTCAGAAATGCGTAAATTTTAAAGTGTAAACACTATCATTTTGGCTGTAGGTAAAATAAGCCGCCACAGATATTGTATTTACGTTTATAGTATGCACACGGTACCCTCTTTAAATATTGATAATAATCCTTGAATTTTTCAATGGTAGGTAAAGTAGACTGCATTGGAATTTTAATGCTGGCGTTCAACCAAACCAAGTTACACAATGGCAAACTAACAAAGCGTGAAAGATATTATAGAGCTTCTCACTATGACGGGGACACTTACAGGCCGCAATCGGTCACATAATCTTATATTTATAACAGAAGTTGACAGTAGTACTGGTCAATGATCTGGCCCTTCCCACAAATTAAAAAACTTCAATTTTTTGGGCAAAGTTTGGTCAATGAAAATTAATCGAGAAAAAGATAAACAATTTACTCCTTGCTAATCTTGTGCTGCACTACAATTTTTTCCTTGCGAATCTTCAAGTGCCACACTACAATTAATTCCTTGTATTAGTCTTCAACTCAACAATGTATTGCTAACAAGTCTGGAAATGATTCCTTACAAGTCTTCAGTGTAACATAACAATGCATTCCTTTCAAGTCTTCAACAGCAACACTATAATGCAATCTTTACAAGATTCCAACTGCGGTACAATGTATTCCTTGCAACAAAACAGTGTATTCCTTGCAAAACTTCAACTGCTGGGGACGCATTTGGCCAAGACGCTTTCCAACAGAGTAGAAGACCCCGGGTTTTATTCCTGGCTGCTCCAATTGCGATGTGTCCTTGGGCAAGGCTCTTTATCACGATTGCCTCAGTCGAACAGCTGCAAATGGGTACCAGCTAATTGCTGAGGGTAAGGTATACAGTAAGTGACGGTAAATAAAATTTACCTATACCTTTACCGTGTATTCCTTGCACAATGTCCTCAACTGCAGCACTAAAATTCATTCCTTGGAAGTTTTTAGTTGCATCACTGCAGTACATTCTCTGCAAGTATTTAACTGTAAGATAACATTGCATACCCTGCAAGTATTCAGCTTCAAAAAACAAGCTCACTAGGACCCAGTTTCCACTGGCATTTAGTAGCAGACAAGTGCATTTGTCAAGCACTGAAATCCATACCAGTCTCTTGTAAAAGTGTCTATACAAAAACTTTCATTGCAGAAAGTATTTTAAGCAATCATATAACAAATCAAAACTCTCAACAATTAATTCAAGCGGTATTAGGCAACCAGAATATTTACAGACTTCATTATTTTGTATTTCCATCTCTAAACCAGGCATTCACTTAACGTAGAAATGATGGAACGTGTGACAAAATTCATAAAGACGTTATAGCAATATGATTTAACTTTCAGTTTCAAGAGCACAGTGGGAGATGGCAATTTATCATTTGTGTGGAATGTCAAAAAATTATCTTTTTGATGGGAGTGTTAAGATTATAGCAAACATAAATGACAGGGTAAAATATAGTAGAATTCTTGCAGATCTTTCATAAGGTACCCAACATAAAAGAATGATTTTGTAACGCATGCCTTGTAAAAGGAAAAACTGAAGGTGCCATTAATCTGGTATCTACTACTCCAGACTGGTCCTACAAAACTCAATGTTATAGGCGGTCAGTCACATTTCAAAATGGACCAAGACATAGAGTCTGATCCCTATTATATACCTTTTATTTTTTATAATAATTTTTTTTTAATTACATGTACCCCTTTTATACGAAAATATTTAAAAAGAACTGCATTTCTTCTGATTTGACAATATGAACTAAACCATAGTTCTGAAAACTGCATTTAGTTTGAAATTCATTTATTTCCTATCTACCTTGGTTGCAACCATGACAGCCACGGGGGAGGAACTGTTACACAAGACTCGGTTGAGGAGGATATCATGTTACAGATTTAGGATGCTACTGTTACAGTATTCCTGGATAACGTTACAGCATTCGGAGGATAATAATAGCTGTCGGTATTTTGTTTGCCAAAGATGTGGTAAAGATGTATCTCTTTTTCCAAAAATAAAAACTGTTTTTCTAGATCAGTGATATGCACGTCTGTTGAGACATGGCTTCACCTGCGAAACACAGTATATTGATGTCAATCAAGCTTTTTTATGACAAAATTCGAAATTTTGATAGAAAAATATCTAAAAGAAATTGATTAAAAGATATTCCAACCTATTTCATGCAAATTTGCATTGATTAAAACCCTCTTCAGGCATGGACTTATAATACGAGGTAGAAAAAATACTGTTGACCTAATATTTCGTGGTTTTATAGAATGTTGCAGTTTAGCAGGATATGTTACAGTTGTGGGGTGCTGCTTCTGAATGTGTTACAGATTTAGGATGATACCGTTTCCTTCTTCAGGATTCTGTTGTTAGATGTAAATACTGCTAAACAAAATTTATTTTGTCATTTGAGGCAGTCAGACATGTACTAGAGTGGCGTTGCTGTAACGACGTTTAAAAACACAGGAAAGTCCACCTAATGGGAGAAGATATTGGTTGTGATATGTCAAGAATCACATATGATGAACAGCTGATGATACAAGTTATGCAGAGCAAATTTCCCATCCCTTTTCCATGCAGATTGATCGATCCTTTGAACAATCTCTAAATACATCGGTTGTTAAATGTTTTCATAACCTCTAAATAAATCACCAAAGATATCGCGGAGCGAATTCGGAAAAGCTTTTCAGTGTGTATTTATTTATATTTACATAAATTAATTACTTTCGTTCAAATCTATAAAGACAGTGAGTTACTATGTTTATGAGGTAACTCCTAATTTTTGAACAACCCGAATTTAATGTGCTCGTGCTCGCGTTTACGCAATGCCTACAGTCCTGAGACATGCCTTCTAATGGCGCACAGTCCTGAAAAGACAAAGACGCATATATTTTCAGATGAAAATCCTAAAACATACATTTTAACTATGAATTGCGTATAAAATCTTCTGTTAAATATAGGCTCCTAACTGTGACCAAACAGATTCAATGCTTCAGATTAGCCCGATTTGATTGTGCATGCTTGCCAAATCTTCATTGCGCAGATGCATATCTGCTTGTAGGCAGCCACGCGCCTGCAAGCAGACTATGATTCAATGGTTGTTCTAACAGTAAACACATATACATGTTTAACAAAAAAAGATTCTTTTATTATTTGAAATAAAGTTTTATTGCACATGTGCGAGTTGTCGTGAGAAAAGCCATTTAATTTCTTAAGTTCTCCATTACATGTTCCGAGAGGATATTTTCTTTTAAGCTTATTAGTAATTGAAATCGTTAACGAAGACACGCATTGCCAATCTCTTCTGAAGCTAGAACACATCGTTTGCTAGCTTAATACATGTAGCATAAACAGGTACTATCTTATTAAAGTGCAAACGACGATTCAATGCGAAATGGTGATTATGGTATCATATACATTGGATATAGAACACTAGCTTTCCATTGAAAATGTTTATATAGGCATGAAGGGGGCAATTAGCCGGATATGCCTCCGTGGTCCACTCGAATGTAGTCCATATCAATATATAGTGCAATTTTCCTGCCTAGTAAAGGCCATTTTCATGCCAGATATAAGTTTTATTGATGCTTGATTGTAAAATGGAATGTCCGCAGATGATTTAAAGCTACGTTATATGCTTCAAAAGTTGATTTGAAGCTGCCTTGTAAAATGAAAGTGAAAGTATGTATTTCCTGATGTCTACCTACGCAATATTAGTGTTTTCGTCACGTGACCATGGTTTCACTGCATTATGGTCAACCCCATATTTTTTGGGTATATTTTGATTGCCTAAAGACAGACCTTCAAGACAAGGGTAGCCTTGCAGGAAGTGAAAGGCTAGAAATCTTGATAAAAATATGTTATAAGTTGTTAATTTTATATAGAAAATAGTAGCGGAGGGATTTAATACCTTCATACCTAAAATGAAAAATTTGCACTTCGTGAAAATTGCTTCAACCGATGTACAACTTGTACTTTCTGATCAGAATTGACCAATAAGCACCATTTTAAGACAAACATGGCATATCATTTGCATATTTAGGGCAAATTTGAGATTTTTTCGGAAAGTAGGCAAAATTCTGATTTTTAAGGCGATTCCCCACATCTCAGTTTTGCATCAGTGACACCATTTTAGGTAAGAATGACAGAAATTGATTATTTTTCGTGTTCTTCTAGCTGTTTCTTGCAAACGAATTATAGACATAAGAAAAGTAAGGCCGTATGATACTTTATTTAATGAAAAATTGGCATTATCTATGCCCCTGACACGTTTTTTGCAGGTGTGGACTGTCTGTCTAAATGGGGCATAATTCCGACAGTAGCCATTCTTTCAAACTGAAAGTTGGCAAAATTGTTGACAATTGACTTACGTACAATAATTGACTGCAACAGAACGATTTTGAAAACTTTGGTATTTCTTATAGGCATGAAGGGGGCAATTAGCCGGATATGCCTCCGTGGTCCACTCGAATGTAGTCCATATCAATATATAGTGCAATTTTCCCGCCTAGTAAAGGCCATTTTCATGCCAGATATAAGCTTTATTGATGCTTGATTAAAAAATGGAATGTCCGCAGATGATTTTAAGCTACGTTATATGCTTCAAAAATTGATTTGAAGCTGCCTTGTAAAATGAAAGTGAAAGTATGTATTTCCTGATGTCTACCTATGCAATATTAGCGTTTTCATCACGTGTCTCAGTCACGTGACCATGGTTTCACTGCATTATGGTCAACCCCATATTTTTTGGGTATATTTTGATTGCCTAAAGACAGACCTTCAAGACAAGGGTAGCCTTGCAGGAAGTGAAAGGCTAGAAATCTTGATATAAATATGTTATAAGTTGTTAATTTTATATAGAAAATAGTAGCGGAGGGATTTAATACCTTCATACCATATCATTTTATTATATATAGCTGTTGAATCAGATTTAGAATTTCAAAATCAGAAAAAAAGTGCACTTGGTATAATATATTTGTTACATCTTACAAAAAATTCATGATATCTAAATTTTATTTGCTATCCTGGTATTGTATATTGTCAAAATGGATTCCAAAAAGTATCATCCTAAATCTGTAACACATCCAGAAGAAGCACCCCACAACTGTAACATTCTATAAAACCACGAAAAATTAGACCAACATTGATTTTTCTACCTCGTATTATAACTGCATGCCTAAAGAGGGTCTTTATCGATGCAAATGAGCATAAAATATGGTTGAAACATAATTTAATCAACTTCTTTTAGATAATCTTCTATCAAAATTTCGGATTTTGTCATTAAACATTTGATAGACATCAATATACTGTGTTTCATGTGTTAAACCATGTCTCAACTCTAGAAAAACAATTTTTACTTTTGCAAAAAAGAGATACATCTTTACTATTTCTTTGGCAAACAAAACACCGACAGCGATTATTATCCTCCGAATGTTGTAACGTTATCCAGGAATACTGTAACAGTAGCATCCTAAATCTGTAACATGATATCCTCCACAACCAAGTCTCGTGTAACAGTTCCTCCCCCGTGACAGCTATGCAAAGGCATGCCACAGTAATTTTGCCAACATGCGTTCTTAATGAATTTTGGCTAAATGTATTGAAGTTAGTGCAAATATTTGTTAAATGTAATATTAAAGTTCTTATATTCTCATCATTCCTTTAAAAAATTTATACTTATGCTAAAACTTTATCTTGACAGGGAAATGAAATCTGAAAAACCTGAAACGAAAATCGAACAATTGTCTTGAGCAACTCAGTGAACATAAATAAATGTAAATGATCATTTTGTTCAAGTTTCAAACAAACTGATGATTAGACCAAAATCTGACTAGCCAACTTTGAAATCTATGTACTTGTATACCTTAATTTCTTTTTTTCAAATCATTCTTTCTACAAAGAAAGAAACCTTACATAATTCATTTATATATACAGTCGAACTTCGATGGCTCGAACTCGAGGGTCCCGTTGAAATTAGTTCGAGTTTTCCGTTGTTCGAGCCATCCAATTGGCGGCCATTTTGAATTTGGGAATTCGAGGGTATGATGCGTTACAAACCTAACATCGTAATATATTGTCATATTGTACCTAAATGTGTGTATGATACGACGATAAATAAAAAACGAATGCTGAAAATATCTTTATTATTTATTTTCAAACATGACATAGATTATTATTATTATTATATTATTATTATTATACCAGATTTATATAGCGCCCTTTTCATGATAAACACGTTCAAAGGCGCTTTACAGCAACTGCAGCCACACAGGGCGCGAAATCATCCTCTACTAGTACAGACACAGAGCGATCTGACCAGAGGGACAGAGTGAGACAAAGCCCCCACAGAGAGATCAGAAATCAGATACAGGCTTGTCCGGCTAACTTAGCCTAGCTCGTTGCGAATAGACAGCCTGGTTCTTTAACGTGCCCAGTGTATAGCATTGATACACGCAAGGATTGCCTGGGTTCCTGACCAGTACACCTCTAGCTGGGTGGGAAACACGGAAAAGCGTTTCTGAAAATTCCCGAGTGGCTGCCAGGGATCGAGCCCCCGACCTCAGGATTGGAAGGCCATGTGCAAACCACTGAGCTATCCGTCCACCACTAGATAGATACGAAAAACAAACACACTGATAAAACACTAATATAATTATAAGAATTTGGTGAAGACAGCATCAAATAGAAAGACATGAAAAGCTAACCTTTATGAATTATAGTCCAGCACAAATACTATCAAATATATTGCTTTCCAGTAGCCGACTTAGCTATCCCCCCATTTCCGGGTCCTTTACTAATTTGATCAGCTATGCTAAAGCAGTACGAAAGTTGACATAGGATCTCCCGTTTTTATGCAGAAAAAATAAAGACAGACATTGCTCAATTATTTTAAATAATTTTATTCCTATTAATCAAAGCCCCATTAAAGCATTGCAGTGAACGAAAGTCACATTGTTTAATTTGTTTGTCGTATACTGACGCTAATTACATAAGCATGTGAAAATTGCGCATACGCTGGTTAAAGGGAAAGCTTGGCGAATGTCAGGTAGAGGTGTGAAAAACTTTGTAAACACAAGCCATTCCGGCGACATATTGTCTGTTCGACTGAACAGGTGTAATTATCACTGTAATTAGGCCGAGGGGACAGCCAAATGAGTTCGAGAGTTCGAATTTTCGAAGTTCGAGCGATCCGAGGTAGAACTATATAGAATAAAGAAGGCATAAATTTGGGACCGGGCGAAGAGTTCGAGCGATCCCGGGTGTTCGAAAGATCCGAGTTCGAGCCATCGAAGTTCAACTGTATGCTTATTTTTTTTATCACCAAACTCCAAAATCAACTATTAATCAAGTAACCATTTATGAATGACTGGCTATGAACACACCATATATAACCATAGAAAGTGAAAGCCATCAAAATCATATGGTTGATTAACTAGCAATTAAATTTGCCATAGGGTATAAACTTAAACCTTATGTGCTCATTAAGCATGTATTTTTATGGCTATCAGTCTGACCTCCTTCTGAGACAAGCTGTCATTTAAGTATTAAACATGCTTAATGTATCAACATCTCCTCCAAAGGTGAGATATGTTCTTTCAGGAAACATACCTGTCACATAGCACAATGCTAGCTCCAGCAGCATTTGAAGCCTAAGAAAGGCTGTGTCAGACAAAGTGTAGGGTTTTGTCAGTGGACAGCATGAGACATCCATTTAATCACACACTAGGCATGTCCGTGCTTAAAATTATCATTATTCACAGAAAATGAAGTGTGGGCCTCAATTGTCAAGGAAAGCATGCACATATAATCAATACAATATGATTTCAATAGATATACGTTTTTCACTATTCCTTTTTGTAGCAAATGTCCAGCATTAATCTTCTTAGAATGTTTGTTAATTTTGTTTTGGGTATAGATCTCTCCATTTCTCTACAGTATTTCACAGTTTCATTACAATCAGCACTTAACCTGCATTCTGTACCAGTAATAACCCCTATTCAGCAAGTAAATTAGTAAGTGCCAAGTTCTCCACATGATTCAAAAGTGGAGGATGATTATGACTTCTGACAATGTCTTTTATCAAATTGTCTAGAGAACATAATAAGGCCCTTCACGGGGATCAAACTCAGAACCCACTATAATCTATTTATCTATGCTCTAACAAATGAACTAAGCTGGCTGGTCATCTTCTTAGTCCTCAGACGGACTGCTACCAGTCAAATTGTGCATGTATCATAAACAAATTGCCGGCATATAGCAGTGTGTTATGCTGTAATATATTTTTTAATCAAATCAAATTATAAACAATACAAACAACCATTTACAATTTTATAATATTCAATTTTTTGTGTACTGTAAAGTACCAACTTAAATTTGTTGATATTTTTTTTCTGATCAGGCATGCCCCGCCCCCCTCTGGTCCCTGGGAAATTTTATATCAAACTGTCAATAATAACAAATAATTATTACATACTTTCATATTCTGTTTTCTCTTAAATCCATATTCACTACTATTGCTCTTGTTGTCTATTTTAAATACTATACCTATATCATACCATACCTATACCTGTTGTTTACAGTGTACTTTCACTTTGATGTTTGCCGCCACGAGTTATTCCCCTTGCTTTCAATACACAAAATTCCAAATACACATGTAAAGAAAACAGGTGTAAAGTCCTAAAATGCAATCACTTCCTCACATTTTATTGGCCTCTGATTGTTGAAAAGTCCTAAATTGACACAAACATTTCAATTCATTGGCTTGTCATCACGTGGAAAATCGCAAAACAAAGTAAATATTTACATACTGTATACTTTTACAACTGTGACACTGTTCAATTTTAGCGGGTACATGTCCCAAATAGAAAACAGCGAAAAAAGTGTCATAAAACTTACCATGAAACAAAACACTTAAAAATGCAGCCCACTTTTGGACTGGTTATTAACAATATTTCCAAATAAGCTTATAATTCCATATAAAATCAACGCTATTCCGTTAGAAATTAGGTGACAAAACTTTACTACTTTGTAAAATGGCCGACGGCCGATACCTGTCAAGGTGTGTCGTCACGCGAAGCGCCCTCTGCTGTCAACTATGAGTACAATTTAAAAGGGGCGTGTCTTACAGGTGTAATACACACCATACTACGATTCCACTGAAAAGTAGTTAAAATTGTAAATGTAACATTGTGCAATGAGTGCATTTAATAAATTATTTTATTTCAATGAAATATAGTAAAGAATGTCATAAAATATATTAATTGTGATATCAAAAATTCATTTTGTGATATCTTCAATTCATTTATGATAGCATTAAATGTATTTGTGATATCCTAAAACAATTTAAAGGCATCGTAAAACGATTAAAGAATATCACAAAACTGAATATTGATTGGATATCTATAAATACAAATACATTTTCATATCCTCATTCAATTAAATGATATATACTAAAATCAATTTAGGATATCATAAAATACATTAACGATATAAATAAATCATTTCTTGATATCTCAAAATATGCTTGGTAACATTATACCTCACTTTGATTTATGGATCCGGTATCAATAATACATTCGCAATAGTATCATTATATGATATCACAAAATCGAGACATCAAAAATAGTATTTATTATCAGATATCAATAATTAGTTTAATGATATCCTGAAATCTAATTCAAGATATCTATTATTAATGTAATGATATCCTAAAATCGATTTAGTAATATCACAAAACTGGCATAAGTTATGGTATAAGCTTATTTCTGTTTTATGATATTTTTATTTCATTTATTTTTATATCCAAAAATAATTTATGGCTATCATGAAACGATTTACAAAATTATACATATCATTAAAAAAGATTAAGGATATCATATTATGAAACTGATTTTAAGATATAAAATAATCAAATTATAGAGGTTTGTAAATCATTCTTGGTATTTATAAATGCAATGGTCTCCAAAAATCATTAAGGATATCATATTTAATTTTTGATATCCATAAGTGAATTAATGATATCAGACAATGAATTTGTGATTCCCTTAAATGATGTAAGGATATCCATAATTGAATTTGTGAGATCTATAATTAATTGATATCACAAAATAGTGCGAAAATAATAAGACAGCACCCATAGGTTCATAATATAAATCATATATATCTTAAATTAATCTAATGACATAATTAAATGAATTATTGACATCCAGAAAATACACATTTTTTTGATCTCTTAAAATTGAGAACAAGTAAAATTAAGTACAATTACAAGAAAACAATATCAATGTAGTGGCCAATAACTATTGTTGTTATGAACTCCATATTTGTAGTCCTTATTACTGGTCTAAACACAGTCCCGTGATTAATAATAAAGAAACCAGAATCATGCAAGGACCTCCAGCTGTGATGCTACAACATTTTGACTTCATAAAGATGTGATATCATACACAATATAAGACCACATGACTGGATACCACACGGTCATACATGTTTAGAAACTGATTGCTCTTTCTGAACCTTGGCTCAATATCACTTTTTTTAGGTCGATAAATGAAGAGACATCTTTGATTGATATCACTTTTTCCAGGTCAGTAAATTTTCATATCGACCTCAATAAAAGTTATTAATTGTATGATATCTATACATCAAATTTAGGATATTATAAAATCAAACAGTTTTTATGTATCTTACATGATAACTGTTTAGTGCCATTTTAATATTTATTATCTTTAATCACAAACTCATTTAATGATCTCTAAAATCTGTTAGCATAACATTATCAAATAAGTAAATAATATCATGCAATGATTCTACCGTGTACAAACTACTGATATTCGTAAATCAAAAGATTATTGTAAAGTCACAAATCAAATTTAGGATATCATATGTTGAAATCATATACATTTTGAAAGATCTTTATATTATTTGCTGATCATTAAAAGGCATTTTTATGTATCAAAGATAAAAGGTAAGTGTAGATTTGCCAGAAGCACAGAGCACCTCAAACACAGCCATAGAGCAATGCATCACAAAGTAGGCTCAAGACAAAAAGAAGCTGTAACGGAAAAATATTGTATACAGGTTGCTTCCAAAAAAATCGAACAAGTACATTTTAATTGTATGCAAACTACAGAAAAAGGTAAGGGGTTGGGTAGGGGCGCGGTAAGGGGTAGATAAAAGCGAAAACGAATATTAAACAGGGAAAGCCACGTTCCTTAAACACAGTCACCTTACACCATAAACCAAAGCAGCACAGACACGCACATCGCACGCACGCACGCACACACACACATATATATATAACTAATATACACATATAAACAAATAGACAAGTAAGAAAAAAACAACAGCGGGGGCACCGCCCAAGACACACACGCGCTCGCGCGCACACAAACAGGAAATAACAACAGTCAGGCACCGTCGTAGGATGGCCGGCGGCCAAAATTATGGTGGACACGATGACTCACTCATAGTAAAAGGAAAGGTGCTGAAAATGCAAGAGAGCGCAAATTCAAGGTGGAAATGGTGGGAGGGGGCGATGGGGATAGGAAAGAAACGCCAACAACGAACAAGACAACATATATTACACAAAATACGAGACAGAGGGGCGAGGCCTTGGAATGGTCTGTAACCTATAACAAGAGTGGCAGACTGTCACAAAATACAAAATACGCCCGTCATCGCACTTTCTTCGAGTTAGAAGGGCAGTTCGAACAGTTCAATAATGAGAGTCATAGAAATGTTAACGCTTGGTTAATTTGAAAGGAATAGTTTACTAAATAGTCCAAACCGACTTGCACCTGTACGTCAATACACCATAGACAGTGGGTTCGATGACAGCCAAAGCCCGGCCAGCTATAACAGACAAGGGCGGCATAGTCTGCCGAATGTTTTGTCTGGTAAATGTTTATAGTTTTATATCGATTATATATAGCGCTTTCAAAATTTGATCAAATATTTTACTAATTCAAGGGTCAGTATCCGAGTGTGCCTGGGGCGATTTTGCTGGTTCTCAAGCTTGCCCGAGATATTATGCCCAGAAACATTGTCAGCAAGATTGGTGAAGATCGGATGAAAACTGTTTGACTTAAAAGGTGGATAAGGACACATTCGCAGATTTCGAGTAATTTAAGGGCCATAATCCAGGAGTGTCTGGGGCGATGTGGCTGGTTATCGAAATTTGCTGAGATATTATTCCCACAAACATTATCTGCACGTTTGTGGAAAATTGGTTGAAAACTGTTCGACTTAGATAGCGGACAAAGCTAAATTCGCAGATTTTGAGTAATTCAAGGGCCATAACCCAAGAGTGCCTGAGGTGATTTTGCTGGTTATCGAACTTGGTCGAGATATTATGCCCACAAACATTGTCGGTCAGAGACCACCAATTCCAAAAAGTACAGGGAACTTACTGGGAATGAGGTAAGTGTATACCTGGGAATAAGGTAACGTCTGTGCGTTCTGATTGGTCAGTCATGTAAACAAACCCAGGAAGTGAATATTTTTTCAAAATTGATATTTTTTCACTGCATTTACAGTATTTTATTATACATTTTGACAAAATTTGCTACATTTTATGTGTATTGAAAAAAAGTTTTATCAAACGAATTTCTCCCGCCATGTCAATGATGTAAACAGGGGGTCATCTCATTCACACGAAAATTACTTAAATAAAGTATCACTATTCATATGTTTTTCGTCCGATGTTTTGGTAGAACTAAGATAGTTCTTGAAAAACTTGTAATTAGATATACATGTTTCGATGTATGGAAGGCCGTACACGCCATAATGTTACAATGTAAGTCTATGGGAAAACAATTGGTGGTCTCTGACCTATAATAGAGCTAAAACATGACTTTCGTCGAAGTCATCACAGGTAATGTAAATGGCCACAAATCTGTTGTAAATGATGTAGAAAGACGTTTTCGTGCAAAAATTAGCGTGAAATTTGATTTTTTAAAAAAAATTGGCCTCTTTTTTTAACAGGTGTGCCCATTTTTATCTGGGCTTTTTGGCCAAAAAAGGATCATTTTTATCTCTGTAATGTTAGAGAATGATTAAAATTATTAGACCTTATTTCTATTTTTACGGAATGAATCGTATTTGTGCTTCCAAGTCAAATCAAAAGCAGACAACTGAAATTTTCACGAAAAATTGCAATCTCACGACGACAGGGACCGAGTCTGGGCATATAAATCGACAGGGGGTGACCTCAGTAAACTGTCCATATCTTTCTTAAAACTGTTCATTTCTTGATGAAACTTTGTAAGACATTTGGTATTGGATCATGTTTCACAATATCACTGTAAAATTGGAAAATGTGATACGAAACATTCATCTATAGGTCAGAGACCACCAATTCCAAAAAGTACAGGGAACTTACTGGGAATGAGGTAAGTGTATACCTGGGAATAAGGTAACGTCTGTGCGTTCTGATTGGTCAGTCATGTAAACTAACCCAGGAAGTGAATATTTTTTCAAAATTGATATTTTTTCACTGCATTTACAGTATTTTATTATACATTTTGACAAAATTTGCTACATTTTATGTGTATTGAAAAAAAGTTTTATCAAACGAATTTCTCCCGCCATGTCAATGATGTAAACAGGGGGTCATCTCATTCACACGAAAATTACTTAAATAAAGTATCACTATTCATATGTTTTTCGTCCGATGTTTTGGTAGAACTAAATAGTTCTTGAAAAATGTAATTAGATATACATGTTTCGATGTATGGAAGGCCGTACACGCCATAATGTTACAATGTAAGTCTATGGGAAAACAATTGGTGGTCTCTGACCTATATAAGTAACGACTTCGTCGAAGCATAGGAATTATGGCACAAATTGTGTAATGTAAAGATGTTCGTCAAAATAGCGAAATTTGATTTAAAAAAAATTGGCCTCTTTTTACAGGCCTTTATGGTTTGCAAAAGATCATTTATCTCGAGTAGAGAATGACAATTAACTATTCATTTACGGAATGAACTATTGCTTCAGTCAATCAAGCGCACTAATTCACGAAATTCATTCACGACGACAGGCGGTTGCTATCGAGGGACCTCTAAGTCAACTTCTAACTTCTTGATGAACTTAAGAATGTTGACATTTATAACAAATGGAAATGGTGACATTCTCAGGTCAGAGCCATTCAAAAGTAGGAATATGAATGAGGTAATGTATACGATAGGTACGGTCGTGCTCAGAACAACAGGAGGAATATTTTCAAATATATTTCACTGATCGTATATAAATTTTGACAAATGCACATTTATGTATGAAAAATTACACGATTCCGCCATGTCATGATAACAGGTATCTATTCACCGAATCTTAAAATCATGTTTTTCGTCCCATTTTTGGTAGAACTAAAATAGTTCTGAAAACTTGTAATTAGATATACATGTTCGATGTATGAAGCCGTACACGCCATAATGTTACAATGTAAGTCTATGGAAACAATGGTGGTCTCTGACCTGTCACCAAGTTTGGTGAAGTTCGGATGAAAAGTGTTCGACTTACAGAGCGGACATGTTTTTGGCCGCCCGCCCGCCGGCCACAGGTGTTCGCATATCAAAGACGAGCTTATAAAAAGGAAACTGGAGCTTTCGGGCATGACGATCTCGCAACCCTATTTTCAACAAGTTAGACATGACAGTGTAAATAAAATCATTCCCTGCTTAGAAAGGCACATAAGTGACAAAATACCAGATCATATGTCAATCTAAGGTATAATTACATCAATATATTTAACAAAAGCAGTAAGAGCCTAACTCAGTTTAAGGGCACGACTAAGCAAGCTGCAAGACAACCCCTCTGTCAGTTTTTTTAGGATTTAGGAGAAAAGCACCAAGAAGTCTTACACTTTATTAGTCATCGCAACATCAAATAGGAAAGCCACTTACTTTAGAGGGGCCACTCACCAAGCATGCATCCGCACAGTCTGGTCAGGATCCATGCTGTTCGCTAACGGTTTCTCTAATTGCAATAACAGCATGCATCCTGATGAGACTGCGCGGATGCGCAGGCTGGTCTGGATCCATGCTGGTCGCAAATGCACCATTTTGGTTTTCTCATGGCGCGGCTCAAATGAATTCAGAACCTTCTCACTGTTTTGGTACCTTCTTTTGGTTCAGATTGTTTATATATCCAAATATCTTAAAACTATAGAAATTATACTGAAATCAAAAGAAATAGTTCACTTCTGAAAACTTTCATTTCAAAAGGGAGAAATTACATATTCCATTATTAAAAATTTATTTATTTATTTGGGGTTTTCAGCGCACCAACACAGTATAGGTTATATGGCGCCAAACAGGACTACAAATTCTGGTTTCATTCAAAATTTGCATACCTGCTGGAATCACAGAGTTACAGCAAAACCAAGTGTTAAGACCCTATTAGTCGCCTCTTACGATCATGCAAGGGTAAGGCAGTGGTTCCAATTCTTTTCATACATAGATCGTCCCAGAACCACATGGGGCTTCATTATTAAAAAATAAATAAATAAAATACACATTTCTAATCTAACTTTAAAACATTTCAGGGATATTACCAATATCATAACAATTCAATGAAGTAATAAAATGCATAATGAACTTGAAATTACTATTCAATTTATGATATCATAAAATGTAAATGGTAGTAGTACCACATGACAAGTACCATGCGACAAGTACCACATGACAAAAAGTTGAACAGATAGTAAAACAGCTACTTTTATTTAGGACATATAACTTCTTCTTCTTCTTCTCGTTCGCAACTACACTGCCAGACCAGTAGCCTCGATGAAACTTGTGGTTTGCTGCAGATGCTCAATGCCTCCACACAGTTTCTGGTGCATTGAGGTATCTATCGGCCAAGTCGCAGCTCGCTCCTGTTCATGTCTTTTACATCTCTGAAGTATATGCCCCACAGTCTGATCTTCCTCACCACATGGACAAGCTGGCCATGGTGTCAGTCTGTATTTCTTGTACATGTGAGCATTGAACTTGTTGTGCCCTGAGCGAAGCCTGACCAGCATCATTTGTTCAGACCGATCAAGGAGATGAAAAGCATCTTCCTCTATCCTTGGTCTCGTTGGTGCCTTGATGATGGTGACTTTCTCCTTGTAACTCACAGGTTTTGTTGGTTGTTCTGACTGAGCTCCCAGCTTAGCCAGTTTGTCTGCCTATTCATTGCCTGCAAGTCCACAATGGGATGGAATCCACTGAAGTGCTACTTTGCAGGTTATACTCAGGCTCTGCATTCTCCTGGCTAGCTGCGGAGCTTTATTGTTGATCAGAGCTTCCATGACAGACAGTGCATCTGTGAGAAAGACGACTGAGGAGCTTTCTTCTGCCGAGTCTTCAACAATTGAGACGGCCTTTATGAGTGCTTTAGTTTTTGCCTTGCAATTGCTGCAGTGTTTTCCTGTGGCTGCATGTAATGTTTCTCTCTTGCCAGATGGGTATTGAATGAAAACTCCTGCTTCTCTATCTTTGACGGCGCGTGTGGCTGATCCGTCTGTATAGACATGAGTCCATGTTTCCGGAGGATAGTCTTCATTGATCATAGCAAGTGTGAGACTCTTCCGAATACCTTCATCCTCTTGCTTCCCGCGGTCAAGACGAGGAACAGCAAGTCTCACAGTCACTGAGGACAGATCATTCGCTAGTGGGTTTATAATGTCTTCACTACCTAGGGGAGTCGTTGGTATGTTCAGCTCAGTTTTGAACTCTCGATTGAGTTTCTTTGCCTCATGAACGAAGCTGCTACGTTTGAGCCGATTTTTGGTGTAGCCATTCAACTTGGCTTTCATGGGATGGTCTTGAAAAGACCTGAACTTCTCTGCTTGAAGCAGGACCTTTGCATGTCTCCTGTCTTGTAACGGCTGTGTACCTGTTAGCTTCTCCATGCAGGAGATTGGTGTAGACTTTGTAGTACCTGTCATGATCCGCAATGCTTGGTTTTCAACCTTGTCTAGAGCCTGTTGGTTAATTTGGCAGTGGTGGACCAGGCAGTTGAGCTATACTCTAAATGGGGTCTCACTGTTCCCTGATATACTGTCTTGAGTATTTGCTCATTTGCTCCTTACGTTGTACAAGCAAGTTTGCGCATCATGGCAAGCCTCCTACGAGCCTTCCCTTCTGCTTTACTAATGTGGGGCTTCCAGGTTAGCCGTTTGTCAAAAGATACTCCAAGTCATGACTAAGTAACTCCTTATTAGGAGATAACAACTCCTAATAAGCAGGTGCAGATATCCATATAAAAAACTTCAGCTTCAACGACAGCAATACCGATGTCGTCTGCAACACCCTATGGTAATATAAAAGACAACGGCAATTTTCAAAGACACCGACGATCATCCCGGTGGTAACACTAACGTGGATGTTTATAATGGCTACACCGAGGACAATTTCGAAACCGATATGAGCCGCGCCATGAGAAAACCAACATAGTGCATTTGCAACCAGCATGGATCCAGACCAGCCAGCGCATCCAGTCTGGTCAGGATCCATACTGTTCGCTTTCAAAGCCTATTGCAATTAGAGAAACTGTTAGCGAACAGTATGGATCCTGACCAGACTGCGCGGATGCGCAGGCTGGTCTGTATCCATGCTGGCCGCAAATGCACTATGTTGGTTTTCTCATGGTACGGGTCAATTATTATTGACGACAGTCATCCCAACGGCTAGATAATACTCTGAACCACTGCTACACTGGGTATTGGTCAAGTATGTCGAGTCTATTAACTATCGCACATCGGACTTCTACCTTCCGCACATTTGACTTCCGCCTACCTTAATTTCAACTTCTGTTTTAAAAAATACACACTTCTTTCTTCCGATTTTTTACTTCCTACTTTTAACTTCCACACTAATGACTTCCAACTTCCATACTTCTTACTTCCGACTTCCAAATTGAGTCTGTGAAATGTGCAGCGCCGGTTTAGGTGGAACAATGAATCAATTAAAGTACGGGGAGACTTTTAATACGGGGAGATTTTTAACAGCCGCCATACAGCACTTAAAGATTGCTGTTGTGAAAGTAAGTAAAGTGTGTACAAGGATCATTTGGAATCAAAGAATGCAACCAAGAAAAAAAGCCTTTAAAATAAATTCTTAAATTTAAGTAACTCATAATTTCTTCTTTCTGGCTTGCATACTAACTTTAATTTTTAATTTGTAAATGAAAGGGAATATAAATTAGGGTTATCTTCTATTTTGATAGCGGCTTTAGGCTGGTAATTCTAAATGCCTCTCAGTGCCTAATTGTAAGGCGTACTGGTATCTTTTAATTTTACATATGCATGTTTAAATACATTTTTATGTACTCTTGACATTTATTATCATTTATGTTTTGTAATAACACACTTCATGAAAGAAGATATAGCCATGCATTTACTAATCTTCTTTTGTATATTGAAATACAAAGTCAAACCTGTGTTAAAGACCACCTCTGAATAGAGACCACCTGGCTCTAAAGACCACATGTTTTGTTTCCCATTTTAACATTTACAGTGCATTTTAACTTGTGAATAAAGACCACCTCCCAATAAAGATCACATTTTGGCTCTCCCAAGGGTTTGACTGTACACATTTAAATTACCTTTTCAAGAAGCTGCAAGTTTCTGTAGGCCCTTAGCCATCTTTTAGTGGTAGCAGGACCCGGTGGCATGAACATCTTTAATTTTCGGTTAAAGGCCTCTAGAATGAAGTCGCCACCTTCTGCTTTGCTATGATCATGGCCAGAACGTGACATACAAGTAAGCTTCATGTATAATGGTCTCAATTTCTCCGGACATTTTTCTTCCGTTATAATTCTACGGATGTCTATTTCCATGTATGTTGTCATGTTAAGCCCGTAGAAAAGAGGTGAAAGCTTATGCCTTGTGCTTTGTATGGCTTCACACTTTAGTTCTTTTATACAACTCAACTCAAAAGAAAAAGAAACCCGAGGTGAAATTAGTCCATCCTAGTAAGAGAACTTTATTGATCGCGGCCAAATCTTGAATAGGACAAGTATATGCGCGCTGGGGAAAATATTTCATGATGGACCTGTAAATTCTTTACTTATGGGTGAAACAGGTCTCATAAGCGTAAATACGACTAGCTTCTACCGATTATAAAACATACCGTACGATTTGTTGTGAATTAACTGTTGTTGTATTTTTAGTAGTTCAACCGCCACCCTTGTTTAAGAGCAACATTTAAAAAACACGTTGTTTTTTTCATCCTCAAGTAATAAGTAAGTAGACTCGCCCAGTTTAATCATTCTAGACGCATAATCTAATTTTATACATAGAGCGCGTACTTCACCCGATTTACATTCGGAACATTTTCACGCGTTTCGGGCTTTATCGTATGTTTAACATGGGATTTTTGTCTCATTGTTTTTTTTAATAAAACTGTTACTGCTTTCATTGTCTACCACTTTTTTTCCACCCTTGCCTGAAATAAACAGTAATGAGTTTGTACACTGTTCAGAAAATTGTGCTCTATTGAAATTTAACCAAACACAAGTTTACCTGCATAAACAGAAAGCATGATATGTCACCATGCGCGGATCCAGAAGGGGGGGGGGGGGGACCGGGAATCCGGACCCCCCCTGGAAAATCTTTAAAAAAGGAAAGAAGACAAGAAGGAAAGAAAATGTTTTTCGAAAAAGGCAACATTAGGACTGCATGTAAAGTATATGCGGCTGCTGCTACATACGACCCCGACATAATTCATATTATTTATCTAAAGGAAACTAAGAATTTTACCTTCAAGAAAGCTTGATTTTATCATTTTCCCAAATTTAACAGGTTAGTCCATAAAACTGTCCCAGAATGCAAAAAATTAAGTGCTAAATTTCAAAATTTCCAGGGGGGTGGGTGCAGGGGATGGGCCCCCCTCTGAGAAAATTGGCTGTGTCCGTGCATGGTCACTATACCTGTCCAGTACTGGACATTATGGTAAACGCTTCTTTCCTGGACAAATGACAATTTCGCAACTTCTGTCCGGTTTCTACAAATTTCTGGTCGCGATAAACCATTTCACTTGTGATTATTGATGGTATTGATGAACCAAATTTATTCAAGGACAGTAGAATAATCAAGAGAGAGATAAAGCAGATGAAAAACATTAATATCAAGCTAGCCTATACATTGTGAAGAGGTGGCATTGCTGTTCGCACTGAAAAGAAGGAAGACTGTGAAAAACTTCCGGAGGATTGGCCAGAAGGATCCTTTAACATTAAAAGGGGAAAACTTAAAGTCCATTCCAATGCTATCACACAAGGGTGTACATTCAAAGACGTAAGCCCTTATGTAAGTGATAAAAAAACAATTCAAGACACAGTGTTCAAGCAGACAGGGATCACTATTAAATGCAGATGACTATACTACAGAGATACAAATAAACCTTTGCCAATAGTAGTTGTGACATGTGAGTCACATGAAAATATAAAGGATTTGTTTCAGTCAGAAATAGTTGTTAATCATACGGGACAATATTGAGATAGAGAGTATAGAGAACGAATTTGAGTATAACAAGCAGTTATTTGGATTGTCATTAGTTAAAGGTAAAGAAACAAAGAGCAGTTTGGAGAAAGCAAAGAGGTACAGATTGAAAATACTCGAGAAATATTAGAGGCATGTAACAACCAAGACATCTTAGTGTTCACAGATGGGTCATCATTTGGAAACCCTGGTCCAACTGGTGGTGGGGCTGCTGTTTATCTAGAGGGGTACAGCAGTCAGCCAGTCCTTTTAAACAAAGGAGTAAGCAAAATTGGTAACAATTTCTCAGGAGAGGTAGTTGGCATTGAAATCATATATGGCCAAAAAACACAACACTTTCCACACCCTTCGTTTTTTTTATCCTGGTTACATGGGATACATAGGGATAGGAATAACTGAAATAGCAATGGATTTTATTGTAGAGGCAACTCACATAAAAGATAAGAAAATTCATCTTTTTACCGATTGCCAATCAGCTATCAATTTCGGTCTTCTGCAAAGAAACACCTGCACAGAAAGTGGAGACAATACTGAAAATAAAAGGCAAAATTTGTTTACTGGAAGATCGCCGGAACACAGTCGCGGTGTACTGGATACCTGGCCACAAAGGTCTAAAAGGCAGTGAACTTGCAGATCAACAAGCAAAGTTAGCCGCAAAAAGCATGATTGACAGTACAGATGAAAGGGCAGGAATGTTGGACTCAAGGGATGCAGTCAGAATTATGAACGAGAAGGTACAGCAAAAGTGGAACAACGTGACAAGTATATACACTCTGAGAAAGTTGTCAAAATACAGGAAATATACACATCTGCAGGAACCAGGGATTTATTTGGGGAATTCAGCCGTAACACATTCAGTATCTTCAGCCAAATGCTCAGTGGGCACTGTAGGTTAAACCATCATATGGCCAAGATTAATGTGGAACAGTTCCGGGGTGTGACCACTGCGGGGTTGCAGAGACAATGGAAAACTTCATATTTGAAGTGAGAGATACAACAGTATGAGGAATGAAATGGTGGAAACTGTGGAGGCATTGCTCCACAGAAATTATATTCAGTAAAAGTATTAGCTGGAGAGATCGAAGAGGCTCCTGTGTCAGTTAGAGAGGGAATAGCTGCGGCCTTTCAAAATTTCTTAGTGAAAACGAAGAGATTTATCTAAAAACAACGTCCCTCAAGCTATCTAACTTAAGTTACATGAGTAAAAAGTACCCAGAGAATAGACGACAACAGTACACGTGTTCATTGGCGTCAGTCCTCGCCATGACCTTCCGGTCAAAATCAGATCAACAACAACAACAACAACTCAAATGTTTTTTTCGCATTATTTTTAGCTCACATGTCACAAAGTGACAGTGTGAGCTTTTGTGATCGCGCAGCGTCCGTCGTCCGTCGTCCGTCCGTCCGTGCGTCCGTGCGTAAACTTTTGCTTGTGACCTCTCTAGAGGTCACATTTTTCATGGGATCTTTATGAAAGTTGGTCAGAATGTTCATCTTGATGATATCTAGGTCAAGTTCGAAACTGGGTCACATGCGGTCAAAAACTAGGTCAGTAGATCTAAAAATAGAAAAACCTTGTGACCGCTCTAGAGGCCATATTTTTCAAAAGATCTTCATGAAAATTGGTCAGAATGTTCATCTTGATGATATCTAGGTCAAGTTCGAAACTGGGTCACGTGGGGTCAAAAACTAGGTCAGTAGGTCTAAAAATAGAAAAACCTTGTGACCGCTCTAGAGGCCATATTTTTCAAAAGATCTTCATGAAAATTGGTCAGAATGTTCATCTTGATGATATCTAGGTCAAGTTCGAAACTGGGTCACGTGCCTTCAAAAACTAGGTCAGTAGGTCAAATAATAGAAAAACCTTGTAACCTCTCTAGAGGCCATATTTTTCATGGGATCTGTATGAAAGTTGGTCTGAATGTTCATCTTGATGATATCTAGGTCAAGTTCGAAACTGGGTCACGTGCCGTCAATAACTAGGTCAGTAGGTCAAATAATAAAAAAACCTTGTGACCTCTCTAGAAGCCATATTTTTCATGGGAACTATATGAAGGTTGGTCTGAATGTTCATCTTGATGATATCTAGGCCAAGTTCGAAACTGGGTCAACTGTGGTTAAAAACTAGGTCAGTAGGTCTAAAAATAGAAAAAAACCCTTGTGACCTCTCTAGAGGCCATATTTTTCACAAGATCTTCATGAAAACTGGTCAGAATGTTCACGTTGATGATATCTAGTTCAAGTTTGAAACTGGGTCATGTGCCTTCAAAAACTAGGTCAGTAGGTCAAATAATAGAAAAACCTTGTGACCTCTCTAGAGGCCATATTTTTCATGGGATCTGTATGAAAGTTAGTCTGAATGTTCATCTTGATGATATCTAGAATAATTTCGAAACTGGGTCAGCTGCGATCAAAAACTTGGTCATTAGGTCTAAAAATAGAAAAAGCTTGTGACCTCTCTAGAGGCCATACTTTTGAATGGATCTTCATGAAAATTGGTCAGAATGTTCATCTTGATGATATCTAGGTCAAATTTGAAACTGGGTCACGTGCCGTCAATAACTAGGTCAGTAGGTCAAATAATGAAAAAGCCTTGTGACCTCTCTAGAGGCCATATTTTTCATGGGATCTGTATGAAAGTTGGTCTGAATGTTCATCTTGATGATATCTAGGTCAGGTTCAAAACTGGGTCACATGAGCTCAAAAACTAGGTCACTATGTCAAATAATAGAAAAAAAATGACGTCATACTCAGTTCAAAACTGGGTCATGTTGGGACAGGTGAGCGATTCAGGACCATCATGGTCCTCTTGTTTACTTAAAGGTAACATTTCAGGCAAAATATCGAGCTCTTGCTCAAAATTCTTTTCCTCAATGTTTAAATCTCTGTATACGCTGGAAATGACGTCTTATTTGAAACTATTTTCCGCTTCCTTGGCTTAGGCTGATTCGGACAAATTATGGCTGATTCGGACCACATACTTCGAATAAAAGTAGATAATGACCACATATTTTGGCTGATTCAGCAATGTTCAGGAAATAATTTAGATTAAAGGGATTTAAATTGAAGTAAGGACATAACATATACACCGTACAATCAGGTAACAACTGAAAGAAATTTTGACATGCATAAATTTTAAATTTATTATGATAAGCACTTTATAATTCTTTGCATCACAAACCAAACTTAATAAGTTCATAAATGTTATTTTTACTCATGATATAGGAGAGATAGCCGTGACGTCACGCGTTAACATCTGTTTATCTGGTGGTTGGCAAAACAAATGATTTTAACACCGTTTGCGTATTGAATCAGAATTTTTAATTTTTAATAACTTTTTTGCTCATTTATGGATTTTCAAAATTCAAAAAGATTTGAAATACTAACAATCTTCATATTTTTGTATCCAAATATCTTTTTTCAATGAATAACCGTTTTAAATGACATATAATTTTAAAAGCGGCGTAGTGATTTTCACAACCTTTAGAAAAACAGTGTAAGTTAAGCGTTCATAATTAATCCATTTTATTTCGAAATAACAATTAAAAGTAATCAATAAATTGCTTGTTTTATAACCTTTCCATTGATCAAAAAATTATTTATGTAATATGTGTTTTTAAGAAAGTTTAGACCGTTAGAAAAACATCACTGTTTACAAAAAACATGGACGGTCGGCTTCTGCCCACCCGATCACTGTCTTATCAGTTCTAAAAATAGAATTTGTATACAAACACGATCTCTCCTATTGCATTATTTGTGTTAGGAAAACTTAAACAGTACGGGCCGAATTCATAAGCCAAGTAAATTTGGGCCGAATCAGCCATGGTCCAAGTCAGCCTGTATTCTCGTAGATATGTTTAGGTTATTTCGTCTAAGGAAATTACTATTCTTACGGTCCGCAGATGTCTATTCCCACGGCAGTTTTGTGTTACAAATTTATACATTGTACTGAAGTCATTCAGCTGATATATTTTCAAATGATTTCAGAAACCACATGTAATCACATTTGGTCATTGTGTTACAAATAAAAATTATGTCAGGTCTCTTCTTCTTCCATTCTTGTACAGGTCCCAGTCAGGGGCAACGTCGTACAATGGTGTATATACAAGGTGGTGTGTGCGGCACTCAGTTTTTTACAGTGCAGAGTAAAAGCAGATAAAAACAACGTTGCAGCTTAGTGGGATGATGTCGCCAGGGCAATCTTGAAAGCCTCGACGCTGTTGGCCATGATGACTTCCAGTTGGAGCCGGTTCCATAGTCTGGTGGCCAAGGCGAAGAAGGAGTGAAGGAGGACATCTTTGCCACAAAACGGAGAATAGAACATCATGAAGTGGCCACGGGTGTTGATGGAGGTAGGGTGGAAAGTCCTTGCTGGTGGTATGTCGACAAGGCCGTGAACTATTCTGTAAGTCATGACCAGCTTGGCATTGGAGCGACGTTTCTTGCACACCGGACTGGCGTTTGCGGTGATTTTACCCATGCCGGCAAAACCCATCTGCAGGGTTTCCTCTGGGTCAATTTCACTTTGCGCCAACAAATTCGCCAATCAGGAAAAGTTTGCGCCAGTGGCTCTCAAGTTGGAGCCAATAGTCTGTGATGGGTGACATACCATTTTCATTTTTTAATCTCTTTTTCATTTGATTCTTTACAGTAACCATTCAATTTGCTCTTGAACCAGTTTATCCTAATATCACATTGAATCAAAAATAGTTTTTAATCTTCTCAACCATTTTCAAGAACATTTTCTAAACAAAAGTAAATGCTTAATCTATAAAATTATCCCTTTATATAGTTTAGCATTTTTAATTATCTCCCTTTAAGGGTCATTTTCACTAAATAGGTGTTTTTAAAACATGAATATTTATTCTTATATCACATTGAATCAAAATAGTTTTTAATCTTCTCAACCATTTTCAAGAACATTTTCTAAACAAAAGTAATTGCTCAATCTATTAAATTATCCCTTTATATGGTTTGCCATCTTTAAATTATCTCCCTTTAATGGTCATTTTCACTAAATAGATGTTTTTAAAACATGAATATTTATCTCTTTATTCTTTTAACTTTTTATTTCAAAATTTATTTAGGTCATTTATCAAAAACAGTGTTGTTTTATATTATTTTATAACTTTTGAAAAGCTTTTTAAAATACTTAAGTTTCATTATATATATAACTAAATTTCTATTTCCTTTCATACATACTAATGTAAAGCGAAAATACCACCTACAGGTATTATTAGCACTTTGTTTTGAAACTCTGGGGGTTGAGCTTTTTAAAATTATCCTGGTGTATCTATGCTTTTATGTTGGGCACCTAAAAGAACCAAAAGAACTGCTTTAGTTCATTTGTATCTCAAAAATTCTTCGATTGAAATTATACGACCGCGACTGAAATAATGAACGCAACGCCTAGATTTATTTAACAACGCTTGTGCAAAATTTATCTATTAACGATCGGAGAATATGTGTATCTTTTGATCGCGCTTTGAGGTGTCATTATTTCCGGCATTTTCTCGGTCTCTCAATTACTTTGGCGAATCGGATTGTCATTAAATAACTTGTGTTGCGTTTTTTGCATCATAAAGATGGTGGTGCATAGACGAAGCACGCAGCTAATATTTCGTTTCATTTGCTCTCGTGTAAGTAGGCAGGGTTAAATTTGGCGAATCAGATTGACCGATAATCGTTCTTGCGTGGAGGAACGCTCTAGTGACCCGGCGAAGTTTTAAATTATGCCCCGAGGTGTAAATCGATATTGACACGTTGTGTATTGTCTTCGTGTAGTGTTAAATATCGGATAATTAGCTCACCTGTCACAAAGTGACAAGGTGAGCTTTTGTGATCGCGCGGTGTCCGTCGTGCGTCCGTGCGTCCGTAAACTTTTGCTTGTGACCACTCTAGAGGTCACATTTTTCATGGGATCTTTATGAAAGTTGGTCAGAATGTTCATCTTGATGATATCTAGGTCAAGTTCGAAACTGGGTCACGTGCCTTCAAAAACTAGGTCAGTAGGTCTAAAAATAGAAAAACCTTGTGACCTCTCTAGAGGCCAAATATTTCACAAGATCTTCATGAAAATTGGTCAGAATGTTCACCTTGATGATATCTAGGTCAAGTTCGAAACTGGGTCACGTGGGGTCAAAAACTAGGTCAGTAGGTCTAAAAAAAGAAAAACCTTGTGACCTCTCTAGAGGCCATATTTTTCATGAGATCTTCATGAATGTTGGTCAGAATGTTTATCTTGATGATATCTAGGTCAAGTTTGAAACTGGGTCACGTAGGGTCAAAAACTAGGTCATTAGGTCTAAAAATAGAAAAACCTTGTGACCTCTCTAGAGGCCATATTTCTCAATGCATCTTCATGAAAATTTGTCAGAATGTTCATCTTGATGATATCTAGGTCAAGTTCGAAACTGGGTCACGTGGGGTTAAAAACTAGGTCAGTAGATCTAAAAATAAAAAACCTTGTGACCAGTCTAGAGGCCATATTTTTCATGAGATCTTCAGGAATATTGGTCAGAATGTTCACCTTGATGATATCTAGGTCAAGTTCGAAACTGGGTCATGTGGGGTCAAAAACTAGGTCAGTAGATCTAAAAAATAGAAAAACCTTGTGACCTCTCTAGTGGCCATATTTCTCAATGGATCTTCATGAAAATTGGTCAGAATGTTCACCTTGATGATATCTAGGTCAAGTTCGAAACTGGGTCATGTGCGGTCAAAAACTGGGTCAGTAGGTCTAAAAATAGGAAAACCTTGTGACCTCTCTAGAAGCCATACTTTCCATGAGATCTTCATGAAAATTGGTCAGAATGTTCATCTTGATGATATCTAAGTCAGGTTTGAAACTGGGTCATGTGTGGTCAAAAACGAATCTTGGACGTTTCGATCCCAAGACATTTCGACCCTAAGACATTTCAACCCCAAAATTTAATTTTCTTGGACAATTTGACCCCAAAGACATTTCGACCCCAAGACATTTCGACCCCTCAGAAATAGTTGTATGTTTTCATTTTATATTTCTTCCATTTTGCATATTTTAGAAAATATGAATATATAGATCTATATAAATATTTGATTTTTAAATGAATCATACACAAAATACAAGTCAGTGAATATAACGCTCTGACCGGAAAGGATCGGCCGTATGTTTATTATTGTAACTAATTGAATTATTTCTTCTTGTTTAATTTGATAATTTAAGAAGAAAATATATTATGAAAAATCAGTTTTTAAAAGAATTATATCATGTTTATATATGAATATAAAAACGTTTACTGCATTTATTGCCAAAGCACAATTAATGTCCTTTGAATATAAGCGGCGTAACAAACACTTGCCTCTGATTAGTCCCGATAGAGTTTGATTGGATTATCACACCTATTGATTATATCAATTAATCAGTATATTTGTAAGCACACACAAGTGACATGTGACAAATAATGTCTAACAAGGTAAGTGCAGTTAATTATGATAAGCTTTTTATTTAGTTTAAAAGCTAACAAAATTATGGCGATTGTGGTTCATCCACGAGTGCGCAAATTTCCCGTGCGCTCAACTAATTTGCAACTTCGCATAAAAACGTTTTGCGCATTTTATTTTCCTTTTGTAAATTAATTATTTATTTGAGATATGATTGAATTCTGTCATAAACCCTAAAAATACGATTTATTAAAGAAATACCTGTGTACATTAGAGAATTTTAGGACATGGAAATTCCGAATGCACAAATTTCCAGTGTGCACGCCGATTTTCAAATATGTACAAGAAGTAACGCGCCAAAGTATTTTAATTTCCTTTTGAAAAATAATAATTAATGATCTATATGTTTGAATTCAGTCATAAATCACTTCAAAAATACCATTTGTTGAAGAAATACGGGTGTATTTCTGTTATGGCAATTTCCCGCGTGGTCGCCGAATGTCTGTCTCTTATAAAATCTTATAAAATCGTTTTGAATTAAAGAATTTTATTTGTCCTTCAGAAACTTATTATTTATATTATACATGAATGATTTCTGCAATAAACCCTACAAAAATACCATTTATTAATAAAATAAGGGTGTATTTCGGTAATGGAAATTTTGTATTTGCTAAAATATTTAATATAGAAAAAAGTAATACGAATGCCAAATTTTCGTTACAGATATGAAATATGATAATAATTGTTTTCCCTTTTTTAACAGAACAGTACTCACATATTCTTATATTTTGAAGTAATGGGGATTTCGTGTTTGATATTTTATTCTGTATTCTGTAAAGCAAATACTTTATGTGTGTGTCAAAATCGCTTACGGAAATAACATTAAATGCGAAAATAAGCAATGTTGTTTAATTTCCTATTGTTTTCTTTACATTTTCGCCCAAATTAAATTGCAATGCGCACTGCAGATAAATATACACGTGCTGTATATCACCAAACAATTAATTTAATCAAGGTGTGATAATCCAATCAAAAGATCACGTTTTTCTGATTATGATTTTAAATGTCAATATAATGAAGATGGTGACATCTTAAACTTCTTTGAGTTACATTATAGTTATTTATATTTGGTTGAAAAAAATATTATTTTCACGAAAATAACTGTGTTTTAACATTTTAATCGGTAATTAAGCGTTATTACATTTTGAAATTGCTCAATTATCTATAGATTAAAGCTTAATGATAATAATGATGGCATTCTTAGCTGTTTTCAGGCATATCATTGAATGGGGTCGAAATGTCCAAGGAGTTGGGGTTGAAATGTCTTGGGGTCGAATTGTCTCTTGGGGTTGAAATGTCTTGGGGTCGAAATGTCTTGCTAGCGTCAAAAACTAGGTCACTATGTCAAATAATAGAAATAACGATGTCATACTCAGTTGAACACTGGGTCATGTGGAGATAGGTGAGCGATTCAGGACCATCATGGTCCTCTTGTCTGTTATTGCGTCTTTGAGAAAGATCAGAAGATCAGATCGACGATTATCTTATAGGCGCCAATGAAATTCGCCAATTGAAGATTTTTAGCGCCAGAATTTACATTTTGTCGCATTTGGCGCCATTGGCGACCGACAGTGGGAACCCTGCATCTGGCAGCCCTCATGCCAGATGACTCTCGTGCTGTTAATGACAACTAGTGGGTCATGCACTGATAATATATTGTTTATGTAAAAATACGAAAAAAGCAGGTACCTTGTGATAATTTCTCTCCGTTCCTTATAGTATATTTCTCGATTCAAAATACGTTAGTTTACTGTAAGAACATAACGTTACGCTACAAACGATAAAACTAAAGTGGAACTTTGTTATTGTGTGTAACGCAAAACATCATGACGTCACTTCTGCTTACGGACGTTAATTTCCCGCACTCTGCTATAAGAAAGAGTGCTACAAAGAAAGTATTTCTAGCTGTTATTTGTAAAATACGGTATGCAAGAAAAAATATCAGTCATGTGTTTACGAATCGGATGGAAATATCCGTCCCTTGGCCACCTGTGCATGGGCGGTAATTTGGCAAGCCTCATTACTGCCCAATGCGCAGGTGCCCTCGGGATGGATATTTCTATCCGATTCGTAAACACATGACAGATATTATTAATACAGAGGGGTAGCCAGCCGATATCAGACACCATTTGGCTAGTACTGCTAGTGGTGCAGTAATCACCCTTCACAAAGCGTGCTGCGTGGCGCTGGACGGCCTCAAGTTGGTCAATATTGGTCTTTGTGTGAGGGTCCCAAGCAGAGCTGGTGTACTCTAGAATAGGCCTGACAAGGGTCTGGTAACACTGTGCATTGACTTCCTGTGGGCAGCTCGTCAGGTTCCTTCTGAGAAAGGCAAGGCTGTTGTTTGCCGCCTTGGCTGTTTGGCGACGTGGGTGTTCATGGAGAGTTGCTCGTCAAGATACACGCCCAGGTATTTGCCTTCTTTCACTACTTGGAGCTCACTGCCATGGATGTAGTAGGCTGTCTTGATAGGGGTTGACTTCCTGGTTATGTGTAAAACCTCACACTTGGATGCATTGAATGACATCTGCCAGTCGCGCTCCCATTGCTGAAGTCTATCTAGGTCTTCTTGTAAGGCTTGTGCATCCAGTGTGGTGCTCATCTTCCTTTTCAAGGGGCTGTCATCAGCATAAAGGCGCGTTGTGGATTTGGCTTGGAGTTGGAGGTCATTAATGTAGAGCAGGAAGAGTAGGGGTCCGGTGACTGAACCTTGGGGCACGCCTGAAGTAACTGGTGCTGTATCAGATGATCTTCCCTCTACTAAGACTTGCTGGGTATGGTTGGCCAGGAAACTGCGTATCCACTGCAGAAGGTTGCCCCTGATGCCGTAGTACTCTAGCTTGCTGGCAAGTCGCTCATGGAGAACCTTATCGAATGCCTTGCTGAAATCGAGCAAGACAGTATCGATTTGTTCCACCTCTTCCAGGCCTGCAGCTAGGTTGTGTATCGTTAGGTTAAGCTGGCTCTCAGTAGACCTCCTCTTTCTGAAGCCATGCTGTTGGTCTGACAGTATCTTATGTTTATCGAGGTGGGCCATAATCTGGCTGTGAAGGATGTGCTCAATAATCTTGCTGCATACTGAGGTTAGCGATATCGGCTAATAGTTGGCAGGGTCACTGTGGTCTCCCTTTTTGAAGATAGGTGTAAGATGCGCGTGCCTCCAGTCTGTCGGTACTTGGCCTTGGTCGACTGATGCAGAGAAGATGAGTCCTAGTGATGGTGCCAGATCTGCGTAGTATTCCAGGAAGGTTGTCGGGACCAGTCGCCTTGTGTGGGTCTAGGTCAACAAGAAGCTTCCGCACACCCTCGATGCTGATGCTGAAACTGTGCATGTCGGGGTGGGGGACTGTTTCCTAGTGATGGAATGTTGGAGGTGTCTTCCTTGGTAAACACTCCACTGAACTGCTGGTTTAGAATGGTAGCTTTGGTGGTTGGCTCGCTGTGGGTGGTTATTCCTATGTCAGTTTTGTGTTACACATCGTACTGAATTAATTTGACTTATATAATTTCACCCAACTTCTTTACTTTTCCGGTAAGGAAATACAGGAATAACCACCTTTGGACTTTTCATAATTCGTAAGGGAGAACCGTATGAATAGACACCTGCAAGAAAAGCCTGCTAGGCTATTCCTACGGAACCGTAAGAATAGCCACTTCCTTCGTTCAAGCCTGATTTCAGATGCACTTTTTGTACCCCCCCCCCCCCCCCCCCCCCCCCCCCCCCCCGCACAGCGAAGTTGTAAGGGGTATATGGTTTCAGGTTGTCTGTCTGTCGTCCGTCCGTCTGTGGACACAATCTTGTTTAATGAAACTTCACACAAGTGATCAGTACTAACTCTAGTCAAAATAATTCGACGTTCAGATTGTAAAGGGTCGGCAGTGATGAAAATTTCATTGGTAATTGCATCAACTATTTTGGTCTTTCGAGGAAAAGTGGGTTAACACTCTTGTTCATTTGATGTGCATGAAACTTTGTCAGAATGTTTGTCTGCATGAAATATTGTATGAATTTTTATCTGGGTCATGTGGGGTCAAAAACTAGGTTACAAGGTCAAATCAAAGAATAAGCTTGTTAGCTCACCTGTCACATAGTGACAGGGTGAGCTTTTGTGATCACCCTTCGTCAGTCGTCCGTCCGTCCGTCCACAATTTCCTTGTGAACACGATAGAGACCACATTTTGTATTTGATTTTAATAAAACTTGCACTCAACTTGTATGGGCGTAATATCTCGGTGTTCGAAAACTGGCCAAATCCCTTCATGAGTTCCAGAGTTATGGCCCCTTAAAGGGCCTGAATTTAATATTTTTGGCTTGTGAACATGATAGAGACAACATTTTGCAATCAGCATTAATCAAGCTTGGGGCCTGAACATGGAAAACCAATTCCAGTCAGTAACATGAGAACCACTTGACCCAGAATGTTGGAACTTCATAGGATGATTGGTTATGCAGAGTAGATGGCCCCTATTGATTTTGGGGTCACTCTGTTAAATGTCAAGGTCACAGGGGCCTTGTTTCCAATCAATAACTTGAAGAAAAGTTTCCACACATTTTGTTTTAACTACATAATTATGTTATTCTTTTATTAGGATGGCTATGTGCATTAGATTTTAAGTATTATGAATGTAACATATGTATGTACATAGATGGGATTCTAATAAAGATTAAATATTTTATGTGTATAGCTAGTTAATATACATTCTGAAAAAGTTTGGTTTGATTTGTATTTTTAAATAAACACTTAATTTACGGCATCTGCGAAAATCAACATAAGTACTGAAAATAGGTATGGTCATTTTTCAATGTGGCCACTCAGTATAGTTAACTGATATGCAATAATTAAAGTTTATCTTTTTTTTTTCAGGTACTCAAGTCATAGTTTAATAGAATGGGTAAGTTATATTCGACTTTCTTAATTTTAACACAGAATTGTCAGGTATTTATATGCAAGAAAACTCACAGGAGGTAAAATAGTTGAAACTATATTTTAAACTTTTATAATTATTATAAAAAAATTGAGGAAAGAACCCTCTTGAACTTGATCTAATAGAGCCACAGTATGATTTTGCATCTTCCCTAAAAAAGATGATTATTTATGCAGTGTAAAATTTGCCAGTATCCTGTAATGTATATAATATAAGGCCTAGCTATCAAACAACAAAAAGCAAATTCAGTATTCAATGAATTGTTGTCCTCCTGCAAAAAGACTTTGGAGAAATTATATAGAGAAAACCCATTCAGGGGCAATAGCTTTCATTGTTAACAGAAGGAAAAATATTTGCAATATAAGCATTCTGGAAATTCTGACTAGATTGGCTGAAAAGCATCCTGGAATTATTATAAGTACTTACGTAGAATACCCACTAACAACTTATTTGTTATGACAAAAAATATTAGCAAAAAATGAGTTTTTGACCAATAGAGTGACAATAACTTGTGCTATGTTGAATTTCAAAACATTTACAGTGTAGCAGCTCTGAGTGTATATAAATATTCGTTTACCAAATATCAACTCTCTCTAACCATTTTAAGGTATATCTGGGTGAATTGTAAAGGAACGTAACCCTGGTAGATTCTGGTTGATTTGCTGGAACTTATTTTGCAATTAATAGTTAAAGTTGATCATTTGAATATAAGTCAATGTTTGTAAATTATGAAGGACATATCAACAAATATCTGTATTTTTCAGTGTAAATTAAAGGCACTGACTAGATTGTAAGACAACAACAAAAAAAAGAGAAAAGTTTTAGATATGAGAAAATAACTACATGTAATATATTTCTTAAAAAGGCTTTGAAATTTAGTTACAGACAAATTATGTGTTATGGAAACACATTTATATAAGATTTAGTTGTTTTTACTAATTTTTCCATTCAAAATTGAAAAGCGTTTATAATGGGGTACTGTATATAAACAGTCTTAATTATAAAGCTTTTAAATTATATTTAATGATCATAAAGTTTTTATTCTTCCGTGTTGTAAAAACTTGTATTGTCAAGAGCGTAGGAAATTTTTTATTGTTGTGGTGGTATGGGTTTGATTCCCGACTGTGGCATTTTTTTTCTCTTGATTTTGCATTTTCTAAGATACTTTAGAAACAAAAACTCTGTTCTAATGTTCATAATATAATGACCAAACTTCATTTTTACTGAAAATCATTTTTAGCCAAATATCTGGAGGTCAGTGCCTTTAAAATTTCTTGATGCAATATATTCAGGGATTACATAGCCGCTGAGTGAGATAAAATGTTGAATTGTTTATATTTGTTTCAGCCTGTCTGTAACAGTTCTTTTGTATAATTTCAGATGCCATTAAAAAAGAAAATGATGTGCTTCATACAGAAAAGCCAGGAAGTTCAGATCTAAAGATCAATATCAAGATAGATCCGTACGATGATGTCATTTATATGGGAAGGACAGTCGGTCCTCCTGTTGTGAACATTGACAGCGATGAAGAAGATGAATTAGTGTATATTTCTTCAAATAGGGATGAGGGTATTAGAGCAAAGACAGAAACATGTGCACAAAACAATGTGAGTGAAAGTGAGGAAAGCTGTAATGCCATTCACTGCCTTGAAACTGCAAACATTAAACAAGAGACCGGAGAAGAAAGTAAGAGAAGAAGACTAGAAACTGGACAATGGAACAAGAAAAGGAGAAACATTTCTACTAACACCTTGATAAAAAACTCACAACCAGAAAATAATGAACAGTGCTATACTGCTACAAAAGCATGTGCAACCACTCAGGAAAGAACTAATTATAACAACAGTGCTTCAGACACGGGTCAATTCAGACATACAATTCCAGTTCAAAGAGAAGGAACAGCATTAGTACAACAGCCGTCTACATCTACAACACCTAGATATAAACCAAACTGTAAAGATCATATGAAAAGTAAATTAGGACATGTATCCATCAATTCTCAGACTTACTTTCTGAAGTATGCTGAAGATTTTCTTACCAGAGACGAGTACATGTTTGTGTATAAAAGTCAGGATGACACGGTGAAAGTCTTTGTTAAGTCTGACACAGAACAACTATTTCTGAAAACCTTCTATGATCTTGTGACATGCCAGCATGCAAGTGAAGAAGACCACTGTCAAATATTGCCGAGCTTACAAAAATTTATACAACAAACATTAAAACAAAGAAGATTGAATCATGCTCCACCAAAAAGCAGAGGTACTTTAATGATTCCTGAAAAGATGGTGAGTCATGGACATGGCTTTATTATCATGGCTGTCTACAACAGTGATGGCAGGAAAGTGTTAGTTACCTGTTCTTTTGAAAACTGTGCTGTATTTAAAATCTTTAACCATTACATGCCAGAATTTTCCTCTCTCTTAAACAATTATGAAGAGGGTGAAAATGTTGTTACTGAATATGAAAATGAATTCAACTTGTTGAAAGAATCATTTCTGCGCTGGATGACTGGGAAGGCCTGTTAAAAGACGTGACAGCTTTAAACACTGTTATTGATCATTACAGAGTTTAACTCACTACACGTTGAAGATGTAGTCCAATAAAAAAAAAAGTTGAAATACCTCAAAGAAAAATTAATTCTCTAAGACATCTTTAAGAACTGATTCTAAGTTGATTTCAATTTAATATGGGACTGCTTTTCTGTTTGATGATTCTTTGTTCCACTTGCTAAATGTAAGAATAAGACACTTTAACCTTTAATATGAAATTGTATTTATCAATGTAGTGTTCAGAAGAACTTAACTATCTTTTTGACAACAGCATCAGTTGTCTCCCTTTCCTCTACATTTTTAATCTGAAAAAGAGGCTATGAAATATAGACATAAAGTTTTAAAAAAAGACATAATGACGAGAAAGCTAGAACAGTAAACTGAAATAGCCACAAATGTACAGCACAGTGTGAACAAGGAGAAAATTACAGCAGCAAGGACTATGCATATATAGTCATTGAGGATGTAAGATGAACTATGTTTCATTTGTTCAAATGTATATTATAAATGTTTATTTACATGAATCTTTGTAATTAAACGAAAATTTTGTAAAGGTTCTATTACAGTCCTGCATTTTATATCTGAAACCAACAACTCTACAAATACAAACACTTGCTGCAAAAGATTTCTCCTCTGCATTATATTGATAATAAAATCTGTAATAAATTCCTGGGAAGAAAAGAATGCTACTGAGCAAAATATGGAAACATGACTTTTGTTTAGAAACAAACAGCCTCAAGTTACCAGTTTAAAGGAGCTCTTTTTAGTATAACGGAATAATATCTGTTAGAAACAGTGGCTTTTTAGCTGGCTCAGGGTGAGCTGATGTGATCACTCACCGTCTGTCATCCGTCGTCCGTAAACTTTTACTTTAAACAACATCTCCTCATAACCTGCTAGGCCAATTTCATCCAAACTTTACAGGAATGTTCCTTGGGCAAAGCTCTACAAAAATTGTTCAAAGAATTGAATTCCATGCAGAACTCTGGTTGCCATGGCAACCGAAAGGAAAAACTTTAAAAACCTTCTTCTCAAAAACCAGAAGCCCTAGAGCTTAGATATTTGGTGTGAAGCATTGCCTAGTGGACCTCTACCAAATTTGTTCAAGTCATGACCCTGGGGTCAAAATTGACCACACCCGAGGGGTCATATGATTTTACATAGGAAAATCTTAAAGTATCTTCTCAAAAACCAGAAGCCCTAGAGCTTAGATATTTGACATGTAGCATTTCCTAGTGGACCTCTATTAAAGTTGTTCAAATCATGACCCCGGGGTCAAAATTGACCCTGCCCCAGGGGACACGTAATTTTACATAGATTTCTATAGGAAAATCTTCAAAAATTAAAAAAAAAAAAAACCAGAAGGCCTAGAGCTTAGATATTTGACATGTAGCATTGCCTAGTGGACCTTTACAAAATTTGTTCAAATCATGACCCCCCGGGGTCAAAATTGACCCCGCCTGAGGGGTCACTTGATTTTACATAGGAAAATCTTCAAAAATTTTCTAAAAGTAAACCAGAAGGCCTAGAGCTTAGATATTTAACATGTAGCATTGCCTAGTGGACCTCTACAAAATTTGTTCAAATCATGACCCCCCCCCCCCCACACACCGGGGTCAAAATTGACCCCGCCCGATGGGGTCACTTGATTTTACATAGGAAAATCTTCAAAAAATTTCTAAAAATGAAAACCAGAAGGCCTAGAGCTTAGATATTTAACATGTAGCATTGCCCAGTGGACCTCTACAAAATTTGTTCAAATCATGAACCCCTGGGGTCAAAATTGACCCCACCCCAGGGGTCACTTGATTTTACATAGGAAAATCTTCAAAAATTTTCTAAGAATAAACCAGAAGGCCTAGATCTTAGATATTTGACGTGTAGCATTGCCTAGTAGACTTCTACAAAATTTGTTCAAATCATGACCGCCAGGGTCAAATTGACCCCGCCCCATGGGGTTACTTGATTGTACATAGAAAAATCTTCAACATTTTCTAAAAATAAACCAGAAGGCCTAGAGTTTAGATATTTGACATGTAGCATTGCCTAGTGAACCTCTACAAAATTGGTTCAAATCTTGACCCCCCAGGGGCAAATTGACCCAGCCCCAGGGGTTACTTGATTGTACATTGGGAAATCTTCATAAATTTGCTAAAAATAAATCAGAAGGCCTAGATCTTAGATATTTGATATGTAACATTGCCTAGTAGACTTCTACAAACTTTGTTCAAATCATGACCCCCGGCATCAAATTGGCCCCGCCCAAGGGGTTACTTGATTGTACATAGGAAAATCTTCCAAAAATGTCTAGAAATAAACTAGAAGGCCTAGAGCTTAGATATTTGGTGTGTAGCATTGCCTAGTGGATCTCTACCAAGTTTGTTCAAATCATGACCCCGGGGTCAAGCTTAAATGCAAATCTTCATAGCAACCATTTAACCAGGTGAGTGATATAGTGCCATCATGGCATCTTGTTTTGGTTTTGCTTGGTTGGTTACCATAGTAGCAAACTAGGCAGTATGACAACCTTACTTAGCATTCTGCAACTCCTAGCTTACTCGCAAAAGAGAATTATAACTCTACATACTTTACATTTTCACAAAATTATTCCCCTTTCTTGACCTAGGGATTTATTGTTAAGGTTTTAGCTCGACTATTCAAAGAATAGGTAGAGCTATTGGACTCGCCTGTTCATCAGCTTCGGTGTCCGTCAGCGATTTGATTAAGTTTTTGTATGTAAGCTGGTATCTCAGTAACAACTCGTGGGAATGGATTGAAACTTAAAACACTTATTCACTGTGATAAACTGACTTACATTGCACAGGTTCCATAACTCTATTTTACTTTTTAGCTCACCTGAGCACGTAATGCTCAAAGGTGAGCTTTTATGATCACCCTGTGTCTGTCGTCCATCCGTCCGTCGTCAACAATTTGACTGTTAACACTCTAGAGGTCACAATTTTGGCCCAATCTTACTGAAACTTGGTCAGAATGTAACTCTCAATAAAATCTTGGATGAGTTTGATATTGGGTCATCTGGGGTCAAAACTAGGTCACCAGGTCAAATCAAAGAAAAAGCTTCTTAACACAGTAGAGGCCACATGTATGACTATATCTTCATGAAACTTGGTCAGAATGTTAATCTTGATGATTTCAAGGTCGTTTGAATCTGGGTCATGTGGGATAAAATACTAGGTCACCAGGTCAATCAAAGGAAAAGCTTTTTAACACTCTAGAGGCCACATTTATGACTGTATCTTCATGAAACTTAGTCAGAATGTTAATCTTAATGATCTTTACACGGGATATTCATAAAAGTTAGAATGGTTGCCTTGATGAAATCTAGGTCAGGTTCGAATATGGATAATCTGGGTTCAAAAACTAGGTCGCTAGGTCAAATCAAAGAAAAGCCTTGAGTATGCAATAGGGAGGATCTTCATTAAATATGATTACAATGTTTGTTTGGATGAAATCTTGGTCAAGTTTCAATATGGGTCATCTGGGATCAAGAACTAGGTCACCTGGTCAAATAGAATAAAAGCCTTGCATATGCAATAGAGGCTGTATTTTTCGATTGATCTTCATGAAATTTGGTCAGAATGATTACCTTCATAAAATCTAGGTCAGATTTGAATATGGGTCATCTCGGGTCAAAAACTAGGTCACTAGGTCAAATCAAAGAATAACCATGTGTATGCAATAGGGATTACATTTTACACCAGATCTTCATGAAATTTGATCAGAATGTTTGTCTGGATGAAATCTAGGTCAGGTTTAAATATGGGTCAGCTTGGGTTAAAAACTATGTCACCTGGTCAAATCAAAGAAAAACCTTGTATATGCAATAGGGGCTGCATTTTACACTGGATATTCATGAAATTTGATCACAGTGTTTGTTGGGATAAAATCTAGGTCAGGTTTGAATATGGGTCATCTTGGTTAAAAAACTAGGTCATCCTGTCAAATAAAAGAAAAACCCTGTGTATGCAATAGTGACTGTATTTTACACTGGATATTCATGAAATTTTTTAAGAATGTTTGTCTTGATGAAATCTAGGTCGAGTACAAATAGGGGTCATCTGGGATCAAAAACTAGGTCACCTAGTAAAATCAAAGAAAACCTTAGTGAATGCAATAGGGGCTACATTTTTGGCAGGATGTTCATAAAATTTAATCTGAATGTTTGCTTTGATGAAATCTAGGTCAAGTTTAGTTATTGGTCATGTTGGGTCAAAAACTAGGTCACCTGGTCAAATCAAAGAATAACCTTGTGTATGCAATAGGGGCTGCATTTTTCATTGGATCTCCATGACATTTGATCAGAATGTTTGTCTTGGTGAAAGCTAAAGAAATACCTTGCCTGTGCAAAAGGGGTCACATTTTAAGCAGGATATTCTTTAAATTTTATCAAGCTGTTTTCAGGTGAGCTACCTAAGACCATTTGGTCCTCTTGTTTGACTTTTATATTCATTCAATTTACAAGGCTGTAGTATAGTCAAGTGCTGCTGTCCTCAGACAGCTGTTGTATATAAGCTGGCATCTCAGTACCCACTAATGGGAATGGATTGAAACTTCATGCACATGTCCACTATGATAAGCTTACATGCACCATCTACGGATCACGGGGTTGCGAGTTCGATCCTCGGGCGGGGCGTATGTTCTCCGTGCTATTTGATAAACGACATTGTCTGAAATCATTAGTCCTCCACCTCTGATTCATGTGGGGAAGTTGGCAGTTACTTGCGGAGAACAGGTTTGTACTAGTACAGAATCCAGGAACACTGGTTAGGTTAACTGCCCTCCGTTACATGACTGAAATACTGTTGAAAAACGGCGTTAAACCCAAAACAAACAAACAAACAAACAGGCTGCATAACTCTGATTTAACAAAATTATACCCCTTATATGCCCGTCTCTATAGCGGGACACATGTCCAATAGCATGTCTGCTCTCTAAGTCAAACAGTTTTCATCCGATCTTCACCAAACTTAGTGACAATGTTTGTAGGCATAATATCTCAACCAAGTTCAATAACCAGCAAAATCGCCCCAGACACTTGGATTATGGCCCTTGAATTACACGAAAAACTGCGAATTTAGCCTTGTCCGCTCTAAGTCGGACAGTTTTCATCCGATCTTCCATAAACTTGCAGATAATGTTTGTGGGCATAATATCTCAGCCAAGTGCGATAACCAGCCAAATTGCCCAAGGCACTCTTGGATTATGACCCTTGAATTACTTGAAATCTGCGAATTTAGCCTTGTCGGCTCTCTAAGTCTTAACAGTTTTCATCGGATCTTCACCAAACTTGCTGAAAATCTTTGTTGGCATAATATCTCAGCCAACTTCAATAACCAAGCAAATCACCTTAGGCACTCTTGGATTATGGCCTTTGAATTAGGTCAAGTTCGATGACGGACCTATTTTGTGACAGTCTGCCTCAGAATGATTGCCTTGATGAAATCTAGGTCAAGTTTGAATATGGGTCATCTGGGGTCAAAAAGTAGGTCACTAGGTCAAATCAAAGAAAAACCTTGTGTATGCGACAGAAGCTTTATCTTTCAATTGATTTTCACAAAATTTGGTCAGAATGATTGCCTTGATGAAGTCAAGGTCGAGGTCGAATATGGATCATCTGGGTTTAAAAAGTAAGTCACTAGGTCAAATCAAAGAAAAACCTTGTGTATGTGATAGATGCTGTATTTTTAATTGATCTTCATGAAATTTGGTCAGAATGATTGCTTTGATGAAATCTAGGTCAAATTTGAATATAGGTCATCTGGCTTCAAAAACTAGGTCACTAGGTCATATCAAAGAAAATACTCGTTTAAACTCAAATGACCACATTTTTGGTCCTGAATCCTAATGAAAATTGGCCAGAATATTTGTTTCCATGAAATCACTAGGTCAAACATGTTTACACTGTTATGTTATGTTTCTCAGGTGAGCAACTTAGGGCCATCTTGACCGTCTTGTTTTTTTTCTAAATCAATTACCAACCTCACTGGGTCAAGTCCCATAACTCTGACATGTATTTTGGGCAAATAATGCCCCCTTTTGACTGGTTAAAGTTTTGCGTGCAAATTACTATTTCCAAAAGAGATATTAAATTGAAACTTCACATGTGCCTTCGGGGTTATAAAACTAGTTGGTAGCATGAAATCCCATAACTCTGACATGCACTTTGGTCAGATTTTGTCCCCTTTTGATCTTAAAGTGTCTGGTTAAAGTTTTACATGCAAGTTACTCCAAAACTAATGCAGATACTGGTTTGAAGCTCTACAGATATTTTAACATTTAGGGTAATATTTTCCTGCTGTGTTACAATAATTCGAATAGTCGAGCATTGGCTGCCTTACGGACAGCTCTTGTTATGCATAATTTTGTCTAAGTCAAGGGCCATAACTCTGGTCTGTGTGTTAAATCCCAACTGAAACAGCAGGTGCACAAGTTCACATGCTGAGTAAGTATCCCATGAGGTCTGATGATGCAGGATCAAATACTGTTTGAGAAATGCAAAAGAGAAAATGAGAGAGAAATGACACACATTCAAATGGATGGATGGACAAGTGGACAAACTGACAGACATTCTTTTGATACAGTAGTTATGTTACTCCTTTCTTCTCTCTGTTGTTCTTTTTAGCCAAGTAAAAGAATTTTAGCCACATGAAAGGAAAAGAATGAATAGAATTACTATTATCTATTGTTCTCCTAGCCACCTAACTATCCTACTGTATATGTGGATGGACAGATTATCAACAAGGGGCAAATCCAAGTGCTGCACAACACCAGCCCCCTCTCTTCACCCCCCCCCACCCCCACCAAAAAAAAAAACAAAAAAAAACAAAAAAAACTTGGGGATGGGGGCACAATATAAAATGTTCCTACAAAAATAATGTTCCCATGAAAAATTCCTTACAGTTACACATCTTGTCACACTAATGTTCACTGTCACTATGACTAAGTACCAAGTTTCAATTGAATATCATAAGTAATGAGAAGATATTGGACTTTATAAAAACTTTAATCAAAAGTTCAAAAGGAGCATAATTCTAGAAATATTGCAATTACAGTTACACAACTTGTCACACTAGTGAACACTGTCATTATGAGGAAGTACAAGTTTCAGTAGAATATTTTAAGTAATGAAAAAGATATTGGACTCCCTAACAAGAGCTGTCGGAGGGCAGCAACACTCAACTACTCAACAGCCCTGTCACTGGAAGTTTATTGAAAGAACACTAAAGTCAAACAAGAGGCCCAAATGGGCATAAGTTGCTCACCTGAAGAGGACTTTAACCATCTGACCCTTGAAGGGGCCAAGCATCCCAAACTGAATAAATTTATCAGAGGACCTTACATTGATACTACAGACTAGGTTTGATTGAAGATCTATTGAGTGGTTCATGAGAAGGTGCCATTAAAAGCTGTTTTCACCTTTAGCCCTAGCAACCACTAAAGGGGCTGACTGCTGCCCCCACCCTATTTGGAGGACCTTATAATGATCCTACCAAGTCTGATAAAATCCATCTAGCCATAATCATTAGAAGAAATTGTTTAAAGGTATTTCTAGTTTTAGCTCTAGCAGCCCTTTCAGGGTTCAAGTGTCCCTCTCTGAGCAAAATTGGGAGAGGACCTTATAATGATGTAACAGACCAGCTTTGATGAAGATCCTTCTAGTGGTTCATAGGCAGAAGTTGTTTAAAGGTATTTCTAATTTAGACTCTATGGGCCCCTACAAGGGGCCAAGTGCCCCCCTTTGAACAAATGTGGGAGAAGACCTTTTAATGATAATGCAGACCAATTTTGATGAAGATCAATCAAATGTTAATGCGAAGAAATCATTTAAAGGTACATCAAATTTTGGCTCTAGCAGCCCCTTAAAGGGTCCAAGTGCCCCCATTTGAACAAATTTATGAGAGAACCTTACAATGATGCTACAGACCAAGTTTAATGATGATCCTTGAAGCTGTTTATGAGAAGTCATTTAAAGGTATTTCTAAGTTTGGCTCAACTTCAAAGGGCAAAGTGCCCCCATGTGAACAAACTTGGGAGAGGACCTTATAATAATGCTACAGTCCAAATTTGATGAAGATCCAAAAAGCGGTTCATGAGAAGAAGTTTTTTTTAAAGGTTTTTCTATTTTGAGCTCTGGGGGGCCAAGGTAAACCTTTAGTCAAACTTGACCGAAGGTCACAGAAAGATTCATACCTCAACTATTCTGGCATATTTTGCTCAGACAACTGTAGGATTCTTGGGCACGCTTCTGGGCATTTGTCAGAAATATTGACAGCTCTTGTTTCAATATATAGGTCAGACGTTTTTTCCAAGAAAATCTAAAATCAGAAATTGTTTTTCATAAATTTTCCAGCTTCCAGCCCCTCTCCCCATCCACCAGATTATTAAATGGCTGGTCCCTGATTTCTTGATTGTATCAATTATATAATTTTCAAATAGATATATGTATGAAAATTCCATGATAACATAAGTAAACTTTTATTGTAAGCTGCAAAACAATAATTATGTGAAAGTGTATTTTAACAATTATCACTTCAAATGGTCTATTGCTATGAGAACAGATCACCCCTTTGATGTAATCATATTGCAGAAGTACATTTAACCAAAGATTTATTCACATGAAAGTCAGTACTAGATCAGGATTGGTCATTTTACCTTTTACTTATAACAGTAAATTTTCAGTACAACTAAATAGTTTTAAGGCAAGTCCTAGGAGAACTTTGCTTCATTCTATTCCTGTCCCCTCTAAAAGACTCTAAAATAAAATGGTGATAAGAATTGTTACATATCTATCAGGATTCTATTGAAAACATTATTGAATCTCTTACATTTTAAAATACCATCATTTTTAAGCACAAGTTTGAACCCATTGAAACATTGTCAGATAATAGGTTGGAGACACAAGAGAAAAACTTAGCCTGGCCTTAATTGTAACCAATGGTGCATTTGAAATTTTGACCAGCTGTGTATCATATACATAGCTTCTGAAGGAAAGGACTTTTACCAGGTAAGTAAGCAACTTTTGTCAAATAGGAATAACAGCCTAAAACTAAATTGCAGGATGATATTAACTGGTTCATAAATGTGAATATAAGACATTTCTGTTGACTAGAAGTCAAAAAAAAAAAAATAAAGTAACAAAAATGACTGAAACCAAGGAGGGACATCTCAGATCAGTTGTATAATCTCTATCTTGTTTTAATTTACAAATTCACACATTGAGTGATTGCAGAGTCAGGTAGTGCTCAGTGGGCCTCGTACAAATAATATACAATATTTTTAGCTCGACTATTCAAAGAATAGTCTAGCTATTCTACTCACCCTGGCGTCGGCGTTGGCGTTTTGCATGCAAGTATATACAGCTATCATTTAAAGGCATATAGCTTTGAAACTTATTTATTCTTTTTCTAGGTCAATTACCAACCTCACTGGGTCAAGTTCCATAACTCTAACATGTAATTTGAGCAAATTATGCCCCCTTTTGGACTTAGAAAATTCTGGTTAAAGTTTTACATGCAAGTTACTATCTCCAAAACTAATGCAGATATTGAATTGAAACTTCACATGTGCGTGTCTTTGGGGTTATAAAACTAGTTGATAGCACCAAGTCCGATAACTCTGACATTAATTTTGGCCAAATTATGCCCCCTTTTGGACTTAGAAAATTCTGGTTAAAGTTTTGCGTGCAAGTACATACAGCTATTACTAAAAGGCATATAGATTTGAAACTTATTTTTTCTTTTTCTAGATCAATTACCTACCTCACTGGGTCATGTCCCATAACTCTGACATGTATTTTGGCCAAATTATGCCCCCTTTTCGACTTAGAAAATTCTGGTTAAAGTTTTGCGTGCAAGTACATACAGCTATTACTAAAAGGTTTATAGATTTGAAACTTATTTTTTCTTTTTCTAGATCAATTACCTACCTCACTGGGTCAAGTCCCATAACTCTGACATGTATTTTGGGCAAATTATGCCCCCTTTTGGACTTAGAAAATCCTGGTTAAAGTTTTACATGCAAGTAACTATCTCCAAAACTACTACAGATATTAAATTGAAACTTCACCTGTGTCTTCGGGGTTATAAAACTAGTTGATAGCACCAAGTCCCATAACTCTGACATGTATTTTGGGCAAATTATGCCCCCTTTTGGACTTAGAAAATCCTGGATAAAGTTTTGCGTGCAAGTACATACAGCTATTACCAAAAGGCATATAGCTTTGAAACTTATTTATTCTTTTTCTAGGTCAATTTAATACCAACCTCACTGGGTCAAGTTCAATAACTCTTAACATGTATTTTGGTCAAATTATGTCCGCTTTCGAACTTAAAACTCTTTTCATATTTAACATTTTGGGTAATAATTTCCTGCTTCTGTGACAATATTTCGAATAGTCAAGCTTGGCTGTCTTACGGACAGCTCTTGTTATGAGTGGCTTCAGCTGGGCATAGCTACATGAAAATGTAAAATCTGGTGATAATTTGATTTACATGTAAGACAAACATGTTTTTTTCTTATTTTGTGTCTTTTCATTACATCTTGATATTAACTTTCAATTTAAATCTGAAGGTGCAATTTTTTTGTTTTTCTTTTTAGCTGCTTTATCATTGTTAATCTCTGTTTTATATATGTTTGTCGGAAAATAGCTCATGAGCTAATGTTAACCTGTTATATTGTATCCAGTGTGAAATAAAGCTTCTTGTATCTAATGTATCTTGTATCTTTTTATGTTTGTGCAGTTTTTAATATATACTCTTAAAGTTTAAACTTCAGCATCTGATGATTTAAAAAAAAATACACATATTAGTACAATTATTTATGACACAACAAATACTTTTCAGACATTTCTTATAAAATGTAGAGTTATTCTGAAGCCAGTGGCAAAGGGTTTAAGAATTTAAGCATTTTTCTTTCTATTCAAACGAACCATCAATTCAAAATTTATTTACATTCACTAAAACTGCATTAGGAGATTTGAGATTATAAAACAATACAATAATATGTCAGATGTCAGTTATCATTTTAAGAATGCGAAGTGTATGTATAACAGACCCAGTTCCAGAAATATTTCATTGGGGTGCGGGGAGTGGCAATAGTTAAAGAATGAAGGCGGCTTTGGCGAGCCGATTGGGGCTAGGTGCCGAAGGGGGTAACCCCTCATGTTAGGTGGGTCAGGACCTGTCCACCTGAAAATGTTTGAAATACATGTATGAAATGGTTCCTCCTGCTGCATTTTTTGAGTCCAAATTTTGAGGTACAGGGGTTAACCCCCTCCTGACAGTGGAGACACCAGGTCTCTCCCTTGTCATTTTTGAAATATATATAGGTATGAAATGGTGGTCCCTGCTGCATTTTTGTCCAAAATTTGAGATACTTGAGGGGGTCATGCCTCCTATTTAGGGGGTCAGAGGGTATCTTCACGGACATTTTTGAAATGGTGGCCTTTGGTGCATTTTTGGGTCTTAATTGTGAGAAAATATTATTCCTTTGCCAAAATAGTTGGGTTGGGTGCAACTTTAATGAGTACAGGTCACTTCTCAGCTGGCCAATTGGGGGTTGGGGTGGGGGGATGGCACGGCTATCAGACCAGGCCCGAGCCTGTACAATTAGAAAACTAATTTTATACATATTCGCATGGGTCTCAGTGAAGATTATCTGATTCAAATGAGTTTCCTTGTTAATAAGAGTTTTGATTTTATTATTACGATATTGTTCTTATAAAATATTAAATGTATGACAGAGCACAACCTTATCATAGCATTATTCTTCGCTGGGTACACTTACAATAAATTGTTTGTAATACTGTATTGTCGTCGGGGTACATCAAATATTTGTCCTCCAATTTTATAATGTTGATATCCTCGATACGTGTATAATTATTAGCTAACAGCAAACCAGCCACTTTCATACTCACAATATCTTCGCTGTTATACTGAGTAGTTATCAAAATTAAAAAAAAATAATAAAGAAGCTGTCAAAAACACAGACTAAACAAGTTTGGTCATATTATCTAAAAAAATGCTCTTATTCTGGTAAGAAATTGCTTTGAGAAAATACATAAAATGTGGGTGAGGAGTAAAAAGGCAGAAGTAATTAGTTTGATATTTGACGTTCGTCCTTCAATATTTTTTGATGATGTAACAAAATAACAATTAGGCGGAAATATTATAGAATCTATAAGTCATTTTTTTATTCTTAAATTTACATTTTCTAGTTGTTTTTTTTTTATATTTTTGCATGCAGTATAATGTTGTTTTCAGTTCAGTAATTATTGTTGTGCGCATGAGTAACAGAAGACGCCAAAACGAAAACACGAAAACTTGACAAATAAGGTATTTGTCGTGTTTTCATGTTGGTGGGGCAAAAACACAAAAGCACGAAAACTCGACAGATAAGGTATTTGTCGCGTCTTCGTGTCGGCGGGGGGAAAACACAACAACACAAAAACTCAACAAATACCGAATTCTCTCGGAGAATGAAATGTTGGCCGCAATGATCCTGCATATGGCATGTACTTTCAAATTTTACTGCATAGGTGCACTCATAGTGTGACTCTTTATTTCTAGCTTGACTATACGAAACAAAAACAAAGAAAAGTCACAGAAGTGATAAATTATACTGTCACTCCTACTGAAGGTCAGCCAATTTGGCCTATGAGACACCTACATACATTGAACAGCATTACTTCCAGATTCCTATTTTTAATGCCAGGCACCAGGCAGGTAGGCAATCTGTAACTATTATTTAACTATAGCTGGCGGCTCACCAACTGGTCTCTCTTCAGAATCAAGACCCGCCTCTTACAGGGCTCCAACCTTCAACCTCCCGATTGCAGGGCTGGTGCCTTATCCATTAGTCCACTGCAGCTCTGTATGTAGTTATAATCACAGTGTATAGACTCTCTGTACGCCCAACCGGAAGTCGCCAAAAACTAGGCGTTCAGAAATCAAAACACAAAGTTTTGCTGTCGCGGATGGCTTGGATTTTCATTGTTTATTTCGTTAATATCGTATAAAGTAAGTGTACTTTTAATCAACGTATTGTTTAAGAGCTACTGTTTACGTAGATACCAAACACGCCTATTAAAACTCTTAATATACTTCATTTCAAGTCAAATTACGTGTGGGTATTTGTTCGATTTTGTAATAAAACTATAAATTCTTTGAAATGCATATATCTTGAGCTTTTGCAAATAATTAAAACCTTTGCTACTTCGTAGATAAATATCTTACGCATCGATAAATACTAGCATGGCTCTATGGTAACGAATGCGTTTGTAGGAAAATATGTTTTTCTGAGACATATATGCCGATTACACTGTCCCACTAGTCGATACATTACTGGCCCACTAATCGCAATTTCTAAAATCCGGACTGAACGCTTAGTCGAAAAACTGTACGCCTATTCAGAACTTCTTTTCATTCATGTATTTCAATAATTTGACTTTGTGTTATGATAACCAACAGTTAAAAAGTAATAGTTATATTATCTTTCGTTTTCGTAACAGTCACGGACCATTTTATATGTTATTACCGCAGTTTCGAATCTACTTTTCGTAAAGGTTAGTGTTTATTAGTAAGTAATTATCAAATCAATTTAGTCTAGCGCGGCACTGCCGCGCGACTAATTCAATTTGGTAAATGCGTACTAATAAACTCTAACCTGCATAGTGTTTGAAATTATTTTTTGTTATAATGACTAGATTCTTTACACATAAATCACTAACGCATCATTCATATAATCGTTACGTGGCACAACTCAGTGTTTGATCCATTTCCGGCATCTCAGAGACTTGTTCGAATTTTACCTCGGGAACTTTATCATCATTCACAGAAGAAACAGCTGCCGTAATCGCTACAAATCAAAATGAAAATGACCTGGCTCCTAACGTTTACATCAGTTGTTCTACACGTATAACTAACCACCGTCGTGGAAGATATATGAGCGGACTCGTTTTAGACACTTTGATTGTACAAAGTTTTCATATAGACAGCGCGTTTGTCTGTTGGCGGAGCTTAAACTCAAAAAAAAAAAAATTCAAGAACAACACAGAGTGACATTCACCTTGGGTATAATGGGAAGTCCCTGCATAAAAAGGCTTTGTTTGCACAATGTTTATGTGAAGTTACAGTAAGGTATAAGCAAAAGTAAAACAAGAAAAAGATGTGACAGAAAAAAGGTTGCCGAAAAACTTAACTTTAACCGAAACCAGGGCGAGTAGAATAGCACCGCTATTCCCCGAATAGTCGAGCTGAAAATACAAAGGAAAAAAAACAGTGTCCTGTCAAGCTGAGCGGAATAAATATATATTTTTCTCGTATGTTAACGGAAACACGTACACAGATTATATTTCTTGTCCAAGACAAGGACGTCGTTGGTGAAACAGACCAATAAATACTGTTTCACTGTCGCAAGTAAAATACAAAACAAAACTTATATTTATAAATTCAATAAGTACAGTGTATAGAGCCTACAAGCCGACACGTCGTCATTTCTTTATTGAATAGGCGTACAGTGTTTTGGCGAATAGTGGGACAGTTTTATAGAAAGTTTTGCGACTAGGCGGTCAGTGCATAATTCAGATGCATGTTGAATTAAACAATATTTAAACTATTCAGGATTGTAAATTCATATTTGTAGGTATAAACTCACTTGCATGGATTTATAATTTAACATTCGGAAGCGGTTCTGACATGTATTTCACTCGCAGTTCCTAAATAATGGGCATTTTTAGCCTGAATGTATCGTCTTTTGCTTTGACCTGCTGGGTTTTGGGTGAAAATACGTTTTAATTTCATGTGTTAATGTCTATTTAACGGCAGTTTGTTGCAGAGACATTTATCATACATTGAAAAATATATACAACAAGAATATTTATTTCAAAAAGCCAAAGAAAAACATAAAAATACTCACTACCGACAGCTTCCAAAAATTTGAAAAACGAAAGTGAACGCCTAGTTATTGGCGACTTCCGTTTGGGCGTACAGAGAGTCTATACACTGTGATAATGCAGTATGGAGAGCTATCCTACTCAACTCAGCATCGGCATCCTTCCATGTCTGCACCTTGGTTAAAGTTTTGATGTACTTTCTCTTTATTGCTGTTACTGCTTGATGGATTTGCTTCATGAATTCAAACTTAAAATAGTTATTTCTCATCATCACCCACATCATATGGCACAAGGGTCATGAGGCGTGAAAAAATTTGTTTGTTTCCGGTATCCCAACCTACCCTTAATTTTTGGCCCGATCCTAAATTTTTTTATGGCAGTGGAGAATGTTTTTTCAACTTTTCAACAAAAAATTGCAAAACTGCACCTTTAATGCTTAAAACATGGTCATTGATGTTAGAAATCAACTTACTGATGCTCTAAAGGCAAAACCCTCTTATTTGTATTCATTTTTTGACAAAAAAATAATTTCTGAAAAAACTCACTCAATAAATTTTTTTTTTTGTTTTTAAATTACCGACCCGCTAGTCCAAATAATTGCAGTCAAGACATTTTTTGACTGGTTGATATCCCCTCTAGGTAGACAACATGAAATATCAGAATGTAAAATCGGTCTACACGAGGTCTCATTATTTAGACTACCAACCTACCTATCCTAATTTTTTTAACATGTTACTGGAAACAAACAATTATTTTTTTTATACCTAACTCTCACACCAATATTTCATGAATTATCTCCCCTTTTTTACTTAGAATTTCAGGTTAATGTTTAGGTGCACTTTCATGGTTATTATTAAATGGATTTGATTCAAACAGTTGGTTGACATCATCACCCACATCACATGACACAAGGTCCATATCTGGCACCAATTTTTTATGAATTATGCCCCCTTTTTACTTAGAATTTTATGTTAATTTTGATGCATTTTCTCTATATCTCTATTGTTACGAAAGGGATTTGATTCAGACTTAAAATAATTGTTCAGCATTAGCACCTAAATCATTTGACACAAGGGCACTAAATCGTATAGTAACTGAGTTATCTCCCTTTTTACTTTAAATTTCAGGATAAGGTTTTGATGCACTTTCACTCTATCTCTATAATTACCAAACAGTTTTGATTCAAACTTTAAATAGTTTTACTTCATCATCACCCACATCAAATGACACAAGGACAAGAACTCTCAAACCAATATTTTATGAATTAGCCCCCTTTTTACTTAAAATTTCAGGTTAAAGTTTTGATGCACTTTATCTCTATCTCGGTTATTACCAAACATCTTTGATTCAAACTTAGAATGGTTATACCGCATCATCACCCACATCACACAACATAAGGGCCATAACTCTTGCACCAATAATTCATGAATTATGCCCCTTTTTACTTAGAATTTCAGGTTTATTGTGGTGCACTTTCACTATATATTTATTATTACTTAATAAATTTGATTAAATCTTAAGTAAGTTCTTCCACATCATCCTTCTCATCATATGGCAGAAGGTGCAAATATTTCATGAATTATATCCCCTTTTTACTTAGAATTTCAGTTTTATATTTATGCCTTTTCACCGTATCTCTGTTGTTATTAAATGATTTTAATTTAAGGTAAAATGATTGTTCCACATCTTCACCACATAAAATAGCAGAAGGTCCATATATGTTGACACCAATATATTATGAGTTATGCCCCCTTTTAACTGAAGAATTTTAAGCTAAAAGTTGTAATTCACTTTTGCTTTGTCTCCGTTATTACTTAATACATTTGATTCAAACTGACACTATTAGTCACATGATATGATGGTTGGCATTAAATCTCCCACATTGAATGTAAGCACCCATTGAATGTACACTATTAAACCTATGTTGAACCTAACCCTAGCCTTTAGTCAGTACATGTATATAGTACACTCAATACGTGCATACATCCAATAGGGGCGATTTCATGTTAATGATGAGATGACACATAGTGTATTACTTTTGCAGATTTTTTCCATGAATTATATCCCTTTTATAGTTATTCAATATTTTGATACACTTTATCTCTGTTATTTCTAAATCCATTTGACACAGTCTTAAGCTGTGCCTAATTTCACAATCCTGCATCGAAATAGTCGAGCGCACTGTCTCCTGTCACAGCTCTTGTTAGGTTATCTTATTGCAACTGTCATGGCTGAATGAATCTATACACAACTGTTGTTGTTGTTATGTTTATTCAGCTGAACTTTTCATTAAACAAGGTATCCAGTTTTCATTTAAATTTGGTAGAGATAAAGACAAAAAGCCAAGTGTGGAGTTAGAAAAGCCATTGAGTATGTTACATCAAGTTAAGCATTATCAGCATAATCCTACTGAAGTTAAAAGTCGAAAGCCATGATATACATTCTGAGATTTAACAAATAAAAATCTATTGTTTCTTTCAGGTACACAGTCTATCTGCAACAGTTCCTTTCAGTCTAAATGGGTAATGTTTTTAGCTCAACTATTCAAAGAATAGTCTGGCTATTCTACTCACCCTGACGTCGACGTCAGTGTCGGCATCAAACCTTGGTTAAAGTTTTGCATGCAAGTACATGCAGCTATCATTTAAAGGCATATAGCTTTGAAACTTATTTTTTCTTTTTCTAGGTCAATTACCAACATCACTGGGTCAATTTCCATAACTCTGACATGTATTTTGGCCAATTTATGCTCCCTTTGGACTTAGAAAATCCTGCTTAAAGTTGCAAGTACATACAGCTATTACTTAAAGGCAAAATAAAAATTATAGATTTGAAACTTATTTTTTTCTTTTTCTAAATCAATTACCAACCTCACTGGATCGAGTCCCATAACTCTGACATGTATTTTGGGCCAATTTTTCCCCCTTTTTGACTTAGAAAATCCTTGTTAAAGTTTTACTTGCAAGTTACTATCTCAAAAACTAATGCAGATATTGAATTGAAACTTCACATGTGCCTTCAGGGTTATGAAGCTAGGTGATAGCATCAAGTCCCATAACTCTGACCTGCATTTTGGCCAAATTATGCCTATTTTGGACTTAGAAAATCCTGGTTAAAGTTTTGCGTGCAAGCACATACAGCCATTACTTAAAGGCATATAGATTTGAAACATATTTTTTATTTTTCTAGATCGATTACCAACCTCACTGGATCAAGTCCCGAAATTCTGACATGTATTTTGGGCAAGTTATGCCCCCTTTTAGGCTTAGAAAATTCTGTTAAAGTTTTGCATGAAATTAGGAACAATTGATATAAACGATACACCAGAAGAAATAAACTTATATAAATTATTAGAAACAACAAAATCCTGTTACTTGAATAAAAACCTAACTAAAATTAAAAAAAAAACAAAAAAACTATCAGAGGAAAAAACAAAAATCTCAAATTAAATGGGAATTATCTAACCAGAAAATCAGTTCTGTTGGAAAGATATATTCAAAAATTCTATTACTTGTTGCAAAGATAACAGTTTACAAAACTTCAATTTTAATTTTCTTGACAGAAATATTGCAACAAACAAATTTTTGTTTAAATGCAGTTTGTTTCCTTCTGTGAAGGAAATTAAAATTGAAGTTTTGTAAATCTCATCTTGATAATTTCAATAATGATTGGAAATGTTTCCTCCCTTTACTTTAAACAACAAAATCTACATACCACGGTAGTCTTCTTACTTTTCTTTTTTTTTCTTTCTTTTTTTTTCTTCTCTCACCTATTAACATATTATTGTTATTTTTAACCATTACGTTCCTTAAAATGGCCAACAATTACTATATGTACATGTTAAAAATTGTACAAGATATTTGTATATCATTGAAATGTAATGTAAATATATATTGTGACAAATAAACAACGTGGTTCCAAAAAAAAAAGAAAAAAAAAAGAAAAAAGTTTTGCATGCAATTTTCTATCTGCAGAACAAATGCAGATATTAAATTTAAACTTCACATGTGCCTTCGGGGTTATGAAACTAGTTGATTGCGTCAAGTCCCATAACTCTGACATGTATTTTGGTCTACTTATGTCCCCTTTTGAACATAAAACTTCTGCTTAAAGTTTTCATGCAAGTTACTATCTCCAAAACTAATGCAGATACTGAATTGAAACTCTTTAGATATTTTAACATTTAGGGTAACATTTTACTGTCTCTAGGACAATAAATCGAATAGTCAAGCATTGGCTGTCCTATGGACAGCTCTTGTTTTGTTCATAATTTACTAACCTAAACATTTGACAAGGAACAATGAGTTTTATTTAAGAGAAAGAACTTTATTTTTCTTTCAAATCATACCCAGTCTTTTTGATCCAGTAAGGAAGATAATTCACATAATTATTTAGACAGGTTTATGCTTTTATGCCCCTTGTGCCTAAGACAAGTTAGGCATAAAGTGTTTAATTGTCCATTAGACATTCTGTTCGTCCATCCTTCCGACTGTTTTGCTTTATTGTGTTCTCAACTGTTCCTACAAATTGAAATGAAATTTATACATCTTTACTTGAAAAGGACTTGTGCATATTGTTTGAACTTTTATTAGCTCACCTGAGCCAAAGGCTCAGGTGACCTATTGTGATCGCTCACCGTCCGGCATCCGTCAGTCCGGCGTTCCTTTAAACAACATCTCCTCCTAAACCACCAGGTCAATTTTGATGAAACTTCGAAGGGATGTTCCTTCTTTAAAAATTGTTCAAAGAATTTAATTCGTACAGAACTCTAGTTGCCATGGTGACCGAAAAGTAAAACTTTTAAAATCTTCTTGTCCAAAACCACAAGGCCTATATAGGGCTTGTTATTTGGTGTGTAGCATCATCTAGTGGTCCTCACCAAGATTGTTCAAATTATCCCTGTAGGGTCAAATATGGCCCGTCCAGTAGGGGGTCACATGGTTTAATAGACTTATATGGGAAAACTTTGAAAATCTTCTTGTCCAAAACCACAAGACCTAGGGCTTGATATTTTGTGTGTAGCATCATCTAGTGATTCTCTACCAAGATTTTATAAATCATCCCCCTAGGGTAAAATATTGTCCCGCCCCGGGGTCACATAGCTTATATAGACTTGTGTAGGGAAAAACTTTAAAAACCTTCTTGTCCAAAACTACAGGGCCTAGGGCTTTGATATTTGGTATGTAGCATCATCTAATAGTCCTCTACCAAGATTGTTCAAATTATCCCCCTAGGGTCAAATATGGCCCCAGCCTGGGGGTCAAATGGTTTATATAGACTTACATAGGAAAAACTTTAAAAGTCTTGGCTTCAGTATGTAGCATCATCTAATGGTCCTCTACCAAGATTGTTTAAATTATCTCCCTCGGGTCAAATATGGCCCCATCCTGGGGGTCACATGGCTTATATAGTCTGATATAGGGAAAACTTTGAAAATCTTCTTGTACAATCTCTAGGGCGTTGATATTTAATATGTAGTAATCTATAGTAGTTCTTTACCAAGATTGTTCAAATTATCTCCTAGGGGTCAAATATGGCCCCGCGCTGGGGCCATATGGTTTATATAGACTTCTTTGGGTAAACTTTGAAAATAACCACATAGCCTAGGGTTTAATATTTGGTATGTTGCATCCTATAGTAGTCCTTTACAAAGACTGTTCAAATAATTATCCTGAGGTTAAAAGTGGCCCCGCCCAGGGATGGGGGGGGTGCACGTGATGTAAATAGACTTGTACCGGAAAAAAAGTTTTAAAAAATTCTTGTCTTAAACCATAAGGCCCAGTGCCTAGACTAAACTCAGGTGAGTGATATAGGGCCATCATGGCTAAAAATTTCCTTTTGAATTGTGACTTTTTTTTGGACAAAACGTTATTACAACTATGTCTGTGTACTCAACCCCTCCCTCAGGTTCCATTCAATCAAAAGGAAACTTGTCATTCTTCATTAACATCAAGTGGACATGGGCGTAATGTCAGGATGTCCATATGCGATTTTGTTTTTAGTTATATTCCTTGTTTTGACTTAACCAGTTGAAAGGTGAATATTGTTTGGACTTAAGTCTGATTATCACTTTTTGAGTAATATCCCTTTTTTCTGACTTAACAAAAACATAATTACATGTACTTCTCTTACAGTTTCTGTCCAAATCAGATGGAACCTGAAATATGTCATTAGCATGAAAATGGACCTGCACATATTATTGGGACTATTAGCTCTAATGTTTCATTGAGTTATGTCCCTATTCTGGGAAATATCACATTTATATCCATTCCTTGTGTATACTTAACTACTGCTATAGTTTCCATACAATACAAATGAAACTTTTGTAAATGCCGTCATCACAAGTCAGACATGAGTATGTTGTCAGGATTTTAATTTCTGAATTTTGGCTTGAATATTTTTGAAAAAGTGCAAGAGCTATTGCACGCACCCATTATTCAGCACTAGTGTAGATGGCCAAGTTTGGTGAGGTTTGTGTGTACGCTGGTTTCTAAGTAATACTAGTTGGAATGAGATGGAACTTGACACACTTGTTCACTGTGATAATCTTACATGCAGTGCGCAGGTCCCAACAACAGCAAAGGAAAGTTAATAAAAAAAAAAATCTATGTTTGAATGTGACATGTATATTTTACTACAGAAAAGTGGTCTAGATTTTTCCCTATAAGCAGTAATCAAAAAGTTTCAATATTAAGCTATTTGTAGTAAAACAAAGGGAAGTAATTCTAAAAACAAGGGTGCCTCATAATGGTGAACATTTATGCCAAGTTACATCAAAATCCCTCCATGCATGAAGAAGAAATGCTCTGGACAAAGTCATTCTTGAATTTGACCTTTAACCTTTAAGTGTGACGTTGACCTTAGATCCAGGGATCTGGTTCTTGCACATGACAATCTGTTTCATGGTGGTGAACATTAATGCCAAGTTAGATCAAAATCACTCCATGCATGAAGAAGAAATGTTCTGGACAAAGTCATTATTGTATCTGACCTTTGACCTCTAACTGTGACCTTGACCTTAGACCTAGGGACCTGGTTCTTGTGCATGACACTTCGTCTCATGGTGATGAACATTTGTGCCAAGTAGTACTAAAATCCCTTTAAGGACTGTTGAGTTACAGACTGGACAGGCAAAAAAAACCCTTTTGGCCTTTGACTTCTAAGTGTGACCTTGACCTTTCAGCTAAGGGTCTGGGTTTTGTGCGTGACACGTTGTCTCAGCCGGGGGGATATTTGTGCCAACTGATATTTCCTGTTTTGTATGACAAGGTTAAAGACCGGACAGGTAAAATATCCTATTAACCTTTGATCTACAAGTGTGACCTTGATCTTTAAGCTAGGGTTGTGGGTGTTGCGCATGACACATCACCTCATCATGGGGAATATTTTTGCCAAGTAATATTGTAATCCCTTTATGGATGACAGAGTTATGGACCAGACAGGAAAAATCCCTGTTAACCTTTGACCTCCAATTGTGACCTTGATCTTTGAGCTAGGGATCCGGATTTTGCATATGACACGTCATCTCATCATGGGAAGCATTTGTGCCAAGTTATATTAACATCTCTTCATGAATGACAGAGTTATGGACCAGAGTTATGGACCAGACACAAATTTGCAAAAGGACGGACCAATGGAATGACAGAATGAGACTCAATCTGACTCAAGAATGGGCTCTAAACATATCTAAAATAATTACTTTCTTACACAAAAAGTTGTATAATATGAATTTGCAAAATATAGTCTTTTGAAAAACATTGTATTTATTGGTCCATTCTCATGTGCGACTTATGAATTCATGGCATTGTAACAAAATTTTTTACTTCTATTTCACAGATGCCATTAAGCAGGAAGTTGACAGTGATGTGAAAATCACAGAACATCCAGAAAATTCATTCCTTAAGATCAGCTTCAAACTTGATCCATATGACGATGATGTCATCTATATGGGAAGTGTCGTTCAACCATTCATCATCAGTGATGACGAGGATGATGAATTCTTACATATCTCTGCTAAAAGAGATCATGATGACAATATTAAAGTGAAACTTGAAGAATCTGAATTTCCAGATATAAAGGTAAAAGTCGATGAAAATTGGAATACTATTGGCTTCACAGGGATAATCAATCCTGCCATACACATCAAAGAAGAAAGTGGAAATGAAAATAAGAGAAAAACATATGGCTTAGAACATCAGTTTGAAAACCAGATGAAGGTGAAAAAAATTAAAACTAAACTCAAAAAGAAAACGAGCACACCCAAAGATAAAACCAAGCTAAGTCAATCTGCTAAAAGGTCTGCTACTCCTAGTAAGAGTTCAACTACTGAAGTACAAATTACTAAACACACTGCATCAAATAGACCTTCAGGTCAAAACACGGAGAGTATTCAAATTCCAAAGAAAACGAAAAAAGTTCCATCTCCCAGTCAGAGATCATTGGCTACCAATCCACAAAAAATAAACAAAAATGCATCAAGTAAACCATCTGGTCAAAACACAGAATGTATTCTAATTCCAAAGAAAGAAAAGGACAATGATATCATATATATGGGAAAAGTTGACCCTTTGGTCATAAGTGATGATGAAGATGAAGAATTACTATACATTTCCACAATCAAGAATGATGACATTATTGTAAAAACTGAAAAATTTGAAACACCAGCTGTTAAGCTCAGCATCACAGAAAATGCTGGTATGACTGCTGATGATGTTATTGTGATAGACAATACTGAAGTACATATCAAATCAGAAAATGGAATTGAAAAGAACAGAAAACCATGTGGAGCAGAATACCAGTCTGGAAACAAGGGAAAGAGTAAAAGTGCTGTGACTAAATCTAAACATAAAACAGGTACATCAAAAGATAAAATCAATCTTGGTAAACAACCAAGTACTCCAAGCCAGAGATTAACTGAAAATGCACAAATTACGAACAACAATTCATCAAATAGACCTATACAAAACAAGGAAGGTGTTCCATTTCCAAGTGACGAAAACCAAGTGCTTACTCAAAGCCTTGCAGTTGCACAAATTACTAACAATGATGCATCAAACAGACCATCTGGTCAAAACACAGAATCCATTCCAATTTCAAGGGAAGAAAATCAAACACTCACCCTTAGTCTGAGCTCAACTACGAGTGCACAAATTACTAACAACGATGTATCAAATAGACCTAGTCAAAACATGGAATGTATTCCAATTCCAAAAAAAGAAAACAAATGTGTACAGACAACTGCTATGTTTCCAAAAAATCCTGACTTTAAAAGCTATAATGACAAGCTCGGATATCTGTACAAAAATTCGAAAGTCTATTTCCTGAAGTATGCCAAAGATTTCCAGACACAAGACGAGTACATGTTTGTCTATAGAAGACTTGACAACATGATGAGAGTGTTCATAAAGTGTGAGGAGGAAGAATTCTTTATGAAATCCTTCTATGATCTTGTTACCTGCAAACATGCCTTTGAATATAATCGCCGTAAAATGATGCCGAATTTCATTAAATATATATCTGAAACTATCCAAAAGAGAAGATATGGACTTTCACATCCAGAACAAAGAGCTACATTCTCTATTCCTGAAAAGTTGGTCGTATATGGATGCTACTTCATCATAAAGGCGACCAATACAAATGACGGAAAAAATTTAATGATCATTTGTCCTACATACAATCTCGGCATTTTCAGAATTTACAACAACTACATGGAAAGCTTTCAGGAAATATCCAACGTTTACTCAACACAGCCAAATATTATAGCACAACGTAGCTTTGAATTTCATCAGCTGAAGGAAGGATTTTTGCACTGGATGTCTGGGAGATAATATTAATCTCCATGCTACACAGGAAGACTTTTACTTCTTATATCATTCAGCACCTTTATACAAAATGCTGTTTTTCTGACAATAAAGTCCATGTAAATAATCATCTAGGAAGTTGAAAAAAATCAGTTCAACAACATCTGCTTTGATCTATGCACAACTTCTTTCATGCATTCTTTCTGTTAAATACACATTTTTAAGGATGAGAGCAAATGAAATTTAAAATGCTAGAACTGTGCTTAAATTTAGTCTTACAGTGATAAAAGCTTGTTATTCCCTTCATTAACTTGCAATAGCGGAATGTGAGTCTAACTCCATATAATGTGAAGTACTGACAAAATACATCAAGATCACAGTTCCTCCCTTTCCTTTCTGTTCAATGGTGATGCCACCATTAAGAAACATGTATTTGTTGACATTAAATACGAAATAAACTTTTGATACAAAATTATTAAATCTACAGTAAATAGAGTGAAACATGTATCAACATGACGTATCGACCAAATGCTTCTCAGAGCAAGAAAGGAAACAGACATTATCAGTCCAACATGGAAATGTGTATGTAATCAGAATGTCATAGATCTACATAAATATGTGTGTATACTGTTGTATTTCTATCCGGTTTGATAAACTTTATTGCCATTTTCCTTTCAATTTCCTTTTGTTATATGGAAACAGAAAAGAATGTTCCATTAAATATGAAACTTTCAATAGTCATTTTCATTTTATTTCAGGTTTTCCTAATCTATGTTTAATTCAGTTGTGATAAAAGCTTATTTTTATCACTCTCATCTGCTTCCTGGGGGAAAAAACAGTCCTTATGACACATTTGCAAGAACCCGGCTGTTACCCAAGTGGAGTTCCAACCCACAACTTCCTGACTGAGAGGCCATCATAGCTTAACTACTAGACCATTGCTCAAGGCCCTAGTGTGTATCTGTATATAACACACATTAGTGAAATATGTGTAAACAAGAGTATTCTTGCAGAATATTCCACACATGCAACATTACATACATGTATTCTAAAGATGCCTATTGAAATTATATCCCTTCACACTGTAGGTACTAGTGGAGATATCAATTGATAACGGATAAATGGTGTACACACTTATGCCACTTATGACAGTTTTGACTTTCAAATTACTTTTTACTGTATTCATTTGCAAGCAAACAGTGATGTCAAGTTATTAATGAACTGGATATAATTCATTTTTTTTTTAAACTAGAATAAAAAATTATACATCATTCATTCATTTACACATCTAACATCTGTGGTAAAACCAGTTCTTTAAGTTCCATTATTTTTTTTTTTTTGGTTGGATTTAACGTTGCACCGACACAATTTTAGGTCATATGGCGACTTTCCAGCTTTGATGGTGGAGGAAGACCCGAGGTGCCCCTCCGTGCATTATTTCATCACGGGTTGGTACCTGGGTAGAACCACCGACCTTCCATAAGCCAGCTGGATGGCTTCCTCACATGAAGAGTTCAACGCCCTGAGTGAGGCTCGAACCCACATCGATGAGGGGCAAGTGTTTTGAAGTCAGCAACCTTAACCACTCGGCCACGGAGGCCCGTTTCCATAATGTTACATACCAAGTTTTAATCAATTTCACTTCCATGAATGGTTTTATGTTGTTTTTAGCTCACCTGAGCCAAAGGCTCATGGTGAGCTTTTGTGACTGCACAATGTCCGTCATGCGACGTGTGTCGTCTGTCCATCAACATTAAACAAGAGGACCATGATGGTCCTGAATTGCTCACCTGTTCAAACATGACCCTGTTTTGAACTGAGTATGACGTTGTTTTTTCTATTATTTGACATAGTGACCTAGTTTTTGAGCTCATGTGCCCCAGTTTTGAACCTGACCTAGATATCATCAAGATAAAAATTCTGACCAATTTTCATGAAGATCCATTGAAATATATGGCCTCTAGAGAGGTCACAAGGTTTTTTTATTATTTGACCTACTGACCTAGTTATTGACCGCACATGACCCAGTTTCGAACTTGACCTAGATATCATCAGGGTGAACATTCTGACCAATTTTCATGAAGATCCATTTGAAATTATGGCCTCTAGAGAGGTCACAAGGATATTCTATTTTTAGACCTACTGACCTAGTTTTTGACCGCAGTTGACCCAGTTTCAAACTTAAACTAGATATCATCAAGATAAACATTCAGACCAACTTTCATACAGATCCCATGAAAAATATGGCCTCTAGAGGGGTCACAAGGTTTTTTTATTATTTGACCTACTGACCTAGTTATTGACCGCACGTGACCCAGTTTCAAACTTGACCTAGATATCATCAAGGTGAACATTCTGACCAATTTTCATGAAGATCCATTTGAAAGTATGGCCTCTAGAGAGGTCACAAGGTTTTTCTATTTTAAGACCTACTGACCTAGATTTTGACCACAGTCGACCCAGTTTCGAACTTGATCTAGATATCATCAAGATGAACATTCAGACCAACTTTCATACAGATCCCATGAAAAATACAGCCTCTAGAGAGGTCACAAGGTTTTTTTATTATTTGACCTACTGACCTAGTTATTGACCGCACATGTCCCAGTTTCGAACGTGACCTAGATATCATCAAGATGAACATTCTGACCAATTTTCATGAAGATCCATTCAAAAGTATGGTCTCAAGAGAGGTCACAAGGTTTTTCTATTTTTAGACCTACTGACCTAGTTTTTGACCGCACTTGACCCAGTTTCAAACTCGACCTAGATATCATCAAGATGAACATCCAGACTAACTTTCATACAAATACCTGAAAAATATGGCCTCTAGAGAGGTCACAAGGTTTTTCTATTATTTGACCTACTGACCTAGTTTTTGAAGGCACGTGACCCAGTTTCGAACTTGACCTAGATATCATCAAGGTGAACATTCTGACCAATTTTCATGAAGATCTTGTGAAAAATATGGCCTCTAGAAAGGTCACAAGGTTTTTCTATTTTTAGACCTACTGACCTAGTTTTTGACCGCACATGACCTAGTTTCGAACTTGACCTAGATATCATCAAGGTGAACACTCTGACCAATTTTCATTAAAACCCCATGAAAAATGTGACCTCTAGAGTGGTCACAAGCAAAAGTTTACGGACAGACGGACTGACATACGCTGCGCGATCACAAAAGCTCACCTTGTCACTTTGTGACAGGTGAGCTAAAAAAAAAAAATCATCTTGAAAACCACTGGGCAGACTTACACCAAACTTCACAGGAATGATCCTTGGGCGGTCCCCTTTCAAAATTGTTCAAAGAATTTAATTCCATGCAGATCTCTGGTTGCCATGGCAACCGAAAGGAAAAACTTTAAAAATCTTGTTCAGAACTGCACGGCATAGAGCCTTGATACCATGGTTACCATCTGATGTGATTTTTGTTCTATCCCCCTCCCCACACAGAGTATCTTCTTAGGTATAGAATGTGAGATAAGTCCAGTTAAATACCAACTCTCCATAAATTCATAATTTCTGGATGCGGACAACACACTTTCATGTTAACAGTGTACAAGTTTGCATTCAACATGCCTGCCCACCTGTAAGATTCAAGTATCCAAACTGTCAACTGGTTGTGGCCATTAGGTCACATTGCTTTGTTGATCCATTTTATTTGGAAAACCTAACAATCTGTCATTGTTTAATGGTGAAAAAATTATTTGTTTATAAAGCAAATCCCTACACAAGACAAGAGTATGGACATCAAATCCTGTAAAAACTTAATGGTTGCTTTTTTTAAACCCAAAACTGTATGTCTGTTCCATACAGTATGGAGCAATCTATATGACCCTGCATTAACTGGCTACATGACCTTTGACGTCTATGACCTTGCCCTTGGCAGATTGCTGGAAGCAGTATTTCTTCAGCAAGCATTATGTGTACATCAGGCTGAAATAGGGCCGTTATGCATTTCAATTTTGACCAGTTACCAGTTTACAAAATTGATGTAATATTTGGCTAACACTGTTTCCCAAATATAGTTGTTAGGTGTTGATGCCTGGCTTTATATTGGACAAATATCTTGAACAGATATTGCTTTGTTGTTAGTCCGATATACCAGTAAGCTGGTCTGTGTCGCTGTCTCACTAGTGAATATTTGTGCTGTACATGAAATAAGGCTATAATTGTAAATCAATCAAACTCCTTATCTTATCCAATGTCACCATATCAAGTTTCATTTAATACCTTGCACACATTAGCCAAGGATCAAGATTTTGCTGACCGAAAGACGACGGACAAACCATAAGGGGACTAATGAATTCTTAAAAGGGTTACAAAGTTATTTAGTGGGCATTAAATTCCAGGGACCTTGACCTTGAACTGACATAAGTTACATTATGGCCAATGCTTGAGCAAAGTTTGTGAAAACATGCCTATCACTTCCAAGGCTTGCTACAAACTGAAGAAATGTAAGAGTTTTTCACATTAAAAGAACTATTGTGCCAAGTGATATCAGTTTATTTAAAATTATTACATGCATTCTTTAAGCACATTACAAGATGCCTTCAAATCCAAATACAATGTATAACTGAAATATAATATGAAGCAGACCATATTTCAATCTTGGAATATTCTAAAGTCCTTTTCATTGTGACTTACAAACAATTGTGTCCTTCCATTCAATTAGGCTAAATAAATACATGTTCTAAGAATGACAAGAACACAATGTTATTTGTTTTAAGGGAAAATATAAGAAAACAACAAATACTTTAAAACTTTAATTTACTGGTGTAATGCCCAATAAGATTAATGTATATATTTATTTTTTAAAGTGCCGCTGTTTGAGGTTATGAAAGTGAAATAGTACTGCTGTATTGTGTTTTCAATATTTTCTTGTTTTCTTGAATTCATCACTGTTTTTTCTACAGTATTTCACTGAACCTGACCAGTGTTAGCTTTTCCTGTGTTTACCTGTTCTCTATAAGTAACTGGCAAAGCCTCAAACCAGTTTGAGGACAAATGACTTATGCATGGTCCTCAGTCAATCGTCATGGAGAACCAATTCCTTTTCCAGGATTCTAACGTACAACCTTCTCATAGGAAGCATTTTGCTTCACTTATGAAGCACACAAGAGAAGCTATTGTATATCTAAGTACTAAAATCACATGTAAAGATTATACCAGTTACTTTATAATGTGTAAATTTCCATTCATTTACATAATATATAACAAACGAAAGATGCTAACTTGGAATTAAATAATATTAATGTATAATATATCTGTGGTGAATATTTGTAATATACTGCATGCACATACTGAAGTGGGTTTTTTTCAGTGACAAATGCTGCTACTGATTTGCGAAATAAATTAGTATTGAACACAATCACATATAAAAGTCCATCATGTAAAGATCTGCTGATAAATAAAATGATCCTAGTGAATAGTTTTTGTTAATATTCATAATTGAGTTTTCGTGGTGTCATGAACTGTTTCACAACATCGTCCGTTACTTCCGATCTTCTTTGTCTATGTTCACCAACTATCTTCTGTAATATTTCTATCAACTCCTTCTTCAAATATCCAGTGAGCAGTTCCCCACTTGTGTAATCCTTAAAAATAAACCATGTGACATTTAATAATCACAGTAATTATGTCTCCCCCAGGAGACATATTGTTTTTGCCCTGTCCGTCCGTCCGTCTGTCCGTACGTCACACTTCATTTCCGAGCAATAACTGAAGAACCATTTGACCTAGAACCTTCAAACTTCATAGGGTTGTAGGGCTGCTGGAGTAGACGACCCCTATTGTTTTTGGGGTCACTCCATCAAAGGTCAAGGTCACAGGGGCCTGAACATTGAAAACCATTTCCGATCAATAATTAGAGAACCACTTGACCCAGAATGTTGAAACTTCATAGGATGATTGGTCATGAAGAGTAGATGACCCCTATTGATTTTGGGGTCACTCCGTCAAAGGTCAAGGTCACAGGGGCCTGAACATTGAAAACCATTTCCGATCAATAACTAGAGAACCACTTGACCCAGAATGTTGAAACTTCATAGGATGATTGGTCATGAAGAGTAAATGACCCCTATTGATTTTGGGGTCACTCCGTCAAAGGTCAAGGTCACAGGGGCCTGAACATTGAAAACCATTTCCAATCAATAACTAGAGAACCACCTGACCCAGAATGTTGAAACTTGATAGGATGATTGGTCATGAAGAGTAGATGACCCCTATTGATTTTGGGGTCACTCCGTCAAAGGTCAAGGTCACAGGGGCCTGAACATTGAAAACCATTTCCAATCAATAACCAGAGAACCACCTGACCAAGAATGTTGAAACTTGATAGGATGATTGGTCATAAAGAGTAGATGACCCCTATTGATTATGGGATCACTCCGTCAAAGGTCAAGGTTACAGGGGCCTGAACATTGAAAACCATTTCTGATCAATAACTAGAGAACCACTTGACCCAGAATGTTGAAACTTAATAGGATGATTGGTCATAAAGAGTAGATGACCCCTAATGATTTTGGGGTCACTCTGTGAAAGGTCAAGGTCACAGGGGCCCGCACATTGAAAACCATTTCCGGTCAGTAACTTGAGAACCACTTGACCCAGAATGATGAAACTTCGTAGGATGATTTGTCATGCAGAGTAGATGAACCCTAACGATTTTAGGGTCACTCTGTTAAAGGTCAAGGCCAAAGGGGCCTGAACATGGAAAACCATTTCCAATCAATAACTTGAGAACCTCTCAACCCAGAATGTTGAAACTTCATAGGATGATTGTTCATGCAGAGTAAATGACCCTTATTGTTTTTGGGGTCACTCCGTTAAAGGTCAAGGTCACAGGGGCCTGAACATTGATAACCAGTTACGATCAATAACTTGAGAACCACTTGACCCAGAATGTTGAAACTTCATAGGATGATTGAACATGCAGAGTAGATGACCCCTATTGATTTTGGGGTCAGTCTATTAAAGGTCAAGGTCACAGTGGCCTGTTCATGTAAAATCATTTTTTGGAAATAACCTGAGAACCACTTGACCTACAATGTTGAAACTTAATAGGATGATTGGACATGCAGAGTAGATGACCCCTATTTATTTTGAGGTCACTTGATGAAAGGTCAGGGTCACAGGAGCCTGAACAGTGACTTGAGGACCACTAGGCCACGAGTGTTGAAATTTTGGTTTGTGCTCTGCTCACCATCTGGTACACATTACAGAAAGCTGATTTACCAAATATGGCTAGCCATTTAGCTAGTCATTTAGCTAGCCATTTACAATGTCAAAGATATTCCAAAGTATGCATTATAATGATACAGGGGCACAGGTCTGCCGTTCAGATGTTTCCTTCATTAACTTGCGACTTGTGACTTAAAAAGGCAGAAAATTATTGATATTTGTTCCTGGTTAAATCTTACCTTCTTTATTTTAGCTAATCTTTCATCATCCTCCAAAAAGAAAGTAAGGTACTGGTATGACACATCAACATCGCAGTTACCTCCCTTCTCCTTGTGCTCCTCAACAGTGGCGCCACCACCAGAAAATGCATATTTGTTGACCTAGGAAGAAAAAAGCAGATTTTGAGGCAAATCTTTCCCTACTTCCATAAATGAATTATAGCATACTAGCTAATGTTACAAAGCAGAAAAGAAAGCTGTAATTTAGGGATGGTTAAACATTATATTGTTTTGTTGGGTTTAATATCGCACCGACATAATTATAGATCATATGGCAACTCTCAAGCTTTGATGGTGGAGGAAGACCCCAGGTGTCCATCCGTGCATGATTTCATCAGGAGTGGGCACCTGGGTAGACCCACCAACCTTACGTAAGCTAGCTGGATGGCTTCCTCATGAGGAATTCAATGCCCGAGTGAGGCTTGAACCCACTCAGTGAGGTGCAAGTATTCAAGTCAGCGTCCTTAATCATTCGGCCTCTGCGGCCCCAAAATTATAAACTTAACTAAGTATATGAACGATGAGCTGTATTATAAGAAAATGAGTTGTTGACAGCTCTTCAGACAAACTTACAACAGTCTTGAAGGTAGGTATTAGGATCTTTTTGAATTTTTAAAATATGATGTATACCGTAATACCAATGGAAATATCTATCATTTAACCCTTAGCCTGCTGGTGTCACGTGATTCTGCCTTTGTGACCAGTGCAGACCAAGATCAGCCTGCACATCTGTGCAGGCTGATCATGGTCTGCACTGTTCGCCATTCAGTCAGTATCTTTTTGCTAAGCACCCCTTTTAACAGTTAATGGTACTGTCCATATTGAAAGACGGACATGTTAATTATAGAGTTAAAGATAAATCAAGGAAAAACTTGTTATGGAGAATGTGGATAATATATATATTATTTGCTTGTTTTTTCAAATTCAAATGCCAAAACTTACAGACAATACCTTATTTTTAATTTGCTTGTCTGTATCTGTTAAGAAGATGGAGGAGTTTGGATCACTGGCACTCATTTTACTCTGTGCACCTTGTAGAGCTGGGAAAAATGTGGAGTGTAGAAGAGCTGGTTTCACACAACCCATTCTAGGTGCCACATCTCTAGTCATTCTGAAGTAAGGGTCCTGAAATAAAACATTTGCATGTACATAATTAAAGAAAAATGTAACAATGTAAAGTGTTAAAAGGGTTTTCCATGATTTGATCTAGCTGGCTATTAACTGACCTTAGGTAACTCAGTTTTGAACTTGATCTGAATTTCATAGAGACAAACATGAGACCTCTACAGTGTTTACAAGGTTTTTCTATGACTTGATCTAGCGACCTAGTTTAAAACCTCACGCATCCCAGTTTTAAACCTGACCTAGATTTTATGGAACAAATATTCTGAAGTTTTATGATGATCAAGTGGAAAATGTGGCCTTTAAAGCATTAACAACATTATTCTATGATATGACCTAGTTTTTGACCTCAAATAACCCAACTTCAAACTTGACCTAAATTTATAATGACAAATATTCTGGCATTTTTTTTTTCTGAAGATGAAATAGAAATGTAACCTTTACATTGATAACAAGATTATCTTACTAACTGACCTAGTGACTTAGTTTTTTTTTTTAATATTTCAGATGAACCATTTACAAACAAGTCCAAGATTTTATTCAGCAGAACATTCTTACCAAGTTCCATAAAAACTGGACCCCAAGTCGTGACCTCTTAAATGTAAACAGTCGAACTGTTGATGACACACAGGACAGCTAACAACAGACAACAGTTACAGGGCATTTGCAACAGCTCACCTTTAGAACTTTACGCTCAGGTGATCTAAAAATAGGTTAGCAAAAACGGACTTTGAAGTGGAATTAACTTTATAAAACTGCATATCAACCCAAAACTCCTATGGTATTGAGCATCCCTGAAAAGTTTGGTTGACATTCCACCAGTAGTTTCAGAGGAGTAATGCTAACATACACTCAAGACAAAATCAATATATCTCCCAGGATATTTGGAGAACTAATACTTTCAGTAAAGGTTAGTATTATCAAAACCTGAGTAAAAACATACTGTTCAGTGTTTCTTTGGCTATTGTTCATGTTTATTTTCCTGTTAATAAAGATTTCCTAATCTGACCAGGATCTTCCTTAACCCTTAGTCTGCTAAATTTCAAAAATGGACTGGTCCATCATTCAATATGGGCAATACCATTTATTATTTGAAGGGGTTTTCACTGAAAATTTACTGACTGAATAGCGAACAGTGCAGACCATGATCAGACCGCATGGATGTGCAGTCTGATCTTGGTCTGCACAGGTCGCAAAGGCAGAATCACTGCCACCAGCATGCTAAAGGTTAAACATATGAATAAGATTAGTCTTCAGTTTGTTGTAAAGATGTCAACATTATTAGGCTTTAAGTAAGCAAATATAAAAACCAAACGATAGGTTAAGATAACAAAGATTGACTGGTTTCATTTGCATGAAACTTTACTGAGGGGTAGTAGCATCAACCCGAGTCACTTAGACTGAGTCATCCTATGAAATTCTCCCTCTTGTGAAACATTATTATTGAACTAACACAGTAACTATGATCACAATTTCTTTTCAATTACTTATTTTAAATGCCAGCATTTTCAAGCCGATATAGAAAGTCATGTGTGCGAATAGTAGCATATATGTTATCACATAGAAATTGCTAATTGTGTTACAGGACTATTACCTTAAAATACTACCTTTATATCAATTTAACATCTTAAACTGGTATTACTTAATTTTTACTTTAGAAAAAAATAAATGAAAATACATATAAAAGAGCTGTTATTAAATTCCTTAATTTATTTCCTTTAATTTCAGAACTGGCATATTTGCAACCCCAAAACAGTATACACAATACCTGATCTATTGCACAAGGGATCAAACATGGGACGTCTTTCTTGCCATTAAATATGTGTGGAAATGATGAACTAAAACTTGGTGCAGCTTGTATTGAGGGAAAACTGATCTTGCCTATACAATCACTGTCTCCAAATCCAAATATTCCTTTCACTTGGTTAAATGTGACTAATTTTTGTACCCGACACATATTCTTGTAAAAATCTGGACAGGAGCTGGAATAAAAAGACTTGACTGTAAATGGAAATGTTTAGAACAACTAAGATATTTTGTGCCAAGTACAATGTTTTCTTATTACAAAAAAGAACAAAAATACAACAACAAAGGATGCAAAGGCAACTGTTTATAATGCAAAGCACATTAAAGTAAACACATTATTCCTTAATAACAGAAAGTCAAGCAACCCGTATTACCACAATATAATATACATGTGATTCCAAAACATTATTTTAGGTTTTGTAAAGTGTAAAAATTTATTCAAAAGAAGTATGTATTTGTAAATACCCCATTTTAGAAAAAGTAAGCATCTTTTCGAAAATCTTTGTTTTAAAGACATGCCTGTTTCAGACATCTGTTTTAGTTACACTGATACAGTTATATATAATTATATGCTACATTTCCAGCTTTAATGGAGGAGGAAGACACCAGGGGCCCTTCTGTGCATCATTTCAGGCACAAGCTGTGCAGTACCAACGATCTTTTACAAGCCAGCTAGGTGACGTCCTCACATGTCAACTACAGAGTGGGGCTTGAACCCATGTTCACTTTTTAAACACTTTTTAAGACACAGTTTCACATGTGACCCCTTACCGGTAAGTTTCACTTGGCTTTCATGGAAACAAAACAACAAATAACCAGCTGTTTCTAAAAAAACACATATGCCACCACCCAGTCTCCAGTTTACTGTGACCATGACTGTTACACTAAATAGGAGTTATCTGCTGACCATAGACAATCATGCTACAAAGTTTGATGACCTTAAGCCCATATGTCTCCAGCTGTCTATCCGAAATCATTTTAATTCTAAAGATCTCATTTCAATTGACCTTTGCCCTACTGATAATAAAAACTATAGTTTTCAGTCTCAAGGTCATTGTGACCTGGACTACTTACTTACTGACCACAGTAGGCTTAATCATTCTCTAGTTACTGATAAACAAGAGGACCATGATGGTCCTGAATCGCTCACCTATCCCCACATGACCCAGTGTTGAACTGAGTATGACGTCGTTATTTCTATTATTTGACATAGTGACCTAGTTTTTGAGCATATGTGACCTAGATATCATCAAGATAAAAATTCTGACCAATTTTCATGAAGATCCATCGAAAAATATGGCCTCTAGAGAGGTCACAAGGTTTTTCTATTATTTGACCTAATGACCTAGTTTTTGAAGGCACGTGACCCACTTTTAAACTTGACCTAGATATCATCAAGGTGAACATTCTCACCAATTTTCATGAAGATCTCGTGAAAAATATGGCCTCTAGAGATGTCACAAGGTTTTTCTATTTTTCGACCTACTGACCTAGTTTTTGACCCCACATGACCCAGTTACGAACTTGACCTAGATATCATCAAGCTGAACATTCTCACCAATTTTCATGAAGATCCGTTGAGAAATATGGCCTCTAGAGAGGTCACAAGGTTTTTTTCTATTTTTAGACCTACTGACCTAGTTTTTGAACCCACGTGACCCAGTTTCGAACTTGACTTAGATATCATCAAGGTGAACATTCTGACCACTATTCATGAAGATCTCATGAAAAATATGGCCTCTAGAGAGGTCACAAGGTTTTTCTATTTTTAGATCTACTGACCTAGTTTTTAACCCCACGTGACCCAGTTTCGAACTTGACCTAGATATCTTCAAGATAAATACTCTGACCAATTTTCATGAAGATCCATTGAAAAATATCGCCTCTAGAGAGGTCACAAGGTTTTCCTATTTTTCGACCTACTGACCTAGTTTTTGACCGCACGTGACCCAGTTTCGAACTTGACCTAGATATCATCAAGGTGAACATTCTGACCAATTTTCATGAAGATCCATTGAGAAATATGGCCTCTAGAGAGGTCACAAGGTTTTTCTATTTTTAGATCTACTGACCTAGTTTTTGACCCCACATGACCCAGTTTCGAACTTGACCTAGATATCATTAAGGTGAACATTCTGACCAATATTCATGAAGATCTCATGAAAAAAATATGGACAAGGTTTTTCTATTTTTAGATCTACTGACCTAGTTTTTAACCCCACGTGACCCAGTTTCGAATTTGACTTAGATATCATCAAGGTGAACATTCTGACCAATTTTCATGAAGATCCATTGGGAAATATGGCCTCTAGAGAGGTCACAAGGTTTTTCTATTTTTAGACCTAATGACCTAGTTTTTGACCCTACGTGACCCAGTTTCGAACTTGACCTAGATATCATCAAGGTAAACATTCTGACCAATATTCATGAAGATCTCATGAAAAATATGGCCTCTAGAGAGGTCACAAAGTTTTTCTATTTTTAGACCTACTGACCTAGTTTTTGAACCCACGTGACCCAGTTTCGAACTTGACCTAGATATCATCAAGTTGAACATTCTGACCAATTTTCATGAAGATCTTATGAAATATATGGCCTCTAGAGAGGTCACAAGGTTTTTCTATTTTTAGACCTACTGACCTAGTTTTTGAAGGCACGTGACCCAGTTTCGAACTTGACCTAGATATCATCAAGATGAACATTCTGACCAACTTTCATAAAGATCCCATGAAAAATGTGACCTCTAGAGTGGTCACAAGCAAAAGTTTACGGACGCACAGACGGACGACGGACACCGCGTGATCACAAAAGCTCACCTTGTCACTTTGTGACAGGTGAGCTAAAAAGCAATGTGTCTATCAATAGATGACTAGCTAACATACAGACATGAGAAAAACAGTTCTCTTCAAAGGTTATTAATTAATGACAGAGTTTGCCTGCTTACCCTATATATTCCAAATCACTGAATATAAAAGTTTTGTTAACATCAAATCCTAATGCAATGATGTCTTTTACATTCTGATGTGTTAGTCTATGGGCTTCCTCTAATGTCAGATCTTTCCAGAGAAATTTCTCATCGTCTGTCATTTGTATCACAAGTGGTACATCAAATGTTTCTTGCAGCCATCTAAAATTTCAATTACATGTAAGTAAAATTTAATGTCAGTAACATGCAAGTGAATGTCAACTACATATAAGAAAAAGTCCAATACATGTAAGCTGGATCCACTTACCTAAAGCTGAAAAAACATATTTGACCATTTTAGAAATACATTACTAGCTGGACATTAACCCTTAAAATGCTGGACATGATTGAATCTACTTTTGCGACCAGTGTAGATCATGGTCAGCCTGCACATTTGTGCAGTCTGAACACAATCTGCACTGTTTGCCATTCAGTCAGTATCTTTTTGGTAAGCACCACTTTGAATAGTAAATGGTGCTGTCCAAATTGAAAGATGGACAAGCTCATTATAGAATTTTTGCAGGGTAAGGTAATTCATGAATTTTGTTGTCATAAAATTTCTTATTTCGTGCAAACAAGCTGTTTTATGGATTGGGACAACCATGAAAGTAAGTCCAACTCGAATTAAAATGATAATGTAATATGTAGGTATACTTTAGACAGTAAATTCACTATTGATAATATTGCTAACAAGAGCTGTTGGAGGACAGCAACGCTAGACTATTCAACAACCTTGTTGATTGAATGAATACGAAAGTCGAAAAAGGGGCATAATTTAGTAAAAATGCAAAATAGGGTTATGGAACCTGCATAGTGCTTATCAGCTCATGACAGTGGACAGGTGTATGAAGTTTCAATCCATTCCCATTAGTGGGTACTGAGATACCAGCTTACATATAAGAATTTAACCCAAAACTCCTAAGTTGAAAAAGGGGCATAATTTTGTAAAATGCAAAGTTGAGTTATTGACCCTTTGCACTGCATGTCATATCATGACAGTGAATAAGTATGTGAAGTTTCAATCCTTTCCCATTAGTGGATACTGAGATACCAGCTTACAAACAAAAACTTAACCAAAAATTTCTATGTTGAAAAAGGGGCATAATTTTGTAAAAAAGCAAAATAAAGTTATGGGACCTGCTTTGTGCATGTCAGATCATGACAGTGAACAAGTGTGTGAAGTTTCAATCCATTCCAATTAGTGGGTACTGAGATACCACCTTACATACAAAACCTTAACCAAATAATTCTAAGTCGAAAAAGGGGCATAATTTTGTAAAAAAAGCAAAACAGAGTTATGGAACCTGTGCAATGTAAGTCAGTTTATCACAGTGAATAAGTGTGTGAAGTTTCAATCCATTCCCACAAGTGGTTGCTGAGATACTAGCTTACATACAAAAACTTAACCAAATCTGGACACGGACGCCGACACGGACGCGGACGCATGGGCGAGTCCAATAGCTCTACTATTCTATGAATAGTCGAGCTAAAAAGAAGGGAGATAAATTACTTTATAGAAGTACAGGCTTGGAACATATGCAATTTAATGTAAATAGTTCTTTTAATTTTCTTGAAAAGAGCAACAGATACTGAACTGACATACTTTGTAAATATGAAAGGAATCAAATGTCCAAGATGCATAGCTTCTGAAGATGGTCCCCGGCCTGTGTATAAATAAAATGGTTTCTTCTGTTCATACAGCGTCAATATCTGATGCATGTCTCTGAAAAATTAGAACATTTAAACAAATTCAGCTGAATGATACGAAATATATAAATCATAGGCTCTCAGGCTCCCTCACCTCCACATGCAATGCACCAAAACACGGCTAAAACTTTTATGAGCCCTGGCAGCGTTGGCCCTGTCATACTTTTTACTGGCTATCATCATTTGCAAATGAAGGTCAAAAAATATAATTTAGTCTTTCTCTGCATGCAAGTCATATTAATTTACAAACTAATTTTCTTGACTTCTATTCAGTTTACTGGTGAAGTATTCGATTTCTCTCTTCAAGATGACCACTTTCCAGAATTACGTATTAAATTTAGTAAAATTCAATCTTAACAGGTATTGAACTAGCCATAAAGATTCTGCCAGGCACCAGTCAAACACAGGAAATAGAATAAGAACTGAAAAACAACTGAATGACCATTTGTTTGCTGATGTCATATTTGTACATACCTCTGAGAAAAGAAAATTCCTCTCCTTAAGAGATGATGGGCTGGTTTGCCAGTTACTCGCTCGATCCTCTTGATTAGCTCATCATCAACTTTCTGGCTACCAAAACGTTCTGAAACAAAATAAATCCTTTTCTATATTGCATCACCAAAAAAAAAAGAATAACTCCTAGTCAAGAAAAGTTTTAAGCTTTTTTATTTCTTAACCTTTTCTGATGTTTTGGCTAGGCTGTTCTTGGATTATACAATAGTTTTTAGTAACATGCAGTACAATGTTCATCACTCCATTTTGTACTGAGCCTTAACTAAATATGGATCACAATTCATGAAATAATAAGTATGAACTTCTTGGTCAATTACAATCTATGAAAACAGGCTGTCAGGATAGCTTTACCTAAGTGCCTATATTGGCTGGAGGTCCAATTAAAGTAAATCAATATTTGCTGTCTGAGAAGAGTTCAGTTTCAATTAACATTTAGCCTGCTGGCGGCAAGTGATTCTGCTATTGTGACCAGTGCAGACCAAGATCAGCCTGTACTGTTCGCTATTCAGTCTGTAAATTTACAGTGAACACCCCTTTGATAAACAAGTGGTACTGCCCAAATTGAATGATGGACCAGTCCATTTTAGAAATTCAGCAGGGTAAAGGTTAAAATTCCTTACAGAGGTAACATAATTGAGAACATACTTATTAGTTTATCATAGTCAACCCCAGATGCAGATTTACTTTCCACATTCCATGGATCAACAATATCATCTTCCTCCATCGACAGTTTGGAAACTTCATTCACTTCATCTCCCATATTTTCCTTGTACCTGGAAAAACAAGAATAATGCTGCCATTGTATGACACATACCCCATAAAATGCTTGACAGAAAAAAAAGTACAAAAAATATGACATGAAATTCCCAATAAAATGTGCATGTCCACTTCATGTTGATGATGTATACCAAGTTCCATTTGAATGGGATGGAAAATGTAGGAATTGAGTACACTAGGTACAGATACAACTGTAATAAAGTTAAGCCAAGAAAAGGGCTATAACTCTGTCACACACAAAAAAGTAACAGAACCAAAAAGTCTGACAATATCAATTTCAATATGTGCATGATACGGTATATCAAGCTTCATCTGAATTTGATGGAAACTGTAGGAGTTGAGAACATAGGTACAGAGGCAGTTCCACTACGGCAAAGTCCAAAAAGGGGCATAACTCAAAAAAGGTAATAAAAGTCATTCAAATGAGCTCATGTCCACTTTATGTTGATGAATACCGCCGGTAATCATGTTGGTTATTTGAACTGGATGGAAAAGTAATAGGAGTTGAGAGCACAATGTACAGATCGTCACCTCAGTGCAAAAAGTGGATAACTGCATTGACAAAAAGGACTTATTCACTTTTTGCACTAAGTTGTAATATGGCTAGGTGCAAAAAGGGGCATAACTCAATTCTAAACTAATGATAACATAAAAGTCCCAACAGAAGAACATGTCCACATCATGCTGATAATGCATACCAAGTTTCATTTGCATCGGATTTAAACTTTAGAACAAGTATAGTATACAAGGTACAGATGTAGCTGTAATATGGTTAAGTCCAAAAAGGGGCTCATATTTGCGTGACTAACTGTAATACTTTCTTTAAAATTTATTATGTATTTTATGTTTTTATATCAGGGTTTTTTCTAGCTAATTTGGGAACATAGCCTATACCCCCAAAATTGGGAATTTTGACGCGTAAATGTTCCAAATTGGGAAATATTTAGTCCCATAGGATATAGTAAGGATGTGTTTAAGCACTTTCTCATACACTTATTTCACATTGTACAACCTCTTTAACAGACTTCCATTACAAAATTGTCCATAATTTGGTCAATTTTTGTGCAATTTTGATGAAATATTTTTCAGAATGTAGATTGGGAATTTTTGCACTCATTTTGGGAAAAAGACATACTTTTTGGCATTGGGAATATAGCCGAATAACGGCTATAAAAACACCCCAAAAAAACCCCTGTATATGTACAGTGCTAAGTGAGAAAAAGTTGAATAAACTTGGAAATTTGTAAAACATTATCTGAAGCGCCATGCACAACATGTCACTTCTTCCACACCATTTGATATGGGAATAAATCATAATTTTCGGTATAATTTGACAAAAACTTTAAAAATATATACCATAGGGACAGCAGATAATAAAGTCAACTAAATGAACATCTTGATCTGTTTTATTTGAAAAACATACCGGTAGTGTAATCGCTACGAGTGGCTAGGTTCTGCTTTCACCTCCTTGATATTTGCATTACTTGGCTGCAACGGAAGTGGTGTCATGCTGACCTGATCAAATTCTTAACAGAAATATGCAGAATAAGTTTGAAAATGACCAACAGCAACAGTCAAAAGTTATCATGCTGTCCCAAAACGTCTTATCATTCGTAATATTCCCATATTAGTGTTGCTTATTCTGTGATTATAAACAAAAATGCCACCTGTTGACACCTCTGTATATATACCAAATTAAATCAATCATGTTAACCAGGTCTAGGATTTCGTCGTTTTTACAGATAGTCTGTAAATATATGGACGCAAACATTTGAAATGTATGTCAGAATATCTGTCTGCATGCCAGTAAAAGAATATGATATGAAAAATTATCAACCTATCCTCTATCATGTCTCTACACTAAAATCCACTAAAGCACTGTATTAGTTGTATCTATGCATGTAATAAGTGAAATATTTCATTTAAACCTGTGGTTTTGATTTAAATTGTAATTTTAACAAATTTCATATACCCAGTCTCTAAAATTATAGACTGAAAAATCTTTGAATTTATGGATTGTCCATATAATTACAGAATATCTGTAAACTAAGGGAGTCAGTGCCACAGTGGGTAGCAGGTTGGACTACAATGCCAGTGGTCCGGGTTCGATTCCTGGTCGCGGCTGATATCCGGACTAGTGCTCAGTGCTGTGTGATTTACTTAAACTGGTACTGTTTCCAACTGTATCGGCCTAGACTGGATGCTGGGGGAGGTAAATATGATGCCTGCCGTGAGCTTGGCTGGAAATAAGTTGTTCCATCCATTTCAGGTGGGGACTTTCGTCAACTGCCCACGTTACACAAGAAACTTAACCTTTTACCTTTTAACCCTTATCATGCTGGACACCGTTACATGACAGAAATACTGTTGAAAAATGGTGTTAAACCAAAAAAACAACAAAACATGCTGGACACGATTGATTCTGACTTTGTTTGTGTGTGTGTTCGGGTTTAACGTCTTTTTCAACAATTTTTCAGTCATATACTTGTAGCTGTAAGCACAATGCCCAACTTTATAGTGCTGCCTCACTGGAATATCACATCGTAGACACTTGGTATGATACCCCACCCAGTCACATTATACTGACACCGGGCTGACCAGTCCTAGCACTATCCCCTTAATGTTGAGTGCCAAGCGAGGAAGCTGCTAGTATCATTTTTTACGTCTTTGGTATGACGTGGATCGAACCCACAACCTCCCGCACTCGAAGCGTGAAGTATAGATCATGATCAGCCTACACATCTGTGCAGACTGCCCATGATCTGCACTGTTTGCCATTCAGTCGGTATCTTTTTGGTATCCACCCTTTTACCAGTTAATGGTCAGATGGTGCTGTCCAATCCCAAATGGACAAGTTCATTACTGTATAAAATTTTAGGCTGATGACAGACAATAATTGTCGACCAATTTGTTATCTTACCTGTCTGTTGTTCGTCCCAATGAAAATTATTATTGTAGAATCTAAATGAGCAGACTTATTTACTCCCGATTTTACAGATTCAACTTTACTGAATTTCCATATGTTGACATGTGTTTGCAACATCGGTTACTTTTGTAACAAAGCCTTTCATTGGCTAATAAGTAGAAGTGGGTAACAGAGTGTTTTCGATTGGTTAAAGGTTTCAATATGTCTGCGCCCATTCATTTGGAGGTGTTCCGCGTTTGACGTTATCCTTTGCAAAAATGGCACATGTTTATCGGCATCGAGTGTTATCCCACAAATTACGTTTTCATTTCGGTTTGTTTCATCATTTTAGTATTTCAGAAAGTTACAACAGCGCAAGACAATTATGTTTTACTACATGTCATGGCAAAACGCCCACAGGAAATTCAAAATCGTACCCTGAAAATGATCCAGAAAATGACCTTGATTTCTTTGGTGTCGCTGAATCCGATAAAAAGGATTCAAGAAAATTCAAGAAAATTTCTGATTCAGAGAAAAATTATATTCATGACTTGGTTGAAAAGTATGCAGTTCCCACCGGCCCAAAGAACATACAACTGAAAACTTATGGCAGCATTCGATATGACCACAAAATTCCAAAATCTGAGCAGGCTATGCAGCCAGCAAAACAGACAAGAAAACAAAGACGTTTAAACAGGGGAGTTGAAATGAACCAAACTGATTCCAGCCCAGCATCATTCATTTTGCATTATGAAAAAGATGTTGAAAAGACTGAGGGCAATGTCCAAGGAAATAATGGTGGTAACCATTCATTATCATTACACAAAAATGAAAAAAGCATTAGAGAAGATGATCTTTCTTTATCAAGGTCAAAAGACCAAATGCAGTCAGATAGAAGTCTATCATTTATTGATAAACAGTACTTCAGTTATGATAGTGTTGTTGAAAAGTATGCCAAGCCCGAACAATCACTGAAAGAAGAAAATCAAGACAGTTATAGTCAGTCAAGAAGTGAAACTGATTTGTCGTTTATTGATGAGCAGTACTTCAATTATAATGACACTGTTGGAGATGAGAAAATCAACTTTCAAACTTCCGGTAGTTCAGAAAATATTGATGTAAAAAGGTTTGTTGGGGGAAATGATGTAAAACTCAAAGAAGGTAATCAATACAACAAAACAGATAAAGCAGGATTAACCAAGGAACATGACAATCAAGATTTATCGTTCATTGATGAACAATACTTTAGTTACAATAATAGACATGAAAAAGCCCAAAATGCTAAAGAAAGGCTACATGAGTCTGACAATTTAGCAGGACATAGAAAAAGTAGAAAACATCGACAAGAAGTCACTGCACCATTTGATTCAGTGAATTCTGAAAGGATCTTTAATCAAAGAGAAACAAACAGCTCTGATATGTCAGTTGACAAGTCAAGACAAAGAAAAGATAAACAAAAAGACAATCCAGAGATGAATCAATTTAAGGAAATAGTGAACGAAACTCCTTTGACAGAAAAGAAACAAACAGCATATGATGTAAGTATGAAGATAAGAGCAGAATCAGACAAAAAGAGAGGAAGTAACCTTGTTGGCAAGTTTGACCCCCAAACATATGACAGTAAGGGATTTCGAATACTTAAAGATCAAGTGCCACATTTTGAGAATGTACCATCTATTGATGTTCTTAGTGTTTTGCGAAAGAGTATTATTTTTGATAGAAATGATATAGTTGCTATTAGTAAGCCTTATGGTCTGTCATCCCATGATGGACCTGGTGTGTTCCACAGTGTAGGAAATCTAATTGATAGATTAATACCAAGAACACAGCTGTTCCCAGTCCATAGACTTGACAAAGAAACAACTGGTGTAATGTTGTTTGCTAAAACAGAGGAGATGGCTAATAGGTTGAGTGAATGCTTTCTCCACAGGGAAATAAAAAAGAAATACCTAGTGATAACAAAGAATATTCCTGAGATGCAATCTGGTGAAATAGACATTCCAATAACTGAAGGAACTGTTGAGGGGAAAGTGAGAATGTGTCTTAGACCTTATAATTCTCCAGAACTTAATGCTGTTACAAAGAAAAGACAGCCTGGCACAGAGGCCATAACTAGATATAGAGTTCTTGATCAGGGAAAGAAATGTGCTCTCCTAGAATGCTTCCCAATAACTGGCAAAAAGCATCAAATCAGAGTACACCTTGCCCTTGGATTAAACTGTCCAATACTTGGGGATCATAAATATTCCCATATCAACAAAATTGCACCAATGAAACTTCATCCAGAAATCCTAGAAAGACTGAAGATTCAACAAAGTAAAGTGCGATATTTGGCCATGCATTTACATGCCAGGTCAATCATGATCCCAGAGTTTTTGAATGGGAGAAACCTGTTTATTTCAGCACCTCTTCCACCTCATTTTGTCAGAAATATGAAAGATTTAAAATTGAATCTACCTCCACATTGCTAGATACATTCAAAAAACTTTTGTACCAAATTATGTTGTTACATTTTGTACTTTAAAGAACTTACTTATGGTAATGATATATAGTTGATACTTTTTCTTTGTAAATTTACAGATTAAAACATGTTCTGTTGTCATATGCTTTAATATTTTTCTGATCATTTACTGTGTACACATCAATGTTTTTTAGGGGACTGATTTTCATTGAGTTCATGGTTAGGTCAATCCATTAAATTTAATTCAAATAAACATCTGAAATGCTCACTTGTTTCATCCTTCCAGTACAAAATCCACACATTTATACTCTCACAATATTGTTGTTTGGGTCAAAAGTATGACATTTTATGCCTACAGAATGAAATAATTTCACAGTATTGAGAAAAAAGCATTGTTTATTTATTCTATAGTTATCAGGTAATTGTAAACTTGTGTTAAAAGACCAAATTCATTATTAAGTTTCGCTTGAAACAGGACTAAACCAGTGCATCTAGGAATTAGATTACAGTGTCTATGTCTTACAACTAATAACTAATAGTATACATGTAATCAATCATGAACTGAGTAAACTATGGATGCATTAAAAGACTATGCATCTGAATCTGAAGATTCAAATTCAAATGAAGTGGAGACTAGTGACACATGTAAAACTGAAAATATAAGACATGACTTTTTTGGTATATTTACCAGAGATTCATCTGCTATAGATGATGAGAAAGAAAAACATGGAAAGGAAACTGTGGTTAAAAAGTCTGTGAGAATAGATAATGAGAAAGTAACTGTTGAAATACCAAGCACTTCTTTTTGGAGTGATTTACCGAGCAATGAATTACAGGTTTTCCAACAAACATCTAAGTTTGATGGGAGAAAGGTGGAAAATTCACGTAAACTTTACAAAAAACCAAGTTTTCAGGGGCATGATGTGAGTGTCCAACAAAAAAGGACATCAGATAGCCATGGAAACCAAAGTGATATTAAAAGGCAGAAGGCATCAGTAGAATGTGACACAAGTTTTAATAAAGATAGAGACCAACATGAGACACGCAGATTAAATGAAAAAAGAAAACTGTTTTTTATTCATCCTAAAATAACACCTCTTCTCCAAAGTAAAGGGTTAAACAACAATATTCCTAAAAATAAAGAATGGGAAAATCCAGGGCATGCAGGAGCAATTAATAGATTAAAATGGAATGTTCCAAACTACAGTCATCTTCTTGTGACTTGTTCCATGGACACTACTTTAAAACTTTGGAATATTTGGAGCCAGCTGGATCCCTGTGTTCAAATATTGAGAGTTCATTCAAAGGCAGTGAGAGATGTTGCCTGGAACCATGATGGGAAGCAACTACTGTCCTGTAGCTATGACAAGTCAGCTGCTGTTAGTGATGCAGAAACAGGTATGTTATTTACGACGATAATTTTCTGTTGATACGTAAGAAGGTATGAGTTGTCTTCTTTGGTTGCAGCAGGTGTTTAAAATATGCTACTGCTGTTATGGTGAACTTTTTTTCAAACTTAAATCTCTGGACTTTGCTACTTGAATTTGCATTCTTCCACTTTTGAACATGGCATGAAAAAAGAGACAATACTATTCAGAATTTAAAGAAAGAATGTTATTTTATGTCCCTGATGTCAGTACAAGGGAAGCATACAGTATCTCCATTTGTCCATCAGTCTGTCATAATGTGACTGCCCATCACACTTTCTTGTGTACTCCACTCTTAAACTAAATTGTACTCATCAACATGGAGTGGACATGCCCATATTCATCTACAATAATATTGTAGGGACGTTTGTTTTCAAGAGTTAGGTCCCAGAAAACCCTACCTAGCACACTCCATGGGAGATGACTTGTGCTGTAAGTGATTCAAAGGAACTTGATTTATGTAGTAGGTTCATGTATCAATTATATATATTTTTATGCCCCAACCCCTTGAAAAAAAAGTGGGACATATTGTTTTCTCAGTCTATTGGTCCACCAAACAGTAGACCATCTGGCTTATGATCAACAATAACTATAGAATGCTTGGTCTCACAATAGTCAAACCTCATAGCCTGTGGTCAATAAAAAGTCCTTTTTTGGGGGAAGTGGGGGGGGGGGGGGGGGGGGGGGGGGGGCGGAAGTCAAAAGTCAAGGTTACTAACATTGAGACTGAAAGCAGTTTCTGCTCAATAACTTAAGAACGTTTTCACCTATGGTTGTCAAACTTCATAGGATGATTGCCTTTGGTCAGAAGAGGGCCCTTATTTCTTTGGGGATCATAGGTCAGAGGTAAGGGTCACAATGATCTCTAGACTGAAAACAGTAACTAAAGGAAACTTTCGCCTGCAGTCATCAGACTAAATAGGATATTTGTCTTGTCAGTAGATGACCCCTACTATTTTGGGATCAGTAGCAAAGCAACAGTGTCAGAGTCATTTGAGTATTACTCTATCATTTTGGTTTGAATTGCATGTTGGCTAAACTGAATAATTTAAAACTAGTTACTCCATGGTTTGTTCTATGCATTTCAGTTTGGATTTACAGACAATTTTTGAATTTGTAATTTTAAAAAAGTATAACTTGCATGGTGAAGACAAGTGTTGTGGCATACAAACTTGTCTGCCGAAATTATTATATTATTTTTTTGAGCTAGCCCCTTTTTTGACTACAGTATTATTCTATCAAGCATTTTCAGGGGGTATGTGTCCTACAATGTTGACATCATTCTTGTTTAACAAATCCCTTACACATTCGAGATTAGTGGATAGAAATCCAGAAAGCAGGTTACGTGTATTCTCTTGAGAATGTTTATTTTCTTTTTCAAGGACTTCAAGGATTTAGAATAGCTATATGTTGACTGTTTTTGTATGCGCACTGTTTTGTACCAGGTGCCGCCATATCAAAATTTGAGCATAGCAGTTTTGTCACATGTTGCAAGTATCACCCTGTGAATCATCATGTATGTGTAACTGGTAGCAACAATCAAATACAGACCTGGGACAGTAGGACCCCATCAAGACCTTGTAAAACATTTACCTACAAGGACACAATTGGACAGGTAGTTAACTCATTATGTTTTATTGATCATGCATGTGTAACAAGTAGGAACAATCGGAGACAGACCGACACAGTAGGGCACCATTAGGGCCTTGTAAAACTTTTACATACAAGGACTGAATCAGGCTGGACCAAATTGTCAGGTAGTTATTTTGTTATGTTTCATTGATCATGTTTATGTAACGGTGCACCTCAGAACTTTATAAAACATTTACATACAAGGACAGCTGGAAAGGGAACACTATATTTATTGACCATGTTTGGTCGGAGAGATGCCTGTTACAGTAGGCCTTAATCGAAACCTTGTAAAACCTTTACATATAAGAACAGTGCGGGAGAGGTAACACTGTTTATTGACCATGTTTGTGTCACTGGTAGTTACAGATACACACCTGTCACAATAGGAATCCATCAGCACTTTATTTATTGACAGGTATTATTAGTCAGATACAAACAGTTTATTGCAGAACACATTCAAAACATTGTAAAATCTTTGATATGTTTCTAGATTATTAGGTTTGTTTGGAAAATTATACTTTAGTTTTGCAGTAGAGATACCAGGCAACTGTAGGAGTGCAGTGCATCTCCTTTAAAAATGTGTATAAAACAATTATATGTCTACATTAAATGAATGATATAGAAACAAATGGTGCAACACGAGTGAAAATTTATGAAAGTTTGCTTATTAGTTTAGAAAAATGTTGACAATTCTGTAAATGCAAGATTGAAAATGTGTAACACTTAACAGGTAACACACTACATATGTATTTACTGTCACATGTAACAAAGTGTTTTCACCTTATAAACTACTGTTTAATCATTATTTTATGGGCTCAAAATTTTATGATTGTGGTTAACCCTTATCATACTGGACACAATTGATTTTGCCTTTGTGACCAGACTAGATCATGATCAGCCTGCACAACCATGCTGTCTGATCATGATCTGCACTGTTCGCCATTCAATCAGTATCTTTTTGGTATGCACCCCTCAACAGTTAATGGTACTGCCCAAATTGAAAGACAACAAGTTCATTATAGAAATTTAGCAGGGAAAGGGTTTAAATGACTATTTCATTGGGATATGAACTTGTGGGTTTCAACTGTTGTATATAAAATAAATGGGATTTAATGTTTAAAACCAGGAAAATTAGTTTCTCATGAATATTACTTTGTTTCCAATTATCACCCCTGATTTATTAGCTCACCTGAGCAATGCCCAGGTGAGTTTTTCTGATCGCTCGATGTCCGGCATCCGTCGTCTGTCTGTCTGTCGTCCGTCTGTCGTCTGTCTGTCGTCCGTCAACATTTAGCTTGTTTATGCAATAGAGGCTGTTTTTTTTCAACTGATCTTCATGAATTTTGGTCAGAATGATTACCTTGATGAAATCTAGGCCAAAATGGGTCATATGGGATCAAAAACTAGGTCACTAGGTCAAATCAAAGAAAAACCTTGTGTATGCGATGGATTCTGTATTTTTCAATTGATCGTCATGAAATTTTGTCGGAATGATAACCTTGATGAAATCTAGGTTAAGTTCGAAAATGGGTTATCTCGGGTCAAAAACTAGGTCACTAGGTCAAATCTGGCAAAAACCTTGTGTATGCGATAGAGGCTGTATTTTTCAATATTCTTCATGAATATTGGTCAGAATGATTACTTTGATGAAATCTAGGCCGAGTTTGAAAATGGGTCATCTCGGGTAAAAAACTAGGTCACTAGGTCAAATCAAAGAAAAACCTTGTGTATGCGATAGGGGCTGTATTTTTCAATTGATCTTCATGAATATTGGTCAGAATGATTGCCTTGATGAAATCTAGACCGAGTTCGAAAATGGGTCATCTGGGGTCAAAAACTAGGTCACTAGGTCAAATCAAGGAAAAACCATGTGTATGCGATAGAGGCTGTATTTTTAAATTGATCTTCATGAATCTTGATGAAATTTAGACCAAGTTCGAAAATGGGTCATCTGGAGTCAAAAACTAGGTCACTAGGTTAAATAAAAGAAAAACCTTGTGTATGCAATAGAGGCTGTATTTTTCAACTGATCTTCATGAAATTTAGCCAGAATTATTACCTTGATAAAATCTAGGCCAAGTTCGAAAATGGGTCATCTGGGGTCAAAAACTAGGTCACTAGATCAAATCAAAGAAAAACCTTGTGTATGCAATAGAGGATGTATTTTTCAATTGATCTTCATGAAATTTGGTCAGAATGATAACCTTGATGAAATCTAGGCCAAGTTCGAAAATGGGTTATCTCGGGTCAAAAACTAGGTCACTAGGTCAAATCTGGCAAAAACCTTGTGTATGCGATAGAGGCTGTATTTTTCAATATTCTTCATGAATATTGGTCAGAATGATTACTTTGATGAAATCTAGGCCGAGTTTGAAAATGGGTCATCTCGGGTAAAAAACTAGGTCACTAGGTCAAATCAAAGAAAAACCTTGTGTATGCGATAGGGGCTGTATTTTTCAATTGATCTTCATGAATATTGGTCAGAATGATTGCCTTGATGAAATCTAGACCGAGTTCGAAAATGGGTCATCTGGGGTCAAAAACTAGGTCACTAGGTCAAATCAAGGAAAAACCATGTGTATGCGATAGAGGCTGTATTTTTAAATTGATCTTCATGAATCTTGATGAAATTTAGACCAAGTTCGAAAATGGGTCATCTGGAGTCAAAAACTAGGTCACTAGGTTAAATCAAAGAAAAACCTTGTGTATGCAATAGAGGCTGTATTTTTCAACTGATCTTCATGAAATTTAGCCAGAATTATTACCTTGATAAAATCTAGGCCAAGTTCGAAAATGGGTCATCTGGGGTCAAAAACTAGGTCACTAGATCAAATCGAAGAAAAACATTGTGTATGCAATAGAGGATGTATTTTTCAATTGATCTTCATGAAATTTGGTCAGAGTGATTACCTTGATGAAATCTAGGTCGAGTTTGAATATAAGTTATCTGAGGTCAAAAACTAGGTCACTAGGTCAAATTAAAGAAAAATCATGTTTATGCGATAGAGACTGTTTTTTTTAATTGATTTTTATGAAATTTGGTCAGGATGATTGGCTTAATGAAATCTAGGTCGAATTTGAATATGGGTCATCTGAGGTCAAAAACTAGGTCACTTGGTCAAATCAAAGAAAAAACTTGTGTATGTGATAGAGGCTGTATTTTTCAATTGATCTTTATGAATTTTGGTCAGAATGATTGCCTTGATAAAATCTAGGTCGAGTCTGAACATGGGTCATCTAGGGTCAAAAACTAGGTCATATCTAAGAAAATGCTTGTTTTATCGCAAGAGACCAATTTTTTGGTCCAATCTTAATGAAAATTGGTCAGAATATTTGTTTCCATGAAATCACTAGGTCAAACATGTTTTACACTGTTATGGTGTGTTTCTTAGGTGAGCGACCTAGGGCCATCTTGGCCCTCTTGTTTATAGAAAGAGACCTATTTTGCTATAGCTATAACAATTCAGTCTACCTGTTTGCTGTTGTTTTCAGGTGCAGGACTTAGTGTTGACCGGAGATGGTTCCACTTTATTCAGCTGCTCAGACTTGGTAACCCGGGACTCCGCAGATAGAAATCTAATGGCATGGGACTTCCGTACAGGAGTCGTCCTTTCTAATCAGATATACCAGGTTTGTAAGCAGTAACATCAGCATTAGTTAAACAGTCTGTGCAATTAGCACTTGTCCGGTTGTCCGGGACAAGTAATTATTGTTTTGGACAAGCAACTTCTGCAGGAATTATGAATAGAGTATAAAGGAAAGCTATTCACTTTTGCCAATACGGACAAGTAGTTTCAAATCCTAAATTCACAGACTGATTAAACTGTGGTGTTGATATTAATAGCTCTACAAGCAGGTAAATTGTTGTAGACTGAAGGAGCCATATTCGAACCACAAGTGTGATCGGACCGAATGTAATGAAGTAAAAGTTTAGAGCTTATGATTTTACAATGATTCAAAAGAATCAGATATTTGAATCAGATAACTATTTTATAAAATAAATTACTTCAGTATGAGGAGATAATTTAATCTTTGTATGTATCTAACAGAATGTGTTTCTAAATCAGACTCTGTGAGGAAGACTTAAAGGTCTTGATTTATAGAACAAAATTAATAGTTTACATTTTTTAGCTCATCTGAACTCAAGGGGTGGAGCTATTTTTCCCTTTTTGGCTGTAAAAAAAACTTTGAAAATGTTCTGTTTGAAACTGGTGACCCAATTTGAAAATATTTTTACAGCAATGTTCCTTGGGTGACCCTTCTAATTCCTTTGAGCCATTTTGATTTCTTTTAAAAACAGTTGCCAGGGACCAGGGCTAGTTTTCTCTGTATCTTTAACAGACCTTCTCTGAAGCTGGCATTTGAAATAATTGCATAGCAATGTTCCTTGTGTGACCCTCTACCAAGTTCCTTCAGATCATTTTGATTTGTATGAAAACATGGCCAGGGGACAGGGCTAGTTTTCCCTATTTGGCTATATGGAAAACCTTGAAAATCTCCTCCTCTCAAACACCTGGCCCATCTTTAAAATAATTTGACAGCAATATTCTTTGGGTGACCCTCTGCCAAATTCTTTTAAGTCATGTTGATTTGTTAAAAACATAGCTGCCTGGGATGAGGCTAGTTTTCTGTGGATGTACTGTCTCGTAGTATCACATCATCATAACCTGCCCTACTCCAGACCTCCACCACACACATCACTGGCACATATTTATTTAGTAATAACTTGAAAAAATCTTCTTGTCAGAAAACACTGAAACTGCCAAAAATGTTCAGACATGCTGTGAAACTCAGTTGAGTGATCTAGGGCCATCATTGCCATTTTGTCCCTACTTTCTTACACCTTTGGTGTAAGACAACTTTTTCCAGCACCAGAGAAAACACAGGAAAATCTTGTCTAGCATGCTAGAATAGATTATGTGACAACTGTTACATAAATGTCTGTTAAATGGTGTGAAACCTATCAAAAAATATTGCAAAGTTTCATTTTTCACAAGTATTATTAGCAGTGTTATGATCTTTGCAGATATTTGAAACATTTACATTACATTAAGAATGTTTCAATCTATGATGATAATTTATTTATTTCAGGAGAGGTTTACACTTGCACGGCTACAGTTACATCCTAGAGACAATCAGATACTTGCACAGTCGAATGGCAATTATATAGCTATTTTTTCATTACAACGTCCGTACAAGATGAACAAGCATAAACGATTTGAAGGTCACAAGGTAGTGTTCTTTTAATTATGCCTCCTGTAGACCAAGGGGGAGTGTATTGTTTTACTCATTGTCATTTGGTAGACCATTTGGTTCCTGATCAAATACTAGAAAATGTTTGGTCTTGTAGAGGTCAAACTTCATAGGATGATTGCCTGTGATTAGAAAATGACTCGTATTGTTTAGGAGGAAGTAGGTCAAAGTCACAGCAACCTTGAGACTGAAAATGGTTTCTGCTTAATAACTCAAGAATGATGTGGCCTATAGTTGTCAAACTTCATAGGTCAGTAGGTGACCCTTTTTGTATTAGGATCAGTAGGTCAAAGGTCAGTTACATTGACACTTATTACGTTGTCTGCCCAATAAGTAAAGAGTGCTTTGGCCAACAGGTCTCAGACTTCATAAGATGATTGACTGACTCAGAGCTCAAGATAAGCTTTTGGTGCAGTTGGGTATTTATCCATCACTTTTTGTTTTAACTGGGTATTGGAAATCTGCATTGGGTAAAAATAATATTATTATCACAGACAGATAACTGTCTTTGTTGAACAACAAAATATCCTTCTATTTTGTTTGTTTGTGCTGCAACAATGATTTTTCTGTGAACTCTTTTAGTATGTAATTATTGTTTACAAAGGGTCCAGATAACATTGATCAGACTGAATGGTCCTCACAGACCTATGAAATTTCTGATAAATAGCAGCCTGTTCTGCTGTAACGTATAACCAGTCTTTTGTCTAGCGTTAAAGTCTCGTACCCGTTCTATAATACAGAAAATGTGATACTCAAGCATTTTGTAATGAATTGGGTATTAGGAATTTTAATTGCGTTTCAGTACGCACACTGTTAGAATTCATTTGTGTTTTCTGCAACTTTAATTGCGTAAATACGCAGCTTATCTGGAGCTCTGTCTGTGGTCATTAGATGACCTCTTTTGTTTTGGCTGTCAGTAGGTAAAAGGTCACAGTCCTTCACAACCCTTTCTTTCTGTGTTTTGTTTTATATCTAAACATTAATAAACTGTAATAATTTGAGTTGTCACATTTGCTATAGCATACCTGTTTCACTTTGTCATTTATCTTTCCCCTCTAATGCTTCTTATGTGTCAGAAGTACTTATGAAAAGCAAAGTTAATGCTTGTGGCCCTTGAATTACTAAAAAAACTGCAAATTTTGCCTTGTCCGCTCTCTAAGTCGAACAGTTTTCATCCGATCTTCACCAAACTTGCTGACAAAGTTTGTGGGCATTATATTTCAGCCAAGTCAGATAACCACCCAAATTGCTTCAGGCATTCTTGGATTATGGCCCTTGAATTACTCGAAAAACTGCGAATTTAGCCTGGTCCGCTCTCTTGGTCAAATAGTTTTCATCCGATCTTCACCAAACTTGCTGACAATGTTTGTAGGCATAATATCTCGACCAAGTTTGATAACCACCCAAATCGCCCTAGGCACTCTTGGATTATGGCCCTCGAGTTAGGCCAAGTTTGATGACGGGTGTATATTGTGACAGTCTGGCACCTTTGTTTAGTCTCATTTAAATACATTTATCACATGTTTGATGTTATGAAATGAAGTAAAAACATGCCATATTATCAGTGTTACTCTAGTGTAATATTAAAAGAAATAAGGAATAACAGTGTTTAAGCAAAAAAAGCAGACATATGATAAAAAGAATATTGCATTATTATAATACTTTTATGTATTTCCACATTGATTTTGATAAACTTGTTTAATAAAAGGCAGGACCTCTTATTTTGTTATTTTTTATCAATTTGTTAAATTAATTAAGTATGGAAAGACACTCATGTAATATCCTCTTTATAATGTAATTTCAGTTACAAGGTTACAACATTGGTTTTGATGTTTCACCTGATGGACAGATTGTATATAGTGGAAGTGCTGATGGAAAAATCTGCTGTTATAATTATCAGTCCGGTAAATGTCTCCGGACTATCAGTACCGGACTTCCTGTTGTGATGGATATTGCTTGTCATCCCCTTCTTCCTTCAACAATAGCAATGTCCAGCTGGGATGGGACTGTTCAGGTGTGGAGATGATTAGTGTAGAAGTTGTGTTATGGAGTGATGTACACTATCTGCAGTATGTTTGCACCAGCGATATCAGAACAACGTGTTCAGCCTTGGAAGCATATTACGTTTGAAAGAAGTGCTGGGAGAAAATAATACTTATTGAAAGTAACTACTATTATTGAAATATCTGATTGTTACAGCCGAACATAAGCAAACTGCATGTATCTTTTAGCTGTGTACTCGAGTATTTAGTAATGAAAACAATCAGTTTTATGAATTATTGATGTTTTAAAATAGTTTGCTTATATATGTGTATATTTGATATTTTGTGCTCCTTTTTTCAAGCAAAGTCTAAAGAATGATCTTTATTTCTTTTCTTTCATTTGAATTTTGTTGAAAAATAAATTAAAGACACAGAGTCTTAGCAAACTGATACATTGTCAATTTCAATCTGTAATTTGATGAAAACAGTTCATTACATAGCTTCTTACTAGTCAAGATTCAAGACTCTTATGTACCTCCTCTTTCTGTGTCACTAGATTTGACCGAAGAAAGTGTGTAAACTCCTGTTAACAAGTCTGGTTCTATTTTGTTTTGTTTATAGATTTTCAGTAAAATGTTTCATTATTAGATATTGAAGATATTGATATAAATCTAGAAATTCTCAACAGATTTACTCAACTTGGCTAAGTGTATAAACTTACTATGTATGTTATATATAGTAACTACAAATGTTATATAAACTCACTACATATTTTATTTAAACTAGCTATGTATGTTAAGGGTTGCAACCACCATAAAATGTTGCCTAGGAACAGCTGTTTCTTAAAAAAACATTTAGTGTTTTTAATGGCATTACAAATCCTGTGTTTACTTGTACATATCTAATATTTTAAACCTGAAAACCTGTGTTGTTTATGCACACAAATATGTTTATTCTATGTTGTTATAGATACTATTTAGAAACTTGATATTTTCAAATAAGAAATTAAGTCATAATTTATCTTTTGTTTTACCTCCCACAAGATTCTAGTATTTTTCATTAGTTGAAAGGTTGTCACATTGTGACCCCCTATATTTCTGTGCAAGGTCAGTAGACTTTCATGTCTGGTTAGGCTAAAGAAAAGATGTTTGATAAAACAGATCTGTCAGTGTGTTTGTTAGTGACACTCCATGGAAATATGTAGGGTCAGTATGATAAATACGAGGACACGGCTAACAATTCGCCACCCATTTATTATACTGACACCACAAATTTCAATGGAGGATCACAAACAAACCCAATAATTAATATTTTACATTTTTGTACATCACTTTAAATGTACTTCCATTAACAAGAATTAAAAAGAGGATGATTTAGGATGTGTTATACCTTATCTCCATGATATTATTGGCATGCAGCAATTTGTTGAAAATGGCTATGATTATTAATTCTGCACTTGCACATCTTCCTCATAGTATCAGTGATAAACTGCCAGTTTCAGCTCAGTTGAACTTTGTCCAGGGAGAGCTATTAGTACAGGAAATATTTGAGACAGAGTTACAGACCTTGTGTAATATGATGTTGGTGGTGATATATGAGAACCATTTAAAGTTTAAAACAGATCTTTTCAGTAATAACAGAGATGAGAGTGACAGTGCACCAAAACTTTAACAACCTGAAATTCCAAGTAAAAGAGGCATTATTCATGAAATATGGGTGACTGACATACGAACGGTTATTTATATGGAGCAACTATTGTGAGCCTAAATAAAATCTACTTAGCGGAAGTAATAAAAGAAATAGAAATCAAAACTTTTAGCTTGAAATTCTAAACAAGAGCTGTCCGTAAGACAGCGCGCTCCACTATTTGGGGATTTGACAGTAAAATGAATATATGCCTGAATAAGAGACCTCTACTATAAGAGGAAGATACACCAAGGGGCATAATTCCATCAATTACACAAATTAGAGTTATTAGGATTGTTACAACAAATGCAGATGATGCTGGTAAAGATATATTTTGAGTTTCAAGTCATTATCTTATATAGTACCAAAGTTATGTCCAGAAAACAAAGTTTGTTAAAAATATTTAAGTATAAAAGGGGCATAATTTGGTCAAAAATACAAATCAGAGTTATGGGGATTGTTACCACACATGCAGATGATGGTGATAAAGATACATTTTAAGTTTCAAGTCTTTATCTTATATTGCATTAAAGTAATATCCAGAAAGCGAAGATTGCAAAAAAAGTTTAAGTACAAAAGGGGCATAATTCTGTCAAAAATACAATTAGAGTTATGGGGTATGTAACCACACATGCAGATGATGATTATAAACAATTTTTTTTTTAATTTCAAGTCATTATCTTTTAAAGTACCAAAGATATGTCTATTAATAAAGCTTTCGAAAAAATTTAACATGAAAATAATTCCAGGTATAATTCCTTTGTGACCTTGACCTTGGGTATAATGGGCCCAGCTACTGGACAATTTTATGAGAACTGACAGTAAGATATAAGCAAAAGTAACAAAGTTATGACAGAAAAACAAAGGTTGCCGAAAAACTTTAACCTTAAAAATAACCTAAGTATAAGACCTTGGTGACCTTGACCTTGGATAAAATGGGCCCAGTCCCTGTACATACTTTGTTTGCATACTGGACAATGTTTATGTGAAGTTACAGTAAGATATAAGCATAGTAACAAAAATATGACAGAAAAACAAAGGTTGCCAAAAAACTTTAACCTTAAAAATAACCCAAGAATAACACCTTGGTGACCTTGACCTTGGGTATAATGAACCCAGTCCCTACACATACTTTGTTTGCATACTGGACAATGTTTATGTGAAGTTACAGTAAGATATAAGCAATATTAACAAAGATATGACAGAAAAACAAAGGTTGCTGAAAAACTTTACACCTTAAAAATAATCTAAGTATAACAGCTTGGTGACCTTGACCTTGGGTATAATGGGCTCAGCCCCTACACATACATTGTTTGTATACTGGACAATGTTTATGTGAAGTTATAGTAAGATATAAGCAAAAGTAAGAAAGATATGACAGAAAAACAAAGGTTGCTGCAAAACTTTAACCAAGAAGGGTCACACTGACGCTGACGCCAGGGCGAGTAGTATAGCCCCCCTATTCTCTGAATAGTGGAGCTAATAAAAAGGGGTAATAATTCATGAAACATTGGTGCCAGGGTTATATACTTTGTGTCATATGATGTGTTGAAGATATGGAACAACTATCAGAACCATTATGAAATAACACAGACTTAAAGTGCTTCAGAGTAAAAAGATGACATAATTCATGAAATTTTATTGCTTTCTGGCACCAATATTTTATGAATTATGCCCCCTTTTTGCTTAGAACTATACTTATTTAGTGTTTTGATACACTTTATCTTTATCTCTCTTATTACTTAATATTTTTGACTCAGACCCAAGCTATTGTGCAATATCTTCATCCACCATTGTAGTCATTTAACACTCCAGTGACAGCTCCAACTTCCTCAGATGTGCCCAGTTTCCCTATCCAGCATCGAAATAGTGGAGTGTTTTCTTCTTTGACAGCTCTTGTTCTATAAGCTACCAATGGACAAAGTTTAATTTTAGTACGTCGGTCCAAGCTATTTAGTGTGACTGTTCAAAGAACAGGTAGAGCTATGGCACGTGCACAAAGACATAGGTGAGTGCAAAAGAACTTAAGGAAGCTGGGCGAGTCACTTATACTTGTTACGGTAACAAAAGGCATGAAAAAATGTAAACACACACAAATGCTCGTGTAAAAATGAAAACCTCATGAACACAAGAGGGCCAAGATGGCCCTAGGTCGCTCACCTGAGAAACACACCATAACATAAAATAACAGTGTAAACATGTTCGACCTAGTGATTTCATGGAAATAAATATTCTGACCAATTGTCATTAAAATTGGAGCTAAAATCTTGAGTATAAGTGAGTATTTTCTGTGATTTGACCTAGTGATCTAGTATTTGACCCCACATAAAATTTGGTCAGAATAATTGCATTGATGAAATATAGGTCAAGTTCAAATATAGGTTATCTGGGATGAAGATCAAATGAAAAATACAGCCTCTATTGCATACACAAGGTTTTTCTTTGATTTGACCTAGTGAACTAATTTTTGATCCTATATGATCCTTTTTTCAAATTGGCCTAGATTTCATCAAGGATATCATTCTGACCAAAATTCATGAAGATTAGTTGAAAAATACAGCTTCTATCACATATACAAGCTTTTTCTTTGATCTGACCTAGTGACCTACTTTTTGACCCCAAATGACCCATATTCAAACTCGATCTAGATTTCATCAAGGCAATCATTCTGACCAAAATTCATGAAGATTAATTGAAAAATACAGCCTATATGGCATACACAAGGTTTTCCTTTGATCTGACCTAGTGACCTACTTTTTGACCCAAGATGACCCATATTCAAACTTGACTTAGATTTCATCAAGGCAATCACCCTGACCAAAATTCATGAAGATTAATTGTAAAATACAGCCTCTAGCTCATACACAAGGTTTTTCTTTGATTTGACCTAGTGACCTAGTTTTTGACCCCAGCTGGCCCCTTTTGTAACTCGGCCTGGATTTTATCAAGGTTATCATTCTGACCAAAATTCATGAAGATTAATTGGAAAATACAGCCTCTATTGCATACACAAGGTTTTTCTTTGATTTGACCTAGTGACCTAGTTTTTGACCCCAGATGACCCCTTTTCAAACTCGGCCTAGATTTCATCAAGGTAATCATTCAGACCAAAATTCATGAAGATTAATTGAAAAATACAGCTTCTATCGCATACACAAGGTTTTTCTTTGATTTGACCTAGTGACCTAGTTTTTGACCCAAGATGACCCTTTTTCGAACTCGGCCTACATTTCATCAAGGTAATCATTCAGACCAAAATTCATGAAGATTAATGGAAAAATACAGCCTCTATCGCATACACAAGGTTTTTCTTTGATTTGACCTAGTGACCTACTTTTTGACCCCAAATGACTCATATTCAAACTCAAGTTTCATGAAGATCAGTTGAAAAATACAGCCTCTAGCACATACACAAGGTTTTTCTTTGATTCGACCTAATGACCTAGTTTTTGACCCCAGATGACCCCTTTTCGAACTCGGCCTAGATTTTATCAAGGTAATCATTCTGACCAAGTTTCATGAAGATCAGTTGAAAAATACAGCCTCTATCGCATACACAAGCTAAATGTTGACAGACGACAGACATCGAGCGATCAGAAAAACTCACCTGAGCAATGCTCAGGTGAGCTAAAAATAGGTATGTACATACTTGGTGCTTTGGCAGAAGGTACAGCAAATGACTCTAGTGAAAAACATTATGTAAACTTTATGAACTAGACAGCAGGCTGAAGTAAGACACAAACTAGTATTTGCAGCAAGTTTCAAGATCCACTTAGTTTTCTGAATGTGCAGTTGTTTTTCACTTTCTAAGAGCAAATCATTTTCTCAGATTGCTATTTTATGCGGTTTATAAAATTGTTATTGCAGAAGTTGTTATATAAATCATATGTATTTTTGTGCCCAGGAAGACAGATTGATTTTTGCATTATATTACTGCGATTTCCCAAATTTCACAAATTTTTGACACAACAACAAAGTATGTGTAACTTGCTCTTATTCGAGACCTCTGAAAGAAACTTGTATAGTATTTGATGCTAAGATGAACAAGAAAAAATGAGACTGACAGTGTAACATGTTTTCTTCTTTTAATAAAAAAGGAGTTTGTAAAAAAAACCAAATACAAGTCCAGCAGTTTTTATTTTGTTTTCAAATAATGTTTGAAATTTGAGGCTAAGAAATGGTGATCAACTCCGCAAAATATTTTTTTCATTTATGTATATGCCTCACCAAATTTTCTAAATGAATGAACAAAACTCCTATGATTTTCATATCTTTTATGTAATACTATATGCCTCACCAAATTTTCTAAATGTCTGAATGAACAAAACTCCTGTGATTTTCACATCTATAAAGATCTTAATAGCATTAACCTTTAACAGCTCTACTTCACAATATTTCTTTAGATAATTAATGTAACACAAGTCTATTTATTTAGTGATTCATTTAAAACATGATCTAACAGGTATTTGAAGCTTTTGCAATAACCTGTAGGAGATCAGATACTTTGTAAAAGAGAATCTATCATAGTTACATCATGTGTATCCACCACTGACGAAAGCTTGGAAGTTGTGAGACAGCAACAATATCTCAGCATTCCAGGACTTAAAAAATTGGAGTTATGCATTCTGAGGACAAATTGAAGTTTAAACCCTATTCAATCTTTGTCTCAATAAAAGCTGTCTACAAACCAAGTTTGGTGACAATAAGTCCTAAAATATAGATATTAAGCAAGAACATTTTCTGCTTTTGATAATGTCCTTCCTAAACCCAAGTGACCCCAAATACAATCCAAACCTTTTTCGTGCTTAAAGCTAAATACACACCAAGTATCTCCATTTAAGCTACCCACACACCAAGTTTCATCACTATATTTCAATCCTAACTAGAGTTGTTCAGCAAAAACTATTTTTTCTACTTCTAGTAACGGTGACCTTGACCAAGTGTCCCCCCAAGAACAATCCCAACCTTTGTCTCGATTAAAGCTATCTACACACTCAAGTTTGGTGACAATAGTATAGACACCAAGTAGAAACCATTAGGTCCTTGACCTAAGTGGCCTCTAAAAATATCCAAAGCTTTGTCCTGATAAAAGCTACCAACATGCCAAGTTTAGTGACCAATAAGTCTGTGCTAAAACAATAACTAACGATCTGTATGAAGCCATCTGCCCACCAGAAAAACAACATACCCCATACTAAAAACCAGGTTTTAAGACTCGACATCATCAATCCAATAACTAAGTCAGAAATTTTTAAATTACAGCATACATAACCTTATTTTCTTACATGGCTTGATTCCTTTCTCAGTTAAAGAAGGAAATCAATCATTGTATATTAATCTATAAACACCAGTGAGAGACCATCATGATGTAAGATGCCACATGACATGCAGTGAATATTGATCAGCATATTTTAACACAATATTTCTACAAGCATGTTAGAAGGAAAATAACCAAGGTATTCCTAAAGTTTGTTGTTTTACATACCACTGTTCTACGTTTAGATGCTCTGGTAGCTCAAATCCTTCTGGTTAAATGCCTTGGCATTTGAACTCTGAAATGTGGTATATCAACAATAAATGTAGTCCAACCCGTTGCGTAATTATCACTTTCATTTCCGCCAGGGGAGGTAACTAGAGTCACGGATTGGTACTACAATAAATGATGCAATGGCCTTGATTACCAATATTTGTTATTGCATTGAGGAAACTAAAATATAGAAGGTAGCACCGGGTTTTGTTGGTATCTGAATTGGGTCAGAATCAGTCGTGTTCAACAGTCGCTTTTCTTTCAAAGAAAACCTTTCATTCACCAATGATTGTTGAAATACAGACTGGACAGCTGTGTATAACTTCTTGTATAGCAAATCATGACAGATTTTGGCTTATCAAGAGCAACTGTATGTATATTCAATGAAATTTCTTTTAACTGCATATATTCCCAAAGATGTTACCCCTCAAAGACTTTTCCCAAGATAGTGATGTCAATTCATCATGGTAATGGGATGGTCGGTGCTCTAGTGGTAATGCGCTGGGCTGTCAATCCCGGCCCATGCACTGGAAATTTCTGAGATGCCCACAAGTGTCTCCCACCTAACCGAGAGGCCTGTGCTGATTCTGCCCAAGAAAGATGGCTTTGTGTGTATTGGTGCTATATAATGGGCACATTAAAGAACCAGACTGTCTATTCGCAAAGAGCTAGGCTAAGTTAGCTGGACAGGCCTGTATCTAAAAATGATTTCTCTATCTGTTCTGGGGACTTTATCTCACTCTGTTCCTCTGGTCAGATCGCTCTGTGTCTGTCCTAGTACAGGATGAATTTCACACCCTGTGTGGCTGTATTTGCTATATGTAAAGTGCCTTTGAACTTGTTTATCATGAAAGGGCGCTATATAAATCTGGTATGATAATAATAATGGGATAAGATATATGGCAAGAACTTTTCATAACCTTTAATAAGAATTGTACCAAACAATTTATATTCACACCTTTATACTTAATTTTACAATAATCATTCTTCATAAGATTAATAAGTAATGTTATCGTGCTCATTTATTTTACTATATCCCTCATACAGTCAAACCTGCAACCAGAGACCACCTGGCTCTGACCACAAATGTCGATTCTGATATCAATACATGTATATACATTTTATTTCAACTTGTAATTGAAGAAGATCACTTTTGGCCTCTCTCAAGGATGTTTTTTTACATGCATATTTGAGAATATTTCTTTCTTCTAATAACAGAGTTCACAGTTTCTCAACTCATTTTAATCTTTTAAATTCCGGTTGCAGTCCAAGAACCATTCGGTTAATCATTGCTTTCGGCTGGTTCCTCCGCGTATAGTCCTTTGCAAGCTTTTTTTTAAACGCTGCTGACTTCCAATAAAATGGCTTTTTACTTGGTTTACTCAGTGGTAATCTATTGTTAAAGCAATAATTCTCAAATTCAAATCCATCTTCTTTTTGGAACTCTGTGGTTTTAGCATTTTCTGATGGGGACGCCACAATAAATGGATAATTGTCTTTTTCTGCACGATACTCAACTATATGATGACCAAGTTCATCTGCAATATCTTGATGATTTCTCTACAAAAGAAAAATATAATGGAAAACCGTTGCCATACACTAAAACTGTGAAAATGTTTCATAAACTAAAATCATAAAGAAATCTGATGTAAGAAATGTATTCATCAGCAACAATGCTCAGTAAGATATATAATACACTGAGAAAACATTAAGATTTGACCTAGTGACCTTGTTCAAGACCTCAGCTAACCAAGTTTTGAACTTGACTCTGTTTTCAAAGAGACAAGCGTGATAAAGTTTTACAAAGATGATGCAGAAAATGTGATCTCTAGAGTGTTAATTAGGTTTTTCTACGATATCACCTACATTCTGACAAAGTTAAGAGTACCATTAAGACAAACATGGCCTCTAGATTGTTAACAACTTCTTTCTATGATTTGACTGAGAGACCAAGTTTTTGACTTCAGTTAACCCAACTCTGAACTTGACCTACATTTCAAGCAGGCAAACATTCTGACAAAAGACTTATGACAATCAAGAAGAAAATGTGGCCTATAGTGTGTTAACAGGTTTTTTCTTACAATCTGACCTAAGGTAATACAGGGATTTCTAAGGCGTCAAGAAATAACAATACAACAGAAGCTCTGAATGAGCTTTTTAACCAACGCTAACCTAGTTTAAGATCTCGTATAACCCAGTTTTAAATCTGACCTAGATTTTATAGGGACTAATATTCTGACAAAGTTTTTTTAAGATTAAATCTGAAATGTGGCTTCCGGAGTGTTAAAAACATTTTTCTATGATTTCACCTTGTGACCTAGCTTTTGACCTCATTTATTTTGGTTTTGTTGCCATTTTTCAACAGTGTTTCAGTTATGAAATGGCAGGCAGTTAACCTAACCAATGATCCTGGATTTTGTACCAGTACAAACCTGTTCTCTACAGGTAAATGCCAACTTCGCAACATGAAATTTTGATCATGACTTATATTTCAATGTACAAACATTCTGACATAGACTTTTGATAATCAAGTAAAAAGGGTTGCCTCTACTGAGTTTACAAGATTTTTGTATAATTTGACCTTAAGACCTCAGGAACCCAGTGTCAAACTCCACCTACATGTAGGTAAGATAAAGATAATCTTTCTTACAAAAGTTTATGAAAATGATAAGAAAAACACAAAAACATTAAGATTTTATTGACGGTAATATTCTGCCCAAGTTTCTTAAGATTCACAATTTTCACCCCTAGAGTGTCATATTGTTGATGGCACAGGATGACAGATGATGAACAAAGTGTGATCACAACAGCAAACCTTGAGCCCTTTGTGCTCAGGTGAGCTTATCAATGATCATGTTATTAACCTTTCATTTCTGGTTTGTTCCTACTGGTATTTAAGTTAACTTACTGTTCTTAGCAACCCAGTCATGAAAGCCCTAGAAAGATTGAGATAATTTCGGACATTTCCCTCAGATTTGATGTATATATCTTTGATCCCAATCAGCTGGCATAAAATCTTCAGAACATGATGACACCGTAACCCATGACCTACAAAATACAAACATTTCAGGTTAGATTAGTTTCAGAGTGTAACAATTTAATTCTGTTCTTATAGATAGCTCAAGATTTGTCAGAAAATAGCTGATAGCTAGTGTTTATTGTTAAATTCATAACTGACTATAAATAAAGATTCTTGTATCAAGGGGAGGAGGCAAAAAAGGCCTATCTTCTTGTTTACATTCAGGTACTAAATAAAGCCACTTTCACTCTCAATCATCAATTTGAAGACACTTTACGGATAGTAATCTGTAAAACACCTGGCCCTATATTCATAAAACATTTTTCAGTCTCAGCTGAGCTCAAGAATGAAATTTTGACTGTAAATTTTACTATAACTTCAAGATTAAATTCCAACTGAAACTTACCACCAAGACTGGATAGTCACTTGAATATAGAAATTATTTGAAAATCTATTTTTAAACATGCAATTTTGATATAAATGACAAATAAAGTTTCATTATCAAACTCTACTGAGTTTTTGAACTCTGAGCCTGATCAGTTTGATATTTTTTCATAACATTATATAATATGCCATGGGTTATTCTTAACACTATAAATAACATCTCAAGTTAATACAATATTTTTTGAAGAAAGAGGTTTATAACAGCATGCTATGCTGTTGGCAAAAGCAATGTTGAAAATCATTCAACCAGGAAAGAAAATGCTGACAACACATAAAATATGTCTTCCTGGTGAACCTTCCTAAAAAGTTAAGTAAGAATGCCACCAGTAGTTTTACAGATTTGTGATAGAAAGAAAGACTGATATGCAGGACAACACAGGGAGAAATAATTAGTTGAAAAGGATGTATTCTGCACATGGACATTTTTAAGAAACAAGAGAGCAATGATGTCCCTAAAGACACTTAATTGACTATGACCTTTAGAATTAAATATTTGTTATGAGTCACGACACACTGTATCCTTAAATGGAACAATTCTCTTAAGTATGAAAATCATTCATCTGAAAATATGATAGATCAGGCTCTTACAAGAATAGGGAAGTCAAGTGTAACCATTAGCACAAACATGAGAATATGTTTTTACCAAGACTGGTAAAGATCTATCAAGTAGTTTGTAAGATGAAGTTGTTTAAATGTTTACAAGGCAAATGTAATGGCCGGCAAAATTGAGAAATAATTTATAGCAAAAGAGTGTTTTAACACTTATTTATGCACGATGGGCGGTTATACGTCGGGTGTAATAATTTCATGAGGGCGAAGCCCGAGTGAAATTATTTGTACGACGTATTACCGCAACAAAAACATTGACGTCACTGCACGTTAACGTGATGTCATTCTAGCGTAATAGTGTTTTAACAGAGAAAAGCATATTAGAATACTGCATACAGCACTACACATTTGAAATTTTTATGAAGAACCCATCTTCAAAATGTGGTGCATGGTTTATGTTGGATCAAAAGAAAACTGGGTTATAACATATTAAAGTAAAAGGTTAATCTGTAGCATTTGAACTGATGAAATTTTAGTGTCATCGATGAATTCTGGTGGTTATATTTCAATACCTGGTGCAGTACAGCTCAGAAATCTGAACAGTGTATGAACATCTCTGAAGATTAGCTAGTGCTCTCAATCAGAACTTTTACATCTGACTGGTAGTTTCTCAGCACATATTTGAAACTGACCAATGGCATGTTTGCACTTTGAGACTGGTCCACAAGCTGAGTTTTATAAACTTGAAACTAAGATAGGCTTGCTTGTTTAATGAAAGTTATAGAACAAAATTACCTTTAGGTGCTTGGTATACTATCACTGATGTGGCATGAAATTTCTCAGCAAAGTTGTGCATGGCTGTAATGATAAATATTTATCAAACTTAAGACTTTCTTAGGTAAAAAAAGCAATCAAAATAGACACAACTCCCTCAAACTCTACACCTTGTTCTTTTTTTTTTCATTCCTGTCATATTTTGACAGATTTGAATGAAAATTGTACTTTGTTTGTTTCAAGTCAACAAATGGAAGCTTTGCTTCATGCAGAAGGATGACCTAGGTTCCCTTCTGGGTATTATTATAGGCGCAGGCAGGAACTTAAGTAGAATCACCAAGCTTCCACAAGCCAGCTAGATACTTCCTAACATGGAAGAACTCTACACCTCGAGTGAGGTTTCGAACCTTCAGCTATGGCAGGCAAGTGGTTTGAAATCAGAAACCTAAACCAATCAGCCAGAGGCCCTTATTATTTCAATGAAACTAAGAAACCTCTGTCTGTGTCAAAGCAACTAAAAAACTTAGTGTGTTTCAAAACAACTAAGAAACTTTTGTCTGTTTCAAAGCAACAAACAAACTTTTATGCATTTTGATACAACTTAGATACATTTCATCAGTTTCGCAGGTCATTACCCTTTGTGGGTTTTGTGACTGTGACTTCTACTATGAAAAGTTCTCTGACTAAATGTTAATATATAATGTAAATCTACAGCTATATAAACTTTAGGAACTTACGTGTATGACCATCATATATATCAATATAGACCAACTTCTGGGTTGCTTTATTTTTTGCCTGTAAGGAAAAAACAGACCTCTACTAGTACATTATGTATCATATAAATTTAAAAATACATTTTTGTTGAACTTTGGTGGTTCAGTTAAAGACTGTTATCTCTGGTGCATTGAGACAAGCATAAACCACATATTAATGGGGTGGGGCATATGGTATTATACTAGGAGAAAGTATCAAGAAACTCAAGGAATTAAAAGAGGTACTGTGAAATCATTAATATTCGTGGGGGACTAATTTTCGTGGATTTTGTGGTTGAGTCAATCCACGAAATTAAATCGCAACGAACAAGTAAATTACCATTCATTTTATGTTCAAAACTTGAAATCCATGAATTCACAACCCCACGAAATTGCAGTTTTGACCAAAACCACAAAATTTTATGCCCACGAAATTAAATGATTTTACAGTAATCTTTTTTCTAAATTATTTTGTTTATTGTTGGAGAAGGGGTTGGGATGAGAATGGGGATTTGGGTAATGTAGGGTAGGTGGTTTCTATCAATGAGTTTCAGAAAATCCTACACAGTCAAAATCTGATCTTTACAACATGTAGACAAAACAGCAGAGGTGGTGCCCAAAATTTTGTCTGATATTGCTTCCTGTTGATAGCAGAGTACCTGAATTTCATAATGATTTTTATATACCTTGGAAGCAGAATGTATTACTACATGACACTTACCATGCTGGAAATGATTTATTCTGCCTTACATGCAGTCTGATCAAGATCTGCACTGTTTGCCTTTCAGTCAGTATCTTTTTTGGTAAGCAACCCTTTTAACAGTTAATGGTATTGTCCAAATTGAAAGATGGACAAAATTCATTATTGAAATTTAACAGGGTAAGGGTTAAATTTGTACTATATGACCTGTCTATATTCAACAAAGGTATATAGCAATTATAAGTGAAACAATTCAAAATGAATCTGTGGAAATGATTTTCTAATGTCATACCGGTATCATAAAACAATAGTAAAACTGACAGGCAAGTCATTCAGTAAATGTTTATCATTTGATCACCGGCAGCAGGAGGACTTCGAGCAGTATCCATGAATTGTTCCCTCTCCATCTTAAGCAGTTTTTACCAAATGTTTACCCAGCTTGGTCAGAATTTTGTTTTAGCATAATATCTTGACTAAGATCTATATCCAGCTGGATAGCCCCAGTTGCTCTCAAGTTAGAGCCTTTGAATCTTAAAAATTACAGGAAATTGACAGTGTCCACTCTCTTGTCATAGAGAAAAATATTTTGACAAAGTTTTATTGAGATCAGGTAGAAAATGTGACCTCTAAAATGTTTACAAATTTTTTCTTTGATCTGAACTAGTGACCTACCTTTTGAACAAAGATGACCCAGTTTCAACACTTATCTGCATTTTTACAGACAGAAATATTCTGACCAAGTTTCATTAAGACTGGAAAAAATCTGTGACCTCTACTGACAAGAGTAAAATAGTTAATGACAGATGATCAATAAGGGACACAGGGGTATAACAATAGCTCACCTTGAGTACTTTGTGCAGAAGTGAGCTAAAAATGAACAAAAGTAACTAGATGATACTGACAGTTGATATCTTTTGGAAATGTAAAGTATACTCACCGAATTTATTGCAGCACCTAGATGGGAGCCTCTACCAAGAGAAATACCTGCAATTGTAACAGGAGATCATGACAGCCCTACATTGCTGATCTAAGTTACAACTACAACAAATAACAATTTTAGAAAAGAGTAATTCAAAAAATATTTCTGCCTAATAACTTTAAACAAGAGGGTCATGATGGCCCTATACATTGCTCACCAGAGTTGATCTAGCCTATTGACCTAGTTTTTGACCCCACATGACCCAGAGTTGAACTTGACCTAAAGATCATCAAGACAAACATTCCGACTTAATTTCATAAAGATTTGATTACAACTGTGGCCTCTAGAGTGTTCACAAGCTTTCCCTTTGATTTGACTGATGACCTAGTTTTTGACCCCACATGACCCAGATTCGAACTTGACCTATAGATTATCAAAACAAACATTCTGACTAATACTCATGAGTTTCAAACTTAAATTGTGGTCTCTAGAGTGTTGAAAAGATTTTCCTTTGATCTGGCCTAGTGACCTAGTTTTTGACCCCACATGACCCAGATTCAAATTTGACCTAGAAATGATTAAGACAAACATTCTGACTAAGTTTCAAAAAGATTGAGTCACAAATGTGGCCTTTAAAGTGTTCACAAGCTTTTCCTTTGATTTGACCAGGTGACCTAGTTTTTGATCCCACATGACCCATTTTCAAACTTGACCTAGAAACTATCAAGCCAAACTTTCTGACTAAGTTTCATAAATATTGGGTCACAACTGTGGCCTCTAAAGTGTTCACAAGCTTTTCCTTTGATTGACCAGGTGACTTAGTTTTTAATCCAACATGACCCAGTTTCGAACTTGACCTAGAAATCATCAAGACTAACATTCTGACCAAGTTTCATAAAGATTGGGTCACAAATGTGGCCTCTAGTGTGTTCACAAGCTTTTCCATTGATCTGACCTACCGACCTAGTTTTTGACCCAACATGATCCAGATTCAAACTTGACCTAGAGATCATCAATACTAACATTCTGATCAAGTTTCATAAAGACAGGGTCACAAATGTGGTCTCTGGAGTGTTCACAAGCTATTCCTTTGATCTGATTTACTGACCTAGTTTTTGACCCCACATGACCTAGTTTTGAACTTGACCTAGAGATCATCAAGACTAATATTCTGACCAAGTTTCATAATGATTAGGTCAAAAATGCGACCACTAGAGTGTTCACAAGCTTTTCCTTTGATGTGACCTACAGATCAAGTTTTTGATCCCACATTACCCAGTTTCGAACCTGATCTAGAGATCATCAAGACTAATATTCTGACCGAGTTTCATAAAGATTAGGTCAAAAATGTGGTCTCTAGAGTGTTCACAAGCTTTTCCTTTGATCTGACCTACTGACCTAGTTTTTGGCCCCACATGACCCAGTTTCAACCTTGATCTAGAGATCATCAAGATCAACATTCTGATCAAGTTTCATAAAGATTGGGTCAAAAATGTGGCCTCTAGAGTGTTCACAAGCTTTTCCTTTTTTCCTTTGATCTGGCCTACTGACCTAGTTTTATACCCACATGACCCAGTTTCGAACTTGACCTAGAGATCATCAAGACAAACATTCTGACCAAGTTTCATAAAGATTGGTCACAAGTGTGGCCTCTAGACTGTTCACAAGCTTTTCCTTTGATCTGGCCTACTGACCTAGTTTTTGAACCCACATGACTCAGTTTCAAACCTGAACTAGAGATCATCAAGACAAACATTCTGACCAAGTTTCATAAAGATTGGGTCACAAATTTGGCCTCTAGAGTGTTCACAAGCTTTTCCTTTGATCTGGCCTACTGACCTAGTTTTTCAACTAACATGTCCCAGTTTCAAACTTGACCTAGAGATCATCAAGACTAATATTCTGACCAAGTTTCATTAAGATTGGGTCACAAATGTGGCCTCTAGAGTGTTCACAAGGCAAATGTTGATGCACGACACACTGACACACGAAGGACAGTGACGGGACACAACAGCTCACCTTGAGCAGTTTGTGCTCTGGTGAGCTAAAAATGGATATACATTAGGGGTCTAGACAATGTCTTTTTTTTTTTTAAATTTTAGAATCCAGCAGCCATGTTATTTGACATATTATGTATGAAACTATTTCAGAATCAAAACAGCAGTTTCAAGTTTCATAAATTGTCAAATGGTTGTTTGTGCAGATGAAAGTTAGATAAACTGCAGTTTTTCATAAGAGGTCACCCTGACCTCTATGTGCTCAGGTTAGCTGAACAAGAGCTGTCCATAAGACAGCCTGTTCTTGACCATACAAATTGTTGTCCCAGAAACAGGAATATTACCCTAAATGTTAAAATATCTATAGAGTTTTAATCCAGTATCTTCATTAGTTTTGGAAATACAGTAGACATTGTATTAAGAGACCACCCAAGGGACTGATAAGAAGTGGTCTCTTAATGGAGTGGTCTCTTAATGAATTTCAGTCAGATGAAAAGAAAAGTTATTTTCAACTGTTAATGTAACTGTTTTTATTATGAACATATATGTTTGCTTTAAAAATCTGTTTTAACATCGTGAACACTTTTCCAAGTCCACAAACCGTGAAAATTATGGCTAGATTCAGTAGATTGTTTGTCAGTTCGACTGATACAAAGGTTAATTGCATTCAGTTACGTGCAAAACGTACTCGCTAAATACACATATGAAGAAATGCTATGTAGAAATTTGGCACCCAGTCGCTTAATAGATACTTTTGTCGAATATTTTACCTGTCGGGACTACATTTATGTGGTCGCTAGTCGCTTAATAAAAAAGTCGTTTAATGGAATGAATTTATGTACTGAAAACCTTTGGGAGGGATTTTGACTGGTCGTTTAATACAAAAATCGCTTAATAGAGGTGGTCGCAAGTAAGATGTTGACTGCAGTAACTTGTATGCAAAACTTTAACCAGGAATTTCTGATTCCAAAAGGGGGCATAATTTGGCCAAAATGCATGTCAGAGTTATGGGACTTGAAGCTATCACCTAATTTATTAACCATAAAAGACACATGTGAAGTTTCAATTCAATATCTGCATTAGTTTTGGAGACAGTAACTTGCACACAAAACTTTAACCAGGATTTTCCAAGCCCAAAAGGGGCCATAATTTGTCCAAAATACAAGTCAGAGTTATGGGACTTTACACAGTGAGGTTGGTAATTGACCTAGAAAAAGAAAAAAAAAGGCTCAAAGCTATCATGTCTTTAAGTAACAGCTATATGTACTTGCACGCAAAACTTTAACCAGGATTTTCTTAGTCTAAAAAGGGGCATAATTTGGTCAAAATGCATGTCGGAGTTATGGGACTTGATGCTATCACCTAGATTTATAACCCTGAAGATACCTGTGAAGTTTCAATTCAATATCTGCATTAGTTAAGGAGAAAGAAACTTGTATGTAAAACCTAAACCAGGATTTTCTAAGTTGAAAAGGGCGCATAATTTGGCCAAAATACATGTCAGAGATATGGGACTTGACTAGTGAGGTTGGTAATTGATCTAGAAAAAGAAAAAAAATAAGTTTCAAAGCTATATGCCTTTAAATGATAGCCATATGTACTTGAATGCAAAACTTTAACCAAGGTGTGACGCCGACGCCAGGGTGAGTAGAATAGCTAGACTGTTCTTCGAATAGTCACAGGTCCATGCCAAGATGCACAGACCAACTTTGGTGAAATGATAACATTAGTTTCAGAGCAGAAGATGTTTAACTGTGGTGGCAAGAAAATGGAAGCAGGAGCATTCACCTTTCTGAACCCTTGGTTTAGGTGAGCCAAAAATGATGTAAATATTCTCAATATTGCTCTATACCTAGGTACAAAGTTTCATGAAAACCTCTCTTGTTCTTTTAAAATAATTGCAGGATCCACTTTTGTCATATTTTTTACTTGTTCCACTCACCAATTTTAAATCGAAAAACTATAAGGATCTTATATGACTCCCTGTGTAAGAAAGGGTTTTCCCAAACCCAAGGGGAAGGGTGGAACTGAAAACCTAGCGCCAGCAAGGTTTTTTATCAACACTGTCCCAAGGGTTGGAAAAGCACCTGCCTTACTCATTTAGTCATGTTAGATTATTTTTCGTGCCAACTGTTGATATTACAAAGATATAATTTCAAAGATATTATAACAAAAAATCGCTCAAGCACTATTATGTCATAATAGGACATGAAACCATGATGTTAGTATGTGCACATGTAGCTTACCTTTTTCCTGGGGAAAAGGTAAGGTGATCTCCTACTGGTATAACATTGTCTTTCCCAGCTAGGTAGGCAAGAAACTTTTGTCAATACAAGGTAAAGAAAACCTACCAAATAATCCTTTTCTGTTACCAATCGCAACAAGAACTGAGGCACTTCTTATGTTTCCTTGACTTGCTGTTACAGTTGATACTGTTTTAGTCTGAAAAGCAAGAGGAGTATGTGACAAGAGGTCCATGATGGCCCTTGACATCCAACCAGAGTCCCACTGGCAACCAGCTGTCTGTTCTCACTAATCAACTTTAGCATTTACAATTTTGGCAGAGATTCACTAAAGGAGCTACTTAAACTATTCTTAAATGGAACAAGCATTTTCAAACTAGAAGATTTTGTAAGTGTCCACTATTTATATATAGAGAAAATGAACACTGATCTTGGTGGCAATGTTTGATGATGTGTGGCAATTTAAACATCTTTTTATCATGTTTACCAAAGAAACAATCTTCCAATATTTTACTGAAATCTTACCAGCAGTGTCCAACAAGAAGATTTTCAATGTATCTATCCCAACATACTGAGAAAAAGAGCCTCTGACCCTGGTGGTCATAACTTTTAAAACAAGCAATATACGCCAAAAGGTATGACCTTTGACCCCTGTGACCTTGACCTTGTAGCTAGGCATCCAGAACATGCCCTCTGCACATTGTCTCGATGTAGTGAACATTTGTGTCAAGTTTCTTCGAAATCCTTCAAGGGGTTCGAGTTACAGAGCGATGGTCTTTGACCCTTAAGTGTGACCTTTACCTTGAAGCGACACATCCAGAACACACACTCTGCTCATTACCTAAATGTAGGGATGGGAACGAATATTCGAATATTTGAAAATTGGTCGAATATTCGAATATGGAAATCAAATTCGAATATTCGTAAATTATTGTATATATTTTTTTCAAAATAAGTATGATCATTGATTTTGGGCAATATGAGCATGCTAATTCTACAAAATAAAACCTTTTATTTTATCGTGTATCAAAAGATGTCCAATTAACAACAAAATAGCAATGCATATTTGGCAGGGGCCATCGTTAAGGATTAACAGTTTGCAGCAGGCGTCAATGTGTCAGATGCATGTCAAAAGATGTCCAATTAACAAGAAAATTGCAATGCATAATTACCTGGGGTCATCGCTATGGATTAACAGTTTGTATTAGGCGTAAATGTGATATCTTTTTATCTTTTGTTCATTTTTATTGGCGCCTGTTTTATGCAACAAATTGTAGATTTTTTTTTCGAAAACAATACCAAACTTGTAGACATTGTCGATCTTTTCACAATATTTTGTACGACGTTTCAGACCATCCACAGAATCGGTTTTCATCCGCAATCGGCCGTATTCGAATTAAATTCGAAGTACTTTATAATAAAATCAAGAAATAACATATGATTGATGTGTAAGTTCATGTTAAAGGAGGTTTAAGTCTGCCTTACTTGCTTTTTACACCACAATCTTTACACGCCGATTGAAAATTTTCAAAATGGCAGCGGTAATACAACAGCGCGTCACGTGTTTAAATGGGATGACCTGCTATTTCTAGATAAAATTGCGACGGTCTATTAAGTAAATGATAATCGTTTTTGAGTTTTTGTATCATTTTGAAGCTAAAACACTGAATTAGTTAAATATGTTCATGATTATACTGACAGAATCGTGAAATAAAACACTAGGATCGGCAGGTTATGCTAGGTAGGATCAGGTTACCCGAAACAAACAGTTTTTGGCCTTATTACATACAATGATCCACGCTTTAAACAAATGAATACGTTGTGTATATGCCAATCACTTAATAAGAATTTAAAGCTTCCATTAAAACAAACTGAATATTCGAATATATTCGAATATGGTAAACCGAATATTCGAATATTGATTTCAGTATTCGTTCCCATCCCTATCTAAATGCCATGAACATTAGAGCCAAGTTTCTTTACAATCCTTCAAGCAGGTCAAGAGTTACAGAGTGGACATGAAACACACTCATATGACCTTTGACCCCTAAGTGTGACCTTGAAGCAAGCCATCCAGAACATGTGCTCTGCATGTCATCCCAATGTGGTAAACATCTGTGTCAAGTTTCTTTGAAATCCTTCAAGGGGTTCAAGAGTTACAGAGCGGACACGAAATTGCTAACGGACGGACAGACTGACACCAGGGGTATAACATAATATGTCCCTTCGGGCGTATAACAAGAGCTCATAGAACATGAAATGCTCCCGTTGATGCATTCAGTATCTGCTCAAGGAACAAATTATTTGGTCACTGTGAACTGGATGTTTGATGTACTGAAAATCAATAATTATAGGTCATTTACCAGTCAAAAGTGACCTCTATATCAAATGTGATCTTAGACCAAAGCATCTCTAGTTAATTGGCAAAACAACTTCTGGGTCAATGTGACCCTGACCTTTGACCTACTGATCTCAAAATCAATAGGGGTCATCTGCTGGTCATGATCAACATTTTTTCACACTAAAATTCACTTACCTCTAAGACGTATGTGTCAAAGTCGGAAAAATCATCTGTAAAAGAAAGAAAAGTAAGCTGAAACAGTATGACTTTTTAAATTTTTTTTTAAATAATGTTACTTAATATCTAAGAAACTGAACCAGAGACAGATTTAAAAGTACTCAGGATGGCAGTACCATTTTTAGTCTATCTTGCAGATAAAATGAAGTTTACAAAGGCAGTCAGGTAATATCAGACTCCTATGAACAACTGCTCTAAAGCATTAGTCATTCTTGTAATCTGAATTGCTCTTACAGTTGTTCTGCACATTCGGATAAAAAAATTCTACAATGTAGAATTTGATTAAACCCTGATGAATATACTTGGGCAAAAAAGGGTTGTGTGCTTGATTTTATGCTAGACTGATTTGCAAAATTTGGACCTCACACAAATTTTGCAAACAGATATTTTTTAACAATAGATTCCAATGAAACTTCTCACAGTCGTAAATGAACATATGACCCTTAATTATGATGAAACAAAATGTGTAGGTGAGTCTGCTTGTTTTAAGATAATTGCCCATAATTAAAGAGATTCCCACATTTCACAATATTTGGAATTATTTAGCGTATCAAATGAGCCTCGCCGTGAGAAAACTAACATAGTGCGTTTGCGACCAACATGGATCCAGACCAGCCTGCGCATCCATGCAGTCTGGTCAGGATCCATGCTGTTCACTTTCAAAGCCTGTTGCAATTAGAGAAACCGTTAGTGAACAGCATGGATCCTGACCAGACTGTGCAGATGCGCAGGCTGGTCTGGATCCATGCTGGTCGCAAAGCCACTATGTTGGTTTCCTCATGGCGCAGCTCAAATATTTTAATATCGTATTTTATTTTTAGATCTAATGATAGAAACGTTGCCGTTTTAATAAATTTATACACATTTACCATTAATTCATACCATGATTTTCATTTCCACATGCCAAGTTCAGGATATATTCTAAGCTATACAGATAAATGATGTTACACCAATACTTCTGGTTTATTAAACATGCAGAACTACCTTAAACTAACAAGAGATCACAGAGTGATCTTGGCGCCCACCAATGTGCCATTTTTGAGTGTTCCAAATTTCAAGACTTACTGACTAGCTCAAGGTCAAATTTCATTTCCGTACACAACACTGTGCAATGGTCCAAATTCGAAAGCTGTAGCCGGAGTAATGTGAAAGTAGGTCACTAGATCAATTTCAAGGACAAAGTTCTTTGTACACAAAACTTTGCATGTGCAACAAGTTTGAAGGCTGTAGTTTGAGAAATTTGGAAGTAGGTCACTAGGTCAATCTTAAGGTCAAAGTTTATTTCGGTACACAAAACTATGCAAGTGGTCCATTTGAAGGCTGTAGCTTGAGAAATGTGAAAGTTGGTCACTAGGTCAAAATCAAGGTCAAATTACACTTCAGAACACAAATCTATGCATGTGGTCCAAATTTAAAGCCTGTACCTTCAAAAATGTGAAAGTAGGTCAATGTCAAGGTCAAAGTTTGTTTCGAAATTTAAAGCCTGTAGCTACAGAAATGTGAAAGTAGGTCACTAGGTCAATCTTAAGGTCAAAGTTCATTTCGGTACACAAAACTATGCAAGTTGTCCAAATTTGAAGGCTGTAGCTTGAGAAATGTGAAAGTAGGTCACTAGGTCAAAATCAAGGTCAAATTTTATTTCGGAACACAGAACTATGCATGTGGTCCAAATTTGAAGCCTGTACCTTCAAAAATTTGAAAGTAGGTCACTAGGTCAATGTAAAGGTCAATGTTTGTTTCGGTATACAAAACTATGCATGTGGTCCAAATTTGAAGGCTGTAGCTTGAGAAATGTGAAAGTAGGTCACTAGGTCAAAATAAATGTCAAATTTCATTTCAAAACATGAAACTATGCATGTGGTCTAAATTTGAAGCCTGTACCTTCAAAAATGTGAAAGTAGGTCACCAGGTCAATGTCAAGGTCAAAGTTTTTTTCAGTGCACAAAACTATGCACGTGGTCCAAATTTGAAGGCTGTAGCTACAGAAATGTGAAAGTAGGTCACTAGGTCAAAATCAAGGTCAACTCATGTCAAGGTTCATCTTGCCACTCAAAACCATACATGTGGTCCAAATCTGAATGTTGTAGGTTATTGACAAGAAGATTTTAAAAGCTTTTCCCTATACAAGTCTATATGAACCATGTGACCCCCAGGGCGGGGCCATATTTGACCCTAAGGGGATAATTTGAATAAACTTGGTAGAGAACCACTACATTAACAAGAGATCACAGAGTGATCTTGGCGCCCACCAATGTGCCATTTTTGAGTGTTCCAAATTTCAAGACTTACTGACTAGCTCAAGGTCAAATTTCATTTCCGTACGAAACACTGTGCATGTAGTCCAAATTCGAAAGCTGTAGCTTGAGAATTGTGAAAGTAGGTCACTAGATCAATCTTAAGGTCAAAGTTTAATTCGGTACACAAAACTATGCAAGTGGTGCAAATTTGAAGGCTCAGCTTGAGAAATGTGTAAGTAGGTCACTAGGTCAAAATCAAGGGTCAAATTCACTTCAGAACACAAATCTATGCATGTGGTCCAAATCTGAAGCCTGTACCTTCAAAAATGTGAAAGTAGGTCATTAGGTCAATGTCAAGGTCAAAGTTTGTTTCGGTACACAATCCTATGCATTTGGTCTAAATTTGAAGCCTGCAGCTACAGAAATGTGAAAGTAGGTCACTAGGTCAATCTTAAGGTCAAAGTTCATTTCAGTACACAAAACTATGCATGTGGTCCAAATTTGAAGGCTGTAGCTTGAGAAATTTGAAAGTAGGTCACTAGGTCAAATCAAGGTCAAATTTTATTTCAGAATACAGAACTATGCATGTGGTCCAAATCTGAAGCTTGTACCTTCAAAAATGTGAAAGTAGGTCACTAGGTCAATGTAAAGGTCAAAGTTTGTTTCGGTACATAAAACCATGCATGTGGTCCAAATTTGAAGGTTGTAGCTTGAGAAATGAGAAAGTAGGTCACTGGGTCAAAATCAAGGTCAAATTTCATTTCGGAACACAAAACTATGTATGTGGTCCAAATTTGAAGAATGTACCTTCAAAAATGTGAAAGTAGGTCACTAGGTCAAAATCAATGTCAAATTTCATTTTGAAACACGGAACTATGCATATGGTCCAAATTTGATACCTGTACCTTCAAAAATGTGAAAGTAGGTCACTAGGTCAAAATCAAGGTCAAAGTTTTTTCAAGTGCACAAAACTATGCACGTGGTCCAAATTTGAAGGCTGTAGCTACAGAAATGTGGAAGTAGGTCACCAGGTCAAAATCAAGGTCAACTCATGTCAAGGTTCATCTTGCCACTCAAAAATATACATGTGGTCCAAATTTGAATGTTGTAGTTATTGACAAGAAGATTTTGAAAGCTTTTCCCTATATAAGTCTATATGAACCATGTGACCCCCAGGGCGGGCCATATTTGACCCTAGGGGGATAATTTGAACAAACTTGGTAGAGAACCACTAGATGATGCTACATTACAAGTATCAAAGCCCTAGGCTTTGTGGTTTGGACAAAAAGATTTTCAAAGTTTGTCCCTATATATGTCTATGTAAACCATATGACCCCCAGGGTGGGGCCATATTTGACCCTAGGGGGATAATTTGAACAATCTTAGTTGAAGACTACTAGATGATGTCACATACAAAATATCAAAGCCCTAGGCCCTGTGGTTTTGGACAAGAGGTTTTTAAAAGTTTTTCCCTACATAAGTCTATATAAACCATGTGACCCCCAGGGCGGGGCCATATTTGACCCCAGAGAAATAATTTGAATCATCTTGGTAGAGGACCACTAGATAATGCTTCATACCAAATATCAAAGCCCTAGGCTCTGTTGTTTTGGACAAGAAGGTTGTCAAAGCTTTTCCCTCTATAAATCTAAGTAAATTATAGAAATAAACAAAGGGCCATAACTCACTCATAAATTGTTGAACCAGTCTGATTTTCAGGGGGACACAACTAGGGTACCAATACATCATTCTTACAAAGTTTGGTCAAAATCCCCCCAGTAGTTTCTGAAGAGATGCGATAACGAGAAATTGTTAACGGACGGACGGACGGACGGACTGACGGACGGATGGAATGACGGACGGACGGACCACGGACGCAGAGTGATTTTAATAGCCCACCATCTGATGATGGTGGGCTAAAAATGCCAAAGCCCTAGTCTTTGTGGTTTGGACCAGAAAATTTTCAAAGTTTTTCCCTATATAAGTCTATGTAAACCATGTGACCCCCGGGGCGGGGTCATATTTGACCCTAGGGGGATAATTTGAACAATCTTAGCAGAAGACCACTAAATGATGTCACAAACAAAATATCAAAGCCCTAGGCCCTGTGGTTTTTAACAAGAGGTTTTTCAAAGTTTTTCCATATACAAGTCTATATAAACCATGTGACCCCCGGGGCGGGGCCATATTAGACCCAAGGGAAAAAATTTGAATCATCTTGGTAGAGGACCACTAGATGATGCTTCATACCAAATATCAAAGCCCTAGGCTCTGTGGTTTTGGACAAGAATATTTTCAAAGTTTTTCCCTATATAAATCTATGTAAATTATAGAAATAAACAAAGGGCCATAACTCATTCAAAAATTGTTGAACCAGTCTGATTTTCAGGGGGACACAACTAGGGTACCAATATATCATTCTGACAAAGTTTGGTCAAAATCCCCCTGGTAGTTTCTGAGGAGATGCGATAACGAGAAATTGTTAACGGAAGGACGGACGGAATGACGGACGGACGGAAGGACGACGGACCACGGACGCAGAGTGATTTGAATAGCCCACCATCTGATGATGGTGGGCTAAAAACATTTAAATTTTACGCAATAAGCAGCTCACTCACAGCCGTCAATTGGTTCTGGTGGACTTATTTTTTTCCCTGGCATCTTATTTCCACTGAAACCTTTGTCCAAAATATCTATTTTCTGTGTAACCTTTTTCTTCTGAATTTTACTTCCTTCTTCCGCGGTTCCTTCATCTGTCACTTCTGTTTTGCGTACTCCGAGATCAGTTGCCTTTTCGTCCCCAGTAATACGTGAAGACAAACCAGGGAAGACAAGACCAGTTTTACCTGGAAAGGTACGAGTAAATCAAGAAATTGTTACAGGTTTATTTTTTACCACTGATAACCAGTAGCATGTGTTTATTGTTAATACTGTCGTAATAATTAAGCGCACGGAATGAAACAAAAACACCACTTGCAGACCAAGTTAAACAGGTCCGTAATTTAGACAAAATCCAAGAGATTTTTGGTTCTTGGCCTTCTTACTCAACGTATGATTATAAACAAGTGTACAAAGTTTCCAAGTTACAGCTCTCACACTATTTAAGGAAACAATTTCAATTGCAAATAGATTTATGTTCATAGGACACTGGTGGCCCATATTCCTGTCTCTGTGTGGTCACATGTTACTTTTTGACAGTGCAAGACTAAGTAAAGTTTCATATTATCTTTGGCTGGCGGTACAAGTCTTTTATTGGGAGTATAGCAATAGCTCTTGTGAAATGCCGAGTGTATAGCAATAGCTCTTGTGAAATGCCGAGTGTATAGCAATAGCTCTTGTGAAATGCCGAGTGTATAGCAATAGCTCTTGTGAAATGCGGTGTATAGCAATAGCTCTTGTGAAATGCCGAGTGTATAGCAATAGCTCTTGTGAAATGCCGTGTATAGCAATAGCTCTTGTGAAATGCTGAGTGTATAGCAATAGCTCTTGTGAAATGCCGAGTGTATAGCAATAGCTCTTGTGAAATGCCGTGTATAGCAATAGCTCTTGTGACATGCTGAGGTTTTTTTGTGACATACTGTCTGAGGGTATAGAAACAGCTCTTGTGACGTGCTAAGGGTATAGCAATAGCTCCTGTGACATGAAGAGGGTATAGCAATAGCTCCTGTGACGTGCTGAGTGTATAGCAATAGCTCTTGTGACACACTATGGGTATAGCAATTGCTCTTGTGACATGCTTGGGGTATAGCCATAGCTCTTGTGATCTCCTGAGGGTATAGAAATAACTCTTGTGACATGCTGGGGGTATAGCCATAGCTCTTGTGACCTGCTGAGGGCTTAGCAATAGTTCTTGTGACACACTAGTGGTACAGAAATAGCTCTCGAGACATGCTTTGGGGTATAACAACAGCTCTTGTGACATTTTACATAGCAAGCTAAGAACAAGGAGCTGCATTCAATAAACGCTTGATGCCCCCGGTAGCATCCTTGTCGATACGAAGCAACCTAAGTCCAAAACGAGGTCAAGGACAAACTGAGGTCAGGTGATGTTTGACAATGAGGAATGGTCACATGTTACATCTGTATTAGTATCAATTCATTCTTGTAAGCGGTATTAATGCTAGACGAAACGGTCCCATTTGGTTAACCAAGAGATGGCCCATATAAAGCAACCTAAGTCCAAAATGAGGTCAAGGTCAAGGTCAAACTGAGGTCAGGTGATGTTTGAAGATGAGGAATGTTCACAGGTTACATCTGCATTAGTATCAAGTCATTCTAGAAAGGGGTATTGATGCTAGACGAAACGGTCCCATTTGGTTAACCAAGAGATGGCCCATATAAAGCAACCTAAGTCCAAAATGAGGTCAAGGTCAAGGTCAAACTGAGGTCAGGTGATGTCTGAAGATGAGGAATGTTCACAGGTTACATCTGCATTAGTATCAAGTCATTCTAGCAAGGTGTATTGATGCTAGACAAAACAGTCCCATTTGGTTAACCTTGTACGGAAGGACTAACGGACGGACAGGACGATCACTATATGCCTCCCGCATCAGTAGATGCCGGGGGCATAAAAACATTCATGATGAATCCTTTGATTACACGTAGTATCACAATTTGTCTGATAATACTTTTTTATAAATTGTTCTTTAGTGTACGCAGCAGTGTGGTCTACCCACGTGAATTTTTAAGAACTAGAAATGTGTCCATGCCCCCACTACATGACAAAGGACACCTGCACATGCTGACCAACATTCCTGTACACTTTGGTGACTCTAGGTCAAATACTTTTGGAGCTATGCGCAACACAACATTAAAATGACCAATTTTTAACTAAGTCAGGGGCCATAACTCCTACAAGACTGAATGAATCTGGACGCAAAACCCCAGGTGCACAGCTGCACATGCTGACCAACATTCCTGTAAACTTTGGGGACTCTAGGTCAAATACTTTTGGAGCTACGTGCGACACAACATTAAAATGACCAATTTTTTACTAAGTAAGGGGACATAACTCCTACACGATTGAATGAATCAAGACAAGAAACCCGAGGTACACAACAACACATGCTGACCAACATTCCTGTAAAGTTTTGTGACTCTACGTCAAATACTTTTGGAGCTAGGCCCTACACAACACTACCAGAGCTGTCAGTTGACAACATCCTCAACTATTTTCAATGCTTGATAGTATAATATAAGCTATAAGTAAAACTTTAACATCACAATATGCAAATTCTAAGTTGAAAAGGGGCCATAATTCAGTCAAAATGCTTGATACAGTTGCCTCCTTCTTTTACAGACTTGGGTCATGATGGTAAACAAGTATGCAAAATATCAAAGTAATATCTCAATGGACTTTGAAAATATTTGGGGTGGTACGCAAACTTTAACATTACAATAAGCATATTCTAAGTTGAAAAAGGGCCATAATTCAGTCAAAATGGTTGACAGAGTTGCCACCTCCTTTTTACTGACTGGGGTCATGATGGTAAACAAGTATGCAAAATATCAAAGCAATATCTCAATGGACTTTGAAAATATTTGGGGTGGTACGCAAACTTTAACATTTGTGTGATGCTCACGCCGACGCAAGGGCGAGTAGGATAGCTCCCCTATTCTTCGAATAGTCGAACTAAAAATGACCAATTTTTATAAAGTCAGGGGTCATAACTCCTACACGACTGAATGAATCTGGATGCCAAACCCCAGGTGCACAACTACACATGCTGACCAACATTCCTGTAAAGTTTTGTGACTCTACGTCAAATATTTTTGGAGCTTAGCGCGACACAACATTCTCGGAAGGATGGATGGACGGACGGAAGGATGGACAAGGGCAAATGTATATGCCCCCCACAAAGTGGGGGCATAAAGATTGCTTCTTCCTAGTTACAGTTTTGCTTATAATTTTCTTATTACTTATTTAGATAAAAGACACGGAAGACAAGAGGACCATGATGGTCCTGAATCGCTCACCTCTTCCCACATGACCCAGTTTTGAGTATGACGTCGTTATTATCAAGATAAAAATTCTGACCAATTTTCATGAAGATCCATTGAAAAATATGGTCTCTAGAGAGGTCACAAGGTTTTTCTATTATTTGACCTATTGACCTAGTTTTCGAAGGTACGTGACCCTGTTTTGAACTTTACCTAGATATCATCAAGGTGAACATTCTCACTAATTTTCATGAAGATCTCATGAAAAATATGGCCTCTAGAGAGGTCACAAGGGTTTTTCTATTTTTATACCTACCGGCCTAGTTTTTGACCGCACATGACCCAGTTTCGAAACTGACCTAGATATCATCAAGGTGAACATTCAGATCAATTTTCATAAAGATCCATTGAAAAATATGGCCTCTAGAGAGGTCAAAAGATTTTAATAATTTTAGACCTACTGACCTAGTTTTTGATCGCAGTTGACTCAGTTTCAAACTTGACCTAGATATCATCAAGATGAACATTCAGACCAACTTTCATACAGATCCCATGAAAAGTATGGCCTCTAGAGAGGTCACAAGGTTTTTTATTATTTGACATACTGACCTAGTTTTTTACGGCACATGACCCAGTTTCAAACTTGACCTAGATATCATCAAGGTGAACATTCTGATCAATTTTTATGGAGATCCATTCACAAGTATGGCCTCTAGAGAGGTCACAAGGTTTTTCTATTTTCAGACCTACTGACCTAGTTTTTGACCGCACATGGACCCTGTTTCGAACTTGGCCTAGATATCATCAAGATGAACATTCAGACCAATTTTCATACAGATCCAATGAAAAATATGGCCTTTAAAGAGGTCACAAGGTTTTTCTATTATTTGACCTACTGACCTAGTTTTTGATGGCACGTGACCCAGTTTCGAACCTGACCTAGATATCATCAAGATGAACATTCAGATTAACTTTCATACAGATCTAATGAAAAATATGGCCTCTAGAGAGGTCACAAGGTTTTTCTATTATTTCACCTATTGACCTAGTTTTTGATGGCACGTGACCCACTTTTGAACTTGACCTAGATATCATCAAGGTGAACGTTCTGACCAATTTTCATGAAGATGTCATGAAATATATGGCCTCTAGAGAGGTCACAAGGTTTTTCTATTTTTAGACCTACTGACCTAGTTTTTGACAGCACGTGACCCAGTTTCGAACCTGACCTAGATATCATCGAGATGAACATTCAGACCAACTTTCATACAGATCCCATGAAAAATATGGCCTTCAAAGAGGTCACAAGGTTTTTCTATTATTTGACCTACTGACCTAGTTTTTGACGGCACGTGACCGAGTTTCGAACTTTACCGAGATATCATCAAGATGAACGTTCTGACCAATTTTCATGAAGATCTTATGAAATATATGGCCTCTAGAGAGGTCACAAGGTTTTTCTATTTTTAGACCTACTGACCTAGTTTTTGAAGGCACGTGACCCAGTTTCGAACTTGACCTAGAAATCATCAAGGTGAACATTCTGACCAATTTTCATGAAGATCTTGTGAAATATATGGCCTCTAGAGAGGTCACAAGGTTTTTCTATTTTTAGACCTACTGACCTAGTTTTTGAAGGCACGCGACCCAGTTTCGAACTTGACCTAGATATCATCAAGATGAACATTCTGACCAACTTTCATAAAGATCCCGTGAAAAATGTGACCTCTAGAGTGGTCACAAGCAAAAGTTTACGGACGGACGCACGCACGGACAGACGACAGACTACAGACACCGCGCGATCACAAAAGCTCACCTTGTCACTTTGTGACAGGTGAGCTAATAAAAAAATGAGTGCTTTCCTTGGCATAAAGCATCTGCCAAACAGTTGCAGTACTTTCCTCACAAACTTCAACTAAAATCCAAGTTTTCAAGCAACCTACACATTCAATCCATGAAAAATACCCATCTGGGCTAATTGTTTGTGACGAGTATTGAGAATGTGCAGCACATGCTTTGTGCAAAACGAACACATTCTTTCCTGTAGCTTCAAGGATTTTTATTTTATTAAATTCTATCCAGTAAATTGGTAATTACAAGCAAAAATGTTAACTGGATCGAAGAATTTTCTATATATGTGTATGTGAAAAACCATGTGGGTTGTCCCTCTTGGCGGGATGAGTACAAATTCAAGGATGAGCAAAAATATTAAGCAGCTTGTCCTGCAGGACGTCTTGCTTTCAAACAATTTGTTGAGCACCGGACTGTTAACTACTGACCAAGACCCATTCTCTGTCCAAAATTCAAATTCACTCTGCGGAGAAGTTTTCCACGACTGGCACGACCTCTTTTACGCCCAGCATTACTTACACCAGTGGCACTATCCCACATTGCATCTGCATTTTCTGCAATATAAGAACAAAACTGACGTCAAGACTTTATGTTACTTAGATAGGTATAACAAAGAAAATTAAAATTTCTGACAAATAACTTTGAACACTGGCCTGTACATTTCGTGGCAAAAATTTCTAAGTTATCCATAAAGCAATATAGGAACAAGAGGGTCATAATGACCCTGGATCGCTTACCTGAGTAATATGAGCTACAAATTTCAAATATCAAACTGACGCTAAAATACATGTATTAAGAAAGTAGTAAAGTAGGTCACATTCATGGTCACTGAAAGTCAGTTTTAAGATCTGTGTGCAAAACTGAATATGTCATTCAAATTTCAAGGCTGTATCTTAAAAAACAAGAAGGTAGGTCAATAGGTAAAGGTCACAGTCAAGTGACACCTAATTACTTGGGGTCATCAGGTAATTATAATTAAACAGTCTGGGAAATATGATCAGATAATTTTTAAAGTATCTTTTCCTATATAAGTCATATAAAAACTAAGTGACCCTTGGGGCAGGGCCTCTTTTCACTCCAGGGGCATAATTTGAACAATCTTGTTAGAGAACCACTAGGCACAATGCTACATACCAAATATCAAAAGCCTAGGCCTTGAACTTTCAGTCAAGAAGATTTTAAAAAGTTTTTTTCCAATGTAAATCTATGTACAACTTGGTACCCCTACGGCGGGGCTTCTTTTTACCACAGAGGCATAATTTGAACAATCTTGGTAGAGGACCACTAGGCATTGCAACATACCAAACATCAAAGGCCTAGGTCTTGTGGTTTCAGACAAGATTTTTAAAGTTTTTTCCTATATAAATCTATGTAAAACTTGGGACCCCCGGGGCGGGGCCTCTTTTCATCCCAGGGGCATAATTTGAACAATCTTTTTAGAGGACCATTAGATGATGTCACATGCCAAATATTGCGGCTCTATGCTTTGTGGTTTTGGACAAGAAGATTTTCAAAGTTTTCCCTATATAAGTCAATGTAAACCATGTGACCTCCAGGGTGGGGCCATATTTGACCCTAGGGGGGTAATTTGAACAATCTTGGTAGAGGACCACTAGATGATGCTACATGCCAAATATTAAAGCCTATGACCTGCAGATTTTTAAAGTTTTTCCTTTCAGTTGCCATGGCAACCAGAGTTCTGTATGGAATTCCATTCTTTGAACTATTTTTAAAAAAGACCATCCAAGTTTCATGAAAATTGGCCTGGTGGTTTAGGATGAGATGTTGTTTTAAAGGAAAGTGTGGATGGATGGACGACAGATAGACGGACGCCGTATGGTGAGCGATCACAATAGCTCACCCTGAGCCTTTGGTTCAGGTGAGCTAAAAACTAGACCTAACCCTGGCAGCCATGTTTATGTTTTGACAAATCAAGAGGGATTGTAATAATTTCAGTAGAGGGTCAACCAAAGAACATTTCTGTAAAATTATTTAAAACTCTGTGGTTTAGAAGCTGTGTTTAAATATTTTTCTATTTTCAACTCTGCGGCCATGTTTATTGCCTTTCGTAATATTATCAGTAATACTTCATAGAACGTCACCCAAGGAACATTTCTGTTATATTATACAAAACAACTCCATTGAGTTTAAATATCACTTTCAACTAGAAGATGTTTTTGTAGAAAAGCACACATCTCCCCCAATGCATAGTCCTAATAGGCAAGAAGTCAATAGGGAACAAGAGCGAAAGTCAAAGTCTGTAAAATTATCAAAGTCAAACTGATGGTTGGCTGCAATAGGGATCATCTACTTGGAATGTCCAATCATTCACTTGGGTTTTCCATGTTCAGACCCCTGTGACCTTGACCTTTGATAGAGTGACCTCAAAAACAATAAAGGTCATCTTCTCTGTAAGTTCTATCATCCTACAAAGTTTAAAGGTTCTGGGTCAAATGGTTTGGAAACCGTTTTCCATGTTCTGGTCCCACTGACCTTGACCTTTGATCAAGTGACCCAAAAATCAATAGGGGTCATCTACTCTACATATCCAATCATCAGATGAAGTTTCAATATTCTGGGCCAAGTGGTTCTCAAGTTATTGATCAGAAATGGTTATCCATGTTCAGGCCCCTGTGACCTTGACCTTTGATGGAGTGACCCAAAAAACAATAGGGCTCATCTACTCTGTAATCCCTATCACCCTATGAAGTTTTAAGGTTCTAGGTCAAATGGTTCTCAAGTTGCTGACCAGAAATGGATTTTCATGTTCTGGCCACTGAGACCTTGACCTTTAATACAGTGAACCCAAAATCAATAGGGGTCACCTACTCTGCATGTCCAATCATCCTATAAAGTTTCAACATTCTGGGCCAAGTGGTTCTCAAGTTATTGATCAGAAATGGTTATCCATGTTCAGGCCCCTGTGTCCTTGACCTTTGATGGAGTGACCCCAAAAAAACAGGGCTCATCTACTCTGTAATCCCTATCACCCTATGAAGTTTTAAGGTTCTTGGTCAAATGGTTCTCAAGTTGCTGACCAGAAATGGATTTTCATGTTCTGGCCACTGAGACCTTGACCTTTAATACAGTGAACCAAAAATCAATAGGGGTCACCTACTCTGCATGTCCAATCATCCTATAAAGTTTCAACATTCTGGGTCAACTGGTTCTCAAGTTATTGACAGGAAATGATTTTCCATGTTCAGACCCCCTAATTTTACAGCTTGATTGCTGAAAACCTATTTTTACTCATAATGACCCATATGTTACTTATGTATAATGAACCGGAACAATTTGAACAACTTTGAAAGAGGGCCACCCAGGTATCATTTGTGTAAAGTTTCATAAAATCCATTCAGTGGTTTTGAAGTAAATGTCGTCTAAAGAAATTGCTGAAGATGGACAGGCACATGATGGACGACAGACGCAGCATGATCACAAAAGCCAAAAAGCTATAAAAATAAATTGTATTTTATACTTCTTTGTAATAGCTCACCATGAGCACTTAGCACTTCGTGCTCAGGTGAGCTAAAAAGAACCTACAATTTTTGACAAAAAGATTTTTTAAAGTTCCCATCAAACACAAAAAAAATTATAGGGAAACTGGCATCTTTTCTTTTTTGATGAATCAGAATAATTTCAACATTTGTGGTAGAGGGTCTATGCAACATAAACCTTTATGGACTTTATGTGCATTTTTCACAAAGTCAAGGACCATAACTCCAGTCTGGTAGAGTTAAATTTGCAACAGAACACCAGGTGCCCAACTTCACAGTCATGCTATATAATAGTCTCCTAATGTTTTATGACTCTAAGTCAAATACTTTTTGAAATACATGTGACACAAACTTGTATCCCATTTATCCATATTTTTGACAATCAAGGGCGATAATTCTGATCTGACTGCCAGAAATCTGAAACAAAATGCCAAGTACACAACTTCATATGCTATGATGTTTCATGACCCTAGGCCTAATACTTTTTGAGATATGTGTGACGCAACTTTTATGCCTTTTTATGCATATTTTTGACTAAGTCAAGGGTAATAACTCTGGTCTGGCTAGACTTATAGTGATATCTCAAACAAAACTTCTGGTGCACAACTTTACATGGTAAATAATATTCCTGTAATGTTTTATAACACTGGGTCAAATTCTGTTTTAGATACTGTACCTTACATGTGACACAAACCTTTTTATGCATATTTTGACTAAGTCAAGGGATCTAACTCTGGTCTGGCTGTGTAAGACCCAAATTAAAACCCCTGGTGCACAACTTCTCATGCTTAATAACAATCCTGTGAGGTTTGATGACTCTGGGTCAAACACTTTTTGAGATATAAATGACACAAATTCGGATGGACGGACAAGGGAAACTCTGCCTTCCAAAAATTTTTAGGGGGCACAAAAGGTTGTGGTCTCAGCATAAAACTTTTGTATTTTCTATTTTTCCCCTTGATTTATTATAGAACTATAATAGATTCTTTACAAGTTGAAAAAAGTATCAAATAAGCTAGAACTTAATAAATGAAATAAACTTTAAAGATATTGAAAAGCAGTATCAGAGATGTTGTGTGAATGAAACTGCTGGAGTAATGAGACAGATATTTGTGTGTCTGTTTGTTTTGGGTTTAACACTGTTTTTTAACAGTATTTCAGTTATAAAATGGCAGGTAGTTAAACAAACCAGAGTTCCTGGATTCTGTACAAGTGCAAAACCTGTTCTCAATAAGTAACTGCCAACTTTCCCACATGAATCAGAGGTGGAGGATGAATAATTTCAGATACAATGTCTTTTATCAAATTGTCACAGAAACATATACGCCTTGCGCAAGGATCAAAGCCACGGCCTCACAATCCATAGATCTGCACTCTCCCTACTGAGTTAAGCTAGCGGGCGGGACAGGTATCTGTACTTGTAAAGAACTGTTTTGCAATTTAACACCACTAATAGATGAAGAGCAACCTACTTTTGTTAAAGAATGATCCATGTCTCAAAACAATGATCTGACCAACTGCACTGACAGGATTACATGTTGCTGGCTGGTAAAGTGATACACGTAGAACTGAATCTGAAAAATAAAATACACTTTGTATAATACAACATTGATAACCTTGATATTATCATTTTTGAATAAGTTAGGTCATACTAATATAGATTTCTATTACTGGGCCGCTACCAGAAAGTGTCTCACCCAAGGGCAACTGGACTCATGCTAGTGGGTTTTATGCTCACATTATATTTTTAACACTATTGCGAAAATTAAATTTTTGATAAGTCACTCATAATAACTTCGTAAGTGGAGGTGCACAACTTCACATATTGTTAAATATCATGACTCTAGATTTTATATACTTGTAGGGATACGTACAACACAAAAATTAGGTAAGAAGCAGACTTCAGGAAAGTTGGAAAAAGTAGCCGGACATTTTGTCCAGCAATGCCTAAAAATCTGCCAGACCTAAAAATTGTCAGTTCACCGCATATGTTGCTTTTCTCCATCATATAGTATGATATACGAGCCAGGTGTGATTTTTAGTCCATTTCTCATTAAATATTCGGTCAACCGTCTTCTTTTCATACATTTCTTTCTTTTCACTACGATTGCCGAGTGTTAATTTCCGTTCTTTCCCGGTCCTGTCCCGGCAAATATGTTAGTGATGCCATTTTGATGTGTTGTCAGAAATGTTGTGGTAAGATAAATGCTGGTCAGTCGGACATAAATGGTTTTCGAGAATTGTACTTTTTGTGAATATTCAAAGGCCTCAAAAAAATAGATGGAATGAGTGGTATATCATAGGTCATAATTTGTGTTAGTCTAACTAATTTGACGCGATCCTAGGAAATACTGAGATAATTTTTTCATATGGGCAATGTCCCCAAACACTCGAAAGGCCTAAATAGTTGAAGCAATTCCCGATGAAATTTTCATCGCTGCCGACGCTTTACATGCTATAGTTAAATGCCGATTATTTCAAAAATTGGCCATAAATTCCCAAAAAAAATTACATTTTTTCGAAAGGGATTCAATTCCTCATTGATTTATGTAAAAATTATCAATAATAAACACAAAATAAAGAATTTTCTGGGTGATTTAAACCTACGATATACTGTACACGATTAATGTTTACTGTGTCTACACGCCAATATGCAAACTCCATCGCAGTGATCTCCCTTGCCGCTTCGATCATTGGAACATTGTTGAAAGTTCGGATGCAGTTTTCTCGTGTTTGCTAGCACGCATGTGAGAAAGTTTGGTACCATCGTGTGCGGAATTTAATAGACAATAAATGGCATATATAGTTTTAGAAAATATTTATTTAGAAAAAATACAGCAAGCGAAAAACCGATGGGACATAGAACTTTGCTTTAGGTGAAATGATTTCCCTTGTGTTTTTCTTATAGGGTAGGGCCTGGACCTAGGTATGAGCCGAACCCCTGTGTGTGGCGCGAGGTCTTTGAACTAGATACTGAAATGACTTTGGGAGAATGGGTAATTCTCTTAAAATCTCCTTCCAGGCTTGGAGGGGGGGGGGGGGCGGCGGGTGAGGAGGGAAGCCCTACATAGGTTGTCTCAAGGTCCGAGTCTACTGAGCCGGTAGATTTCCAGTTGACCTCTAACGCAAAATTGATTTCTAAATGTAATTAATTTCGGATGGTAAGTTATGTGACATGTTCTTATATGTTAAAAACGTCTTAAACAAAGTGCAAAACTCTTTTAACTTATTAGTAGATCGATTACCTTTTATATAAATGCCTTTATTTAGACGCAATGCAGACCGCAAGCAGGCGGTCGCCATTTTGCAACTTAAGCCAAGATGATTATGTATCGGGCATTTTCATTGGTTCAAGCCGCCCGAACGAGCAAATGAAAACTTCCTTTATAGAAACGAGGTTTAATCTACGGCAGACGGTGGAATTTACTGTTTTTTTTTTTTTTAAATAAAATACGTCGGAAGTATCAGGGAAGTCGAATACTTGAAAGAACATAAACTATTTTTCATAAATTGACTAACTTTAAATTTCTGTCCCTGTTGGGCGTTTTAGATAAAACAACTACCATTTTTTAAACATATTTACAGGTCTTTATTGAAAGATGTATTTTCATTAGTTACGGCAAAACTGTCTGGTTTTTCTATTTCGGCATTTGTTTGCCGGATAATATGTGCCGAAAAAAAGACAATTTTAATTCCCGATTATTGTGGCATATTTCTGCCACGAGATAGCTAGGTAGGTAGGCCTAACTATCACGATAATATTCTAAACTTTCCAAGAAATTGTGCATTTTTCTGAAAATATTTCAGCAAAACATGATATTTTCTAGATATTTTATGTGTCCTGAAAATAGGCCTATATTAGCGCTAAATTTCGCGTAAGTGCTTGAAACTGCCATGAGATACTTAATTGGTAGCTTTCACGATAATATTCTAAACTTTCCAGAAAAGTTGTGCATTTTCGGAAAACATTATCGCAATACATTATTGTTTTAAAAATTATGATATCTGTCATGTGTTTACGAATCGGATAGAAATATCCGTCCCGAGAGCACCTGCGCATTGGGCGGTAATGAGGCTTGCCGAATTACCGCCCATACGCAGGTGGCCTAGGGACGGATATTTCTATCCGATTCGTAAACACATGACTGATATTTTTTCTTGCATATCGTATACATGTTAGCATTTTATTCTGGAAATTTTTTTTTCTTGAATACTTTTACAAAAACAGGAATATACTTACGTGCTTTCTTTCTTATAGAAAGAATGAACACAAAGCGCGGAAATAACGTCCGAAAGCAGAAGTGACGTCATCAGTTTTTGCGTTACGCCCCCAAAACAAAAAAAAAAAAAAAAAAAAAAAAAAAACAAAAAAAAATTAAAACAGGGAATGCCATGCACCAAAACGTACCCCCCTCAAAACGAAACCCCCAGCCGCAAACGCGTGCACCACACACACAACACACAACACCCACACACACAAAGCCAACGCAAAAGGGAAAAAACGAACAACACACAGGGACCAAAGCCAACCAAAAGACGAAAGAACAAAAAAAGGGAACACAGTGGGGCAACCGCCTTGAACGGTCAGGGGAAAAAACACCACTGGGGGCTTAAACCGGTTTTAGGGTGCACCTAACCTCACTCTCCCCCCACCATGTTCCCAAAGACATGGACAGTGAAAAAAAGTAATCCCCTCCGGGTGAACTCTTACACACGTAAGGGAAAAAAAAAGGCGGGCAGAAAAAACAAAAAAATTCTCGTGTATAAATTTTAAAAAACAACCTTAAAACCAAAAAGTATTACTCAATGCCTTTTCAGAAGACAGGCAACAAGATTCCACTTTAGTTTTATCTTTGTAGCTTATGTTCTTCGGTAAAAAAAGTACGTTTTTTAAATCGGAAATATACTATAAGGAGCAGAGAAAAACTAAAAGGGACCCGCTTTTTTTCTATTTTAATAAACAATATATCATGTGAACCACAATTTGCAAACACACGAGACTTCGGAGGGGGGGTGCCAAGGGGTTTTTGCGCAGGGGGAAACCACCGGACACGCCATCCGGGATGCAAAAATTTTTTTAATTTCCGGAAATAATACTGCGGTTTACGAATCGGATAAAAAATACCCGCCCGAGGGCACCCCCAAATCGGCGAAATGAGGCTTGCCAATTCCCCCCTATGCGCAGGGGCCGGGGGCGGATATTTCTACCCGATTCGAAAACACAGATGTATTTTTTCTTGCATATCGTATACAGTTACATTTTACCTCGTTTTTTTTCTTTTTAAATCGAATTTTACAAAAAACGGAAATACTTTCTTTTAAGACTTTTTTCTTATGGAGAGCGCGGGAAATTAACGCCAAAGCAAAGTGACGTCATGATGTTTTCGTTACTCACATAAAAAATTTCCACTTTATTTTTTCATTTTTTTAAAGCGAACTTTATGTTCTTACGGTAAAGCCTTCTCACACGAACACAGGGCTTAGGTTGGCCACCCGTAAACCGTCATACAACCAAACCCAAACCGGGGCCCTTTTACCTTCCCTCGGGCCATCGAGTGTTTGGAAAGCCGGGAAATTTTTTAAAACTTCAAAAAACTGGCACGGGGCCAGTCCGTGTATATGTTTTAGCGACGCAAGACCTAGAGACCTGTAAACCCGTACAGCCCTAATACAACCGCCATGAATCCACTCCACGTTGAGCCAACCGGCAAACGTATATAAATCGTTTTGAATCGTGAAAAACCGCCCCAAGTCCTACACCCAACCCGGGATTAACACTCAAAAGCACACGTCACCGTCGATTCACCCCGTTACCCCGGGTTTTAACACGCCAACACCAATAGGGTTTAAACGATCGCCATCCCCAAATAGGGTTCAAGACGAATTATACATGGAAAGTACGACCAACAGGGTCTCTACGTCTGTACAAAGCCGGTATGATCATACAGCACCGAACACAACAAAACACTTTAACTACCGCTGCCCCCTTGAAACAACAGAGTCTTGCACTAATGCCTCCAAAGAAGAAAGGTCCCCAAAAGAATCCCCATGGAAATTCTGCCAGCGAGAATACAAAAAGGGCCCCCAAAGGCCCCCGACCACTTCAACCTGTGACCCGTCGACCCTGATGAGCTGCGGGACCCGCGGAAACCACCTGACGAGATACCCAGAGATTCAAACTCGGAGCCAGCTCGATGGGCCCTCCGGGAACTGCGCACCCTCAAAAAAAAGGGTACATTTACTTGCTTCACATTTTTTTATTTATAAATTTATTATTTTTTAATTTTTATCTATGTAACAGGAGTAAATATTGATACAAGTTTCCAGTATGAGTTTTTATTTTTGAAAAATTTACAACGTACTAAATTGTTTTAATTTAAAATAAATTAACAGTACTTTTATTCTTTATTAATTTTTTTTTTTGTCTAATTGCAGAACCATCCAGCCATCACCCGAAAACTCACCGATGCCGGGGAAAGTCGTTGATAGGTGGATCCGGGCTAACCCCATTTTTTTCAACGGGCCATGCTGATTACAAAAACAGAAGAAGCGGGACCAGTTTTCGCCGACAAAGCCGACCAGCTTGGAGGGGGTTGACCGGACGGGACCTAACAAAAGGTACTTGGGCACGTACGGTTTCCCAAAGTTATAAAGGGCCCGCCATGGCGTGGTACAGTCTTGATACCCCCCACAGCAGGGGGGAAAGCATGTCCCTTCCCAAAGGGCTTTTGTACTCGATCCCCGTAGGGAAAAGGGTGTGGATTGAGTTTTTTTTTTTTAAAATATTTATTCTTTTTTAAATTTTTTTGTTTTTTTTGAAGAATGTAACTGAAAGAATAAGTAGAAACCCAACCTTTGATTTTTTAATAAAATATATTTTTGTCTTTGCATTTGACTGCTGCCAGGAAGAACGTACGGCGTGCACCCTTCAGAACACCCCACCCAGCCCAGCGCACCAGAAAATCCCCCCTTCAACCCTTCACATTCATTCCACTAGATTCAATCGCTAGAAGAAGGGAAGCTGTAAGAACCACGAATTTTTTCCCGCAACTTTGAACAAATTTAAAATATAAATTGTCGATCGAAATTTTTAACCAAAAGTTTAACTGGCCGCATACTCAGGGATAATGCCTTCCTTTAAAACCATTTCGACCCGGGTGGGGGCACACACAAAAACCAGTCATATTCAGCATAATGCGACTGACAAATCAAGGCTCTCCGGCATTTTTTTCAAAACATCTACCAACAAATATTTAGAACTTAAATTTTTAAAGTAAATTAATAAAAATTTTTGAAAAATTTTATTTAAATACTTTTTTAATAGCTATGTTTAGATTTTTTACAGCTGACACAGGAGTTGAGACAACTGGGGCCAAAAAAGGACGAGCGGCAGCGTCACCCCCAAAAACTGACACACCAAAACCCCAAAATGACGCCACCCTCCCCGGGGGATCATTCAGACCGAAACACTTGCCTCCGCCGTGCGTTAGGGGACCCCCCAAACCCCCGCAGCTGCCCCCCACAGCTTCCCTCGACCAGCACAGCACACACCCATCCCCCAGGACTTCAGGACCCCTCAACCCCAATCACCGGCACAGCAGCAGCCCCACAGTATCCCCCAGGACCCGCCAGGCCCCAACTGGCACGAAACGAATCCCCCCCCACTGGACAGAGAGACACACTTTTTCACCACCTTCAAGGCTGCTATCCAAATTTTACTGGATCTTCATGTCCACCACCACCCCCCCTATGCAACACTACTGTTCGCGCACCCCAACACCACATGACCCAGATGATCATTCAGGTGCTGCTTCTGCTCAGGAATACCTTTATTTTCTATACCACCGTCCAAAGTCCCACCGTGAGCACACCCCAGATGGGCCCTACACCCACCACCGCCTGCTGACGCAAGTCAGAACAGTCTTCGTTTTTGAGGGAAAAATTCAGGACGGTGACGGACTCCCCCATACGAACCAAGACACCATTTTAAATTTTTAAATTTTTTTATAAACAGTCATTTGGGTCTAATGACTATTTTTTTTTGTTTTTTAAAAAAAAAATTAAATATTAACTGACAACATGATGCGATGTTGTGATTTTGATTTCAATTTTTTTTTAATGGTTAAAATTAAAAAAAGTTTATTGTTGAAATGAAAACTTATTTCTTTTTTTTGAATTTATAAATATTTAGGGAAATAGTTCTTTTATAAAGGGGGGAATTTTTTTTGAAATAAATTTGGGTTTATTTTAAAACCTGCTTTTATAAATATTTTATTATTATGACTTTCAAAAATAAAATTAAAATTTTTAAAAAAAAATAACATGTACCTTTTAAAAAGACAGTGGTTTTTTTTCTTAGATATTTTTTTTTGAAATAAAAATTTGCTCCCCTTTTAAAAAGGGACATCTATTTATTATTCATTTTTTCCCTTTTAAGAAATAACACTTTGTCCCTTGGGCCAAAATTAAGTTACCAGTTAGAACTGTACCTTTTCAAAACCCTTTGAGCTCAAAAATGCATTACACTTTTCCCCAAAAAGAAAATTTGCAAATGAACGTGTATAAAAAAGCAAAGAACATCAAAAGACTGTAATAAAATTTTATCCCGGATTCGCGTTGCTTTTTCAAAGCGGGGTTTTTAATCTGTGGCTTCATTTTGTAACAAGCCAATAGACGCATTGGCATTTTAAAAAATTTAAACCCAAAAGGCAACAAAACTTTTGGGTTTTTCTTGACGGGTTTTAAATTTTTTACTGGGAAAAAAGGTTTAAATTTTTTTTATTGTTAACGTTTAAAGCAATTTCAACACTTTCTTAAACCCCCTTGAACAATTAAAAACTCTTGAAGCTTAAAAAAAAACCTGCTAAAATTTCAAATCATGATTCTACAAATCAAATAAGATTTTATTTTAATGAGTCCGAGCATTTTGATTCCAATATCAATTCAGAAAAAGATTACAAAGTTTACTATCTATATCAACTGCAAAAGCACCAGTCTATTATACACTTTTTTTGCCATGGAACCGAACCCCGCTTCCGACATGAATAACCCGAGGAGTTTCTTTGTTGCTTTCCCAGGTTTTGGGCTACTTGCGGCCAGCATGTCCCCCCCGCGTCCACATTGACTCTCCTCTCCCCCTACCCCGGGACTAGGGCATGTTTTGGGGGGGCCTCAAGGTCGGCATTGGCTGGTACATAGGGTAACGACCTCAAAAGGTTTGCAACTGACACAACAAGGTTAGGGGCTTCACACTTTTTGTTTTCTTAAACGTTGCATTCAACAACATTTAAATTTGTTGGGCCAATATTCCGAAAGCATTCCCCCACCACCCTTTTGGCAGAGACAGCCTTTGTTAAAAAGCCTTTATCGTGGCCAAAACCCCTCCTTTAGTAGGGTTTTATCTCCAGTCCCAAGGGAAATCTTTTGTCCCCAGGAAAATAGGCAGGTTTCCGTCAGGCCCCGGCAGGTTCGGTCAGGGAAGCCTACCACCTCCTTCCAAAATTCCCTTAATTCAGATTCGTTTTAAAACTTGGCAATCGGTGCTGACCTACCCGCCACTGATACCCTATAAACTTTTAGTCGGGATCCCGCCAATGCCAAAGGGTCTGGAGAAGAAGCCCTTGTAGTTGTGGGGAGAGTGATCCAGAATTTTTTGGGGGTTGATAGGAATATCTTTCCATCCAGGGCAAACCCCAAGCATGAGGGGAAATTCCACTTGGTGTTGAACCTGGGACTGACTTCCCCCATTCATCGGCCAAAAAGTGGTGCATAACTTCGGGGTTGGGAAAGTGTCACTAAGCCTCCAGGCGCGTATGAACATTGAGATTGTGTTGTCTGCTACCCGGAAACTGTACATCAACTCCAAAAGTAGCACCATGGCCAGTGTCGATGTGATTGCAAGCTTCAAACCAGGGTCCAATGGCCTCTGAAAATAAATAAAAATAAAAATTATTAATCATAAGTGTTTACATTCTCACATTTTTTTTATTATTGGATATTTTTCTATTCCCGAAAAAAGATATTTTGTTTACCTCCCAAATTTGGTTTTTTTTCTTGGTTTTTGTGGGCCCCCCAAAACCCACAACCCCTGAAACAATCACACAACACGGGGGAAATTCTTTTAACACCTGGGTCCTCTCTGGTTTTTTTTCATTAACAAGTATCATATTTACCAAAAAGCCCTTCTTTTAGCCATTTTCCCTTTTCCAACTTTCCTCCTTTTCTTCTCCTCTGTTGGCTTTTTTTTGTCTCCCCTCACGCCTTCGGCCAAAAAAATCTCAATGTCTATCACTTATCAAGATTTCTAATTTCCCTTTTTCGTCACTGCCATTTTTAAACTTTTTCTGTTGAAAGTTTTTGAAATTTATGAAGCCAACCCCCCAAAAAAGAGTCAATTTATTCAAACATACCGAATGTGATAAATTTGAGCATAACCGAACAAAAGTCGGTGGACCGTAGTAAACCCTGTAAATTCCCGTTTAATCGAGTAAAAGTCGGCTTAATCGTACTAGGGCCCTAAACAGACCGTACTAACCTACTTGAACCGACAACAATCGAAAGAAAATCGTTTTTCAAATGTGTTCCAACCGGGGCAAACCTTCTTTACCGAGTATATCCTGCTTTGTTTTACAACTCGTGCACATTCGGGCCTAAAACGTACCAACTCATCCCCCGGCACGGTTGGGGGCCAATACTCGTACCAGCAACCCCGGGATAACCGAGTATACCGTATTGGAACCGTGTGCCCAACCGTGTTCTGTGTGAGACAGGCTTTAAACTAACGTATTTTGAATCGAGAAATATACTATATGGAACGGAGAAAAACTATCAAGGTTTCTGCTTTTTTCGTATTTTTGCATAAACAGTATACAAGTTATCAGTGCATGAATCACTTTAGTTGTTATGAATGTTTCTCATTGCAGAGTTGGTGCAGCCGTTTAATTTTTGATTCGTTCTTCGCATGAAGTTTGATGCCATCATTTCGCCATTTTTTCCCTTCTTTGTTTCCATATAAAATGTGCAAAAATCTCATACATGCATTTCTTCAAAGCATTTTTTTTGTATAAAACCATTGATATGACAGCTTAGGTGCAAGAACTTTCCTACTCTCATTGAATTTATCTTTTGAATGATATTTATTTCATTTTTGTGAAATAAAAATTTGATTCGTTCTCAGACGGTTTATTTCCACTAATTTCGAAGAAAAATTAACTTCAGCGCGAAGTTGTTGTTGTAGCGTCATAAGCAGACGATATTATAGTATGCCGCGTGAACATGCGGTATTGTGATCAAAAGGTTAAACTAATGATTTAATCATTTAATGTAATTTTACCTCGCGAGTAATTCATTTTGTGTTAATATCACAAAAACAATATAAGATTAATATTGCATTTTATTATTTCGGTTCTAAAAAGAAAGAGATGCGCATTTCTTCTTATGTTGTTGTTCTCACCTTATTTCATATACATTTAAATATCAAGTGTCAATTATGCCAATTATGTCAATTAAACATTAAAAGAGATAGCTTTCCTATCGATCCTTGGATCACAAAAGCAAACTGTCGTAAAAAAGTAAAATACAGATTTTTTGTATATATTTTACTTAATAAATTTGAGTAAATAAATTCAAGGTCCGCCTTGATCAAATTAAAGCTGGAAAATATATCCGAAGCATTTTTTTGTGTACAAGAATGTTTTTGCAATGTAAATAATATCTGCATTTAAAACAGAATTAAATTTTACTTCGGTAACTTAATGATATATTTTTGTTTTCGTGAACATTTTACCTGGTTTCATGATCTTTTCAGTTATCATAAATGTCGTCGTGATTAACTTACTTTCATAATTTATTGTACATGTTCAATTCAAGATAATTTTACATGAAACAAATTTCTATATAGAAGTAATAAAATGTTGTATGCATCGCATAAATCCTTTTTATTGGACCTGTAATAAAACTTGCCAATTACCTCTAAATAAGGAACGTTAGAACAACACAGACGTTTATAACACTGATAAGGCTATAATTGCGTTTTGAATTTAATACGGGTATTTGTTTTGTAATTACAAGGTAAAATTATCATGCAATTTTAATCTCTTGCATATTTTTTATAGTTTTCATATATTGGTGGAATATGTGTAGTTATATTAAAATGAATAATGTCTGCTTGAATACGGCAAAATACCTGTACCACGCTGATTGCCACTATTTTTTTTTTTAATTTTACAAACATACCATAATTTTCGATTTATTAAACTTCCTATTTTGTCTATATGTTAAGAATTACTGAATTGATATACGTGTGATGTTCAACCATTTCAGAATAAAATAATTCAAAACCTACACCTGTGTAATTATAAATTGTAAACAGCTGTTTAAAAACAAACAAACAACAAAATAACTTTGTTTGTTTTTAAACAGCTGTTTAAACATACGTTTAAACAGCTGTTTATACATACGTAACAACAAAATAACTTACGTATGTATTTTTGTGACATAAGAATGGACGTGGTAGTGGCAGCAGGTATATCAATCAGACAATTTTAAAATATATTCGTCAATATTATCAGTATTTTGTGACTTCCCTGATTGATATTTTTCTTTGTTTTTCTTTTTTTGGACAAGAATGTGTTATGGCCGTAAAAGTTATAAAATCGGATAAAACATGGTTCGATCTTCTTTTTCTTTGTTGGGTGTGTGGGGGGGGGGGGGGGGGGGGGGGGGGGGGGGGGAAAGGAGGAGGCGGTGGTACCTAGGTCTTTTACACATATTATACTTTAAGACAGCGTTATTTAAAACAATATAAAATCAGATCATATTTTCTTAAATATATATGTCAGATTTTATTTTTCAACGACAGCATATTTTATAGATGGGAGACGCCGTAAAAATATCAATACTAGTGCTATATAAATATAAAAGGATGTGTCTATGGGTACGAACCTCCTTTTTTTCTAGAGATTAAGGGTCATTTACATTTCAGATTTGGTTGAAAATGAAAAAAAAATATAAATAAAAGACTTCATCGATATTTGCCTTTAACTTGAATCTAAATGGTTTACAGATAGCAATGTTCAGCCGATTTGTTACATTGTTTTTTGAAAACATGTTAAAATATACATTCTTCTTATATAAGAATATGTATGAAAATAATTTTATATGAAAATATGGTTTTTATTGCTGATAGATATGGTCTATTGATATAAAAATTAATTTAATTATTATAAAATAACATGTTAAAAATGCTATGGTTAAAAATATTACATATTAAACATTCATTTGATAAAAATGACTTCTTTTATTTCTAATGAAAAATCCCTTTTCCATAATTTGTAACTCCAGTGATAATTCAAGCTTGTTTAATTATCTTATGAAAAACCTTCTCTTTTATTACACTTGATATTGAAATAAACATCCAGGTGACAATACCCGGAGGCAGTAGATATCGACATCGCAATACCGATCACCTGTTACCAATATATGTTACCAATACCAAATAGCTGTTGTCTCCCCTGATATCGATTTTCGGCAATATCGGTCATGAGGTCAATTCTTCCTCATGTTATCAGTGCATGAATCACTTTAGTTGTTATGAATGTTTCTCATTGCAGAGTTGGTGCAGCCGTTTTGCGCATGCGCGGAATTATTATCAAATGGAACGCACGGCAAAAATACTCATTTTTTTGCATGTCCGCACGCATTTAGTGTAAAATGTGCATAATATACTGACTAAAGGTTAGGGTTAGAATCACCATGGTTACAAAATATATACATTTAATGTATTTTTGTTCTAATTTAGTTAATCCGGTATATACCGGAGTCTGTAATATATCACGGGCGCACCAACTCTGTATTTAGTCACAGCCAGTTGTTATTAATAGCACGAGAGTCATTTGGCATGGGGGTGCCAGATGGGTTTAGCCGGCATGGGTAAAATTAGATCTATACATAGAGCTCTGAATTCGGCTACCCATATCGGGCCTCAGTCAAACGGCAGCATGTCAATACATGCGATCAGCTGTTTAGACGGCATAGGGGCTATGACTAGGGTAAAATCACCGGAAACGCCAGTCCGGTGTGCAAGAAACTTTAGGCTATTGAGATTAAGTTTTCAGAAAAGTTCGAAATATTAAGATAATTGCTGAAAGTATTGAGATAGCTATCTTTCTAATAAATGGTAGTTTGGGCACTTACACAAAAGTATCGAGAAAATAATGTAAATTATCGCAATAATATTTCCAGGAAACCTTCCACCATTGAAATAATCTTTTCAGAAAACTTCACTTTATCAAAATGATTTTTGAAGTAGGCCTATCGCGATAGCTAGGTAGCTAGCATCTAAACACCCTCAAGCCGGATATTCCCATCTGCACCTACAACTAAACCAGTGAACCCGCACATCCGCTTTAACTTGATGCTGTATTGTTGTGCTGTCCAAAAAAAGGGCATAACCTGAGAAAAATCAAACATAAAGTCCCATAGTATACACATTTGATTTCATTTGAAGTGTTGAATACTAAGACCGACGGACAGACGAGCAGTTTAAAAGGGACATAACATTATAAAGAGACTGACCACTTAAAAAGGCGGCATAAATCAAATTAATGTTTTCGAAACAAGACAATTGAGCGTTAAGAATACATGAAAAAATTAAAATTTCTACATGGAAAAAGCAAATACACATTGTATATCAACATACACCATTGCACAATTTCACATTTCTTTGGCCCGTTTTATTAAGTAACGGGACAATTAAATAATTCGCTTTTTCGCATTTCGAGTTTTTAAAATATTTTCACTGGGTAATTCAAAATCGCACCGTAGCCATATTTACGGTATTTTTGATAAATATTTGTATATATATTCTAGACAAGTATAAGTCTGCAGCGGAAATATTCCGCGACTTTAAGAGAGTAGTATTATTCTAGTAAAGAACGAGTGCATAATTCTCATACGCATCCACTCTTACTAAATAAATTTCTGGTATAACTGCAGTAAAAATATCGCCGTTAATGAGCTTTTTAACGCGACCACACATCGAAATGACGCCACGTACCCGATGTGTTTGAACGCTAGAATGGCTATAAATACTTTAATAAGTAAAAGGGATTGAGAAATTTGTATGGAATAAACTACAATATCCGTACAAACAGACGCTTGTGTACTTAACTATTTAAGCAAATGTATAAACTAAAATATTACGACGGCTAAAACTATTCTAATTTTGGTATAAACGCGGTTTAAATGATCTTTTTATAAACTTTGGATTAGACTTATCCTTTCTTTAACTTTTCCATGTACTGACAATGCTATATATATCTAGTACCTGTAGTATCAGTCAAATAGTCACATGACCGAGATTCAACTAAGTCTTAAATTGAACACCAGCATTCTAGTCAACATAAACAATCATTTTTTTTGTAAAAAGACTTTAATGTTGAAATATTTTTACAATTCTTTTGAAAACACTACGGCGGTATTTTTTATAAGTCGCGACTGTGATTTTCAATTAAAAAATGTTTATAACAGTTAATTCTAACATGATTCCACGAGACAATCAGCTTATTTAAATCAAGAGATCAATCAGTTGCTGTAATGACGTTGAGAATATACCCAACACACACAAGATCATATTAATCCGTGTATACGTAAATACATGAAATAAATTGTAAAGGTAAGTACAGATACTAGCTAAGTAAATAAAAGTTTAACCTGAGCGACAATGTACTATGATATTATATTGTTATCAAATTTATAACGGTATGGGATATACGAACAATATAGAAAGTAAATACCAACTTGTACATGTGCGATGCACTGTGTAACTAGAATGCATTGCAACTAAGTTTTGATGGGTTTAGATAACATTGTTATGACCCAGGTTTTAATAAACATTCTCTTAAGTAATTATGCTGGCAATCTAATTTTGAAATCATGCCTTCGGATACTGTGATCCATGACTACATCGCCGGCGCTGTCGGAGGTAAGAGACTTGCTGTTATATTAAAATGTCTTCGCTATTCTTTGCTGCTACATTTACTAATTGATGGCATTCATTAACTTGTTTTCGCTATTCTTTGCTGTTACATTTACTAATTGATTGCACAACTTGTCTTTGCTATACTTCGCTATTACATTTACTAACTGGTGGCTCTCATTACATTGTCTTCGCTATTCTTTGCTATTACATTTAGTTGGCACTCATTTACTTGTCTCCGCTATTCTTTGCTGCTACATTTACTAATTGATCGCATTCATTAACTTGTCTCCGCTATTCTTTGCTGTTACTTTTACTAATTGATCGCACAACTTGTCTTTGCTATACTTTGCTGTTACATTTACTGACTGGTGGAACTCATTAAATTGTCTTCGCTATTCTTTGCCGTTACATTTACTAATTGATGGCATGTACTAACTTGTCTTCGCTATTCTTTGCTGTTACATTTACTAATTGATCGAACAACTTGTCTTTGCTATACTTTGCTGTTACATTTACGAACTGGTGGCACTCATTAAATTGTCTTCGCTATTCTTTGCTGTCACATTTAGTTATTGTTGGCACTCATTTACCTGTCTCCAGTCTTCTTTGCGGTTACATTTATTAAGTGGCGGCATGTATTAACTTGTCTTCGCGATTCTTTGCTGTTACATTTACTAATTGGTGGCACTCACCAACTTGTCTTCGCTGTTTTTCTTTCACATTTATTAACTGGTGCCATTCACTAACTTGTATTCGCTTTGCTATCACATTTAAAATAGAACACACTCATTAAATTGTCTTTGCTTTTCTTTTCTGTTACATTTACTAAACTGGTGGCACTTATTAATTTGTCCCCGCTATTCTTTGCTGTTATCTGAAATAAATGAATTATCTGTTGATCTTAAATGGTTCCTTATTGAAACTTCTATGAGACTTTAAATTGTAGATTGTAAATCTACATAAAGGACATGCAGACAAAATTATTTTTCTGAACTGTTTTTTTTTTCACTGTGTGACATACTTGCACATATACCAACATCTTTTTCACATTTGTTCGGTATGGCATTTTTTTTGACTGGTGCTTTATACTTCAAATTTTATTTGTTGCAGGGGCAGCAGGATTAATCGTTGGACATCCTTTTGATACAACCAAGGTTTGCTGTTTTTCGCATTTTCAAATATTATTACGTCTTAAAGATATATTTCTTTTAATCATCCTTGCAGTCATATACTTTGCAAAATGAACGCCATGGACCACAAGTGTGCCGTGTAATGAAGTATTTCGACTCCCATAGAATAATGACCCCCCGGTCATTATTCTATAGAAAAAGTGACCCCCCGGTCATAGTATTATGACCTCCAGATCATAGTACTATGACTCCACCACGTGAAGTAAACTGAACCTCACGAAGAATATTGACTCCCATAAAAAACGACCCCGGTCATTTGGTCAAATTTAGTGATAACTCATGTATCTAAGGCCTAATTGCTGCATTTTATGCCCCCACTCGGGGGAGGGGGGCATATAGATTTGCCCTTGTCCGTCCGTCCGTCCTTCCGTTTGACCATTAGCCCCAGATACCATCACTTGACACAGAAATCAGAGCATTCCGCAACGGGAAAAGGGATTCTATTTCTAGACGCTGTATCTTGGTGTATACATTTTTTTTCAGGAAAATAACAATTCACAATACGTTCACAAAACACACCAGTGTCAATAATCCATGCAAACTTCGGTACGAAGTAATTCTTCAGAAGAGAACTGCACAAGAAACTGCTGGCATAGAACTTAGTATTAATAGAAGTTGCAATACTTAGCAGTGGCAGTAAAGTACGGTAGCGGCAACAATAGAAAGTAGTAGTAGTAATAGCAGTAGTAGTAGTAGTAGTAGTAGTAGTAGTAGTAGTAGTAGTAGTAGTAGTAGTAGTGGCAGTGGTAGTGGCAGTGGCAGTAGCAGCAGCAGCAGCAGCAGCAGAGGAATAAGTGACAACAACAACAGCAGCAACAGGAGAAGAAGAGGTAGATGTACAAGACGTATTAATGGAAGCAGGTTATGTAGTATCAGTAGTAGCAGTTGTAGTAGTAGTGTAGAAGTAGTAGTAGTAGTAGAAGAAGAAGAAGAAGTACATGTAGTAATAGCAATAGAAGTTTAAAGGCAAACCCGTAGTAGTAGTACAATCAAAATGTTAACTATTGGCAATGGAGGGTATTAGAGTTGTAGATCTAGTAAAATTGTCCGTTAGGTTTGGTGGGGATCACTTTTTAATAGATATTATCGTCGAAAGTCCTTTTAGGAGCCGGTGTTTTACACGGAAAGAGTAACTTTTTTAAACAGAATAATGTCCGGGAATCGATATTGTATGAGAGTTCGAATGTAGTAATTTCGGCAGCGAGTATTTTACATGGAAGGAGTCACTTTTTCTATAGAATAATAACCGGGGTCATTATTCTATGAGATTCGAAGGGAGTCATCTTTAGGGAGTCAGTATTTTACTTGGAGGGGTCAGTTTTTCTATAGAATAATGACCGGGGGTCGTTATTCTATAGAGTTTTCAAAGGGAGTCAGTTTGTTATAAGGGGAGTCAATATTTTATAGGAAAGGAGTCACATTTTCTATAGAATAATGACCGGGGGGGGGGGGTCGTTATTCTATGGGGGTCGAAATACTTCATTACACCGGCAGCTTATTTTTGACTCACTTTACCATTTGGCTTGAGCAAGTCAACGAGTATTTATGTAATATTTATTGTAAGGTATATAAAATTTTTCACAATATTACACTTAATCATCATAGTAATTGTGCAGGCTCCAAATATGATTCTGCTACACTTTGTACAAGAATTTCATTCACCGGGCTATTCTTGGTAATTTACGTAATTCTTGGTGGTAAGAGTTGTTGCAGTAATTTCATATGTACAAACTAACTGAAACGCAAATGTATATTTTCACGAAAAATATAATATAATCAAATTGTATGTCAAAAATCTTCACTCTAATGTTACTCTAATAATGCATTCATATCTATCTGTATTTCAGTTGTATATTTTTCCCCATTCCATGTATAATATGTTAACGATGCTTCAAACATGTATGGAGAACATGAGCCATTGGCATTAAGACATACACCAAACATTTATGGACAAAATAAGCCATTGGCATTAAGATATTCACCAACATTTATGGAGAACATACGCCATTGGTATTAAGACATTCACCAAACATTTATGGAGAACATAAGCCATTGACATTAAGACATTCACCAAACATGTATGGAGAAAATAAGCCATTGACATTAAGACATTCACCAAACATCTGCGGCGAACATAAGCCATTGACGTTAAGACATTCACCAAACATTTGCGGCGTACATAAGCTATTGGCGTTAAGAGATTCACCAAACATTTGTGGCGAACATAAGCCATTGGCGTTAAGAGATTCACCCACCATTTGTGGCGAATATAAGCCATTGACATTAAGACATTCACTTTAATAATGCTTTCATATCTATATGTCTATCAGTTTTGTATTTTCCCCCATTCGTATTCAATATGTTAACGCTGCTCCAAACATGTATAGAGGACATGAGCCATTAAGATTAAGACATTCACCTAAACATTTATGGAGAACATGAGCCATTAGCGTTAAGACAATCGCCAAACATTTATGGAGAAAATAAGCCATTGATATTAAGACATTCACCAAACATGTATGGAGAAAAAAAGCAATTGACATTAAGACATTCATCAAACATTTGTGGCAGACATATGCCATTGGCGTTAAGATATTCACCAAACATTTATGGAGAACATAAGCCATTGGCTTTAAGATATTCACCAAACATTTATGGAGAACATAAGCCATTGACATTAAGACATTCACTAAACATTTATGGAAAACATAAACCATTGGCATTTAGACATTCCCCAAACATGTGTGGGGAACATAAGGCATTGGCATTAAGACATTCCCCAAACATGTGTGGGGAACATAAACCATTGGCATTAAGACATTCCCCAAACATGTGTGGGGAACATAAGGCATTGGCATTAAGACATTCCCCAAACATGTATGGAGAACATGTCATTGGAAATACTACATTCACCAAACATTTATGTCGAACATAAGCCATTGGAATTAAGACATTCGCCAACATATAAAGAGAACATAAGCCATTGGCATTAAGACACTCACAAAACTTTTGTGGCAAACATAAGACAAACGCACTTATAATGGACTCACCAAACGTTTGTTGATAATATAAGACATGTGAAATAACGCGTCCGCAAAAGAAATGAAATACGTAAAAAACATCTTATGACTATACATAGAGGATATTACATGAGTGTCTTTTCATATTGAATTTATTAAACGAGTTGAATAAAATTATAAAATGCGAGGCTCTGCCGAGCATTTTATCAATTTTATTCAACGAGTTTAATAAATTCAATGTGGAAAGTGACAAATGCAATATTCTTTTTATCGCATGTTAGCCTTTTCTGTCGAAACATAAAAAATTCTACTTTCTTTTACTATGTAAACAAGTCAGTTTGACCAAAGTCTCCTATACTATAAATGACGTCGACGTCAAAGCTTTATTACACTAGTGTATTATCATTTATATTCAATGGCTTTATTACACTTCCGCGACGTCAAACATGTGATAAAATATATTTTGTATTTACAGGTACAGTTACAGACACAGCATCACGGACATCAGTATAAAGGTACCTTTGATGCCATAAAGAATATCAATAAATTTGGTCTTGTAAGATATTTTCTAATGATTTAGTTTATACTTTATGTAGAGTAGTATCTTTGTTTCTTTAGGAACTGCGCAATAAATCCAGTTATATGTACCGCTTGGATATTTATCTCTATATCTTGATATAACATATGACTTTGAATGAGCTCCACTTCACACATTTGTATCTATTTTAGTAAAACACATGTCTAACGCGTATTTAAAGTTTTACTTGCTGTCTTATCAAACTGTGTTTGCTATGATTTTTATTGGTTGTGTTCTTTCCAAAGGGTCCTAAGTAAATTTTATTAACAATGAAAACATTAACTTTCCAGCCCGAAGAACGATGTAAAATGCTTTTTTTTTTCAATTTTCAGATAAAAGGCTTCTATAGAGGATTATCATGGCCCTTGTTTTCATTTGGTATCGTAAACTCGACTTTCTTCGGAGTATACGGCCATACCTTGACATACTTAGAGAAGGACAAAACGAAAAGAAAGTCAAACCTGTTACACATATACCTATCAGGATGTGTAGGCGGAGCAGCTCAACTTGTGTTTGTTGTACCTGTTGATTACATAAAGACAGCGTTACAGTCTCAAATTCCACATGATATGTCGAGTGCTGCAAAAGGTAACTATAATTTGATTGGTTTTTTTAGCTCACCTGAGCATCAGGTGTTATTGTGATCACTCGATGACCGGCGTCTGTCTGTCGTCTGTCAACAGTTAGCTTGTGTATGCGATAGAGGCTGTATTTTTCAACTGATCTTCATGGAAATTTTGTCAGAATTATAACCTTGATGAAATCTAGGCCAAGTTTGAAAATGGGTTATCTGGGGTCAAAAACTAGGTCACTAGGTCAAATCAAAGAAAAATATTGTGTATGCGATAGATGCTGTATTTTTCAATTGATCTTCATCAATTTTGGTCAGAATAATTACCTCGGTAAAATCTAGGCTATATTTGAAAATTGGTCATCTGGGATTGAAAACTAGGTCACTAGGTCAAATCAAAGAAAAACATTGTGTATGCGATAGAGGCTGTATTTTTCAAATGATCTTCATCAGTTTTGGTCAGAATGATTATCTTGATAAAATCTAGGCAAAGTTTGAAAATGGTTTATCTGGGATCAAAGACTAGGTCAAATCAAAGAAAAACATTGTGTATGCGATAGAGGCTGTATTTTTCAATTGATCTTCATCAATTTCGGTCAGAATGAATATCTCGGTGAAATCTAGGCCATGTTTGAAAATGGATTATCTGGGATCAAAATCTAGGTCACTAGGTCAAATCAAAGAAAAACATTGTGTATGCGATAGAAGCTGTATTTTTCAACTGATCTTCATAAAATTTTGACAGCATGATTACCTTAATGAAATCTAGACCAAGTTTGAAAATGGTTTATCTGGACTCAAAAACTAGGTCACCAGGTCAAATCAAAGAAGAACATTGTGTACGCGATATAAGCTGTATTTTTTCAACTGATCTTCATGAAATTTGGTCAGAATGATTGCCTTGATGAACTCTAGGTTGAGTTTGAATATGGGGCATCTGAGGTCAGAAAGTAAGTCACTAGGTCAAATCAAAGAAAAACATTTTGTATGCGATAAAGGCTGTATTTTTCAATTATCTTCATGAAATTTTGTCAGAATGATTGCCTTGATGAAGTATAGGTCATGTTCGAATATGGGTCATCTGGGGTTAAAAACTAGGTCACTAGGTCAAATCAAAGAAAAACCTTGTGTATGTGATAGAAGCTGTATTTTTCAATTGATCTTCATGAAATTTGGTCAGAATGATAGCCTTGATAAAATCTAGGTCAAGTTTGAATATGGGTCATCTGGGTCAAAAAATAGGTCACTAGGTCATATCTAAGAAAATACTTGTTTAAACTCGAGACGACATTTTTGGTCCAATCTTAATTAAAATTGGCCAGAATATTTGTTTCCATGAAATTACTAGGTCAAACATGTTTACACTGTTATGGTGTGTTTCTCAGGTGAGCGACCTAGGGCCATCTTGGCCCTCTTGTTTTGTAGTTTTTTTTGTAGTATAAAAGAAAGAGTGAAAACTCCACAGGTCGCCTAACAACAAAAGTGAAAATATTGCAGGCTCGGTTTGACTGTGCCTGTTCGGGAACGGTTACAGAAATGCATATAGACGTCCATGCTCTCTAGCACATGGTTGAGCAGAACTTAACATTTGCACCTGTTATTAGTACCAAAGTTTAATTTAGAGACAACTTCAGATGTGTTCATACGGCGGAGTACATTAAGCCTTAAATGATACATAATAGCGCAATGCCATGCAATGCAACGTATAGTTTCCACTTAAATAATAGACAAGCATACTACACCACATATATGTTTTCATTGGTTGCATTTTTGACAGGCCTGCTTTCTCTGCATTCAGTAGATATAGAGACTAGAAATTATTTATATATGTGTGTAAGTCCTTTTTTCATCTCGTAAACTGTTGATATTTAACATGTTAACGTGTTAGAGTATGTTTTGCAAACAATACTCTGTCACTGAACCAAGACTACTGCTATTTTAAATGTTTTGTTTATTTTAGAGGCAGGTCAGAGATTTTTCAAAGGACCATGGGAATGTTCTAAAGCAATTTATAGGGAAAGAGGTATTTTTGGATTTTACAAAGGTGGGCTTGCTATGGCTTATCGGGAGATACCTTCATACGGCATATACTGTCTTACGTATGAAATCCTCAGCGCAAAGATGCATGAACATGGACTAACTGACTCAAACGGAATTGTCGCCAGTCTTGTATCAGGAGGTATAGCCGGGTCCTTAACATGGGCATCCATCATACCGTTTGACGTTATAAAAAGCCGATTTCAGGCGGACTTCTCCGGAGAATACAGAGGGTTTATGCACTGTGCACGAATGCTGTATAAAGAAGGTGGTATTCGAATTTTCTACACTGGCTGTCTTGTTACATGTCTACGAGCATTCCCAGTCAATGCTGTAACATTCACTGTATACACTCAAACATTAAAACATCTAGAAAACAACTTTTGAGTCTTAATGGAACAAGTCAGATCACACGTTAGGGTATTTTTATTCATAAGTGTTCTCGTTATATTAGAAGTGATTAAACAGGTGAATGTAAACATTTGAGTGAGATTTTTATTATATTTTGATATATTACAACCTGATCGAAGTAGCAGTTATGTGTCATGTATACTCTTTTTCCTTAACTAAACTTTGTAGAATCATAAGTAGTTCAAAGTTTAAATTGAAACACGTGTAACTAGACAATTGAAACGTTAAAAGTGCTACATATTTCGGCATGTATACTATATAAATGCCACTTAAGTTTTTATACGGAATACATATGTAGAATTGTTACAATAGATTACCTCCATGTTACTGTATCTTAAACGGGGAGCATTTAATGCCATCAAAACTGCAGTGGTATCGAAACAGTACACTTCGAGATGCATCTGAAATGACTTTCGCAATCCCTTTTCGTCAACGTAAAAGTACTGCTATACCTCTTTTGTGGTAACAATATTTTACACATGACCGTTTGATATACTCCCGTATTAATCCATTTCTGGATTTTTTGGCATAAATTTAAGTTATGAATTATCCGCATGAACACTTGACGCACTCTTCTCTTTCAGGTCAAGTCAAACGATCCTTTTCTTATCTAAACAAAGACACTTTAATCAAATCTATAAACATAGAATGCAACTAAGAAAATAACAGCTGACTTGGTTGATGAGAGGTAATGAAGCGTGTAACAAGCGTAAGGTCCCCAACATTGGTTTCAGCGAAATTCTGTTAAACAATATTGAATGGACTCCACGGTCCCAAAGGATCAGAAAATATATCAACACTGAATCCAAATCAGGGTATCTAAAGATGGCTGTTGAGATAGTTAATGATAGTTAATGGAATATCTTTTGAATGCATAGAATGCAGCAAAGAAAAATAAATAGCAGACATGGTTTGATTGATTCTTCTTGAGTGGTAATAGAAAGTGCAACACGCCTCTTGCCACCTAGCACTTGTTTAAGCGGATTCTGTTAAACATATATTGATGATGGGTTCCACGGTCCCAAAGACAACACTGAATCGGAGTACGTAGAAAGTTTTCGCGACCGCCAGTCGGGTATGTACAGATTGCTGTTGTGATAGTAATTTCTGTAAGAAGATATTTTGGAATCATATGTTCCCGAGACGTTATAGAAAGTGCAATACCCCTCTCGCCCCATAGTATCGGCATCAGTGGAATTCTTTAATACAGCTATGATTCTAAAGGACTGGAAAATATAACAACTCTGAATCCAAGTATGGTGAGGAATTTTATTACCACTTAGAGATTGCTGTTATGATAGTTGATTTATAAGACACCACTTAGACCCATTTTGGATAAAGGAAACACTGTGTGGTAACCTTAATTGAAAATGATATTTATTTAAAATAATTGAGAATTTCTAAATGATGGCATGAATTTTTCAGCCTTTGTTCCAAAGACCGATTGAAGCAGTTGAAATTTTCCGCAATCAGTCGTTTGGATTTTATACAAGTTTTTAAGATAATGAAAATATTGATGATAGTCTAATTGATAGGCTGACAGTTAAATCAGAAGCCGTAAAACCTTTCATTTAAAATCATTTTGAGTTCGAATAATTGCCAAGCGGAACAATAATCAATGCAAAATGTACTTCATTTCAAACCACGGTTGGGTAGATATCATGGTGTCATACTAGATTCGATGCTACTGACAAAGCTGTAGATTCAATCATTCTTTGACTTTACAGTAAAACATAACAAAACCTAAAATGGAGGAAGTCATAATTTGACTTAAACACAGAACTCGAGAAGATTCTACTTAACCAACACCGGGTTTTGTCCAATGTTTCCTATGGTGGCAGATTTCTGCCACAATATAGTAGCTATATCAAAAACATTCTAAACTTTCCAGAAAATATGTGCATTCTTCATAAAACACTTATGCATTGAATGATATTATCTAGATATTTTTGTATTTCTTGAAAATGTTCTAGCGCCAAATACCGCGTAAATGCTCATAACTGCTAGCTCTCGATAATATTCTAAACTTTCTCGCAATGTTTTGCATTTTTCTAAAAACAATATCGCAAGAAACTATATTTCCAGGAAAATATAATTTAATGAGAACAAATTTTCAGAAAAGTTCGAATATCAATACAGTTTTTGAAAGTTTCGAGATAGATATCAATTTATGAATGGCAGCTGTGGGCAGGCACTTGTGCAAAAGTGCAAAACGTATCGAGATAATCATGTGAATTATGGCAATAACATTTCCAGGAAACTTTCGGCTTTTGGGATAATCCTTCAAGAAATCTTCGCTTTATCAAGGTAGTTTTTATATTCAAAGTGTCCCAATACTGCCAATAGTTACATAGCTAGCTCGTGGCAGAAATATGCCACCATAGTTTTCACTAGCATTCGTCTTTTTCACGAAAAGAATTCAAAATAAATAAAACTCATCCATAACCTCATTTAGTACGAATGGGTACTCGTTCACATAATAACAATGTTTATTAAGCTAATACATGAAGTATTGTTAACTGTCGCAAATAATGTAATTTCAGGACAAAAGTAAGAAATCACTAGAATAAAAATGACCTCCTTTCAATTTTCCCTTCTACTGCTGCTTTTAATGGCATTTTAACTTTTTATTTCATTTTTAATAATTCCCATGGTAGCAACGACCATCAACAACAACACTTTTGTCAAAGAATCACGTGACTGTTAAGCCTTTCGGAACAGTTAGAACGATATCATTGTTGTCAGGCGCTTGATCATTATAGGAAGCATGCAAGGCATATGACTGCCCTGGTGGTTCCAAGGTCCTGAAAAAAACATTTAAAATTAGAAACTGAATATGACTTATTCTTAGAATTTACTCAAGTTCAAATTGCAATAAATGAGGTTCAAATATTCCATTATCTTACTAGAATACTTTTTGTTAAAAAATCCGATGTAAACGCAAACTAGTATATTTAGCCGGCTATATAATATTTATCATGACTTACAAAGTGTGGGTGATTGTTTCTGTGGTAATATTTTTGGAATTTATAACATCGGCATGTACGCCTGACGATGGTCTGCTCGCATGTTGGGCTCGACCATCCGAAGAGGACGATGAAGGTCTACTAGAGACTGTTGATGATGGTCCGGAATTCGCCCTAGACGTGGGTGATGCTACTCTGCTTGTTGTTCCATATTTACTGTATTTTGTGAGACGTCTTTTGTGCTTATCAAACCCATCCATGAATTCTCTGCAATCAAATAAAAAAACAAACAAACAAGTATGAATATTATATAGAATAACCACTTTCAAATATATTGACATATGGGGTGTACCATAAAACAAGAGAGAGTTTATATCTAACTTGATGTATACGTCTGCGTATAATGTAAGGTAACTATATGGTAAGTTCAAAAAAGCCAATAAATGCAATATTTGAAATACTTTCTGCTAGAAATAATCAGTATGGTTATGTAATTCTAAATGCATTTCAACTTGCAAGTCTGTTATAATACGAAAGTTTTTCCAGTTATAATCAAATCAACCAATATTGTTTACTTATAAAACATCTTTTTCTCAAAACATTCCTTGCAATACTATTGGTATTATATCGATAATAATTGTTTGTATCTTTATTTTGACAAGTGTCTCATTAATAAACAAAACAAGATAGGAACATGAAAATAGAAGAAATACACAAAGAACTGTTGATACCCTAAATCAATTTCTCCGTCTTTATCCACATCGAGAACATTTAAAAGTTGATTCAGTTCCTGTTCCGCAAGAGGACACCCGATCTTACTGAGACCGATCTTGAACTCGTCTCTGGTAAGAGTGCAGCTTTTGTCTTTATCAAACAATTTAAACATATCAAACACTTTGATCTTCCGATCGTCAATGAAATTTATGAACACAAGGATTGGGTCTCTCTTCCATGCTTCAGTTTGGGATTTGGCTTCAGCCTTGCACATGTCTCTAGCATTCATAAAACCTCCGAGCTGAACTTTAAACTGTGGACGGACGTGTTGTACCTCTTCAAGAACACTATAAAACTCTCTCGGTACACATGCATCCTGAATAAGATTTAACAACAAAGTGACATTTTCAAGTTTGCAAGTAGTAATCCCATTTTAACTTTTTCCTAAACTTAGTAATGGCAAACATGGTTTCTTGTTCAAGTTTGTAGAATTAAAAGTGTTTAAGAATAGTTTACAACATGTTAAAATTCAGCTTAGAATAGATAACACCAATGAATAAGCGATTTGAGTAAATATTTTGTGTGTAAACGAATAATTATACCGCTATTTCCAGTTCCTGTAGAACGCTGCAGTCGCTTTGTTGTAATAACTTTAATGCTGCCGCTGGTCCCTGACTTGTTATAGGATTATTGGTTAACTGAAAAAATACAATATCATAAATAGAATCAAATTACTACAACACATCCATAAATCAATCAATCACAACTATATATTGTGGTGGGTCGATACAACACTTTGTTTCTCATGATGTGTATTTTACGGCTCTGCTATCAAATATCAACGGAAAACAAACAATCGGTATATTATTTCTCGGCAAGATATATTATTGAAATGTATTGTATTGAATTCTAAAACTACTTGACTTTAACACTGTCACAATGGCCCCGTAATAGATCACCGATCTATAATATTGGACCGAAGCTGTTATGAAACGCATTACATTATTTAGAATTGTTGCATTTGCCAAATTCTGCAAAGGATGAATACTGACTTTTATTCATAATGTTTACAAAAATATAAAACATACAAGCTATTTTCTCACCCTGATGACTTTTAGTGTATCATTCTTTCCAATATACTTGAACAAAGAGGCGATACCCACAAACCCGACTCTGTTTGATGTAAGATTTAGCTCTGTCAGTTTTCGGTTATTGACAAGTGCCTTTCCAATAAGCTCTGCTGCCTCGTTATCAACACCATTAGATGTAAGATCAAACACTAACAAACTATTATTTTCCTGTAACATTCGGTAAATAAATCTACATTTCATTTTGACTCTATAGCAATGTTTTCAGTAACGAATAAAAATAATGAAACAAAAACAATCAGAAGAAGCTATTTGTAACTTTGTGAGATGAAACTATTGTGCAAGTTCTGCTCCCTACTAACTCACGAACGTATCATAAAGCGTTTCATACACACTGAGCAAAATGCCTAGTTTGTTGCCTCGTATTTTCGAATATATATCTTTTCACTACACAGATGATGATAAGATAATAAGATATCTGTAAAATGTCTAGTTTAAAAACTTTAGAAATGTGTCTCTCTCAAAATAAAACAACGAAAACATTAATTAAAGCTACCAGATGGCTGATTCATACATTCTGGCATGTGCATGGATCTAGCGGTTGAATCAGATAGAAACTACACTTTCCAAAATACTGTGATTAATTAGGCCTTACAAAACGGTAGATGAATAAAGTCCTTTTTCAGAAAATGATTAGACGATGATAAATGGTTTGTCAAATTACTTTTCTATTGGAAACAGCAAACAATCTTATGATCTTAATAAAACATTAAAGAATGTTTTTCTGATCACTAAAAAAATGAGTGTTGTCAGCAGACAACGGAGTTCACTACAAACGATGTTTAACAATGTTTAACAAGAGAACATTATGAAAGGTATTTTTTCTGAGTGTTGAATGTTTGGTGGTTGGGAGTTAGTTCAATTAGAAATAATACCGACAACACAAAAAGTGAACATCAAAATGTATCCAAGTTAAAAACATCATAAAAACTTAAATAACTGAAACTACGTTTCAAGCTATGCACGAAACTAAAAGTGAAAACTTTATTTTTTTGTGTTTGGTGAAGGAAATATCATTGAATTACTAAGAGACAACATCAAGAAACTAAAACAGTTTTACTTCTGTCTTTTCCTTTTACTGAAGTCGGACGGGACAGGATACAAAGAGACAATATCAAGAAACTAAAACTTCTGTCTTTTCCTTTTACTGAAGTCGGACGGGACAGGATACAAACAGACAATATCAAGAAACTAAAACTTCTGTCTTTTCCTTTTACTGAAGGGGGACGCGACAGGATACAAAGGGAAAAAGAGACAATATCAAGAACTAATACTTCTGTCTTTTCCTTTTACTGAAGGGGGACGGGACAGGATACAAAGGGACAATATCAAGAAACAGAAACTCCTGTCTTTTCCTTTTAATGAAGTGGGAAGGGACAGGATACAAAGAGACAATATCAAGAAACTAAAACTAGTGTCTTTTCCTTCTATTGAAGTGGGGACGGGACAGGATACAAAGAGACAATATCAAGTAACTAAAACTTCTGTCTTTTCCTTTTATTGAAGGGGGACGGGACAGGATACAAAGAGACAATATCAAGAAACTAAAACTTGTGTCTTTTCTTTTAGAAAGGGACGATACAATGTCAAGTCTAAACTTCTGTCTTTTCCTTTTACTGAAGTGGGACGGGACAGGATACAAAGAGAACAATATCAAGAAACTAAAACTTCTGTCTTTTCCTTTTACCGAAGTGGGGGGGGGGGGGGGGGAACAGGATACAAAGAGACAATATCAAGTAACTAAAACTTCTGTCTTTCCCTTTTACTGAAGGGAGACGGGACAGGATACAAAGAGACAATATCAAGAAACTAAAACTTCTGTCTTTTCCTTTTACTAAAGGGGGGCGGGACAGGATACAAAGAGTCAATATCAAGTAACTAAAACTTGTGTCTTTTCCTTTTACTGAAGTGGGACGGGACAGGATATAAAGAGACAATATCAAGTAACTAAAACTTGTGTCTTTTCCTTTTACTGAAGGGGGACGGGACAGGATACAAAGAGACAATATCAAGTAACTAAAACTTGTGTCTTTTCCTTTTACTGAAGGGGGACGGGACAGGATACAAAGAGACAATATCAAGTAACTAAAACTCCTGTCTTTTCCTTTTACTGAAGCGGGGGGGGGGGGTGGGGGGGGGGCAGGATACAAAGAGACAATATCAAGAAACTAAAACTTGTGTCTTTTCTTTATTGTGGGGGGACGGGACAGGATACAAAGAGACAATATCAAGAAACTAAAACTTCTGTCTTTTCCTTTTACTGAAGGGGGACGGGACAGGATACAAAGAGACAATATCAAGAAACTAAAACTTGTGTCTTTTCCTTTTACTGAAGGGTGTGTGTGTGGGGTGGTGGGGGTGGTCGGGGCGGGACAGGATACAAAGAGACAAAGAGACAATATCAAGAAGCTAAAACTTCTGTCTTTTCCTTTTACTGAAGGGGGACGGGACAGGATACAAAGAGACAATATCAAGAAACTAAAACTTCTGTCTTTTCCTTTTACTGAAGGGGGACGGGACAGGATACAAAGAGACAATATCAAGTAACTAAAACTTCTGTCTTTTCCTTTTACTGAAGGGGGACGGGACAGGATATAAAGAGAAAATATGAAGTAACTAAAACTTGTGTCTTTTCCTTTTATTGAACGGGGACGGGACAGAATACAAAGAGACAATATCAAGAAACTAAAACTTCTGTCTTTTCCTTTTATAAAAGGGGGACGGGACAGGATACAAACAGACAATATCAAGTAACTAAAACTTGTGTCTTTTCCTTTACTGAAGGGGGAATGGACAGGATACAAAGATACAATATCAAGTAACTAAAACTTCTGTCTTTTCCTTTTACTGAAGTGGGACGGGACATGATACAAAGAGACAATATCAAGAAGCTAAAAGTTCTATCTTTTCCTTTTACTGAAGGGGGAATGGACAGGATACAAAGAGACAATATCAAGTACCTAAACCTTGTGTCATTTCCTTTTACTGAAGGGGGACGGGACAGAATACAAAGAGACAATATCAAGTAGCTAAAACTTGTGTCTTTTCCTTTTACTGAAGTGGGACGGGACAGGATACAAAGAGACAATATCAAGAAACTAAAACTTCTGTCTTTTCCTTTTACTGAAGGGGGACGGGACAGGATAGAAAGAGACAATATCAAATAACTAAAACTTCTGTCTTTTCCTCTTATTGAAGGGGGACGGGACAGGATACAAAGAGAAAATATGAAGTAACTAAAACTTGTGTCTTTTCCTTTTATTGAAGGGGGACGGGACAGGATACAAAGAGACAATATCAAGAAACTAAAACTTCTGTCTTTTCCTTTTACTGAAGGGGGACGGGACAGGATACAAAGAGACAATATCAAGAAACTAAAACTTCTGTCTTTTCCTTTTATTAAAGGGGGGCGGGGGACAGGATATAAAGAGACAATATCAAGAAACTAAAACTTCTGTCTTTTCCTTTTATTGAAGGTGGACGGGACAGGATACAAAGAGACAATATCAAGTAACTTAAACATCTGTCTTTTCCTTTTACTGAAGGGGGACGGGACAGGATACAAAGAGACAATATCAAGAAACGGATGAAAAATCTATTTTTGTGCAGGTTGGGGCCGGAAATAATGAGGGAATGGGGTAGGATGGCAGGGTAACTAACACAATATCAAGAAATATAAGAATTTGTTTGGAGTGTGTAAGTGGGTGGCTGGAGTTGGGTGTAATGTGGGCGTAGCGGGGATGACGGAATAATAAAAGACAATAATAAGACAGAAAAAAACTGAAATTATGGTGTGGTGGGTGTAGCAGGGGTTACGTGGTGGAGGTAGAATGTAAAAACCCCATAAGAAACTAAAATAAAAAACAACAACATGCTTTTGGGTCGTGGGGTGGATGGGACAGACATATGAACGAACACAAAGATATATGAACAACATTTCTACATCCCATTCACATGTAATTAATATTTAATAAAGACAAACGATACAGAAGGTTTGATTCTAAGTTGTAAAAACTGGTTCAAGCACAAAAATGTGCATAACTTCATCAAACTGAAAGCAAAAGTTACGGAACCTATAACATTCAGCTTGTTTTACCATGGTGAAAAAGTGTGTGAAATAGTATTCAGTCGGGTAGTTATGAAATACAACTCGCTGACAATCGCCAGATGACTCAAAGTGCATAATTTCATCAGAATGAAGCAACTGTATTTCTAAAGTATCCTACCCCAATTCCTTTCGCAATGCAACTTATCCCTGCTTTTCGAATCTGATTCCACGCCAAGCTGATATGTGTTAGTGTTTCATTGTCACCTTTAAGAAAATGATACTGGAATAAAATTTTATTTTAGCATATTACATGTCAATGAACACTTTAAAGAATATGCACCAGAAAAAGTTTGATATGTTTTTTTTCTGATGCGGTAATGTCATATAACACAGAATTGTGTTACTATTGTATTATATGAGGTATAGAATGGTGAAATATACTATTTTTATGCGAAAGTAACAATTTTAATACAATACAATATCATAACATGTGGTATTTTGTGAAATGAGGGTTCATTTTGTCATTCAGAACTCACTTTTTTATAACTCATAATTATAATAATTATAACAAATAACATTAAACTCATTAATGCACAAATCAATCAAAATTACCTATTGCATGGCCTAAAATCTGCGCGCCTATGTCCCCAAGGTCATTATGTGATAGATCAAGGTTACGTAGTCCAGTAAATTGCTGAAAAAGAGCATAAAAACGTGTTAATCTCCATATAAACACTAGTAAAACACGAAGACTTAGTGTTATTTTTCAGGCAACTTTTAAAAAGTTAAAGGTTTATTCTTTCAATATTCATTCTTTGTCTTTCATTAAAGGTTTGAATAATTCATATTACAGTTACCGTGACAAATAATCTCTAACGTCAGTATCGTTCATATTTAAATTGTTCGTATTTAATAAGTTGAAAAGATGTGTGTTATAATTTTGTTTTATCCTTAGGAAACATTACACTTGCTAAATAAATTGCTTTAAGGGAGTAGTATTGTCTTTTCACAATTAACTTCAAAAGGTACTGACAATGCAGTTTCTTTTAAAATGTTTAATGCCATTGGTTATACAAACGAATAGGTGCATTTCAATAATGTTGTACTTATTGCAAAAGTCATAGCCACCCTATAGGCTTTTTAATAAAGTTTTGAAAGAAGAGTAAACTCAATAAAAATCGTCTACAAAATACACGTAATTATTATCCAACGGTTAACACTGCCAAATACAAGTTTTAAGACATGAAATCAAAAGATATTGTTAGTAAATATCATATGTCATGCAAAATAAACAATAATTATTTTATACGTGTAAGAAATCATAAACTCTGCATATGTTATTACTAAACATTGTAGTATTCACATTTAATTATCATTTTTCAAGCAGTCATACTTTCTTAGACAACACAATTGAGAACTCAGCAGAGTAATGCAAACTTTATTAAAAACATCACTGAAAACATTACTATTCTTTTCCCTAATGTTTATAAACCAGTTTAACATTATGTTTGAGTACTAGTTGGACCCAAAGCAAGAAAAGTACATAACTATAAGTCCTAACATAGACATCCTTTATATCACCAATGGTTCGAAAAAACTTTGTATAATACCATTACAATGTTACAATATTCCTCAAAATCAAAGTGAAAAAAAGGACAAACATTCACTTCTGCCTTCAGTAATATCAACAACAATTATATCAAAATCATATCAATTAAAACTTTTATAAAGTTAGACACGATTGAGTTCTGTAAAACCATTAGATGAGTATCTGTACATGTTATCATTTGTTAAAGTTTGAAGGAGCAATTATGCACCTAGAATGTCGTGACAAAAAAAATCTTATCTATGCAGTATTGATGTCTAGTTTAGAGCTAGTTAATTGCTTTACGCCGTTTTTCTTAATTGCAAACCATTCTGTTCCATATTCAAACAGAACAGGGGGCAATGAAGTTTTGCATGGACGTAAAATAAATCATTAACATGAATTTAGTGCTATTCAGTGTAATAACATATTGATATTGACATAGACATTTCTCGAATGAAAGAAATGTCGATTTTTCAGCATGTAAAGCTAGCATGTGATAAAAAGAACACTATTAAACTCTTCTAATAAAAATGATAAATTGATTTGAAGAGTCTGACTCTTCAAAGATTTTATTTTTCGTTATTTTATTGAACCCGTCTTAAATATATGAAGATCATCTAATGTAATATCCCCTATATATCTTGTATGTATAGATAATTTGAGTAACAAGTAAGTACATATATGCGGTTTAGAAATAATTTAAATGTTCTAACCTATACTAAATGCAGTCGAACTTGCTCGAGGGACCACGTCCAGTAAAAAAACACTTGCTTTAAGAAACCACTTTTTTCAGTGCTTATAAACAAAACATTGAAATTATACTTACCTAGTATCATAACACTAAATACAGCACAACCTATATTAAGCGGCCACCTAAGGGACGCGCAAAAAAGAGGTCTCTTAACATTAATGGCGTCATATAAACTGTTCTTTAACTACACAAAAAAAAACCGAACTAGTGGTGTTTTCGAACAAGTTAGACTTATATACTTTGTATTTATGTATTATTTAGATTATGTACTTGTAATATGTTATTGCAAAAGACATTCGTTAGTACAATGCTTAACAAGATGTTAATAAAGAAATGATACATGCGCCCTTATTGTTTCTTTTGAATAAAATACAGACAGGTGTTTGTGTGTGTAATAAGTATATCGCGAGTGCGAACGACTGCCTACACTTATGTTCACTCATAAAGATATAGAAACAAATTTATTGTTTTAATTCTAACCATGCAAAAGTGAACAACATCTGAGCATTCGGTCTATATACTATTTTAATTCACACTCCGAGAGATTTTGTTATTTAACCAATTGTAAAGATCTGAACTTATGTATGACGTCATATAGTTATAACTTTATGACGTCGCTTCTGAACTCTACCAAAGCAAGTCCGCTCGTTAGGAATTCGAAGAGATATAAACGTATTGATGGCCTCGCACATGAACCGATATGACATTTTATCATAAAAATGTTTCAGAAGCGTTGTTTTATTATCGTTTGGAACTCGAAAATTCATATAATTTGGAACAGCGGTAGAACCTTTCATGTAATAATTATAGGGGGTGAAGTGTGAACAACCAAGAATCTTACATAGATTATTTTCGCTATGTTTATATAGCATCCAAGACTAAATGTTAACAGCTAATGAACGTGAAAGAAGAATTTGTTTTTAGAATACTACCAGCGATTAAAAAAGGTTGCCAATGGAATAAAATGCTCTCAAAACATGGTACTATATTTTCGTGAAGTAAAAAGGCAATAGTTGTTAAATATAATATCAATTTCAAGTCTATGATATAAGTACTTTAAACAGAGACTGTACTTCTATCAGTCAACGTGTCACTGGCAAGTTCCACGTCATAGGAAGTTTATATGAGTAGATCTATGAGAATATAGAGCATGCTAGTATTATACATATACATACATTGATGCTTTACTTACTCCATGTTTTAATCTTGACTGTTGATGAATCATAATATGATATTAAAGTTAATCACGTATGAACCAATATTATTCTGCATCACACACCAAGCAAAAACACGCAAAAACTGTTAAAATAGCATTAGTGCTAAACCAAACATATTCCATGTGTCACATACCCCACAAAAATAGTTAAAAATAACTCTGGACAGCGATAAGATAAACATATTCCTTGAAAACAAATTCAATACTGTCTTTTTAACAATTGTAGATAAAAGAGATCTTCCTGCTACTATTATAACACAGAGAGAATAATTTCTCTTACGCCAAGAATAAATACAAAAACAATTTTGTTATACAACGTAAAACATTGTACTTACACCAACGTTGAGCATAGCAGCGAAATGTTCGGCATCATAATCTTTGAAATGGTTACCTACAAATCACAATATATTTTTTGAGCAAGTACTTATTGGTGAACGGTGCAGTGTCTACAGTTAAGAATGATTTTGAGAATCCGATAGGGCAATGACTGTGTTACTTCAATCATAAAGCTACTGTTAAGAAATGGTGAAAACGAAACAAATGAGTTTGAGAACCATTCCAAACAAAGCGTTTTCAAATCTAAAATTATTACACATGATCTTTACTGATCAGCCTGAAAGAATCTATACAAATCGAATTAAGAGCACTAAACTCTAGTGAGAGTGGAATGTGGTTTTGCAATTCAACATACACTATATCGAGGTCATAAAAGAATAATATAACACATTAAATAACATGAGGAAAATGCAAGTCCTTAAGCACTGACGACAAAAGATGAGAAAAACGTGACCACCATCTGGTTGGTACTTATTTTATATTTGAAGTGGAAGTAAAGTTACTAAAACTATAGTTTTAACAAGTGAATTGTTCAAAAGATGGTGAGAAATGTAAGTACGACTATGACGAATAGGCCATGTAAAACCGCTCTGTGAATATGTTCATTAACTAATATGGATTCTATATTTTTCTTTATATTGTCAAGACACATACATAAGAATATGGCAAACTTATCCATGCTGAAAGTAATTTACCAGACAGGATGAGATCAGTTAGCGTGTCGTTAACTTTAAAGACACCTGAGATCACCTCTGCAGCGTAGGAATCCAGACCATTCTCGGACAAATCCTGTCAAATACACACATTGTACTTTTTGAAATTATCTTTCAAACTCGTGAAAAAATTACGCATAAAATACTGACAAATGTTAAAGTGATGTATTTGGTAACGTCTGAATGTTTGTTTATTTGAAATTTAAAATACTACAATTGTTCTTTATCACATAATGATATAAATCCTACGATTTTTTTTAAATTTTGAGACAGTCAGTGGTAAATCGTCCCAGAACAAGCATAACTTTGTAAGTTATTCAGAACTTACTAGATGTGTAATGAAGTCATTTTCTTTCAGCATGTCACATAAATTTCTGATGCCTTCATGTCCCATTAAGTTTCCAGCCAAATTCAACCTGGTTGTAAATCTGTCAATCTAAAATATACGAACAGTTTGAACTAAAGTGTCATCACAGCATTAAACGTTTTATTACGTTACACATGATCTTTTTAATGTTCATTGATATATACTTAAATGGAATAAATTTATTGGTTGAAAACATTAAAATAGTCAAAAATTGTAACGACAGTTATTAGCCCTTATTCACTTCTTTCTGTTTCAGAGCGTTAAAGAATCGTAACACGTATATACGGCAGATACTTATGGAAGCCCCGGAGGGACAATTGATTTCCGTACTTCCCACTTCTGACTTATAACTTTTGCACTTCTGAACTTCCAACTTCTTGACTTCCTACTTCCTACTTCTAACTTCCGCACTTCTGACTTCTTACTTCCACACTTCTGACTTCCAACTTCCTGACTTTCGACTTCTGATTTCCAACTTCCACACTTCTAGCTTCCGACTTCTTGACTTCTTAATTACTTCTTCTAACTTCCGCACTTCTGACTTCTAACTTCCGCACTTCTGACTTCCAACTTCCTGACTTCTTACTTCCGACTTCCAACTTCCACACTTACTATTTGCAACTTCCAAAGAGGGAAAGTTGGAAGTCAGAAGTGCGGAAGTTGGAAGTCGGAAGTCAGGAAATTAGAAGTCAGAAGTGTGGAAGTTAGAAGAAGGAAGTCAAAAAGTCGGAAGTAAGAAGTGTGGAAGTTGGAAATCAGAAGTCGAAAGTCAAGAAGTTGGAAGTTAGAAGTGCGGAAGTTAGAAGTCAGAAGTGCGGAAGTTAGAAGAAGGAAGTAAGAAGTCAAGAAGTCGGAAGTAAGAAGTGTGGAAGTTGGAAATCAAAAGTCGAAAGTCAGGAAGTTGGAAGTTAGAAGTGTGGAAGTTAGAAGTCAGAAGTGCGGAAGTTAGAAGTAGAAAGTAGGAAGTCAAGAAGTTGGAAGTGAGAAGTGCAAAAGTTATAAGTCAGAAGTGGGAAGTACGGAAATCAATTGTCCCTCCAGGGCTTCCATAGATAACTAAAGTGCACGTACTACAAGCGCAGTTGCCACTGCACGTGTGCCTAAAGATCCTAGACCCTGAAAGTTGAGGTTCATCACATCTGTGTTTATGGCTTTAAGGAAACAATGAGCTGGTACGATATTCAGTTGTCGACATGCAGCTAGGTAGACCTGTTTCACCTGATCTTCGCTGATATAGTGCCGCTTTACCTCGTTGCCTAGAAATAATATAAATTAACTAGAAAACAACAGAAAAGATAAACAATTTTTGATATGTAACGTACCAATGCAAAAGGATAGAATAAAGAAGTACATACACTGTTGACAAAAGCATATGAAGAAAACGACACACCACCTGGAAGGATGCACGAAACGTTACACATTGCATCATTTATGAGATGAGAATTGCAAAACAAGACATTACAAATGGCTTCATATATGAGATGAGAATTACAAAACAAAGCGTTACAGACGATTTTAAATATAGGAGATGAGAATTGCAAAACAAGACGTTACAGATGGCTTCATATGAGACGACAATTGCAAAACAAGACGTTATATAAGAGGTAAGTATTGCAAAACAAGAGATTACAGATGGCTTCATATATGATGAGATGAGAATTGCAAAACAGGAAAAACGAGAACAAATATCTGGTGTGCAAGGCTAGAACAAAAAAAGTTTATGGTAAATGCATCGAACATGATATATGCAGAAATGATTGTTAAAAGATACCAACAGAAATGAACGTTGTACGATAGCCGAATGGTGATAAATGCCCTTAGCGATGTTAACCGTATGGGCAGAATTTGAACCCGAAACTCCACACGAAAAATACTTTATTTTTGCATACTGAACTTAATACACATTTTCTTTGGACTTTTTATTGCAGACAATTTTATTAAGATTTACGTAAGTTTGTAGAGATGCTTAACGATTTGTTTTTGTGTACATAAAACAGGTCATACGGTAAAACGTCTGAAATTTGTATCATATTTAACGTGAATTTTATCCATATATATATTTCGTGCTGCGAGGTCTTCACATCGTGTTACGAAGCTTAATACCCCTTTTTAATTTATGCTGATTTTCATATGGACTTTGGATATTTTTTCTCACCGACTCAATAAAATGTTTAATCATTTGTGTCATCTTTTTGAAATTCAAGCTTTTACAGTTATTTATCGTAAATAGACTATTGGCTAACATAAGCTCTCTTTTAAAATATTAACAAACGCATTGATAATTGTGGCGCTACTTTCTTTTAAAAGATATTTATGATCCTGAATAAAAACTTAACCCTTCAGTACTCAATTAAGGAAACACATTTTCTATGGGCAGTCTTTATTCTTTCCAAAATATTTAGTTAGTTTCATTTGGATAATTATACAACAAGTCAATGAATGAGGAAAATATAAACCTTACTTGGCGTTCAATTATAGACCAGTTTTAATTGCACAATTGATATATTTACTTTTGTTGAAAGATATTATTTTATTCAATCGCCCGTTTCTTTTATGTACATATTGAGTGTATTGAAGTTTCATTATGATTATTCTTTGCATGTTTTAGCTTAAGGAGGTAGGTTACCTTTATATTTGTATGTGCGCATGTCCAACCGGAAGCTAACGTGACGATTTACGACGACGTTTACGACAAACTAAATGTGTTTGTATATTCATTCTTATGAAAACAAATCATAGACCTGTCTTCGATCTGACGCTTTATAGTTTAATAATGCAAAAATAATGAATAAATTGCCGCAGAACGCTTCAAAACAATGTTGCCTTAAAATGACGTCATTGACGTCATGACGTTACGTGTCAGTTACCGCGCAAAATAAATAGCTTTTATCTTGAAAGTACGTAATTCTGTGCATTTTCTTTATTCAAACTATATTCAAATAACTATTATTTGCTGAAATATTCTTTATGAGTCTTTTGCTCTGAATAATAATCGATATTTTGCTTCTTTTATGTAGTTATATTGAAATGTTATGCGGAATGTAAGAAAATGGATGATGGTAACTAATGTTATTTGGAATATAGTTGGGTGAGAGGTTACTTGTTACGGCCATTTTCAAATACAAAATCTAGCAGTTTGATTTGTAATACCTATTTTTCAGGTTCCGTTGATAATTTGTTACTTATATACTAAAACTAAGATCTAAATTGTTCAAATTTCAGTAGAAAATTATGGTTTATTGAATTGAATTGATGTTACCATGGAAACGAAGCCCGTGACCTATGTATCTAAATGTAAAATTCAAAAGCGTTGACACTAGTCTGTTTAAGAAACACAGCTTCGGCTTTTTATTTTCATTTCAACAATATCCATGAGAATAATAGTAGCATGCTGAACGATTTTCCATGAAAAATGCCAGACGAGGGGTACTGCTGTAAGTAATCTAAGCTTAGAAATTTGTTTGAATAAATGCAGATAACACGAAAATATAACTTACGTTAGAAATAATATGTTTTAAAGCTACATCAACTAGAAAGATAATCTTATTCAATATTATTTTATAAGAAATTACGACAAAAAGCAAGATATAAGCCATTTTAAACATCTCTGTTGCCATGGTTACTTTAAACTTTAAGAAAAATAGGGTACCATGTATAGTGCTTGGTATGTTGCTAATAATATTACCCAAATATTCCATGTTGGTCATTAACAGAATGGCACTGAAGCCCTCGAAAACCCCTATTTTTATACATAGTTGTTTAAAAATGAGAGAAAATGCGTTACCATGGAAACACGAGCCCCGCGACATATACATTTTAAGCTTATATTAGAAAGCTAACGTGCATACTAGTAAAATTATAGATTATGCGGACTTCTACGAATATCAATGAAACTGAAATACACTGAAAAGTGTTAAATATCCGTATTTTCCTTCTTCTTTCAATATGAAATACCTTTGGAGGGTCATGTTCTTCAAACCTGGATAAAAATTGAACTTGAAGGGACAGAGACAAACGAAACTGAGATTTTAACAGTTAAAACTTCATATTACACGAAATACAAAAAGATGCTGCGGTTCAACTAATTTGAATTTACCCTTGTAACAAGGTAACCTACCTCCTTAAAGTTATATTTTCATGTGATTGTTTTATATTTTCACAGCCAATACAATGCCTTTTCTTTTTGTTCTGTAAGTCTTGAAATAAAAGACTTCCATATTAAATAAACCTGGCTTTCATATGTTCCAGTACATTATATACAAGATATGATATTGTTTCTTCCAAAACTCATATAAAAACGACGAAAAGAACATTGTAACTGATAACATAAAGAATAAACATCTGGAAAATAGCTTAAAAATTGATACGTAATTCAATTAATCGGCGACGAATACATCTCTTTCAGTAGCTAATAATAGTTCATTACTGTTTTCATCATGCATATAGTGCTTGTTAATCATATTTTATGTCAAGAGGATGTGTGCTAGCGTGCGTATGCGTGTGTGTTTATTTTGTCACTTTCTGGGTCACATCTTAAGTCATACATTTTAAATAAAAATAGATAAATATCCAAAAAGCCACTTTCTAAGGTTCCACGTTCTAAGGTTATCTTGGGCGATTATTTCAGTTTTTTATCACATGCATGGAATACTTATAAAATAGATCCTTACCTTCAGTTTCAAGATCAGTGTCCCATTCTTCGTCCGAGTCAATACGTGGAGTAGGAGACATTTTGGACTTCCGTTCTCCCGACGCAGGGGTGGATGAAATACGGTCTTCAACCAAATAGTTATCGTCATCCTCCTCCAGTATTGTCGGCTGCGTCTCAATGTCATGAAACACCGTTCGCGACGTAAGTTTATCCATTTAGATGTCTCCTTTTTTCTCAATTTATCATTATATGATGCAAGTACGCAATAAATAAATCGCTCTGTTTATGTCGAGGAGAATATAATCCCTAAAATTATGTCTTAATTTGAACTTTCTTAATTTACATTTTATTCTTGCTCTTGCCAGCTATTAAGTGATCCATCCGTATGAAAAATAGACAAGAAAAATATACAGATATACGTGCACGGTAAATACCGCAAATTGTTGCGATTTAAAGTCCCTTATACCTTATCATATCATAAGACATTTCTATCACTTTTATCAAGAATGTAATTTCTTACACTGCTCGTAGAGTTTCCTTAAAATGAGATAAAGATATATTAATCCCTTTTGTGATGCAGTATATCAATATTCATATCCAATAACATATTTCGATCATTAACTTTCTAAATTTACTTTCGTCCATTGTATAATAACAGTAACAATTTAGTAGAAGATACACTCTAACCAATAAACACTGTCACTATCTAAATACTTCACAACTTTCATTGCCCAATAACCCCTCTATACATCTATGTTTATAAAAAGATTTAGTAAATGTAGGTAGTCAATAGGTTTTCAATTTTAGAGTTCGTTTAAACATAAAGCTTTTAAATAACTCGCAAACATAATTTACTGACTGATTTTACAATGTATCTTAAATATAAGAAACGCTGAGTCACGGGCATAAAAAATTTAAGAAAAAGTTTAGTACATGTATCACCCGATCATTCCTTTTGCAGACCCAGTAAGTAAACACCAATTAAGTACAAATTGCCAGGTGAAACAACAGTCTAAATGGAACTTCAATACAGAAAATCGTTTTGCAGATCGTCTCTACAGTACATTTCTGTTCATCAAAGATTCATAACTTCATGACCATTTTCTTCTTAAATCAGGGCCACGTCAGGAATTGAATGAAATATCAAACAATGATCTTAAAACTGAAGAAAAGTGATTTTTCTATTTTACGGCCAGTTTAGGAAGATTGTTACTGTTTTAACAGTCGAACACATCCTTAATCAAAAGATATTCAAAATCGTTACAAATAGTTAAACACATCGATAAGAGAAGTTCTCACATATTTGATGGGACTAACCGTTGTTAGGATTATACAATGGGTAGTTTTATACCTTCAAACCAATAAATCTTTTTTTACAAGGCCTGTAAATACTCTTTATAACGTTGGTTTAGAAATGAGTAATATCAGTAATAGAAATCTTACGGAAGGGAGACAAGAGGACAAATTAAATTTCATTATTCCACATAAGTTATCCTATGATTAAGTAAATACATTGCCATACCATGAAAAAAAGTTGATTGCATTCGGGTTGGACATTTAAGGCATCACATGGAAAAAAATACGCTATACAGATCACAGTCATAGGAAAGAATGGGAAAAGAGCGGATTCTCATTTCATACCTAATTTTTATGCTGTATTCAGAGAGTGTTTCACCATGATTTAAAAAAAGGAATTTTAGCGCACATCTTTTATATATATATGTGCGATCCATGGTAGAGAGTATACGTAGTACCGCTCCATAACGCATAATTCAAAATGAATTGACGTAGACATGATGAGACAACACCAACTTTCCCGCGCATGTCATGGAAATGTAATGACGTGAATGGACATTTACATCCACGTTTCTTAGATTTTTTTAAAACATGCTTTATGCTAGCTTTAACACATGTTCGTTCCGTGTTATGATACATGCGGAGTTGGTGTTTTCGCTCTACACGAGTCGGGTAACAACCAATCTCTCGGGGATTCTGCAGATGTTGTAACACAAAAAAAAAAAAACAACAAAACAAACATGCGTTATCCCTACATCAGAATATGTCAGCCCTAGGCAGAGATAGTACAGCTTGTTCAGATTGGCAAACAGCAAAAGGAACAAAGCAATCGACATCAGATTTGATTTAAAGGACAAGTGGATTTAATGTTAATTTTACGCGTATGATTATCATTGCGGACATAACAGATGGGGATCATTCATATAAATGGCTTTCAGATTTCGGACTAGAGATAGTCAGCTATCATTCTTCTGTCTGCTATCTCATCACGAATGTATACAATACTGACATTTGTGAAATTTAGGCCAGTATTTTAAATAAACACTTAAAGAAGGTTATTGACAATATATTCAATATTTACAGTTACAGTGTACATGTATTATGTATTATTTATGCTAAACATATTTTATAGGGATGATGTTTATGTTCAATTTATAATGACGTTAGAATGGAGAAATACATTTGCATATAGACTATTGTTTATTTTCTTCTCAAATAAATGTAATGTTAAGTGATTATAATTTTTTACAAGTATGCATTTGCCAAAATTATGCATTGTATTACCATTAATGATAGAATTATAGTATTATCATCCGTAGTTGCATTTTTCAAAATGGGATATTGCTCATGAGTGTCCCTGATTTTACTGTTGCTAAGAAAATTTATATGATGAACAGTATACGCATTCTGAGTGGCTTGCCGGACAATAGTCAAAACGTTGCCCGATGTAAGGACTATTGATCGGCACGACTTTTAACAAGTGTTTTATTACATGACACCAAATTAAATTTTTGACTGCACTAGCCGGGTAAACATAGGATGAATATAGACACAAGCAATGGACCGGCGATTTATATAAGAAGTCATGTCATAAAAGATGGTATGAAGTAATGTGGTCTAAGTATAGCTATAAAAACAGATGCGAATATTTGGCTACACCTAGACCCCTAGATCATTTATTTGCGATATGTTTTGAGGATTCTTTTTCATTGTGTGTCCTTTGTTCCAATTACACAGCTTTTAGAAAGTATATACCGCTCTTATATCTATCCTTCATTTCTTGAATATACCCATATGCCCATTTGCAAAGTAGTGCACCTCTTTCCTTATTGGCTAAGGTGTGGTCAGATCCTCTATGTCTGGGTTATCATCAATATGGTCCCCGCAATCAGCTTGTCCTATACACTGCACTGACCCTACATATTGTGGTTAATGTGACCCTGACTGAAGTGTTTTGGAAGACCTACAGATAGAAAGGTGTTCCAGCCACTGATAGGAGGGATTGCTGCTTTGTACCGACGTTTCCCTTTCTTTGCTGAAGCTCTTTTAGTCTTTTATCATGCTATTTCCTCCATCAACTGACACTGATATAGCGGTATCATTGCAAGCCTCGATGCATTCAACAACTCTGAAAATATAAGGCAGAAATTGCATTTACTGTTATAATTACAAGGAGCTTATTGAACGCTTCTTTTTTTAATAACCAACAACTTAAACAACTTAACAGTCATACTCAGATCCTAACAGCCATACTGGTGAAATGCTTATACATGGAGGTGTAGCTATTATAGGTGATTTTTAACATCGGAACACTTTAAAAAATAAGTCTAACGTTGTTGTTTGCCGGGTACAACAAACTCTCTAAATACACAGTTACCTGTACTGTTTAACCCCACTTTCGGCTATCATTAACAGCAAATTAAAAGATTGTACAAGAAGTAACAAAGTGAGAAGAGAATCTGCAAAATATTTCAAAGTATAACATATGTTATATAAAAATGCATCATGTCACAGCTAATTGTATTTTGGGATACTACCATCTTGAGAACCTCGAGTGTAGGCCATTGGATGGTTACAGACAATCAATTATTTCACCTTAAAACACGGTCATGTGGAGTCCAATATTGGTTTAATATTGGACAGTTTATCTAATACTAGACTGCACGAGACAATCGATTAAAATAAACATTCAATTTACTCGTGTTATCCAATATTTAGCAATAGTTGGATTCCATACAAATACATTACTGTAACCTACTGAAAGCAGTCCAATATTATAACACACTACTGAAAGTAACAAGAGCTGTCCGTAAGACAGCGCGCTCCACTATTCGGCGATTTGACAGTAAAATGAATTTATGTCTCAATGAGAGACCTCTACTTTAAAAGGAAGATATACCAAGATATAAAAAGACCCTACTACTCAGAGGGATTAAAGATCGAGTATGGAAGGAGTACTAGCATTCTTTACTTTGATGGAATTAAATTAAATCTTTATATTTTAAAACACCAAAGATATGTCTATAAACGAAGCTTTTGAAAAACTTTACCATGAAAATAATTCCAAGTATAAAAACTTGGTGACCTTGACCTTGGGTATAATGGGTCCAGCCCCTGCAGTACTTTGTTTGTATGCTGGACAAAGTTTATGTGAAATTACAGTAAGATATAAGCAATAGTAACAAAGATATGACAGAACAACAAAGGTTGTCGAAAAACTTTAACCTTAAAAATAACGTATAAAGTATAACACCTTGGTGACCTTGACCTTGGATAAAATGGGCCCAGCCCCTGCACATACTTTGTTTGCATGCTGAATAATGTTAATGTGACGTTACAGTAAGATATAAGCAATAGTAACAAAGAAAAACAAAGGTTGCCGAAAAACTTTAACCAAGAAAGCTCACGCCGACGCCGACATCGGGCGAGTAGAATAGCTCCCATATTCTCCGAATAGTGGAGCTAAAAAGGAAAATTGATATTAAAACAAAGTATAATCAATATGGAAGTAATCGCAAAATGGTTTAAGTAACATAGTGCAATTTTTTGCATGCGTCGACGTAGTCTTACTCCCTTTACGACACTTTCATAGAGCAACAACTTCCCTTGAAAAATATTATCATAGTTTAAAGTTTTAAGAATTGTGTAAGAATTTTATCCCTCTCTGCATAAAAATAACAGCTTTCATAAGACCAATGATGATAGCTCTGTGCTGTAGTATGTTCTAGGATTTCGCGACAAGGGCGGGCCTACTGATCATACAGTCCAAAGTCCCCAATATTGAACGAAGCGGTTACCTACTGCTTGCAATAACTTTGACAGTAAAAGATTAATTACAGTACTACGATTAACTGAAAACAAATCAACCATAATAATTCAGTAGTGTTTGATTTATGTTTAACAACCTTTATTTCACACACAAAAATAATAGTCATAATTTACGAAGCTTGAGTGGATAATTACATCCTCATATATTTTCTATTTTATTATGTCACAGTCCACCTTTCAGAATTTATTCGTATATGGTAGAAAAACTAATGATTTTATCATTTTTTATGGCATTCATGGCATTCATACACGTTTCTGAATGTTCATGTTAATGCCTGCAAATTGTATTTTTGTTTTGAATATTGCGAGATCTTTTAACATTAACTATAAAATTTATATACCGTTATTGGACGAACGCCGCCTAAGATCGAATTCGTGACCTGGACTGACCCATACCACGTGACTGAAGTTTGCAAATCAGACTACTTGATAACGCATTAAAGATAATATATCATCATGAAAGATTTATGCAACACTCTGCCTGATTGGACGAGGGTGTTATTTTCTTCACTCTGCTGATTGTGCAACGTTGAGTGAAGTGACAGACAAAACGTTTGTCTTTAAAGACGCTGTTTATAGTTTTAACGCAACGTTTCTCTCAGTATATTTAGAAGAATATTGATATATCTAAAATGATAAGTAAGTTTAATAAATATAATAAAAACCTGTTCAAATACCAACATATTTCAATTTACAGAAAAAAGCTGGTCTGCATATCACATTAACAAGGGTGTGATTAAGGTCTTCTAGGTACAGAACTGCCTTCCAGACCACTACTAACAAAATACCTTTGTGAGAAATAAAAGAGAACCATTTAAATTGTTAAAGTGTGGTGTTTACTGTCGCTTTTTGAAAAATGTTAGATAGATGATAGAAAGCAAATTCTGAACCGATAAATGTTTAATAATCTAATTGACTATTCTAGGTCCTCCGTATACATTTTATCCGCAGATGTTGTATTACCCTAAATTTCCCGTCGAAAATCTTGGCTATATCCGTATTGAAAAAGAAGCAACACACTTTTCTTTTGTGAACGCATCTTTTAATACCCGAGTAGAAACATATTGAATAATGAGTTTATGAAACGCATGGCATTCCGTAAAATGGGAACATCAAAGTTCCTTTCAAAATATAAACATATATAGCACCCGATATATGAACATGTCACCTTAATTTTGACTACCGGAATCCTAAGGCGGTGCCCGATTGTTGGTTTTCTTGCTTATATGTATGCGTCTGTGTGCTTGTGCGTCTCTGTGTCTTGGGCGGTGCTATACAGTGTTTTTATGTCTGGCTTGTCTGTTTACCTATGTTATTTCGTTTTGTTTGTGTGTGTGTGTTTGTCTTTGGTACATGAATGATTGCGCTACTGTGGTTTACGTTGTGGTGTAACTGTGATTAAGGAACGTAGCAGTCCCTTTGTATATTCACCCTTGCTCTACTTTCCCCTTCACCCCCGCCCCCTCCCTTTCTACACCTTACCCCTCCCCCCTCTATCTAAATTTTGCATAAAATTAAAATGTATTTGTTGGATTTTTGAAGCAACCCGTCTGTAATATTTTTCCGTTACAGCTTCTTTTTGTTGTGGGCCTACTTTGCAAATGCGTGGCTCAGAGGCTATGTTTGTGGTGCTCTGTGCTTCCGAGAAATCTATCCTTACCTATTATATTTTGGACTTTTGTACTCGTATATTCTATTTTATATTATGCTTTCTGGTGAAATACTGAGATATAAATGTAAAATATATTTCATAAATTCAAAGTGAAAAATGTCAATTTCATTTTTACAGTATCTAAGTTCGAACTACCTGAAATGAATTCCTCCCTTAGGGTTCTTCAGACACTGTCACTCATAATAACATCAATAAGAGTACTTCCGGGTGTACAAATCAAATTCATATAGAAACCCAGTTTTCCTTATTTTTTAACTTCCGCCTCGCTTTGCGCCGAGAACATAGTGAAAGGGTCTGTTATGTAAATAAAGTCTGAAAAGTAGATTCCTCGAAAGCACCGAAAATAAGGTAAACAGTGAATATTGCAGACTCGGTTTGATTAAGTCTGTTCATGAGCAGTAATGGAAAATTCAACACTGCCCAAGTCTTCTTGCACTAAATTTGAAGATTTTAGGGCATATTCATGTACAGTCCAGCAAAAACTGTCAATCACAAAAACAGTATATATTTCCAGGCAGATAAACAAATATCTCATTTTCTCATTCAGTGCATATGGCCTCAGCAGTCAATTATCTCCGGCAGTCCAATTCAAACTACGTTTTCGATGAAACATTATCCGATTCCGCTATGTCTTTGCTTATTGGAACAAGAAAGTGTTTCTTTCCAAAACACTTAAATAAAATGAACAAAAACACTACCATTGCCATAATTAAAATAAATCAATTACTTTTATCCTTTATTCAGTCTTTTTCTGCAAATAAGTAAACAATAAAGTAAAACAAACACTGTCATAAATATGATGTATACATTGTCAGTACAAAATGCAGGTTTAAGATAAGATGAAGGAAGGCCAATGCTCTAACCACTGAGCCAATGAGTCGACTCCCTGACGCAGTTGTCAGTGACTGGTTTTAAATGTGATGCTATACGTAAGCGACCGTAACATAGAGATTATATGTGACTCTAGTTTCACCTTCAATTTTATTACCAGTTAGTATTGATTTTTAAATTTTTTTTTCGTTTTGGTTATTCCATAGAAATCTATATATCATTGTATTCATTTCCTGTACAACATTTTAGGCACTACTAAATAATATATAGCGTAAGTGAATTTGGATATAAGAAGTGTTAAATTATTTGAACATTTACATAGATCGTTACATTAAATGTATTATTGACCGACTATATTTAATGAATGATTTAGATTTTACTAATTTGATTTGCCAATTTAACTTCTATTAATTACTAACATTCAATTTTATTGTGTCAGAAATATATTCCAAGAGCCTTTATTGGTTTTGATGGCCATTTGATATTTCCAAATTTCTGTATAAAATTTAAGACCTGAGTAGAATTCAAAATATTCGATTATGTTTAATGCATTAAGTATGTCATGTTTTATTTAAATAAATAACGTCGTATCAATTGCTAACTGTGAGATTTTTAGCTCTTTACTAACATTGTCGATCTTAACTGTCAAGTGCCATTATTTCTGTGACAATTATAAAAACTAAAGCGGAAATGAATGGGACACCCTTGTCTAACGCCTCGTTCTGATTTAAAAGATTTGACATCCATCCATGATTTAAAATATTTATTTGAGATTTAAAATATGATGTTTTAATCCATGGAGTTAAGTCATTTTTAAATCCAAAATACTCCAATGTTTGAAATAAGAAAGAATGTTCAATAATATCGAAAGCATTGCGAAAATCTAGAAAGACTATTGCTCTATCGATTTGTAAACGTTCAGTGTAATAAATAAAGGTTATACTCAATGAATCTGTTTTTATATATCCTTGTTAAGCTAAAATTGATTATTTTGTGAATAACTTTTGGAAGCCTATTTCGCAAGAATTCTGGCGGCAATTTTATAGTCTACATTAAGAAGGGATATATAGGTCTCCAATTTTCTAACTTCGAAGGCTCTCCTTTTTGGAATATAGTGATAAAACGCGTGTACGTTGAGAGTATGTTAATTTCGAACTTTCATTTTAAACGTCTGATAATTGAACGCCAATTATATTTAGAAAATCTTTATAAAATGTTGACATAATGCCGTCAAGACCTTGGCTTTTATTAGTTTTCACTGATCTTACTGCCGATTCACATTCATCAATTGTAAAATCCGTTTTCGCGAGATAGTTTTGTATCTCTGAAAGTTCTCTGCTTTCTGAGGTATATAGTCCGGAATAAAAGTTGACTTTCTGTTTCAAAATGTTTTCAATTTTAGAATAAGTCCTTCCATTTCTATTTATTTTACATAAAACTTTTCTTGTTTGTCTCGATTGTTCCATGTTTAAAAAAGTATTGTGTATTTTGTTTGCCCTGTTCAATATAGTTAAGTCTTGATAGTATTTGTGCGCCTTAAGTTTTGGATTCGTATAGTTCATTTAGTTTCTTTTCGATGTTACCAGTGACATCCGAATTGACATTATTTTCAGTAAATTGTTTCAATGTTTGCTCTAATGATTTAATTTGACAGTGCCGCTCTGCACTTCTCTCTTCTTACCGTAGATAAATGATTTTTCTTTAACTTCATTGTTTAAAAGTTCCGCTTAATTTGCTTTGAAATTTTATTTGTTTGTTTAAATATGTTTGAATTGCATTAGTAATAAAACTGACATAGTTAGGACCTTTCAAAAAAGTATTACTAAGTTTCCAGTACCAGGACCTCTTATATTTGGTTTTAATATTTTAAAAGAAATGACTTGAAGATCTATATATTTAATACAGGCTGGGCGTATATCTGTGTGTTGAGGTTGGAATCTTTGAGCCAAATGTCTATTCTATCTTTTCAATTCTATTCTATACTGTGTTGGTGCGCCGTAAAACCCAAATAAAATAAACTTATTATCTTTTCTTCGCCATGTGTACTGAATGTTTTTGTCATGAACTACCCTTGCAAAAAATGAGTTTTTAATATCAATTTTGTGAAACCATACCGTTTTCTTTTGTTTTTAGTGCGTTTTTTTATTATGAGTATTAGTAGTCTATCGACTACGTCTATTGATGTCGACTCCCAACAAAAGCATACATTTTTAATAACCGTTTGTAACATGTTGGAAAAGGTGTTTCTGTTTTTGTGATCATTGTTTGCATAGACATTAGCTAGAGTGTATGTATTATTTTCAACAATTATATTCATTAAACATAACGACCATTTGTATCTTAACAGAAATGGGTAATATCGCATGGTGAATATTTATAAATAAAAATCGAGCAGCCTCTGCTTAAATTGTTTCCGAATGCATTATATAGGGCCATTGGTGTAATTCAATATCTTTAGGCATTTACACGTGTGCATGAACTAGAATACCTTGATCGGAAGTCGAAATGAAACATGTTAAGCTAAAAAACTAACATTACTACTCTGAGTTATTGATTTTGAAACTCTATGGTAGACACATCACTCGGCGCGGGGGATATCAGGTGATAGGGTGTGTTAATTGCATAGATATTAAGTATGATAAGGACACCAACGAGTGTAAGGCGTATGCTGGGTTTAAGGAATCAAATGTCTAAATTTCCTTTATTTTAAGAGGGAGTGCATTAGGTAATCTAAAAAGTCTAAACTAATATTGTCATTTTGATGCACACATTACTGTCAAATTACCGAAGGAAGCATAGTAGCAGCAACTTTTTCATCTGATTTAAAGGGACTGGCCTCCAGGTCATTCGACAACATGAACATTTTTTTTAAGATATCTGGAAATAAATGTTATATTTCTCAAGAAGGCTTTAAAAGTTAATTACTGACAAACTATATGTTACGGAAACACATGAGAATTTGCTATCTTTACTACTTTTTACGATGAAAATCGAATAGCGTTTGTAACACTTTAATCCACATAAAGTGTCTCGATTATAAATATCTATATTTTGAAGTAAGACTTCATTAATTCCGCTTTAGCACTATTGGTTACGACGACGGAAAAATGTCTTTAATTTCAGCCCACATTTAATACTCCGGCATTCTATATGAACAATGGATCATTATTGCTATACGTGAGTGTAGCCACTGGTCCACTTTACAATCTTATGCAGGAACTCTGTTTTGGATACAGAACAAAAGATGTTATCGCATTTTACTAAAATCGTATTGTATACTGGCAGGATCATTTCCATATGCCAAGGAAACCGAAAACGCTTTTTGCATATATACTATATATACCAAAATCGTTGGAATTCATTTTTCATCGTACTGCAAGTGATTGGCGATTCTGGTGTTTTAATAGATTTGCAATGCTTCGTTCAATGTTTATTGTAACTCTTGAAACTTTTGTTAGTCGCTATCGTCCGCAATTGGATGAGTGTTCAGTATTTTAATGAAAAATTCGGAATCGGGTCTGAAGCACGGTTTTTGTGCATAACAACATGATTGAAGGCCGTTTATTTCTGGAATTTGTTGAAGTAACTTGCAAAAGTATCTGGACACAGTTAATGGTATCATCTACGAACCCATTATCATATGTTCCTTTTATTCTGAATGAGTATTCCTCAGACAAATTTCTTCCAGTCTTTCAACGCTTCATTGTACCTCCTTTACAGTGGTATTTTTAGCAGAACTTGTTCAGATACTTCGGGACACATTTCCATGACCACAGGTTCCGTGACATGTAAATCCGTGACTCCCTGTTCCATGAATTTGGTTCTGGTGACTCCCGATTCCGCGACTTCCGTTTCCGTGACTCCATGTTTCGTGACATTAATTTCCGTAATTCCAGGTTCCGTGACTTCAATGACTTTGGTTGTTTTCGACGTGTATCAAAGTATCGGAATTAATGAAGTCTCCAGTTTGTATCTTTGACACTATTGTTTTTTTGTTTTTAAACTTTTGACAGAACTATCTTAAATATTGATTGTTTCTATTGGAATTTTAGACGCATAATGTAAAATTACCTATGATCAAATAATGCTGTTGAAGAAATCGAAACGGAAGAACAACCGAGTCTTTGGGGGCCTATTGAGATCCCTTTTCAACCAGTTGAAACATTTGCTTTGAAAACTTGGCAATCCGGCTTTGTAAACTTAGATATATGACAAGTTGCGATTTAAATTGTCTAATACTTCCAGCATTTATTTCTGCGACACAGACAGATTGGGAAATGTACAAATGTAGTGAATAAAGTCTTCTTCATATACCATAGCTTGAAAATTGATAAGTGCATCCTTTATAGGCCTATTATCAGATTTCACTTTCTCTCTTCTGTAATGAAGCTGTCTCCTTCAGAAACTGTCTCCTTGTATAACTGGGACTGTGGCCATAAGCTCTTGAAACTGACATGACTGAGTTCCGAGATTTCCGTATTTTGTCAGCCTCCGTACTGAAATCTACATCAATACGTCTCAAGCTGATACAGCTGGCTTTAATTAACTGTGACTGATAATATGCATGTTAGTGTTAGAGGTAATAATGTCAGTTCATTGTTTGATCAAACTATTTTTATTCAACATATCCAGGGAAATCACAGAGTACAGACTCAATCAAACCGAGTCTGCAATTTTCACTGTTTGTCTTTTTCTCGGTGCTTCCGAGGGATCTACTTTCAAGATTTTATATTCTGCGAATCAAGTTTTAAAACCATTTCAGAATGCACAAAACAAGTTCCTGGAATAAATATTCTTAATGAATACCTTGTCAGCAGAGTTCTTAAATTAAATCAGTTACTCACTGCACATTGTAATTGTACAAAAAACCCCAAAACAATCAAATTCATGGTAAACAATAGTACCATAAATTTACAAAATGCATGTTTAAGCAAACTAAATCGTATTTCATTTCCGCCGTCGCACAAAATCTTTGAATCATTTATGAGTTTATGAGATGTCAGGTGAACAGGTGCCATAAATATAACTTATGCTCACATTACATTGCCAATCGGGCTTCGTGGGACAGAATAGTTGGAAAGAGAATTTTGCTGCAATCACTAATAAGATATATAGAAAGGGAGTAAAGTAAATATACGGTTGAGATGTCTGGACCATGTAAACACAAGAGGATTGCATTTGTTATTCACTAAAATGTCGTTTCAAACATTATGTGCGGTTTGTGGATTTGATACGGATATTCTCGAAACAGACAATACGTTATAGTTGACGCTGATGCGTGTTTTTCGAGAAAGTCGATACCTCTGAGCGCTCTCCCCTGATACTTGAATGGAAACTAAGTAGTGAGTAAGTTTTCAGACATGTGTCTATAATAAACAATTCCAAAGCGGGCATATAATTGTAATATATAGTGTTATGAGTACTGTTTGTGTTTATAAGTGTGTTATATAACGTGCACCATAATGGAAAGTTTTACATTAATGAAACATTTCTGTTCTAAACGGTCAATAAGATATGGAATTCTGGTTTTCATCATTTTATTCATTTTACTAAAATGTATAAACATAGGAAAACTATCCGTCTTATACAGACCTATCAGCGAATCAAATATACATGTGTTCAGATTTAAAGACATTGAAAACCTGTCATATAATATTAAAGACATAAGTGATGCTAAAAATGGTGTACATGGTAACACATATAGTGACAATAATAATGAAGTTCTAAATTTAGCAAGAAAAGTTAGTTCATATAATAAGACAGTTTTAGTCAGCGTAGTAAATGACGCATATTTACCATTTGCTTATAGCTGGCTTTGTAATACGAAAGGCATGGGAGTTCATAAATCTGTATTAGTAATTACAACGGATAAGGAATCTAAAGTTAAGCTTAATAGAGACTGGCCTGAAGTGTCAGTCTTCCATCTACAAGCTGATATACCCAAAGGTAGTCATGTCGGCTATGTCAAAATTATGATTCGTAGGACAGAAATAATTTTGTCTTTATTGCAGGCAAATATTGATTTGCTTTTACTAGAATTTGACTACGTTTGGTTTTCAAACCCAATACTTGGCTTGCAAAAGCGATCTGGTGTTGACATGTTAGTGAATCCAGTTTCTGGTACCGGAGGAACTATTTTCAACGGAGGACTACTCTATCTTTTTGCCACAGATCGGACCAAAACCCTCTGGACTAAGCTAACAGAAATGATGTGGAAGCTTGAACGAGAAATAAAGGAGAGGCCAGATAATAAAACAATATCAGAAGGGAAAAATGACCAGATATTCCTATCTACGTTAATTTGTGAAAGGTTAGTTTGAGCAATATATATATATATATATATATATATTTTATAAATTGCACCTTATTTTGAGATTACATTATCTATATAAATCGACTGCTGCGAGTCTGTGCTATAGGTCGGCCTATAGGTAAACAAAGATTTGATGGACTAAAATAAATATTTAATAAAATAACTTAAAAAATCATCTCTGATGTACAGTTCTACGACGAGACCTGGATTTTTTTTTCTGGTTAAAGATTGCCACACATTCTGATGCATTTACAATGTAAGTAAAAATATTCAATGCCCACCTTTCATTAAAAGAAGTATATTTTTAGCTTCCAAAGTTTAATGAAGATTATATTCCTCAAAGCAATTTAAGTTGATATAATACATAAACTAGCTTTGCAGAGATGCAGTCACAATCAAATTTATACAAAACAATAATGTTTTAGCGGTAGTAAATATAATGTGTTAAGCTGTACGTGTATTCGGATTGCACCTTTTAAATCTCACACACATTTTTGTTTAAACACACAAAGAATTTCACATAAACACTATCAAGAAATTGTTCATAATTTCAAACATGACTTTTGTCTAATATATCTTTAGCCGAACACAGATCAGTAAAATAACCATTAAAGACAGCAGGTTTCTAATTATCTCCGACAGATATGCTGGCTGATTTACATTCCGAAAGATGAAAGATGGTATTTACATATACACATACAACTAACGTGTTGATCATTTCACAAATAACTTATCGAAATTCCGATAATACTTTTACTGAATATAATTCTTGTAAACCCTCTTCCTAGGAGCAAGATTGAAAAATAATGTTGTAAAAAGGAAAGAAAACTATGCAAGTGAGTTATACATGATCAAAATCAAATCAAATAACAAGAGGGTCATGTTGGCCCTAAGTTACCTACAAACTAGTGCATATGAATTCAAAATATGGTGCAGTGAAAACTACATGGTAGTTTGGGTACTGTACAAAAAACACAATAACAGAACAAATTGAAATATAATATAATAATAAAATTGCATCATGTAGAAACTCAAAAACTGTTGGGAATCTATACTTGTATATTGATAACCATTTAACTTGGAATAAACAGATAGATCAACTATGCATCAATATTTCACGTAAAATAACATTACTCAAATTGCTCTCAAAATATTTTCCACTAGAATCGTTTTGGGGAAGGGTGCGCTGTTACGGCTGTATCTTTCCGTCTTCCCTGATTTGTGCATTACACCTACCATCCACAATATCACGCAATGTTCACTCTTCCCATTTATAAGTTCTTAGACATTTTATGTTATTAAAAGTTATCATTTTTATCTACATTTACATAGAATATAGTATTTTTTATACATTGTTTCTCTAGCCTGTTTCTCGCTAATTTGTACTTCGTGACATTGCTTTCGTTTTATTCTCTTCTTTTCTATTTAGCTGTATAATTCATAGGACAAAAATTCTGTCACCACATATTTTTTATCATTTTTTATTTTATTTTTTTACTTAATTTTCTCTCTTAATGTCTTATCACCAATTGTATTTGTCTTGCAGTGTTCACAATTTTATATGATGTATTGTTAAATTTTCTTTAGTCTATTTCTGTTATTACTTGTGTTTAATTTCATGCAATTGATATAACTATAGTATCGTTGTTTTAATGTAATTCAACACCTTCCATTGCTTTTCTCGCAAAAGAGTTTCTAATGTTTGGTGCGCGGATTACAAATAGCTTTTATTCTTTAAACACTTGTATATTTATTTTCTGATATTGCTTTTTCAAACTCTTCCATTTTACTACATACTGTTTATGTAACTAAGGGTTAATTTATTCATAATACGTTATTTTAATTCATGTCTTTCACTTCACTGTCTAGGTTATATATTATTAAAGTATTATTTTAGAGGACCATCTGTTAGACTGGCTATAGCCAAATATATTATCCTCTTTAATTAAAGCTAGGGAAGCTAGGTTATATATTATTAAAGTATTATGTTAGAGGACCATCTGTTAGACTGGCTATAGCCAAATATATTATCCTCTTTAAATAAAGTTATTTTTTGATTATTCTATCATATTAGTCGCTAAAGTGAACTTGTCCGTCTGACTTGAATAAATGTCATGACACAACGTAAAAAGTAATACATATTTGCATTTTGTACGGACAAGAAAATTTCATGAGATCCTCACACAATGTTGTTTGTTGAGTGTCTCTATATAGGCCAATTCGTTTCACCCGATCCGGGATACGCCGGTCAAGTTTTAAATTCTCGCCGACTTCAAACTAAACGAACGCTCCTGCATACGCCGACCACGTGAACTGCAAGTAAAAAGTAACATTTTTTTAATTTCTCAGATGTTCTAATGTGACCTGTTCCAACTCGGCAGCGTTTTTTTTAACTGGCAGTATGTTTCTACCTTTACGGGTATTAGCCACAAATTTACAAATGCTTTTCCGAATTTATATCGCGAAAATATATGATTTGTCGCTAAACTGGCACACAGTGGCGCATGCCGTATAGACATAGGCAGCGTCGGGAAGCTAAACAAATTACACAAATATGAAACGAATTTGTCCTATGATTTGTCGAAGCTGCAAATATTTTATGCACATGTATCACAGTTTCGTAAATGCCACTGTTTCATTAAAACACTCTGCCAAGATATTTCATTTAAATTAAGAAGAATATGTGTCACAGAAAGTGGTGATATCGTTATTTACAATTTAACCGTAATGTTAGTTTTAGGACCCAGATAAGCCGGCTTCAAACCTGAACTAATGTCGTACCTACAATTATTTTGACTAAGTTTCATCCGTAGCAGTTTTGTAACATATGTCGTCACTAAATTCTTATGTATTTTCATTATTGATTTTTTTTACCGTTAAGTTCATTTATAGGTGGAAAAACGATAAAGTGATAGCTTTAGCTCATTTATTTGATACGTTAAAATCAATTTTACTTACGATATCATTCATTCATTTGTCTGGCATCTGTAATTCGATTGTATGATATATTTTTGACAGCATCTTTAGACATCATTGATTGCTTGAAATCACAAACTGAATTTAAACTTTTTATTAAAAAAATATATTTAGAAAAGACAATATTGGTTGGATATTTTTCATTGAATATTTTGGCCATTTGGCCAAAGAAAAAGAGAAATAAAGATTCTATTAGTTGATGTTTTTTTTTAAAAAAAAAAGAAAGAAAAAAAAAAACTTCCAGGACATCTCAGTTAGCATAGAAGATTATTCTCTGTATAACAACTTTGTAATATTGGAAAAAATACATTATTCGAAATTTTGATTTTGCCGGCAATGGGAAAATATTTGGCCGTAAAATTGACATTTTAATGATATTTTAAAAATTGAAAAATATCCTGCTACAACTCTTATTCTTCTTTTAAATGGTGTAGGGATTATATCTACAACTTGTAAAAAAAAGCCGCTTATGGTGAAAAAATCTATGATGGATTACACTGAAAAACAAAAATGAAAGCTTAAATTGTAATGAAAGATGTGAAATACATTATATTTTAAGATAACACTATACAATATAGCTATTAATTACGGAATAAAGTACAGATATCACAGACTATTTTAACTATTGTTACATATTCTAATGTTTAAAGGGACACAACTCCAGCATCCTTATGATTATGTTCTTCATACTAGATTACTGTTACTTAATATATATATCGCATGCCTCTATGATTCAAGATTATTCTAGTGTTAAGCTTACTTCAATAAACATGTATTAATAACATACTTGGTGTTCATCTCTTAATACCAACAAGGTATAACATGGTGTCAGAATCAGTAAAGGACTAACTAACATGCTCACTGTGGATTAAATTTTAGATATCCAGTGGAATATTAACTTGAATTTGCGGCATTTATATCGGCGGATTTACTTCATTACCATTGAACAAGATGGATTCAAACAATCTAAGCAGCCAAACTCCAAAAATGAACTGGGAGTCAAAGGACTTGCCTAGTGCCTTCAAAGCATGTTCGGAGGACCGTTAAAAAAGAAAAGTGAAGCCGAAAAATGCAACTATCTGATGCTTTGGTCTGGAGACCATGGCAGGCAATTGTATTCCACATGGAAAATATCTGATGAAGAAAAGAACTCTCTCGACACATACTTTAACAACTTTGAGCAATACTGCCAACCGAAATCAAATAGAATTTACGCACGTTATCGGTTCAGATCGAGAACCCAGCAGGAGGGAGAAATGTTCGAACAATACGTTACTGACCTGAAAGTTTTACTTAGGGACTGTGGCTATCAAGTCGAAATGAACGTAAACCTTGTTCGTGACCAGATAGTTTTCGGGATACGAACACACAAAATTCGTCAGAAACTGATAAACGAGGGCTCAGATTTGACACTACAGAAAACGCTGGACATTACTAGAACTGTAGAGATGAGTCAAGTTCAATGTCAATCAATGACAAAACAGGACATTGATGCTGTCAAGTTGAAAACAAAAGCGCAGCAACCCAAATCCTTTCAGAGGAAAAAGGAAGCAGCAAGTTTGAATCCACATGTGCGGAATCCAAAGGGGAATCAAAGTCACCAAATGAGCAAACAATGCGGGAACTGTGGTAGAAAAAGTCATGCTAAAGGAACTGTGTACCCAGCATATGGACAAATTTGTTTATCATGTAGGAAGCCTAATCATTTTGCTAAAGTGTGCAGATCAAAAAGGAATATCAGTGAACTGCAAGTAAGTGGTCTACTTCCAGATCTGGAAAATACCTTTATCGTTGATACCATTTCCCTTGACCAGACCCAAAATCAAGCCTTCATTACAATTGAGTAGGGCCAAAGTACAAGGATGTCAAATTAAAGCTTGATACAGGCTCACAGGTCAATATCATCCCAAGGTCAATTTGGAATTGTCTTGGAATACATGATCCCTTGAGACCCACAGACAGAAAGCTCACTGTTTATGATGGGACTTACCTCAAAGTTGATGGTCAAGCAAACTTTAAGGTCAGACATAAAGATACTGCCGTAGTCAGTCTTGAAGAATTTTACGTTGTGAACACTAGTTAACTTCATCTCTAGGATTGAAAATATGCATTTTCATGAATCTGATCATGATTAATGTTGACAACTTAGATATGGCCTTGAATAAGGAAGATGTTCTCTCTAGGTACCCTGACATATTTTAAGGTATTGGTCAACTGCCTGGTGAATGTATTTCATTAAAGATACATTTAAAGCAGGATGTCATTCCTGTGATACACCCCCTAGGAGAGTACCAGTAGCGGTACATGATAAGCTCAAGGCTGAATTACAAATGATGCCAGAAAAGAGGGTCATTCAAAAAGTATCAGAGCCCACAGAATGGGTAAACAGTTTAGTTACTGTAGAAAAGGGGAACGGTAAATTGAGAATTTGCCTAGATCCCAAGGACCTTAACAATGCCATTAAGAGACCCCACTATCCGTCTAAAGCTCTAGATGAAATATTGCCTGATCTGGCGGGTTCTTCTGTTTTCTCCAAGCTAGACGCGAGAAGCGGATATTGGTCAATTAAACTGACTGAAAAGCCGTCTTATCTGACCACTTTCAATTCTCCATTTGGGAGATTTCGGTTCCTTAGGCTACCGTTTGGTCTTTTTTGTAGCCAGGACATGTTTCAGCAGAAAATGGACGAATGTCTGGAAGGACTTCAAGGTATCAAGACAATTGTAGATGACATTGTAGTTTTTGGTAAGGACAGGGCTGAACATGACCGGAAATTTGACAGACTTATGACCAGATGTCGTGAAAAAGGTATCAGACTAAATCCAGAGAAAATGGAGATTGGAAAATCTCAGATATTATTCTTTGGACATTTGCTTACTTCTGATGGACTTAAGATGGATCCTTCCAAGGTCAGAGCAATCAAGGAGATGCCGCCTCCTACTTGTAAGTCTGAACTTGAAACTGTATTAGGTATGGTGACCTATTTACAGATATTCGCTCCAAATTTTGCCGAGCTAACTAGCCCTTTGAGAGCTTTACTTTCCAAAGACATGGAATTCTCCTGGGATAAGCCCCAAATTGAAGCATTTCAGAAAATCAAAGAGGTTATCACACAGAGCCCTGGTCCGGTTTTGGTCTATTTTGATCCTAACAAGGAAATAAAACTCCAAGTAGATGCGTCAAAGAATGGCCTAGGTGCTGTACTTCTGCAAAAAGGAAGGCCAGTGCGCTTTGCATCTAAGTCTCTTACCCAAAGTGAGAGAAACTATGCCCAAATAGAGAAGGAACTCTATAGTATAGTCTTTGCATGCAAGAGATACCATAATTACTTGTATGGTAGACATGTGAATGTCCAGTCCGACCACAAGCCCCTGGAGGCTATATTTAAGAAACCCTTGCATGGTGCACCCCCACGTTTATAGCGTATGATATTGCAATTACAGAAATACGACCTAGAGGTCAAACACATCAGTGGTCGTGACATTCCAGTTGCGGACACTTTGTCAAGAAAATTCTTAACCGACACTGATACAGGTTTATATCCAGACATGGATATACATGTACATGCTGTTATGTCCAATTTCCAAGTCAGTGATCAGAAAATGAGACAGATCAGAGATGTTACCGAGACAGACCCACAGTCACATACCCTAAAACAAACAATTCTTGAGGGTTGGCCTGACCAACGAACAGACTGTCCAGAATCTATCACAGAATATTGGAATTTTAGGGACGAAATGTCTGTTGTAGAAGACATTATCCTAAAAGGGTCGAAAATCTATATACCAAAAGGGTGGAGAAGCGAAATGCTTGACAAAATTCACAATGCACATTTAGGCATTGAGAAATGTACACAAAGAGCTAAGGAGATAATGTTTTGGCCAAAATTGCTTAATGACATAAAACAGAGAGTTATGGAATGCCCAGTATGTCTCGAACATCGCTCAGAAAATGTGGAAAAACTTATGATTCAAACACCTTTGCCTGATAGGTCATGGCAGACAGTTGCAACCGACATATTTACATGGCAAGGTAAAGATTTCATTGTTCTAGTTGATAACAACAGTAGATACTTTGAGCTTAGACAGTTAACAAGCACAAGAGCTCAAAATATTATCCAGAAACTGAAAAGCTACTTCAGTAGACATGGAATACCTGAAACCCTGATAAGTGACAATGCTAGCTATTACATATGTTAAAGCTTTGCTGATTTTGCTAGAGAATGGGATTTTAACCACAGAACGCCAAGTCCAACGTACAGCCAAAGTAACGTCCTTGCAGAAAAAAATTGTTTCTATTTCCAAAAATCTGCTTACTAAGTCCACACAGGCTGGTACGGATCCCTACATAGCACTTCTTGAGTACAGGAATACCCCTTTAGCTTGTGGTAAGACACCTGCACAGTTGCTTATGTCTAGACAGCTTAGGTCAAATTTACCAGTAATGGATTCAAACCTTGAACCCAGAATACCAGACAAATCGGGTGTCCGAAACAAAATGCAGAACATAAAAAACAAGTCAAAATTTTACTATGATAGATCTGCCAGACCCATGAAATCCCTTGAAAAAGGTGAAGGTATTAGGATAAGACAAGGTAAAACTTGGCAACCAGCTGTAGTTTCTAGACAGGTTAATGATAGATCTTACATTGTGAGGACAGAGGATGGTGGTATGTACAGAAGGAATAGACGCCATTTATTAAAATCGCGTGAGAAACCATTTGCTGAAATTGATTTTCCATCACTTCCAGCTACCCCACCAGCTCCATCCCTGAATTTTCAAACTCCAAAACCTTCATGTCCTAAACTTTCTCCAGATCCAATTAAGCAGGAAAATATTACAAATTATAACTCTAACCCAGATTCACCTGCCCTTTATCAAACTATATCTGGAAGAAATGTGCGACCACCAGATAGATTAAATTTGTGAAACATAATTAGCTGAACAGTGAGTGCTTTGAGATATTCAACTTATGATGTTGATAGTGTAATTAGCTGAGGAAATACCTAGACAAAAACACTTACATTTATTAGATAACAATTATGTGGAAATTACTAAGCTGGAAATTGCTGTGACATTTTGATAACTTGAAACTGGGATTATTTGTGTTATCTGAATTTTATTACATTTATCTAAAATGGAAAACAGACCAACCTTGTCGAGTGAAACTGAATTTTCGACACAATACTTTCAAGTATAGTGCTGAATCAGAAAAATGCAATTCATAAAATGATATCAGCTATGTTTTTTTTTTATTCAAAAGAAAGGGGATGTTACATATTCTAATGTTTAAAGGGACATAACTCCAGCATCCTTATGATTATGTTCTTCATATTAGATTACTGTTACTTAATATATATATCGCATGCCTCTATGATTCAAGATTATTCTATTGTTAAGCTTACTTCAATAAACATGATTAATAACATACCTGGTGTTCATCTCTTTATACCAACAAAGTATAACAACTATTGACCGGTGAAATATTCAACGAGTACACTGTGACCGCTCTCAATGTTCTTGTAGGGAAAAACTTTTAAAAAGTTATATCTAATGACATGCGATAAAATATAAACGTGATATTCCACAATATATTCATTATTCGAAATGCCTCCATAGAAATGGATTTTTAATTTTCATATACAAGTAGATCTACGTAATGATGTGAAGTTTGGAAAGAAAAAACATCTATCTATCTTCGAATACTGTTTAACTCCCCTTTTGCGCAGTCAGTGCAAGAAAACGATTTTTACAAAAGTAATGACAGTGAGACGTCAAAGTGAGAAAGTGTGACTGAAAACAGCGAAAAAGTGTTAGATATACAGACACTGGTAACAAAATCTGGTTAAAAACACACTTTGATACAACTAATTGCATGTATGTTGGCGTACTGCCTGCTTGAAGGATTCAAGCGCGGGTATGAAAACAATTTCAGATGGGAGTTCATGCTTTTGGTTTAAAATAAATTTTAATAGGCGGAAACTGTCTTGACGTTGTGCATTTAAGGAACGTGGCTTTCCATTTTGAATATTCATTCTTGCTCCACCTTCCTCCGACATCCGACCCTTTTATTCACCCATTATAACCCAACCCCCATTTTTCTGTATTTTGCATATATTTATTATGCACTTGTTGTTGGATTTTTGGTGCTACCCGTCTACAATATTTTTCCGTTACAGCTTCTTTTTGTTGTAGGCCTACTTTGTGACGCATAGCTCTATAGCTGTGTTTGGGATGCTCTGTGCTTCCGGGAAATCTATCCTTACCTTTTATCTTTTGAAATGAAAGCTAACTTTACATTAATGAAACCAGGGTAGATGCAAAATTATTTTAGTCAAGTATCATTACTCATGCGTGTCTTGACCTTTTGACTTAGACATCTTTTGTCATATATATTTACCGCCGACATTTCCCTAAGTTCTCTGCAGCTATGAAAACTTTATTATAATTATGCGGGAATACATTTCTCCTACGAGGTCCACAACAAATACACACATTTACAGAAAATGTATTACAAGCATAATAATCAGTAAAAAAAAGAAAGATATTGTCTAAAGATCCACTAGACATTCATTGCAGAAGTAAGAATTTAAATGTTTTTATTTAAGATGTATATTATATTTACGCTGCCCATCCAGAGTTTTGTACGTTTTTCTGAAAGATTCATTATTTGGCTTTGGCCATAACACATTTTCAGATTACAGATACCACTAGGTCACTCTCAATGCGCTCATCCCTATTATTAGTAACACGCATTCATGGAAAGTAGCCTTTTGCCTTTTCTAATCACACAGAAAATGATGAATCTGGCCAGTGATGCAAAATGTGTTTATATTTAAAGCATTGGTACATTTGACCATAATGACAACCTTCTGTAAGACATAATTTATGTTTAATATACAACTTTTGTTATGACTCCCGTTTGCAATACACGTGATATAATTTATATTAACCCATGCATAATGTAAATATACTGTTTTCTATACTGTTTTCTCATATTCTCAGAGACCTAAGGTTGTTTTATTCCCAGTAACAGATTAAACATTTCATAAACAGTTTTTGGGTGTAATTTTGTAGAAAATTCACTTGTCTTTCAGACGGTGCCATGACAGAAATTATCCCAAACAGTATTTGATTACACTCCCAATCTCAAAAATGGACAAAGAGTTTCTAGTATTCCTGTGAATTTAGATTTGACTCTTCTGCACAAACAACTTGTTGCATTTACAACATTAAAATTACCATGGTGTAATAAAAAGATACATTCTGTAGTTAATTCATCAAGAAATATGACAATTAATTGCATAGTTAATAATTAATGGTAATTGTGCTTACACCACCAAAAAAAAAGAAAAAAAAGTTGTTTTTTTTAATTCAGTAAAATGACAATTGTTTCATCAATTTGTGTTCAAATCACTTCAAATTTTCAGTTTGTCAGATTTGTACCATACCTGTCTAGAAGATAACAAACAGTATATCATTTGACAACGTAAAGGCAAATAACGAGACTATAAGAAACCCTCAGAATACGAGAAAAGGGGATATTTCTAAAATAATTTTAACTTTCTACATATATATAATTGTTCTTTTTGTAAATCATGCTCTTCTTATTGGAGAAAATAAAGAATATCAATCTATCTATCTGTTTAAATATGAGACATTAGTCAACAGTTTTATTAGAAAACGAAAATGCTCATGAAATGTTTTAACAACCTATAATGAAAAGAGTCGGTTGAAATATGAACATCTGCATAATTTAAATATATGTAAACTGATATCGTTTGACTTCGAACAAATAGAGACAGAAGTTATAAATAATTTAAAGAAATATATGGGTTTGTTTATATTTCAAGCTACTTCATGTAAAGAGTGAAGCTATAGAACAAACTTTTCAAACTATTATTTTCCAAGATTTATTAGATAATATTTTAAGTGATATTAAGAGATTGAATATTTTAATAGTCACTGTTTTATTTGACAGAAAATGACAAAAGATAAACAGAAGGATTTTGATGAATTAATTATGAATTTATAAACTTTTATACAGATTATTATCTGGGATGTTAATATAATTATACAGAAAAAATATGGTTTTATTTTCTTTACATGTTTTACTTGAGAGCACTCATTCTGACAGATGCTGTTTTTTATATTATTTTTTAACACAGCTATAATATCATTTTAGCGCTATCCAGGTAGTCAATTAACTGAACCAATGTAATCTAACATACAACCTGCCCTCCCCCCCCCCCCCCCCCAACACACAAAAACAAAATGGGGTTGAAAACACACATGTCTTCTCTCTGAGCACATTGACACTGAGATCAAACTCGCAACATTTTGATTGGCCCCACTGATTTTGCTAAAATGCTGCTGATGTTTTTGTTTCAACTAAACATTGAACCATGAACGCGAACTCTGTTTCCCCCGACCTTGTTTTCAAAAAAAAAAAGAAGGAAGAAATTATTTTATACTGACAGATCACTGTATGTTACTTGCATAGTTGTATTTTCTTTTTAATTAACAATGATTACAATCAAATAGTATTCTTTAGGTGTCCCTTACACGAAGCTTTATTTCCCCCTTAGTGTAATTTTTGTTTTCTTTAACCGATGATTATACAGATAGTACAATTTTATCCAAGTGTTTCCTAAATATTATTTCTCATAACTAATGCCTGCTTGTAGACTGCTTCCGCTGTTGCCAGACACTGATGCCCTTTGTGCCTTTTCTATTTGCCATAGAGAAGGCTGACGTGTACACTGGCTGATCAGATTAGACATTCAAACGTCAGTAAGAGCCAAGCGACTTGGTTGCAGTAGAGACAGTGTTTTTGTTGTTTTGTGATGTTCTAAACATAGTTTTTTTGTACTTTCTTTTATATGTTCAAGAGGAACGTGCTAAAAAGCCACACCAGCCTAAATAGATATGCCACTAGCATTCACTAATTTTAAGAACAAATGCCTTTTTGTTCAGATACAGTAAAGATATACATGTATATATTTTATTAATTTATTTTTTTATCCTCGCTGCCAAGATTAGCACCTTCTATGCAATTAACTCACACTGCAGTGTATTAAATGTTTGTCAATTTTCTTTTTACTTATGTGCTTCATTTTTTAAAGGTTTGTGCTTATATATGCTATGTATGTAAGTTTGTTTTAATCATATAACCATGTAATTCTTAACCACAGCAACGTAAATGTTTTAATATGCTTTAACTATTTTCTTATCTTTTCCTTTAGCTGCTTTATTTTGTTAAATTCTGTTTTCTGTTGTCTGTCGGGAAACAGCTCATGAGCTTATGTTATTTGATATACTATACGGACGATGTGCGGAGATTATACGGAAATAGTGCAATTTCAGTGCAGTTGCCGTGCAGTCTCCGCAAGCATCCCACGGAAATCGTACGATGTTTCTCTGAAGAGACGAAAAATGAAAACATGCTGGAGATGGCCAATATATATAACCATCTGAAAAATGTTTTGCCCATATCAAGGCCGACTCACGGCAATGGTGCGGCCGCTGTAGGGTTGCTCAATATCCATGTGATTTCACAAGTACTGCACGGGCAACCTTGCAGCAGCTGTGTGAGGGCCGTGCGAATGTCCCACGGGTCTACAATCCCCGTACAATTTCTTTTGGGCATCATGTCCGCGGGAAATCGTACGTTGGTTGCACGATCAGCGCGCGGTCTCCTAACGATGCTCGTGCAGGGATTGTGCAATGCCACCTGCAACATGTATACGGGCTATGGACTTACGATTTTTTTTTCAAATTTGTATAACTTTCGCTAAACAAAATTGTAGAGGCTGCGGAGCCCGTGAATCCGTACGAAAATCGCACTGCCGCCTCCTGCCTCCGTCTTTAGGCCGCATGAAAAGAAAGATACGGGAAGTTTACGGGCTCCGAAGACGCATCATAGGCCAAATGTAAACTAGGCATTACCTATAAACCTGGCTGTCATTCTAAAAATAGATACAGGGGATGATTTGGGCATACAAAACAGTATGCGCAAATCAAAAAGAAAAGTTAATATATAATGTTGATGGATAGGGGCCTAATGGAGTCTGTAATTTCAATTAAATAAAAATGTTTGTCTTCTCTTCTGTTTAGGTATGCAAATGTCACTACAGAATTACTAACGCTAGATGTATACGCTGATGGTAAATGGTACAGTATGACTGACGCCCAGAGGGAGAAATTACACCCTATTGTTATCAGCAACAACTGGATAATAGGTATTTTCTTGGCATCCAGTTGTGTTCAGTTTCACACTATTTCTAATTGGTTGCAGGGTATATTTGTTATTGACAGGTTTAGTTGCACGGGGTCAAGCAAAGGTGCTTTTATTTGCTAAAAGTTACCACTTTATAAGGTTTATCAATTCATTAGGTAATATGAGCTCAAAAGGTAGAAACAACAATAACGAGGGGCAATACAAAATAAATGTATGTATCTTAAATATTTTTTAAAAACCTTTACTTATACAAATGAAAGTAGTTGGATGTTTGCAGTACGTACCCGTTGTATGCGAAGTACAGATTGTTATTATTTAACCTTTATAGATCGGCGGAAATAACTAATGTTACTAATATGCTGAAATCTTTTCCATGGACTAGCTACTAACAGTCGCCATTCCAAAGCTTCTGACATAACTTTTTTAAAGTTCTTTTTACATGTATTTCAGCAATACCAAAAGACTAGTTTGGTTGATACTAATTTATATGTGATATTTGGATGGTTGTAACCATACATTATACTTGTAGTTCCAGATATTCATATTTGCATATTTGCAGTTAAGAAAAAGTCTTAACATCCCCAAAAACTTTTTACTTGCTGTAAAAGGATCAAATTTTGAAAGTACAAAATAACCGTTTGTTTAATTATTGAACATGTTACAGAAGTTACTGAAACTGCACACATGTTTTGTTTGTTTTAATGGTATAAAACTTTGACTTGGCTAGTCTTCACAAAACCTGTTTAACAATAATACATGACGCACTAGAATTCGGCCAAGGGTGAAATACACAACATCTTTCCAATGTTCAGTTTTAGCCTGTGGTTCATATATTGCCAAAAATCTCTGATACAATTTATCTTTGAAGTTTTAATAATATAAGATTTTAATTCTTAAATTGTATATATTCTTTATCGTGGAGTGTTGTAATAGGAAAGACAAAACAAATGAAATATTCCATATAATTTAAAGAACATTATGTGAAAGCAACTCACCATTTTCTTTATGATGAAATAATGCACGGAGGGGCACCTGGGGTCTTCCTCCACCATTAAAGCTGGAAAGTCGCCATATGACCTATCATGTGTTGGTGTGACGTTAAATCCAAAAAAAAAAAAAAAAACCATTAAGCACCGACATGATTTCAGTGAAGATTAGGTCGAATTCAGGGACAAGAAATTTATAACAATATCTATTCCGGTCGAGGTAATCAATCTAGGAATATCCACCCACTATCTTAGTTTTTATGATTTAAACTTTTTATTTACATGACCCTTTTATTAAAAATCTGAAATCTGGTTTGTTATCGTTTAATTATTTACTGGAGACAAGCATCATAGAAAAACAACGCACCGTAAGACCATGATTATATCTATTTTTCCAGGAAACAATAATAAAATCAACAGAGCAAAGAAATGGAACCATTGGTTTCTACGCCCTGATAATACGTGTGATATGGAAACGGTGAAAAAAGTCGTGTACACAGAATTCTAGTAAACTTTTATTGAATAGTTCATGTCCCGAACGGTATCATTAACAATGTGTCATCTTGGTTATTATTTCAAAAAATCATTGAATCTTTTTACGATTTCAGTTCACTACCCTATACTTGAGATAGTCTGTCAATATCATTCTCCGCGCTTTTTATGAGTGCAGTGCAGTGTATGTCGTAAATGACGGTTTTTGGAAGGTGATATAACCGCGCTGAACTTAATCAGGAATAGACTGTCTCACAACTATTTCGAATCTATTCACTGGACAATGTAGTTCAATGCAGAATAATTTACAACCTCTGACGTCATTTTCGTTACAAACCGGAAAATTTGGCCTACACTATATCCACCTTTGAGGCAGCCTTGGACTTGATCACAAACTTACAAGTCCTCATGCCCAGTAAAAATAGTTCAACATATTTTGAATATATACCAATGGCGCAGTAATTTACGTCGAATAACTATCGGCTGAATGCCTTTATTTCCAAACTTTTTACTTTACAGAGTGTTAATCACAAAAGCGCAGTATCATATTGATGATATGGTTAGCCGAATCAAATCCTATATGTATTGGGTTTCTAACTATCAAAGCACTGTCAGCGCTTGTGCCATTTTTGGAATGGATTCTTTTCATACAGTACTAACATAAATCACCTTCCATCGGTACTGTGCTATCAGTACTTTGATTTCCTTCCGATAATCTTTATTTTAATGTATGATCAGGCCCAGAATCATGGCATCAGATTTAACAACACAAACGAGAAAAATAAGTTTCCTTAGAGAAAAAAATATATATTGGCCTTCACATGGAAAATTCCTTTCGTTTTCAGTTTGATGAATGTGCCAGAAAGAAGGTTTCCTTTTTTGTGTGTAATCATTTTATTTTATATTTTATTTTAAGTATTGATTTGTTGTATTGTAGGCATTGTTATTTGCCATATTTATTTCATATGACACGGGGTATAGGCCTTTTATTCCAACCGAAATTCCGGATAATGCTTTGTAAAGTTAATTTATGCTAATTTTTAAACCCACTTTATGGTGTTACTTTTATTGGTATGTATATACGTAAGTTTTACTACTACTTCTATATAAGCATTTGTGAATGATTGTTATGCATTTGTTAAGAATTGTTGTATGTTGTCACTTTGTCGTTGTTTCTATGTATTAAGTATGTAACTAACTCTGCAACTCCTTAAAGGTACATTGCTCTTACATCTTTACGTAGGCATGGCTATGCCCATTCCTCTTTGGGTAATCAACACCAAACTTATGACACAGTACATACGCCTGGAACAAACATCCATAAACAGTGTCTTTTATTTATGGTTTTATACTTCGATTATTTTTTGTTTTTAAGTTAAGTATTTATATGCATAATTATAGTCATTTCTTTACAAATGTCACCCAAAAATGAGGCAAAAACTGGCCTTTGAACCAAGGTGACATGCAATTCGTTTCATTCCATATACAGAAATTTAGATGTCAATTTCGCATATGGGTGATGATCAGTCAATAATTAGGTCAAAAAATCCTGCTCACACTACAAAGGCAAAGCCTTTTCTCCAACATTTATAAAACCCCATCAGACTGTCTGTTTGCCTAGGGTCTACAACAAAGACACCAGTATCGTTATGTCATCTCCTGTTCTACCAGTACTAAGTACACTGTTTTGTCTGGCGCGGAGCTTCTATTTGGTGCATCTTGCAGCAACTTTTCATACTTGTATGTAGTCCAATATTACATCATTATATGATCCGGAACACTCATATGTTTTATTACTTTTGTCATTCAACTTTTGATGATAGTAATAATTACATAATTTTATGTGTTTCAATGCTTTATAAGAAATCTTGAATGTAATCCCATAAGATCTGTATAGAAAGTAATCAGCATTATTTAGAGTAAACTAATTAAGCATAAGCAAACAACATGTAAAGGTACCAAGATTGTCATTAGTAAGTACCGACATGTATTAAAAGGCTACATGATAAAACAAGTGCTTTTTGCATATAGAGATACATGCGCCTCTTCTGAGGGTATGATATTACATTTGTATTTTGTTGAATGACACACGGAGAGGGCCATCTTTGATAGTATTACATTTTCCCATATTTTAAACGAAAATAAAATTTGACGCTTTTTTCTTTCTTTACAAACTACATAGTAAAGGTTCGGCATTATTTGTCTTCCATAAATAAGAAATGTCTTTAAAAGAGACAAACGGCATAGAGGTAACAATGTTTTGCGCCTGAAAACTTCAGAATTAAACAGGATGTACAGACAGAAAAGATTTGGATATGTATATATAAACACATGGCTCATTTGCAAATTCTCAAACTAGGCAGCAAATTTAAATGATCAAAAGGTGTATCCTGTCAGTGATAGAAGCTGGGCTGATTCTGAAATAATATCGTGTTGGGTCAGAATCCTCCATAAGTATCCCACTAGCACATATGTCGACCAGCATACAATTAGTTGGACTAGAATGAATACTGAAATAAAAATAAAACCCTAGATTTTAAATCACATAACTTTGTACACCTTAAACTGTACAAATCACATGCATGTGAATCATGTACATATTTACTTGTGCAATATCTCGTAACAAATAGAAAAGCGTGTGCGTCTCGTGTGGTCCAATAGCCCGACAAAATCCACTGGAGACAAATACAACATTCCAGGGCAATCTAGTTTTCTATATAACAACCTTAAAAAAAAAAAAAAAAAAAAAAAAAAAAAAAAAAAAAAAAATGTTTTATATGAGCCGCGCCATGAGAAAACCAGTATATATTGGTTTTTCGAGCAGCCTGTCTACTGTAGACTGGAAATCGAGCATCTACTTTGGTAACATTTTGCTAGATAGATAGTTAGATATAGTCGCTAGAAAAGTAAGAGTACCATGATGGACAAAATGTGTTAATATTATTGTTATAATTCGAAGAAAACCACCCTCACAGCTCAGTATATAACTTGTGAACAAACTACTGGTATAATTATAGATCTATAGATCTGTTAATTATTGATTTATTTTACAGTAACTATGACCTTATTGTTAAGCTATGTTTATTGTAATATGTATGACGAGAAACTGTGTACAGTTTAAGTCAATAAAATATTCTTCTTCTTCTTCTTCTCATAAAACTTGCATAATGCAAACAAAATCGTTTGTTTGAATGTTTAACAGATACCATAAAATGATGAATGCTCACATTTCATTTGCAATCGGGCTTCATGGGACTGAATATTTGGAAAGGGAATTTTATTACGACATCTGAAAAATATAAATAAAAGAAATAAAGTAAATTTACGGGTTCTTCACGTAGAAATATGAAATTTCTGAACCGTTTGAATACAAGAGGACTGCAGTTGTAATTCACCCCAAATGTCTTTTCAAACAGTATGTCCGTTCTATGGATGTGAGATTAAAAGACAAGGAAAGCCTGACGAACAGTTAACTTCCTATGAAAGCCATTATCAAGCATTTCATAACGCTGAAAGAATTTTTAAAATCGGACCACTATTAAAAAAGATATGGCAGTTTGAAATTTAAGAAAATTGCTGATCATGGAGGCAGGCATTTTGTGTGTTTATGACGTCATTTACACACTGGTGAATTCTTCATTTAGCAAAACAAATAACTTTTGGGATTGATTAAATTTATATGTTTCTTGACTGTAAGATGTAAAACATGCTAATTTATTTCATTATAGCTTGAAAAAATAGATGAATTATTTTACAGAAATAAGTAAATACAGTTCAAATATGTGTTTAGAAATTTTGATCAAATACTTAAATGCTCATAACATTTTCATCTTTAAGCCGATTTTGAAAATTCTTTCACTTCTTTAGATGATTATAAAATCCCAGCAGATGGAATTAACATCAAACAACGTTGCCTTTCCCTTTAAATATTTTGTATTTTTCCTATCAGATACTTCTTGAAATTAACAATGCGTTATAGTTAACGCAGATGTGCATTTCTGAGAAAGTCGATACATCCAAGTGTTTTCTCTTAATGCTTGATCAGTAAATAAGTAGTGAGTAAGTTTTCAACAATATGTCTATAATAGAATGCATATAATTGGAATATATGTAGTGTTATGAGTACTGTATATGTTTAAGCAAGATATTTTAAATGTACACAATGGATGATTGTACATCTGATTCAGTGAAACGGTACTGCGTATGGTCAGTTAGATATGGTATTCTGATTTTCATTTCTTCATTCATTGTATTAAAGTGTATAAGCGAAGGAAATATATCTGTGTTATACAGACCTTTCAGTGAATCAATTATACGTGTGTTCGGATATAAAGACGATGAAAACAACAATGGTGTATACGGTAACACATATCATGACAATAATAATGAAGTCCTAAATTTAGCAAGAAAAATCAGTTCATATAATAAGACAGTTTTAGTTAGTGTAGTAAATGACGCATATTTACCCTTTGCTTATAGCTGGCTTTGTAATACGAAAGGCATGGGAGTTCATAAATCTGTATTAGTAATTACAACGGATAATACATCTAAAATTAAGCTTAATAGAGACTGGCCTGAAGTGTCAGTCTTCCATCTACAACTTGATATACCCAAAGGTGATCAGGAATATAGTCATGTCGGCTATGTCAAAATTATGATTCGTAGGACAGAAATAATTTTGTCTTTATTACAGGCAAACATTGACTTGCTTTTACTTGAATTTGACTACGTTTTGTTTTCAAACCCAATACCTGGCTTACAAAAGCGATCTGGTGTTGACATGTTTGTGAATCCAGTTTCTAATACCGGAGGAACTATTTTCAATGGAGGACTACTTTATCTTTTTGCAACAAACCGCACAAAAGTCCTATGGACTAAGCTAACAGAAATGACGTGGAAGCTTGAACGAGATATAAAGGAGAAACCAGATAAAAAGGCAATATCCGAAAGGCATAATGACCAGACATTCTTGTCGGAGTTAGTTCGTGAAAGGTTAGTTCAGGAAAAAATGTAAACTTACGCTTGATTTTTAGCAATTAGCAGTTACGAGAAAGTATTTATTGGGAAACAATAATCGTTATTGACAAAATTATCACAAATAAATAGGAAATAAGAAACAACTTGAACGAGTATTTTTTCACTATCGCTTAACATTAAAAGACCCGGTCCTTTTAACTGATTTTTCATACAGAACAACTTTTGTAGACGCTTCAGTTCCAGCAGATGTTTTTTTCTCACTCCCACTGATATTTGTATTTCAGTTTCAGAAGTACTTATCAAATCTTAATAAATCAAATTCAACAGGACTTGATAACATAGAGCCAAAACTGTTGAAACTTTCATTTCCATTTATCTCATAATCTGACTTTTTAAAGAAATTGAAGTACTGTCAAGCCTGCCTTAGTGACCACCTGTATTAAACAGCCTTTTGCATTAAGCAGTCAGCCAGCTTACTTAGCAGATTGAACTTTTGTTCTAATTTTGACTTGTCTTAAGCTGCTATGTACCTACTTTGTGCAGCCAAATTATGCTGCTCCCTTGGTTGCCTGCTTAATGCAGGTTTGACTGTATATCAAATTCAGCATTTCCAAGTGTATGGAAAAATGCTAAAGTATCGCCATTACACAAAGTTGGCGATCAAGTTAATGTGAATAATTACAGACCAATATCAATTTTTCCAACCTATCTAAATTAATTGAAAAAAAAAACATGTTCAAGATTCTTTAATGTCCCATCTATCACATTTCAATCTTTTACATGGAAAAACAAAGTTGATTTCGAAAACCTCATTCAACAGAAACTGCACTAACAGTCATGATTGATTCGTGGTTGAAAACAATAAATGATGGTTATTTAGTAGGAGCTTTAGAGAAGCATTTGATTTTGGTGGATCACATTTTTTTTGAAAAAAAAAAATGGAACTCTGTAAATGTAATCGGTTAGTATCAAATGGTTCAAATAATATGTATAAGACCGTCCCTGTCTGTTTCAGACTTTTTAAAGAAATTGAAGTACTGTCAAGCCTGCCTTAGTGACCACCTGTATTAAACAGCCACTTGCATTAAGCAGCCAGCCAGCTTACTTAGCAGATTGAACTTTTGTTCTAATTTTGACTTGTCTTAAGCTGCTATGTACCTACTTTGTGCAGCCAAATTATGCTGCTCCCTTGGTTGCCTGCTTAATGCAGGTTTGACTGTATATCAAATTCAGCATTTCCAAGTGTATGGAAAAATGCTAAAGTATCGCCATTACACAAAGTTGGCGATCAAGTTAATGTGAATAATTACAGACCAATATCAATTTTTCCAACCTATCTAAATTAATTGAAAAAAACATGTTCAAGATTCTTTAATGTCCCATCTATCACATTTCAATCTTTTACATGGAAAAACAAAGTTGATTTCGAAAACCTCATTCAACAGAAACTGCACTTACAGTCATGATTGATTCGTGGTTGAAAACAATAAATGATGGTTATTTAGTAGGAGCTTTAGAGAAGCATTTGATTTTGGTGGATCACATTTGAAAAAAAAAAATGGAACTCTGTAAATGTAATCGGTTAGTATCAAATGGTTCAAATAATATGTATAAGACCGTCCCTGTCTGTTTCAGACTTATGGTGCGACGAGAATGGTATGCAACTCAATACCGAAAACAGAATTGATGTTTTGTATAAAAATGTTATGCTAAAACAAAGTCCAAATGAAAAACTCGGTATTTACATACAACATGGTCTTATATGGGATTCACATTTTAAAGTAATTTACAAAAAGATGTTCTCTTACATTCGGCTACTCTTAAGGATGAGGGAATTTCTTGATATAAACTATAGAATAATATTTTATAAAGCTTATATTCCACTGCATATAGATTATTGCTGTATAATATGTGGAAGTACAATTAAAAAAATATTCAGTAATATTTTAGATTACAAAAACGTGCATGTGGAACTATTTTAGGAAAGTTACTCAGACTTCAATCAAGCTCTAAATTGTCTGAGCATGCAACGGTTTGATCAGCGTCTGTTATATCGGAAGGCATGTTTTATGTTCAAAATCGCAAATAATCTGTTACCAAATAATATATGTGAAATGTACAATAATACAGAAATGACAAGTGACACCTCTTTTATTTTATGACCAAACACGAACAGAGATTTTCATATAAGTAAAACGCAATCAGAGCTGTTCTAACGAAGTTTACTGTATTCAGATCCAGTTGTTTGGAATATCATACTTGTAGATAATAAAGCGTCCCATTAAAACCAAAATGTAATAAATGGATACAGATGCCATGAAATATATAAATATAATGTTGATTATGAAATGTCAATGTTTTGCTTTTCTGTTATACATGTGCATCTTACTTTCTAACGAGGTACTTATGATATTATTTTCTGTTTTCATTTGAACCATATTTGCAAATATTTGTACAATAATAGGGCCCCATGGAAGACTAGCATCAGCTAAATGAGTCACCCTCTCTATAAATAAAGAATTTACTTACTTACTTACTTACATGCTTACTAACTTTCTTACTTACTATTATATAACTGGCCTGTTTACAGACTGTGCTATAAATCGGTCTATAGTTAAGCAATGGTTTGCTGGACTACAATCAAAATATTAGTAAAAAAACTTTAAAATTCATTTCTGATGTCATGTACAGTTCTAGGACTAGACCTAGATTTATCCGGTTGAAGATTGCCGCACACTCAAATGCATTTAATTAAATCTCATCAAAACTGATAAAATATATAAACTTAAAGTCTGTAGAGATACATTCACAATTAAATGTTATGTATAAGAGTCATTTCATTTTAAAACAAACTTGTTTTCAGGACGATTTGTGCTTAACTATACGTGTATTTTGTGTGTTTAACAAACAAAAATGTTCACATTAATACTATGAAGAAATTGTTCATAATTTAAAATATGATTTAAGGTCTGAAATATTTTTAACTGAACACCAGATCAATACAAACCATTGAAGACAGCAAGTTTCTAATTATCTCTGGTAGATGCTGGCTCATTTACATATCACAAAATGAAAGATGGTATCACCATACACATATACAAATAATATAGATTTGCGCTGCGTTTATCATTTAAAAAATACAGATAATGCTATTACTGAATAATCTCCTCCTGGCAACAAGATTGCGAATAGACAGAAATACTTTGCAAGTATGTTATTAACATCATATTACGAATTAGATGGATCTGATAGTAACGAAATCTTAAATTATAATGGAAAATATTAGAAAATACGCTATATTTTAAAATACCGCTACACAATACATTTACCGCGTTATAAAATGCAGTACGAAATGAATTATAGATGTCACAAACTAGTGAATGAATACTAAAATGAGATCCCATAGTAGACACTTTTTATTATTATATGTTCTAAAAATAACCTTAATTTCATTGGCCGAAACCACTCATCATCTTTCAAAATATATTTCATGTTTAATGGTTAGTGGTTTTATCCCATTAAAAATGACTTTGTAAAAATAGAATAGATGTTTCACACATTTATTGTTACTTTCAAACATTAAATATGTCGCAACAAATAGTTGTTTCTTGTTCATAAACCTGTACCCATTTAATAAAACAGTTATTGACTCCTGGGCCATTGGATATAATGTGAAATTCACCGGAAGAATATAACCTTATGCACAGCCACAACTGCCTCGCTCAGAATGAGCAGCTGCGGCTGTGTATAAAATAGAAGATTTCTCATTTGCATTGTAATAAAACTAATATACTTTCAATGATAACTGTTTTTTTTTTTTATCCAGGATTAGTGTACTTACAAATATCAGATTAAATAATACTAATTTATGGATATTTACATATATATTTACCATACTGCGTATGAAAAAGTCGACAGTATATGTACACGCCCACTGAGAAAGAATATTTTCAAATATTTTAATCAGGATATTTAAACTTCAAACCAAAACCTGTTAAACAGAAAATGTATTTACTTATTAGATCTTTTATAACAATTATAGATTGTGCATGAATTTCAGGGAGAGTTTACATCTCTATATAAAAATAGTCTGTGTCTTTCCACTTTTAAACCATATACAAGTTAGAAAAAATGATTGTTCTCTGTACACAAATATGCACTTGATTTTAAAAATATAAACTTTGCATAACAGTTGAATATGCTTTCTCTGTTTACAGTACTACATTCAAAACAGTCATTCATCTGAAGGAGTCCGATACTTTCTCTGTAATTTTATTTAAATTTCCTTATGTTTAGGTATGCAAACGTCAGTACAGAATTACTAACGCTAGATGTATACGCTGATGGTAAATGGTACAGAATGAGTAACGCCGAGAGGCAGAAATTACATCCTATTGTTATCAGCAACAACTTTATAACAGGTAATGTTATTGACATCCATTTTGTTTAATCTTTAACAGTTTCTTATTGGTTGCAAGGAATAATGACAATTGACATGTGTAAATCAAGGGCTCATGCAAAGGTAGCCTTTTTGCTACCAATTACCAATTACAATGAGGTCATAAGGTAGTAATAACATTATTGATGGGCAACACAAAATGAATGTATTTACCTTAAATAATAAAAAGATCCTGTAACCTATACAAATTGAATTAGTTTATTAGTTACTAGCAGTGTCCATTTCAAAGCCTCTGACATAACTTTTTATGGTCTTTTCACGTGTATTTAGGTAAAAAGAAATGACAACTTTGATTAGCACTAACTACTTCTATGTGATATTAGGGTGGTTATTTCCATGACTTATACCTCTATTTGTAAAGATAAGAAAAAGTCTTATCACCGACCACTCCCAATCAAAAATACAACAAACAAATTTGCTAAACAGTGTTGATGACATATGTACGAAAATTCAACCATTGATCACAGGTACCCTGTGGCTGGATATTTAGCTGCGGTCATGACTAAAATGCTTTACATTTATAGTTGCCAAATAACCAATAGCTTTCGATTTAAATGCTTCTTTAAGTTATCTTTAAAATATCCAGAATTGGCCAATGATATTAAGAAAACACAAGGTAGTTACCACACAATGTTTTCAACCAAAGAAGTGGATTGAATCCGTCTTGACAATGAAAACTACAAAATCCGTGAGGACATGTAAAAAGAGCGAAGTTCCCGGCGTGTGGAAGCGTTTTCACTGCCAAGCAGGACTCAATCCAGTTCCATTGGTTGAAAAAATGGTGTAAGAGATATTTTGTTTTTTTTTTAAATATCATCAGTAAATTTGGGATATTTTAAAATAGATTTAAATCGAAAGCTGTAAGCTATTCGGTAACTATAAATGTAAAGAATTTCAAATCTGTGAAATAACGGTCAAATCACGACCGGGAGGCAACATGGCGGCTATATGTCCAGCCGCTGGGTGCCTGTGCCAATGATATGACCAGAAGACTGATAAAGAATTAAAATGTATAATTACATATTCTACACCTATCTTATGTTCAATTTTAGCCTGTTCATTTACAAAAAAAAGTCTTACAAGGGCGTACCATTGTTATCGTAGAAACAATTACTGTTTAGCCTGGCTATGACAAATTGTTTTCCTTATAAATACCATCCCATATAGTCAGTTTTCATGTACAATTGATCTTTGAAATTATAATGATACTAGTATATATTATAAAGTTTTTAATTGTAGGATTCTTTATCATGGGAGTGTCGTTGTATATTAGACAAAGCAAATGAAATATTTTGGCAATTATAGAACATTATATGAAAGTACTAGTAGCTTACCGTCTTCTTTCATGAAATTATGTGTCATAACCACCGACATGTTTTCAGAGTATTTAGACGTAGTGAAAGTGTCGAAGTTTTAAATGAAAAATTGATTTAATTTTCTATATTTGGTGGGGTGAAAAACCCAGGAATACCCAGTTGATATCTCCTCTGAAACGGAATCTTCCTTTTTATGAAACATTTTAAATATTTGGTCTACATGACAGTTGTTATAAATCTGAAATCTGATTTGTTTTCCTATGACTGTATAGTAGAGAAATAAGCAACCATCACATGCAATACACTGTAAGGCCATAACCTTGTCGTCTTTTTTTTCGGAAAACAAGAATAAAATCAACAGAGCAAAGAAATGGAACCATTGGTTTCTACGTCCTGATAATACGTGTGATATGGAAACGGTGAAAAAGACTGTGTACACTTAAGTCTATTAAAATTATATTGACTAGTTATGTCACGGAGGATATTCATAACAATGTGAAATGTCACGTTAAAAACTGTCTTCTTAGTTATGACATTATAAGTTCATTCATTCTATTACGATTTCAGTTGACTAACCTACCGTAAGAATGCTGTCTGTATCATATCTAGTCCAATATCAAAGCATAATATGATCCGGAATTATAATAATACTTTCATTACCTTTGTCATTCAAATGCACACCAATAGGGATATAAGATTAACAATATTACATACATTGTATATGTTTCATATAAAAGATCGACGTTGTAAAATAAATCAACAGAAATCGTTTAAGATTGTATTCTCAAAAGATTTATATTGAAAATCATCAGCATTATTTAGAGTACATTAATTTACATAAGGTATCAGTATACTGATATCGGAATTATGATTGGATATATATATCACTTACTTTTAATTATCCTAGAGTTTGATTTGCACGAATATGGACATAACATTGCAACCTAATTAAACATAATCAAGCAGCATGTAATGAGTACTGACTTTGTCATTTGTCAGTATTGACAAGCTACTTGATAAAACATTTATACTTCATATACAGACTGAGGGTATGATATTAATATTATGACTTTCACTTGTTCAGAAAATAATGAAAAAAATGAATGGTATGTGATAGGCAGAGGTATATAATTTTACCTTTACTGATCCTACCTATCATGTATTACAACACCTGTTCATAACTGTAACATTTTAATAGATGCAAATCGTATTATCTTTCCTATAATAAACTCAGTGATACTATTGTTACAATTTATTTTTACCCATAAATAAGCTGACAACAATATCATAAAAAACATCTGAAGCAGTTTAACAAGGTAAATAAAAAACAAAAATATCCTAATTGTCTGTGTTGTAAAAAATATGATTTTGTATCTAAACCCGTTTTCATTTTCCATTCTCATGTATAGGCGCAAGGGAAGTAAATCTATAGAAACCTATTCTTGAAAGTATTTGCCTGAGGCAAGTGTTGTCATTCTTTTGCAAAATATGCTATGAGATAAATATCAAACTTGTGACTTATTGATATGAACAAAATTGTCTGTAAATTCACATATGTAAAAACAAATATTTCGGTTATTCGAAGAACCAAGTAATCGCCACCTAGGTTGTATTTAATATTTTAATCTCGTTTAAAACTTTAGGTTCAATCTCTAGTATATTGGACACTAAAAGTTTCATTTACTTTGCTGAGGGAGGATGGTTTGATAACCATATTTTATAACACTTGGGTTGTTTTTAAATCGTCCGTGAAAATGTCATGTTTAGATCGGTATAATTTTCAGACTGGATGGACAAACTGGGTTTACAATTAATCCCGTAATAAAATGCGTTTTATCTAAACTAAATCAATTGTAAGACGAATTTGTTAGGATCGACTCAGACTATTAAAGGCGATTAATTATAATTGAGCCGTGCCATGGGAAAACCAACATAGTGGGTATGCGACCAGCATGGATCCAGACCAGCCTGCGCATCCGCGCAGTCTGGTCAGGCTCCATGCTGTTCGCTTTTAAAGCCTATTGGAATTGGAGAAACTATTAGCGAACAGCATGGAGCCTGACCAGACTGCGCGGATGCGCAGGCTGGTCTGGATCCATGCTGGTCGCACACCCACTATGTTGGTTTTCCCATGGCACGGCTCATATAATTGAAGATGAATTCCATTTTACCTTGGAGTGGCCAGTCTATAGTGATCTTCGTGTACAATTGATACCATTTAGATATAGGAACAGACCTAGCATGTTTAAATTCATTGAACTATTAACATCCAAAAATAGAGTGATACTTAATAGACTAGCTTTATTTTTTGCTGAAAGCGTTTGATAAACGTAAGACATTGTTAAATGCTGCAGTACCTTGACAAATTTATATCAAGTCGATCATGATGTAATATGTGTTAATCTCATCTATTATTCTCTCTATTACATAGCAGATGGTGTATATCCCCGCGTTTTGTGATAATTATTAATATCATGTACTCTTATAATGTTATGTACTCATTGTACTTTGTGTCTTATTTGTACAATCGATATGCTATATGCATAAGATTTATTCAATAAACTATGTTATGTTATGTTATAATTAAAAATTAAACAGTTTTTAATCATCAAAATATACACATAATTGCTATGAATTAATATGATATCTTATTACATATTATTCCCATTTTTAGATCATGTAATAAATGTGTAATAAGTTAACAGGTGAGATATAGGCCCATTGGACCGGGTGTTGTGAAAATTGATCATTTATTGTAATATGTATGTACTGTATATAACACATGTCACGTTAATAAACAATTTACTTACTTATATTTTGTCATGTAAGAATTTGTTCGCAAGTTTAACATATAATCATTTACACTTGTTTGTGTTCACTCAGCGCTTCATACAAGTTAAAATTCGACTACAGGTATTTTTTGCAAGCTCGATTTTCTTATCCTGATTGCCACAAAGATTTTAGCATATGATCCTAAAATGAGATGCATATAAGTTAATCTTTAAAAGGACCTATTATATTATGTTTATTAGATTATTGCATTTGACCACTCTAGCCTAAATAGTATTCCCTATATATTCTATATAAATTGACAATTTTCAAAGAACTTCCACATATAGATAGACCAATTCCAGAAAACAAATGATCAGATGGCTCTCAGTTGGTTCCTTAAATATGGTCAGGTCTATACGAAAAAAAAAATCTGTAATAATCTAAATTTCATTTATTTAGTATCAGTAATTTATCTGCATGAAAACAATACCAAGTTTCAGCTTGATAAAATCAGTTTTCAGGGTTTTATGGCATTTTCAGTGACACGTGTCTCTACATCAATTTTCCACCAACACAGCTGCCGCCACATAACATTTAACCAGTTCTCCTTAGCTCTGTTTTATCACTTTTATCGTATTTTGCTTACAAATTAAATACTAACACTTGTAAATATTATGGCCGCCAATTTATTTTTGTCAGGCCAATTAGTGGCAATAACCACAAGGACTTCTACTTCACGCTGGTTCCTTTAGCATAATAAGGCCTATTAAATATTGTTAATCTAGCTAAAATTCATAGTAATTGCAAGCTTGAAAAATATCATTTTTCTCTTTGCATAATAAGTTAAGTTGGAAATAAATGAAGTCAGAAGTTACACGAAATTACAACTTACCTTTTCTTGTTCAGGGTGTTAAAATAACAAAGAATCTATCAAATGCAAATGTAAAACTAGAGCTTATATTGACAGAAAAAGAAGTTCTCAGCTTTTCATATATATATGGAGAGAACAGTTACATCTTTCACAGGTGTCATTTGTGTGTTAAATAGATCTGAAACAGAATACAAAAGACGTTAAAATGTCTTAAAATGCTTTTTAAATTGATTGACTGTCTTAACAATGAATAATTTAAGGGGCTTTTTCTATCTTAGATACTAATCAATACCTTTGCAAGTATCACTAGAAACCTGAAATACAAAACACTTGATCGATATAACAGGTTCAAAATATTTAGGACATATAATAAATGGGTGCTACTTATGTTATGTGTGTCTGAGAAGAGGTGTCTATTTGTAGTCAAAATGTTATGCATGTTACACCCCATTTCTTAAATTTGGCCGAAAAACGTCTATAGTAGTGTTTTATAGATGTAACAAGGTTGTTACACGGATGTTACATTAATGTTACTTAAGTTACGTGTGTCTGAGAAGAGGTGTCTATTTGTAGTCAAAATGTTACGTATGGTACATCCCATTTCTTAAAATTAGTCGAAAAAACGTCCTTAATATTGGTAAATAGATGTAACAAGGATGTTACATGGATGTTACATGTGTCTGAAAGGGGGTGTCCATTTGTAGTCAAAATGTTACGCATTTTACACCCCATTCGTACGATTGGCCGAAAAACGTCCTTTGGTAGTATATATAGATGTAACAAGGATGTTACAGGGATGTTACTTATGTAACATGTGTCTGAGAATTGTTGTGTATTTCCAATTAAATGTTACGCATGTTACATCCCATTTCTAAAAATTGGCCGAAAAACGTTCTTTGTTGTGTTATATAGGTGTAACAAGGTGCTACGATGATGTTACATGGATATTACTTATGTTACGTGTGTCTCAGAAGAGGTATCTATGTGCAGTCAAAATGTTACACATGTTACACCCCATTTCTAAAAATTAGCCCGAATAAAGTCTTTCGTAGTATCATATTGATGTAACAATGATGTTACAGGGGTGTTACATGGATGTTACTTATGCTACGTGGGTCTCAGAAGAGGTGTCTATTTGTAGTCAAAATGTTACGCATGTTACACCCCATGTCTTGAAATTGACAGAAAAACGTCCTAAATAGTTTTATATTGATGTAACAATGATGTTATAGGGCTGTTACATGGATGTTACTTATGTAACGTGTGTCTGAGAAGAGCTGTCCTTTTCTAGTCCATTTTCTAAAATCAGTCAGAAGTAGTGCAGTAAAAATATTTCATGATCTATAATTTTGTAACGTAATGTTACATTATGTTACTTGATGTTATGCTATATTCAGTTGATCGTAATTGTGTGTTTGTCTTTGATACATGAATGTGACTGTTATTAAAGAACATGGCATTCCCTTGTATATTCGTCCTTGTTTGACTTTTCCTTTCGGGTTCCTCCCCCCCCCCATCCCGGCCCAATTTTGCCCCTTACTATTTCCTTCCCCTCCATCTATATTTAGCATAAATTAGTATGTACTTGTTGGATGTTTGAAGCAACCCGTCTGAAATATTTTTCCATTAAAGCTTCTTTTTGTTGTGGGCCTACTATGCAAATGCGTGGCTCTAGGGCTGTGTTTTTAGTGCTCTGTGCTTCCGAGAAATCTACCCTTACCTATTATCTTTTGTAACAAATGCAATGTATGCCACAAAATTGTGCCAATTTTGTGCTCTTACTTGGTGAAACATACATTACTTATACATTCCTTAAATGGCCGGAGCACTTTTTTTTATCAAAGGCTGTATGAGTTATATATACCATGAGCTTGATATAGCTAGCACAGATAAGTTTTTGCCATTTTCTAACCGTAACTTTGATACAACATTTTAAGTACATCTTAAATTTTCTACTTGATTAACTAATCTATAACGACTTACAAACAAACATGTGACTTACCCAGCAAATATTTTAGAGGAATTGGCAAAATATTTAAAGCAAATTTTTAAGACATATTATGAGAAAAACCACTGTGCAGTAAAATTTTGATACGAACCAGTAGATGAAATTGCTGTGGGTGTAGATGTTGTATTCTATTCTATCCTTTTGGAACTGGAAATTCACCAAACTTTAAATCAATGTTGAAACTAAAGATGAAATGTTTGAACCTCTGATTTTGTCTGCGGTCCATATCTTCTAAACCTTATGAAGGTATCTTGACAACAAGCAAAACTAATGTTCTAGTAATACAGATCCTAGATTAAGGTCAATATTGTGATTAAATTACAACCACTTTAATAATCCTAGTCTTTAACATAATTTGAAGTATACCTTCCATGAAATCTTTATAAGGTTCAGTACAAGCACAATATGTGTGAATTCTGAAAAATACATTGATATCAGTAAAGATCCTCGTACCATACAGATACATCTCACATTGAAATAAGGGTTTTTAAAACTTTGGTCAAGTGGGACCTGGAAATATTGACCTAAGGAAAACAGATATTTCGCGAAAGCTCACAATCTTCGGTGACGCATCTGACAAAATCCTATTTTCCCCAAAAGGGAAGCAACTCAATGCCAACTAATACACCTTTTCAAATTCTATGAATACAAGTTTAGCCATTCAAAATTCCGTAAATTTTACCTAATGTATATCTAGACCAAGTTTTCAGCTGTGCATGACTGAGGGGACATGTCAGATTTTGATTCCTCTATTGAGAAAATAATTGCCGCAAAAAACAATTGTTACATGTCATCATCAATGTAGAATACATATAGAACTGAAGTAATACGTTTATACGAAATAATACCTAGTGCATTGTTTTGGCTATCTCTATTTTATTGCTAAAGAAGAGTGCAGTATGATGGAATTATAACAAAAATACGTTTCATGCAGTGATTTCAAAATGATACAGAGTAATTTTCCCATGTCAACCAGTAGTTCCTCTAATATCTTGAGAAAAGCAGCTGGAATAAGTATGGGTACAATTTATATTTGCCAGCTAGATATCTTTAATTCCTCAAGTAGTATCTCATATGTAAAAAAGAGGATATCAATATTTGTACATATAAATTTCGCACAACCTATTAGTTTATTCTATGGGGAAAAACGATGCAGACAGCGAAGTATGCTAAAAAGTCGCATGCCCACGAATACCTCACCCGGATGCATCACTTATATCGATTGATTATATTGATGAATAAAAGTCAAAGGTCACTATTTATATTTTGGGCAATAACTATGTGTGTCTCGAGCTGATACACATAGCGTCAACTAGCAGGAAGGAATAATCTTCATGCTAGATCTACTTAATGTCACATCTGATAATATTAATTCATTGTTTGATCAATACATGCATTGCTTGTTATATCTTCTCTAGATAAAACAATTTTCCATTTTTATGTAACCAATATCTTAGTCAGTTAATTTGCTGTTGCGACTTTTATACATGAAACCATTTTATTTCGTTGACGCAAATACGGTGCGAACGTGCACATTCTATTGAAATCCAAATAAAATAGTATAACGGATTTGTAGTTACATAATTTATTTTTTATGTAATTACTTTGAGCCTACACTTACTGATTATGATGAAATTCAAGGGCGCAAAGAAATTGCATGTCCTTAACGCACAGTTAGCGAATAAATTCCTGATGCAAACGGGCTAGATTTCAAGTCGTGTACGTATACGCATACGTTACAGAAGAAAAAACACATCTATCAAAAGTTAAACTAAAAACTTAAATCATCCCAATTGCTCGCAACACGTAAATAATCTTTAAAGATCGAGATTTGATAAAATGTTACAAGTGCTTGTTCGGCATGTTAAGCCAAATTGTGTTAATTTTACAATATTCTGAATCGTTTAATCGCTAGCCGCTAGTAATCGTAAAAGATAAGATAAGATAAGATAAGATAAGATAAGATAAATTTTATTTTAAGTCGGCAAGACAGAGAAACAATACAACATAAGCGACAGGCGCTTTTTAACCGACTATATATAACAAAGATAAACAGTTAAAACATATAGTAAGCAAGCTGTAAAATAAGAGATAGGATTATACAAAATTACATGTAGCAGTACAACATGAAGATAAACCTGTGAAAGACCTGCTGCTCTTGACCAAAAACCTAAGAACTACTTAAGATAAACATGAAGTAAGAAACTGAGAGGCAAAAGACACGGCATGTACGTGGTTGATTTTCAATGGGTTTAAAAACGGCTCGTAAAATCTTATGGCCATGAGGTAAAATGGCTACCTCAAAAATATATTTGTAAAACATCACAATTTATTAGATATCGATAAAAAGAATTGACAAGACGGAATTACGAAACAAGAATTTGGACATTGTATATAAAAAAATCAAATACACCAAACAACATAGATAACAAAAAAATTAGAGATGATACCTACTCAAACAATTAAGGGGAAAACTCTGAATTGACCAACAAACTGAAGCCAACAAAAAATGCATTGATCAAAAGTGAAAGAAAAACTAAACAGGCCCCCTGCCCAACAGCAGATCAGACAGACAAAAACATGACCTACATATATGTTATGCTCTTTGTAGAGATGGTACCTACAAATTTCAAATTCGATTTTTCAGGACTTGTTAGAGCGAAGTGATAGCTGCAATATCTTAGTGCACCAACTTACTAAGTTTTATATATTTTTCTTCATCTCCTTTAAAACATATAATTTCATGTATGATATCTACAATATGACCGTCTAAGATATATGAAGCGAAATGGACAACTCCAATATTGACAGTTTTCCACTGATGTGGGAATTTCCCCAATTACAGTCTCATCAAAAGGATCCACAGGTAAATAATTTTCAATAGAATACAATGTAAATTTAGCCTACTTAAACACTTTGAAAAATGCTACATCAAAATTTCGGTTGTTTACATTTACACTGTATTATATTGATTTTATTTACCTGTGGAGACTTTTGGTAAATTTTAATTGATGAAAACGCCCAAATCGCTGTTAAGCTGTCAATGCAAGTGATGTGCATTTTACTTCTGGTCAAATGTTATGCATAAAATGTTTATGTTTTATTAGGAGATGAAGAAAAATATGTTTATGTTTAGTAAATTTGTTCACTAAGCTATCATTTCACACTGAAAATAAAAGGAAAATCGAATTTGATTTTTCAAGGTACCATCTCTCAGAGACTCCCTTCCATGACAACATGTTTTCACATTAAACAAAACTTGGAAAAAAATCCATCCACTGAATAACATACTTGTAGAAAAGTGTACAACCAACGAGATATAATACGAAATTTAAACATTCACAGTAACATTTCCCACATGATAATAAAAACAGTAATTGTTTCTCATTCATTTTTTTAATATTGTTTATGGCAATTTTCATTTAGAGATAACGTAATCTCTGTCGTACCATTGTTGTGGGTCTAACACTTACTCTGCATAATCCTTACAAAACATAATACATGTATAACTATTAAACGATATAATTGAAAGCGTAATTGTTTCATTGTTTCCAGCATTTGGAGAATCCAGAATTCGTGCAAACCTAAACTTTTGATATGGGCTACTGGCAATTTATGCTAACAGTACAAAAATAATATGAGCCGCGCCATGAGAAAACCAACACAGTGGCTTTGCGTCCAGCATGGATCCATACCCGCCTGCGCATCCGCACAGTCTGGTCAGGATCCATGCTGTTCGCCAACGGTTTCTTTAATTGCAATAGGCTTTGACAGCGAACAGCATGCTGGTCGCAAAGCCACTATGTTGGTTTTCTCATGGCGTGGCTCATATAATTGCAAATAACAGTATAACTCGGATATATTGGAATAGTATACTAAATTGGTATTCGACAATAGCGTAAAAATTACGTAATTCAAGTTTGAACATACTAAATTCGATTAAAAGCATTTTATTATTTCAACCTCGCACAAAAGCGTTGAATAATTAACAAGCTATCGAATGAACACATGACAAAAAGAAATAAAATGCTCACGTTACTTTGATAACTAGGCATTGTGAGGTACAAAAGAAGATGTTCGTGTTTTGAAAGATGATTTTGTTTCCTCCACTAATGAAATAAATTGAAATAAAGGAAGTAAAAGAAAAATATGGTCAATACAAAATTTCTGAACCGTGTAAAATACAGAGGATCACAGTTGTTGTCAAGTATTCTAATGTGAGACTGAATGCATTGCTATTGTTGTTATTTGATACGACTATAATCCCCAGGCTCTTTTCACATCAACAAAGAAAACGTTATAGTTTTACTGCGCTGCGCTATAATGTGGACGCTCTTTATTCGGGAAAGTAAATCAATACAGCGGATGCTTGAACGTAGTGTGTTAGTTGATCCAGGCGGTTTTAGATCGTAACCAGACAAAACGATGGTTAGTGTAATGAATACTGTATGTGTTTATTAGTGTCTTTATATAAAAACATAAAATGGATATACATACTGTAATGAAACGTTTCTGCTGTCAAAGGTCATTAAGATATGGAATTTTGGTTTGCATCGCTTTGTTCGTTATACTAAAATATACGAGGAAAGGAAAAATATATATCGTTTACGAATCAGATATACAGGACTTTGGAATGAAAGAAGAGAAAAACATGTCATATAATACTAAAAGCAAAAGTGATACTAAAAATGGTGTACATAGTAACACATATAGTGACAATAATAATGAAGTTCTAAATTTAGCAAGAAAAGTTAGTTCATATAATAAGACAGTTTTAGTCAGCGTAGTAAATGACGCATATTTACCATTTGCTTATAGCTGGCTTTGTAATACGAAAGCCATGGGAATTCATAAATCTGTATTAGTAATTACAATGGATAATGAATCTAAAATTAAGCTTAATAGAGACTGGCCTGAAGTGTCAGTCTTCCATCTACAACTTGATATACCCAAAGGTGATCAGGAGTATAGCCATGTTGGCTATGTCAAAATTATGATTCGTAGGACAGAAATAATTTTGTCTTTATTACAGGCAAACATTGACTTGCTTTTACTTGAATTTGACTACGTTTGGTTTTCAAACCCAATACCTGGCTTGCAAAAGCGATCTGGTGTTGACATGTTGGTGAATCCAGTTTCTAATACCGGAGGAACTGTTTTCAATGGAGGACTACTCTATCTTTTTGCCACAGATCGGACCAAAACCCTCTGGACTAAGCTAACAGAAATGATGTGGAAGCTTGAACGAGAAATAAAGGAGAAACCAAATAACAAGGCAATTTCCGAAGGGCAAAATGACCAGACATTCCTATCTAAGTTAATTCGCGAAAGGTTAGTTCAGCAAAACAGTTTAAAATCACATTTCATTATGAAACGACAATTGTATTATATAAATCACATGTTGATAGTCTGTGCTATTTACCCAGACCATCCTTAAACCAAAGATAAATGAACAAAAGATGGACTAAAGTCAAAACTTCAGAAAAATAACTTTAAAATAAATTTCTGACGTCATGTTAATAGACATTTTTTAGTTTAAAAATATTTTTATTCAGAAAATCATGAAATATTTGCAATATAACATTTCAAGAATTGGAAAGAAAGCTATATTAGCTTACGATTGTTCTCTCCTTTAATATAAGTTATACTTAATAGATATTTATTAAATGGCTTGCACGTCGGTAAGTGTAAAAGCTTAAATTATATAAATGATATCTGTGTATCTCTCTCTTTACTCCAGGTATGCAAACATCACTACACAATTACTGACCCTAGATGTATACGCTGATGGTAAATGGTACAGTATGAGTAACGCCCAGAGGCAGAAATTACACCCTATTGTTATCAGTAACAACTGGATAATTGGTATCTATGTTTCTTCAGCTTTACATACTTTTTAACCTCTATAAACTGAACTACTTAGCTGTTTGAACTATTATTGGTGATATTCTTGCAGATTACACTGACTTAATCATCTATATAATTATGTAGGTGGGAAGAACAAATTTGATTGAGGTCAAATCACTTGATCTGGTTCACTGATTAGCGTTTGGTGGTTCATACATCAATTTCTGCCATACCTCTGCAGCTCTTTTCGGATGTACTTCAGCAAATGCAAATGGCTATTTTGATTTACTTTTAGTTTTATTTACTCGTATTTTAAGGGAAACAAATCTAAACAGCCAACAAAAAATTTCAATTGCTACAAAGGGATCTTATTTCACAAACCGTTAATATATTCGTTTTGTTTAATCTTTGGTAACTGAAACCACGCATATTTCGTGTTTGTTTATCAAGGTATAAAACTTGCTCTAGTTTTACAAAACCTGGCCAGTTTATAGGATATCTGTTGAAAAACGATTTTTGCGCAATAATACATTCCCAGTTTAGATGTACCTATTGATTAAATTTTCAAGCGATATAGAATATAAAATTAACATTGAAAATCCTGCAGACTGTAATGATCTAGAAAATTACACAAGTCGTTCGTACATAATTATCCAAACCATCAGTCAAGTCATGGAAGAGGCTTTATTGGTATAACACTTTACTGAAAATTACAAATATTATGGAGAAAATCGAATAATTTTTGCCAAAATATAAACTTTTAGTGATTGTATCAGAAATTTTAAAGAAAATAAAATCTGGTCACCGAGAAAAAATGTGAAAATAGTGCCTACTCCTTCATAAACATAACCTAAAATCTTTTCGCGAAGCCTTATAATTTCAACTAATTTTTTAATGTTCACGAAATTCAGAAGTTTTAACACAGTTTTCGAGAAACAAGAGGGCCATGATGGCCCTATATCGCTCACCTGTTACCATTGCACTTAAAGACAAGTCTTCAAGGTCAAAAGATCATAATAGAAATCAATCAAAAGAATTATGAGAAAATATAGTTGAAATTTTCTTTAAGTAACTTTAAAAACAAGATTTGAAAACTTTTTGTAGAGGTCCACTAGGCAATGCTACATGTCAAATATCTAAGCTCTTCTGGTTTATTTTTAGAAAATTTTGAAGATTTTTCTATGTACAATCAAGTAACCCCATGGGGCAGGGTCAATTTGACCCCAGGGGTCATGATTTGAATAAACTTTGTAAAAGTCTAATAGGCAATGCTACATGTCAAATATCTAAGATCTAGGCCTTCTGGTTTATTTTTAGAATTTTTTTTAAGATTTTCCTATGTAAAATCAAGTGACCCCTAGGGCGGAGTCAATTTTGACCCCGGAGGACAAGGTTTGAACAAATTTTGTAGAGGCCCACTAGGCAATGCTACATGTCAAATATCTAGTCTCTAGGCCTTCTGCTTTATTTTTAGAACATTTTTGAAGATTTTTCTATGTAAAATCAAGTGACCCCTGGGGCGGGGTCAATTTTGACCCAGGGGGTCATGATATGAAAAAATTTTGTAGAGGTCCACTAGGTAATGCTACATGTGAAATATCTAAGCTCTAGGCCTTCTGGTTTATTTTTAGAAAAGTTTTGAAGATTTTCCTATGTAAAGTCAAGTGACCCCTAGGGCGGGGTCAATTTTGACCCCCGGGTCATAATTTGAACAACTTTAGTAGAGGTCCACTAGGCAATGCTACATGTCAAATATCTAAGCTTTAGGGCTTCTGGTTTTTGAGAAGAAGATTTTTTAAGATTTTCCTATGTAAAATCAAGTGACCCCTGGGGCGGGATCAATTTTGATCCCGGGGTCATGATTTGAACAAACTTGGTAGAGGTCCACTAGGCAATGCTTCACACCAAATATCTAAGCTCTAGGGCTTCTGGTTTTTGAGAAGAAGATTTTTAAAGTTTTTCCTTTCGGTTGCCATGTCAACCAGTGTTCTGCTTAGAATTCAATTCTTTGAACAATTTTGAAAGGGGGCCATCCAAGGAACATCTTTGTGAAGTTTCATCAAAATTGGCCTGTTGGTTTAGGAGGAGATGTTGTTTAAAGGAAAGTGTGGACGGACGGACGGACAGACGGACGGACGGACGCCGGACGGTGAGCGATCACAATACCTCACCCTGAGCACTTTGTGCTCAGGTGAGCTAAAAAGAAGAGGATAGGCAGCTTACCCTTAAACTGAAATAGCAAAGTAAGAACATGTCTCGAAATCCCGAAAAACAATTTAGATTTATGAAAATAAAGCAAGTCTTTCACAAACTAAAGTTCAATAAAGCGTTCAATTTTCACGCTTCGGTTTTTTTACCTGGCATTATAATGTCAATCTTCAATTGCCCCCTCCTTTCCCCTTGCATTTGCGCTACTTTTTGCATTCCTCTCCTTTACTTTATGTTAGTTTTCGTGGCTCCCCTTTATTCAGGCTGACGGAATCCTAAGGAGGTACACAATTGTTTTTTCCTGCTTATATGGATGCGTCTGTGTGATTGTGAGTCTAAGTTTAGTTGGGTATGGTTGTATGTTTGATTTTGGTATGAGTGTCTGCGCTTTAGTGGTTTACGTTGCAGTGTGACTGTTGTTAAGGAACTTAGCATTTCCTTTGTATTTTCATCCTTGTTCTTCTTTCCTCTTCAAATTCCCCACAACCCCCCAAACCCCACCATTTTACCACTTCCTTCCCCTCTATCTATATTTCATATAAGGTAATATGTACTTGTTAGATGTTTGAAGCAACCCGTCTGTAATATTTTTCCATTACAGCTTCTTTTTGTTGCGGGCCTATTTGCTAATGCGTGTCTCTGAGACTGTGTTTTAGATGCACTGTGCTTCCGAGAAATCTACCCTTACCTATTATCTTTCATTAAATTACAGTTTTCGAGAAAAAAGAAGAGGACAGGCAGCTTACCCTTAAACTGAAATATCAAATATAGAACCTGTCTCGAAATCTCGAAAAACAATTTAGTTTTCACGAAAATAAAGCAAGTCTTTCACAAACTAAAGTTCATTAAAGCATTCAATTTTTTACGAAAAGAATACAGTTTACGCTTCGATTTTTTTGACCTGGCTTTAAAATGTCAATCTTCTACCTAGTAGAGAGACTTATAACTTAAGTGAGTGAAAACGTATTTTCTGAAAAGTTTTTGAATTTGACGAAAAATCATTAAGTTTGCTTAAAAACTATTTTTTTTTCGAAATCTTACCGGTTATCGTATGTAGAAAAAATATGTTGGCATTTTTAAGGTCGTTATTTGATAGCAGTTAGTCTTCGCGGATCTTATATCAACCGACGTTTCCCTTAAAAAAACAATTTGAATAATCATGTTTTGAATATTTTGCCTCACAAAATGTTAGTTGTTTTTGTCTAAAATCTGAAACGTTTTAGTTGTAAAACAAAAAGTCACTGATATGTTGACTATTTTACGATATACTTATGATTTCTTGAGACAAGTAATCTTGACAAACAAAAAGCAGTAAGTACATGATTATAAAGTTTGTTTTTATTTTCTTCAGGAAACAAGAATAAAATCAACAGAGCAAAGGAATGGAATCATTGGTTTTTACGTCCTGATAATACATGTGATATGGATACGGTTAAAAAGATTGTTTACTCAGAAGTTTAGTAAAACGGTGTAGATTATGTCCGATATATCTACGTTCTCCGTATGCGCTCCGTTGAACGCTAAAGAAAGGGCACCAAAGCTACGACATAGCAGCTTCAAACCTTGTTAATAAAAGGAAAGGAAATAAAATATGTTTTTCGCAGTCATACAAAGCGAACGACAGAATAAGACCGACAACTATTAACTCATTTTACAGCTTTGTCGATCATATTCTGTCGTTCATTTCGTATGTACTCCGAAATAACTTTATTCATTTTCTAACTGAGACGTCACGTTAAAAACGGTTATCTTGGTTATGACATCATAAATTCATTGAATCCATTACAATTTCAATGGACTAGCCTATGTATCAGTTTTCATCGCCGTAATGTCTGTCACTATCATATCTAGTCCAATATCAAAACATTGTATGATCTGAAATACGAGTACTCATGTGTTTTATTACTCTTCTCATTCCATTGTTAACATTTGTTCACATAAACAGTGATATGAAATCAACAAAATACTTGAAGTTTTATACAGATGATCTACGTTGTAATAATAAATCAACAGACATCGTATATGAATGTTTTAAAAGTAAAAGACCTGTATTAAAAGTAATATGAGGTTATTTAACAGTGCTGAGTACAATACTGAATTCTATTGGACGAGTACACAGCAGTAATAATCCATATTTGGACGAGGCGTATTTGCCGAATCGGCGCACTAATTTGTCGGTCTGGATTTGCAAATGAATGATTTGCGCTAGATATCATTTAATTTTTAACTTTACATTTTAACAGTAGCTTGCATAAAATATGCAGCTGTGATTTGCCTTCTGGTAAAACACACCGCGTGGTTTTTATTTAAGGTGAAGAAGGTGTAATGAGCGGGATTTTCAAAAACAAGTTGCATCCATGATAACATACGTAAATAAAAGTTGATCTTCACCTGATGTCTCTAAATCCAGTGAAAAGTCATTTTTGAAACTTTTTTCTCCAAATTTGAAAGACGTTTGCAAACGACACCATTTTGTTATTAATGAATGACGCATAGAAAAGGCCATCTTTGATACTATTTTATACTCCAATATTTTATGCGAAAATACACGCCTTTTCCATCTTTACAAAGTAAATGTAAATACAGCGATTTCACTATCTTGATCAATGACCAATAGAACAGCTGTCAGAAATAAGTTATAGCAAAGAGCTATAAAAATAATGTATTTTATACTTCTTTGGTTATAGTTAATACCATTCATAATTTCAAATACAAGTCACTTAATTAATTTAGCATGATCGGCATTATTTATCCCCATTTAAATTGAGAATTGCAATATATTATTTTGATATGGTTTTGTATATCGTAACGTTTCGTCCATGGTGTTTTATATCGGGCTATGCGGTGTATATGAATCCTTTTACATGTACCTATGGAGGTATCGGATTCTAATCCTTCCGGGTTGCAATTGAAGTTTATATTATTGGGTTTCTAATTTCCATACCGTCTGAACTTCGTGAAGGATAGACAGACATCATGCAGAGCCCATATTCCAATAATGTCGATTCTAGATAAATATCACTACAGAGAATGAATGACAACCTCTGCACATTCGTAATACCTCAATGCTAAAAATCATTATGGAATATACCTTTGTAAACTCTGACAACACTAGAAATACATATGTGCCTGTGGATACCAAATCAGTGAACACGAAAACGAACTGATCTTTATAAGGTTCTGTACCAGCGAAACATGCTAATTCGGATAAAGGCATGTTATACATTATATCATGCCTTGTCAGTAAATATACTCGGTTATTGGGAATTCATATATTCACATTGACACATTGATAAGAATAAGAGTAACAAAATTTAAGTCAATTCTGACCTGGAAATACTGATTAAAATAGATTTAATAATGTGTGCAAACTTACATTCAGTTGCTTACAGGAATTCTGATTCAAAGTGAGACTTAAATTCCACCGTAGAAACCTAGAAGGATACCAATATTTTTCATTTTTTATTATATAACAATAAAATCTGTACGGAGAAGTTAGAATGCACCCCAGCAAACTAAGTGCAGATTCGATTTGAATGTATCTGTTCATGAGATCTAATGGTAAGTGCAGCAACCCTAACGCCTTCTAGCACCGGTTTAAGCGAAGTCTGTTTTAAAGACATGACCCCAAAGGTCCAGAAAATATAACAACATTGAATCAAAGTACGAGGAGACTTTTCACAGCAGCCAAATGGCACTAAAAGGATGCTGTTGAATATCATGAAGATCCATGCAACCACGCAAAATGTTTTAAAAATGGGAATATGTCTTATCGTTCTATTGTACTATGTTCAATCTGCATTCGTTTTTGTTTCATCGATATTTGATTTAGCGTGATTAAGCGAGAACGCTACACAATTTAAATGAACGAATGTGGAAAGTATCTTATATGTTACTGCAATTTATACTTGTTTGATTAATTTTAACATGCTATACCAGTCCAAGATGCCGGCTATTTAAAAGAATTGAATTTTACATTTGAAAAAATCATCTTCGCGTCGTCTTGTAAGATTCAGACCTGGAGTTGAATGCATATTCTGGATTAATCTTCTGTAATTTATGGTACGAAGTTTTATGTTCCAATCCGCGAGCTTTTATTTTTTGTGTCTAAATCATATAGACGCCACCATCGAGAGCAACGATATTTTTATGTCCGTGAAGTCCGTGCAAAGTATTTAGACAGAACTCGGAATCCATGTTTCGCGATTTCGTTCGCAACTCAGTCCAGAAAGTATAGTCCATACATAAAGTAACAATTTATTATAATTGCAAGAATAATAAGGATGAAATGTTTTCCTTGTTATTATGAAAATATCCTACTTAGAAGCTTTTATCCTCTTTACTCCTTTACATTAAACTAATGTCCAATGAAGGCTTACTAATGGATAAGCACGCGCAAGCCCTTATGTATCCTAAAATCGGCTAAACCAATACCTTTCAAATTTAAGTTCAGACATCAAAGAGGATTTCAAACTCTGGCCTTTAAGCTAGAATTCCCAGCAGACATTATTCAACTTATGGGCAACGGGCAACTAGCACTCTGGTGCTTATAAAAAGTATATTCCATACTCGTTAACCGACAACTTACTTAAAGTGTCTCATATTACTAGTTCAAATTTATCTGTTTATATATAAATTGTTTAAATATTAACAACATACTTTTGATCACATTCACTTTTTTATACGTTTTTATCCAAAATAAAAAAAAATTACTCTAGGACTTTTGTGTGGATCTTGTATATGCACATGTGCTATGATAGAAGTATTACTATACATAATCAAGTATGTTTGAAAACTTCATATATACGAGTATTGTTCGGAAAGTTCGTTCAGTTTCATTGTAAAATCATAATGACTTATCTAAAATTTATGAAAGTCCTAAGAGTATTACTACTTGTTATTACCATTATGTAATGCGCTCGCTACATATCTCTAAAATCAACTAAATATTAGTTTCTATATCTACGCATATAAATGACATTGCCGGCCGTCAGTACATATTTGCTTTTGATTAAATTAGATCTTTTCTACCGTCAAAATTAACGCCAACTAGAAGATGCTTTTGTAGAAAAGCACTTGTCTCCCCCCCCCCAAGTATAGTAGTAAAAGGAAAGAAGTCAATAGGGGACAGGAGCGAAAGTCAAAGAGATACTGATGGTTGGCTTAGTGACTGAAATGAAAAAGGATCGTCTTCTGGGCATGTCCAAATCATCCCAAGAGGTTTAAACGTTCTGAGTCAAGTGGTTCTGAAGTTATGGATTAGAAATGGTTTTCCATGTTCTGGCTCCTGTGACCTTGACCTCTAATATAATGGCCCAAGATCAAAAGGGGTACTCTACTAGGCATGTCCAATCAGCCCATGAATTTCAACGTTCTGGGTTAAGTGGTTTTTAAGTTACGGACCGGAAAAGGTTTTCCATGTTCTGACCCGTTGGGAACTGTTTTCTATGTGTAGCACAAAACAAATAGGGGCCATCTACACTGTAAGTCCTTTCACCATGTAAAGTGTGAAGGTTCTGGGTAAAATGGTTCTCAAGTTATAGATCAAAAATAGTTTTCGATGTTATTTACTTTGTAAACTCTACCACCATATGAAGTTTGAAGGTTCTAGGTATTGATCGGAAATGAAGTGTGACACACGGACGGACGGACAGGGCAAAAGCAATATGTCTTCCCAGTTTGGGGAGTTATAATTTATCATACGCTAGCGTGATGTCCTGACATCATTTCAGCAAAAAAAGTCCACTGTTCAGGCTACATCCGTAGACGCAACGTAGCGAAATTTGTAATTTTGTTGTTAGGAGCACTTCGGGCGTAATGACGTCAACGAAAGAAATTGAACTTCGGGCTTTCGTTAAATTCTGAGTTTCATTGAATAAGAATCCAAAGCCACCATTTGAATTATTAAGAAATGTCAAAGAATCTCTAGAAGACGATCCGCGTGAGGGACGACCGGCACACGTGACGGCGGCAATTCAGGTAAAGGTTCGAGACACGATTAATGCAGATCGGCGGTAATTCGTTCGCTCTTTATCAGAAATGATTGGAATGTCATGTTCTGTACAAAGCAACTTCATTGAAGAACTCGGTATGCTAAAGGTAAGTGTCCGCTGGATTCCGGGATTGTTGAAAGATAATGAATAAGAGCGCCGCGTTCAATGTTCAAGTTTTTGGCGACGTTACGACGCAGAAAGGAACGCTTTATTTGACGGAATGATAACACAAGACTCGGCGTGGGTACATCATTATGATCAAATGGGACAAAAAATGAGTCTAACTTGTGGAAATCATAGAATACATCGCCGCCTGCAACCAAGAATCGGGAGAGAGAAGTTCATCTACTCGTGAACAGACGCGAGATGATACTGGAACACAAAGTTAAAGATGGATTCACCGTAAACGCAGACTAATATTCAAAGGTAAACTTGTAATGAAATTATGTTTAATTTGAACATAAAGAGGTAAAATAGTTTTAAAATATTGAAATAGGCAATTGCAGAGCGATATAATGTTCTTTAGTATCAAACAATACTTTATCGCTAACTGCTTCTTAATTGAAACTGATTGTTAGGGACCTTTTGGATTCCTTAAGGCGGAAGCGTCTGGAGCTCCAGTTGTATTCTGTAATACACTATCACGACTATGATTAGACGCATCGTGCATCATTCACTCTAGGGTTTGAACTAATCGCCTGACTTTGAGCCGATGGATTAAGACCCGTCTTCGTGGGTATCACTTTCAGCGTTTAAGATATCCAACGTGCAATCAGAGAAGTGATTGGCTCATTCAGTTAATGGTACAACGATGCTTTCCTACAGAAGTGGATCGCAAGGCACAAAAATGCGTCGATATTGACTTTGATAACGTTAACAAGGTGCCATGCCCGACCTATTAAATGAAACTACGTCAAAGTGACGCCCGGCAACATCTGTTTGAATGTATTTTTCATGTAATATTGTAACCTTTTGTTGTATTTTAGTAATACTTACTATTACTGCAAAACATATTAGAATTACTAACTCTAAAAGTTCGTTGATTTCAAACGTTAAATACTCATTTTATTACAAAATTCTACGAACCTTTCGAACACCCGTTGTACATCTTACGTATATACAATGACAACTGCATGTAAATGTTCTTTTCATACGTAGTTTGTAACTTTAAATGTATAAAACATCTTTTCTTTTTAGAGAATTCCGAAGGATTATAAAAGCGTGCGACTTTATTGTTAACAATCAACCACCGATTATAATATAGTCCTTTCCGGATGCAACAATAAATAAATTGCCTCTTTAATAGATAATAAACAGATATCATTATACATAGAAATTGCAAAATTGTACGTTTAGACAGAAACAACATTGCTCCTTAAAATTATCCATTCATTTCCTTGATCTCAAATTTCACCATTCTAATAGTTGCTATCAGTTATAAAACTCATGGTATCTTCTATTCTTACTCGACTTTTGGTCCACCCTTCCTTGATAACAAAGTTAGAGAATTAAATCATCACCTTCTTACCTGCTGATTTGAATTCTAAATTCTTTAGTTCATATTTTATCTGTTCATCCTCTTTTTAAAGGACACAGTAAGAAGATTTAAATCGTGTTTTTAAGAGTCATTCCAATCTTTTTACTTATGGCCATGACTCTCCTTGAACGGTCAGATTTTATAGCCAATTAAGGTTTCATGCTTTTACTAAACTCAGTCTTAAATAGGGTATTATCAGATTGATATTCTTGAAATGTAAAAAATCATTGTGTTAATAGTATGAAATAGTTCACACAATGACACTGAATAGACCTTACAGTGAATTTAATCGATATACTGCCTTTAAGCTACGAATTTGACATGGTAATAATAATTTTGACCCTCGTGAACAATATCCATATTCTAATAGTTTCGATCCTAGATTAAGATGACTACTGGGGATAAATCACAACACTGCAATACCTTATCTTTAAAGACCTTTACACAGTCTGACTATACTGGAAATACATATTCAGAGGGGCATACTATTTCAATGAATACGAAAACAGAATTGTAGACCTTGAAATACTGATTTACATAAAATTATTATTGTGTGGAACCTTACATTTAACGGGATCACATCTGACATGTGTCATATTTTCCTCCAAAGAAGGGAAGCAACTCGATGAAAGTCTATTTATATTTTGCTTTCTTCTGCTTCCGTTAATATTTTGTTTGATACACAGTAAGAACCTGGCAGTCTACCATTCTTTTCATTTAACAAAAAGAAAATCTGTAAAAAGGGTCATTTGGAAGCATAGAATGCAACCAAGAAAATATTAGCAGAGCTAATAGAACGTGCAACACGCTTACGCCCCATAGTACTGGCTTCACCGGAATTCTTTTATAAAGGTCCCAAAGGACCGGAAAACAAAATCTAAGTACGGGGAGACATTACACAGTCACTAAAAGTGTAAGAAGATCCTTTGGAAGCTCAGAATGCAACCAAGAAAAATAAGTTTGCCATGCAATTCACCAATTCCAAGATGCCAACTGTTTCAAAGCATTGTATTTTACATTTGCATGCCTGTTTATCATATAATGTAAATCATGTATTTTTTTTATATATAATTTTTGTAATATACTAATAAATGAAAAAACGTGTGATCCAGGTCTGATAAAATCTCCTGCAACATTCTAGATTAATCTACCTTAGACCATTATTCAGCCCCGCGTTCCAGTTCACGAGCTTTAGATTTTGTGTATAAATTGTACAGAAGCAATCAAGTTTCTATCTATCCATACTAACTAATTTTAAATTATTTGTTAGTGAAGCCCGTGCAAAGTATTTAGACAGAACTCGGACTTCATTTACCATGAATATAAGGCTTCATTATTTTCATTGAAAAACAATTGAAAGTTAAATCCTATTTAATGTGGTGCTTAATAACTTACAAGAAAACAATATATTTAATTGACACAAGTGTTTATAATATAAACTTATAAAACCTGGTATTGATGAAAATTTATTACCTCTTGTTCGCTTAATGTACGAAAGTTATCGCCAGACTTTTTCAGTTGTCATCTTGGTTTACTTCTACGACCCCTAAATGACATTAGATCAGTTGTCAATTTATATCACCTACTATATGCAAACGACGCAGTGTTGTTCTCATACTAGAGGTGGGTTACAACAACATCTGAACAATTTAACTTATCGTAAAAAAGTAATGTAAATCTTAACATGGAAAATATAAAAAAAGACACATCATTTTCAGAAAAGTGGGTCGATAAAGGGGATATTCGAAATGGTATTATGCATGTTGGGAAAAAGAAAGTGTTAGCACTTTCAGTTACTTAGATGATTTTTTTTTCAATTGATTCGTATTTTATCCATGCCACGAGAACATTAGCATGCTATGAATTCTGTCGGAAATATAATCTTTCACTTGTTTTATTTATATGTTTTATCTGTGTTAAACACTATGGTTGTGAAATACTGGAACTTTTAAAAGCAGGTTTACAAAATGTTTAGCAAATGGTTATTAAATATACATGTACAAAGACCAACTAACTCATAGTCTTTGTATGTGTAACTAGGAAGTTTTCCACTATATGTTAATTATTAAACTAGAATGATAAAATATTAATAGTTGTTGAAACTATATCTTTGCAGACAAAATAAATATATCATAAAAGTATTTTAGATAAACAAAGTAGGGAAATAATTAACGTTAATACCTTTACAAATTGGTCGTCAAATGTATGAAACGTTTTGCAAATCTTGGGGTTTCCAGATGAATATTATTTTTCTTGTTGTTTTTTTAATTCATTTCTACATAAATTACATAATATAAGATATTACAATTTATAATACAAGATATTACGTATACACATTGTATGGTTGTTCAGTTAATATAAATGTCTTTATACATTTAGAGATGTACATGCATTAATTGATGTGAAGATGGACAGAAGATTAGAGACAACAACTAATTCTCATATGTTGCCATAACACATAGTTTTTCAGTAATTAAGTTTCAAAGCTTTCTTAAGAAATATAATATTAATTTACTGATACCTAAAAATTTTCTCTTTAGTTTTGTTGTCGTACGATCTAGAGGCCAGTGCCTTTAAGAATGAAATACATATCAATTGCAACACAACACAAAAAATACATGAAAGGCACGGATATCATTCAACATTATACACTTTTGCAAAAGAGCATAAATGGTTGTGGATGTAGCGAGAAATTTCTTAATTTAGTATCAAATTGGTATGATATATAAATCTTTTTTCGAAAGATATTCCTATTAGTCTCTGTTAATAAATTAATAAACTTTTGTTCGGTGGTCCAAGTATAAAAGCAATGTTTCAGATATCTTATTCTTAGGTCTCTAAAGCTAGGGCAAATAAGAAAAAGTAATATTCACTTTCTATTATTCCAGTTTAACCATATTCTTTCATTCCTTGGTATGTAAGTGTAACGCCTTCGTCCTATTGCCATGTCATGGGATAGTGTCAGTAAGTTCATTAATGATCTCTTGTATCAAGTCAATCCAAACATTTTCATCGAGAACAGCTTTGATCTTATAGGCCAATTTATTGCTGTTCTGCTTCAGTATCAGTCTTCAGCATACTGTATACTTTAAATAATATTGATTGTCTAAGGTTAGGAATTCTATGCTGTATTTAATTAACAGTATTTTTCAGTGAATATTCAATGATGTTTTCCCTAATTCTCCATTTGGCGCCTTTACGTTTGTTGAGTGCTTCACACATAACAATTTCCTACAACACTTGGTATATACAATCTTAATGTCCGGTCTTTCTTGGTGTATTCATGGGATAACTGCATTGATGTAAATATCAACAAATATGCCAATTATGTTATTTCAACTACTTCTGAACTAGCAAATAAATATGAATTCATCACAAGACTATTAAAGTAAGACCCCTTGGTGTACCATGGATGACAAATGACTTAGGGAGAAACATTCATAAGCACAAACGACTATATAAAATGGCAAGAAGAACACCAATGCAACATCATTGGCAAAAATTTAGAACATTTTGAAACGAAAGAATTTTAATGATACGAGAGGCCAAATCGAATTACTTTCTTAACCTTTCTGACAAACTCAAACGTAGTTCTCTATCGTCAAAGGACTGGTGGTGAACTCTTAAATCGTTTATTTCTAAACCAGATAGGAATACTATTCTCCCAATTTAAAGTTCTAACACAAATCAAACAACATACTCTGACCTTCATAAGGCAATTCTTTTAACGATTCCTTCATACAGAAGGCGAACATTGACGACGACAATAGAGAAACACCCTCAAAGATCCTTGACCTTTCTAACGAATACTACACCCAGCCGAAATCGAAGATGTCCTCAAATTATTACAAGTTGGACCAGATGGCATCAGTAACAGTCTCCTACCTGAAATTAGCCATGAGCTCTCATTCCCTCTTTTGTAAATTATCAAATACATCTTAACAAACTCGTAAAATGTCATCTTTTTGGAAATCGGCCTATGTAACTTCTATTTACAAGAAAGGCGACGCATCACTTCAAAGTAACTATCGGCTAATTTTTCTTTAAAATACAACTGAAAAAGTGTTCGAACGTGTAGTATTTAAGCATGTCTTCAACCATTATCAAGATGTTAACTTTCTAATTACAGATCAGTCTGGTTTCATTCCAGGTGACTCTACTGTCAATCAACTGGATCTTATTTACGACACACTTCGCAAAGCGCTTGACGATGGGCTGGAAGTTCGTTTCGTGTACATTGACATAAGTAAAGCCTTTGACAAAGCATACCACAGAGGTCTTCTATCTAAACTGAAACATGCAGGTATTACTGGATCTTTGCTCTCTTGGTTTCGGAGTTATCTCTCTGACAAACGTCAACGGGTTTTACTTCCAGGCACCCAGTCATCATGGGCTCATGTCAAAGCAGGTGTTCCGCAGGGTCAATCTTAGGACCTCTGCTGTTTCTCATCTTTATTTATGACATTGTACATTGTACAGATGACATAAGCCTCTATGTAATAGTAGAACAATCCGACTCAGCCGTAACACTTCTCGTGTCTGATATACAAGCAGTCTCGTCCTGGGCCGAGAAACGGTTCGTGACATTCAATCCATCAAAATCTGAATCTCTTCTTGTGACTAGAAAACGTAACCATGTACAACATCCTCCTCTACAAATGTTCAACCAATAAATACCAGTGGTACTTGAACATAAGCACCTTCGTGTTTTCTATCTAGAGAGTGTACATGGCACAAACATACCGACTACATTATAGCCAAGGCATTGAAACGTGTTAATATCATGCGCAAATTAAAGTACTCTTTAGACCGTAAATCACTAGAAATTATATACACGTCATTCATTCGACCGATATTAGAGTATGCTGACGTTGTTTGGAGTAAATGTGCTCAGTACGAACTCAACAACTTGCCAAAATACAAAACGAGCGTACACGTATTGCCTCTGGAATAACAAAGCTTAGTTCATTGGAAAATGTACACCAGGAAATCAATTGGGAACATCTATCGGACAGAAGATATAAGCATAAACCCATTTCATTTTATAAAATGCTGGCAAATCAAAACAGCTGATTATCTGTTATCTTTGATTTTTGTAAAATTCTGACGACATACATAGTATATACGCGCAATCTTCTTTATATTACAGCTCCTTTTTACCTTCAGTAATTCTAACTAGAACCAACTGCCAGTAGATGTTCGCAATTGCTCAACTTTGTCAGCCTTTAAAAGTCGAATAAACATAAACAAAACAAAAACACCACTGTATTATTACGTTGGAAGTAGAAAACTCCAAAATTTTCACTCACGACTTCACACTAACTGTATTTCTCTCAACCAACACCTGTTTATGAAAAATATTTCTCTCTATTTAGAGTACCACCAGTCCCCGCTCAAATTTTCCATCTTGAAGAATTAGCAACACTGAAAACACTTCAACAATGGCATCTGTTTGCTTTTAATTTGAATAAACCATGTTTACTGAACATGCACACATGACCGTAATAATTTTGTTGGACTTCACCAGGTTACTATGCTCAATAATATGATGTCGACAAACTACAGTAAGCCAATGATTCAGCATCACTTTCAAGATAGTATAGATAAGCATTTTGTATGGCTTCTATTTCAAACATAAATAGCATATTGATAATTAATAGTAGACATAGTGGCAGTATGGGCGCAAACTGAATATTTTTGGATTTCATTTAAAAGAAATACAGAACATCAGGGTATCTATGAATTAAATATGCGTTACCTCGGTTTTAAATGTCACCTGTTCAATTTCATATTTCGTATATTATTATTCCAGGATAATGCATAAATCATGCTTATTGGCATTGCAAAACAACTACTCAGTCAGTTTTTACAGCATATATCTTTATAAAGATGAAATGAAACATACATTATCATATATACGTTACCAAGAGTATACAGAACATTAAGTAACATTAAAGCTAGGATTTTATGGACTATGGTTGTTTCAAGACAGAGGTTTTTGTATTTTCGATTGCGTTGTTTTGATATTCATGGAAGGTAAGATTGTATGCATTACTGAAATTATCGCTTTATTTGCGTTATTTGTTCAAAGTTGCTGTTGTAATTTCTGATGTAAATAAAAAACTGCACATTTTAAATTTATAGAACATCTTACATATACAGTACAAAATGGATAGTGAAACAAATGTCACGTTTGGTAAAACGTGTTTCTTCAAATAGTTTTGCTTCTTTGACCTTAGTGATTTTTAAATATCACTTATACTGTGGGACGGACTTACTGACTTAACAAAAACATATACTATAAAGAGAGTATATACTAGAATACTAAAATGCAATATTCTACTTTTAAAACTATTAACAATTACAAACAAACTAGTTCATTCAAAAGATGATGTATTTCAACTGTTACATATAGATTACCTCGGTATGGAACTGTGTTTAAAACATTAAGTCTAGTAACTACCTTTATTTAAATTCGGTAACGTATGTTTCACCTCTACACATGAGGACGCATTATAAGATCAATGTACACCATATGATAGAAATATACCCTTAATTTGATGTGATAGGATGCAAGAAGGCACGTTTAGGTATCAGTTTCAGAATAAGTTCGTCATACATGCATAGATGCATATGTACATACATACATACAGAGTCTGCACCATTTGTTTGGAACACGCCTGTGGTGTATTGAGTTCTTTATGACATATTTGTGAAAACTCTTTTAAGTTAAGTGCTTTATTTCCAAACAACAAAGAGATACGATACACGACTTCTTGATTCCAGGACTTGCTCAATTTTTAGCTATGAAGCTACCTGTTCAAAATATCAAGCTAATGCATGACTATAGATGTATTCGTAACAGTTTTTGCACTGTAACAATGGCATACGCATTGAAAGGTTTTTGTTGAAGGATATTGAAGGGATTTTGAATCTGAAAATTTCTATTTCAAACAATACAGATAAAACGTTCAAGCACCACCAAAAGGTATCAATATACATGTGTCATAAATTGCTTTGCTTGGTATAGAACTGTATATGCTCATTTCCGTTGGTGTAATAAGATAGGGCTTTGTCCTTAAAAAAGGGTCGTAAATACTTGAATTGTGACAGAAAATGAAATTTGCATTTATAAATAAACTATATAAATCCTTTCATATGTTTAAAAACATAACTGTTTGCACATTATATGTTCGATTCTCCATTTCTCGTTATTTTACTAGGATACACTGTAAACGTAACTTCTATCAGGCAGCCTTTCTGATAAAAATGATATAACATTGTAACTACATTCAAAATGCCTTGAATGAAAATTGATAGACTAGCTCCTATACTATGATATATATTTTTGAATTTTTATTTTTAAAATTGTGAATATATCCAGGTTATATCTTAGGTCCAACTTCATAGAATCAGTTCTCTGAGAAAATCTGTAAATTAGACTGGCATTTTTCACAATAACATAACTATAAAAAAATCTCTTTTTAAAACAAATTATGACTAATTCTTCATTATCAGTCTATACTATTGGCTAGTCTAGGTGTTTGGTTTAGCAGCAATTAAATTATATTATTGTAATGTCTTTTACTGTATGCATTTTGAAAATAGCGCCACATTGATTAAAACAAGAGAAGTAGCTCATATTGGTAACGTAGTTTTCAACTGAAATTATTTTAACAAAATCAGATGACTTCTATTACAGCAACGATTGCTTAGATCTTACACACATGTATGTTTCCAAGCCAGTTTGAAATTGACATTTTGTGAGCGGTTAAATCCTACGTAACATGTTTAAATAGATATCAAGTGTTTTCTGTTATAGCTTTGACTTTTGAAGAGCTATACCTCTTTCATATGTACATGTTTGATTGAATTTAGGGCAGTTATTTGGAAATTTGGAAAATGGTGGCCATCTTAATTTGAATAGCCTGTGTAACTAAATAACCTATTTTTTGGTAGTTTAATAAAATTCAATTTTGGGTGATTAAATTACGATTTTCCGTTTTAATCGACCTGGTGGGGAGGGGTTTCGCGACGGTCCACTGCATTATTTTGCAGGATATGAAGTATATTCGGCAACCTAATTTCTTATACAGTGACCATCTACCTTACATTGTAACCAATGTAGCGTTGAATTTTAGGCGTTGGTTACGGAATTAAACAATTATATTGCTCAACCTATTTTGCTCGTTTTTTTGAAATTACCATTATTTGCATAAGTCAGAGATTAACTCCGCCCCGCCAGGTCGAAATAATGACGTACATAATGACTACTAAAAGACTTTAAACAACCAAGAAGAGAATTAAAGTCATCAAAATGTGAAAACTTTGGTGGCATTATCTCATATGTATGATAATTTCGGATTAATTTGAAATAGCTTTCATCTTGAATAAAGACTTATATTGCTGGATCTGTTTCCCTTTTGATGTTCCCCATAGGGACCTTCCTTGAAAATTTTGCGGTCGTATCAGTTTTAGCAATGTTTTCATCATTTCTACTCCACTAGCAAAGAATGGGTCTGTCAGTATGCATATCGTCCAGAAATGAAACACAAACCATAGGATTGACCAACTGACATAAAGGTGCAAAGGTATATGATTTTTTAGTTCATTATTCATTCATTTTATTTTCTTTATTGTAAACACGAGAGTTCTGTTTCTTGATAGTAAAAGATTAGAAGTTCTTAAAGACCCACCTAGTGACCTACTTTTTTCACTCACATAAACTTCATGAAAACCATTCTTGAAATACAGGTAATATACAGTTATAATACAAGTTTTCAGGTGGACAATTTAGGCCATTCCTGAATAAATGTGTTTTGACAACTTCATCTACAAACTTAATTCAGTCAATCTCTTTTCAGCATAGTTTCTAAAACATAGATGAATAACTGTCTTACACTGTAGATAAAAATGTGATTTAAATTTCACTAAATACACTGATTTCTATACATATTGCTACAGTTATTCAATAAAATGTTAGGACATTACGCACATTGTCTTGGCCTAATAAATGTCACTGTCAATTTGTAACTAGATACTTGTTATTTCTCATTTTCTTCATGCAAAGCATGTATAATTACCATCATGGAAACACAAAAGAATACAGTTATTTTTTGGTGCCTCTTTAAGTTTTCCCGCGTAAGTATATGTACTAATGTGATAGAAGTGGTACATCAGCCCCTACCTTTTAGATTTTATTGGGTATACAAAACACAGCGTAGTATTATTTGACAACCAAAGTAGATTATTGATTTTTTCAGACGTTGAAAGATAAGATGTATTATGAGAAATGTCTCATAAATTTCTTTTCATCATTCAAATAAGCGTTATCCCTATGCAATGCTAAATTCTATTCATTAAAATTTACTTACATGTTGCTCAGTCCGACATCCACTCTTAAAAGTCTTCTGAAAGATAGTATGACATCATGGTAACTCAACCATCGCCTAATATCTGATTTACGACTATCAAATTATTTAAGCCGGCCCGTAGCTCAGTAGGTAGAGCGTTAGTCTACGGATCGCGGGGTCTCGAGTTCGATCCTCGGGCGGGGCGTATGTTCTCCGTGACGATTTGATAAAAAACATTGTGTCTGAAATCATTCGTCCTCCACCTCTAAAAATTCATGTCGGGAAGTTGGCAGTTACTTGCGGAGAACAGGTTTGTACTGGTACAGAATCCAGAAACACTGGTAAGATTAACTGCCCGTCGTTACATGACTGAAATACTGTTGAAAAACGGCGTTGAAACCCAAAACAAACAAACAAACAAACAAACAAACAAACAAACAAACAAACAAATCAAATTATTTGGCCTTGGCCCATTCACTGCAAGTTCTATACTTAACAATGGGGACAATTCTGCTGATCGTATTGATATTGGTTTTGAATACATTGACACTCATGTGGATCAGTAATAATTTAAAAATAGAAACAACCATTGTGTTAGATATAGCGTAAATTGGATAACATTGAATAGAATTATGATGAAAACGGATATAACTATTATTCTTTCCTTTTAGGTGACATTATTTAAAGTTTGGCTGGTGTAGGAAACTATATTTGATATTGTGCAAAAATTTAACGTTAACGAAAATATCGTCATTAAATATTTAAAAAGAATGCCGGAATAGAATATAAACAAGTGTAAGTTTTCGCTTATGTGTTCCAGAGGAACTAGACAAAGTGGCATATAATTGGCATAAATGTACTGTATGTGCTTATAAGCATGTTATCTAGAGTGTATCACAATGGATACATGTACTGTAATTAAACATTTCTTCCGTAAACGGTCAATACGATACGGAATTCTGGTTTGCTTCGCTTTTTTCATTGTACTAAAATGTACAAGCATCGGAAATACAACTGTCTTATACAGACCCATTAGTGAATCAAATATACATATGTTCGGATATAAAGACGATGAACACCTGTCATATAATATTAAAGACATAAGTGATGCTAGAAGTGGTGTAAAGGGTAACACATTAAGTGACACTATGAATGAAGTTTTAAATTTAGCAAGAAACATTAGTTCATATAATAGGACAGTTTTAGTCAGCATAATAAATAACGCATATTTACCATTTGCTTATAGCTGGCTATGCAACACAAAGGCTATGGGAGTTCATAAATCTGTATTAGTAATTACAACGGATAATGAATCTAAAATTAAGCTTAATAGAGACTGGCCTGAGGTGTCAGTCTTCAACTTAAAACTTGATATGCCCCATGGTGATCAGATATGTGGCCGTGTTGGCTATCTTACAATTATGGTTCGTAGGACAGAAATAATTTTGTCTTTATTACAGGCAAATATTGACTTATTTTTATTTGAATTTGACTGCGTTTGGTTTTCAAATCCAACACCTGGCTTTCAAAAGCGATCTGGTGTTGACATGTTGGTGAATCTAGCTTATAAATCCGCCGAAGGAAATATTTTCAGCGGAGGATTTCTTTATCTTTTTGCAACAAACCGGACTAAAGCTCTCTGGACTAAACTGACAAAAATGATGTGGAAGCTTGAACGAGAAATAAAGGACAAACCAGATAAAAAAGCAGTATCCAACAGGCAAGATGACAGAACTTTCTTATCTAAGTTAATCAACAAAAGGTTAGTTCCGCAAACAAGTTTAAAGTTACACTTTATTATTACAGGATTTCTATGTAAATTGGCCGTTCGTGGTCTGTGCTGTTGGACCAGTCTATAGTTCAACACATGTTTTATGGGCGTAGGTCAAATCTTTATATAAAAGATAAAATTATACAAAAGATAAAATTTATGTCTGATATGTACATGTAATAAAACGCTTAAATTAATGACTTGCCTGCCAATAAATGTATAAGTTGTTTAAATATAATTGTATATTATTCTTTTGTAGGTCGATAGATCTCATCTGACAATTTTTATAAAATACTTTCCTCATACCATTATACATTTCTCGTTCTATGTCTACGTTTTACCCCTTAGCTTTTAACATACATTTCTGTGCAGTACGGAGCTCATTCCAGTTATCAGTCAATTATCTGATTATACCACGTAACAAGAAAAAATAACAGAACAGGTTCTGTTATTATGGACGATGTCTAAGAATAAGCTTAAGATCTGCTGTTATTTCTGGTAATTAAACAATAAATTTGCAATGCACTACAATATCACTGTATAAAGACACCGTGTATTTCCAATTAAATGAAAACAGTACATTGTATTGTTTGGTGAAATTTGATATATCTAATCAGTATTAACATGATGATTCTACAAACAAACCAAGTTTGGTGTGATTCCGATTTGTAGTTTCTAAAAAGTGGATGTTGAAGTGAAAATATGTAAAAGCTATTGTGGAAATAAAGTATGAGAATAAAGTCTTAACTCCATCAACACATCACCATGGTTGCAGTCAAATAGGTATATTGAAGTCTTTAATTTCTTTTGTTTCAGGAAATCTATTTAAGTGATAGCCTTTAGTTATCTCTGGATAAGACTATAAATTTTACATTCCATTTGTTGTAACTTTTTTGCTGAGCAGGTATGTTTTTTTCCAGTCTACAACTTTTTTTTATAGTAAAATACTCTCCACTGGGACTTGAACCCAGACCTCTGCCTACATGATGTAAGAAGCATTCTTACATTAAACTATAGAGAGGAAAACTAAATCACATGCTGTAGAACTGGAAAATACAATATTTTGGCATATTTATCTGTAATTAGAATAAATTCCTATACATTATAATGACAAAGTGAAAATGTATTGTTATACCTATTTTCCTTCAACCATTTTATTTTAAAACAAGAGCTCCCATAACACGAAATACCCCCTTGATGTATTCAGTACTTGAACAAGAACAGAAATTATTTGGTCACTGAGCACCGTTCTACTGTTCTTGGTTAACGTGACCTTGACCTTTGACCTACTGACCTCAAAATCATAGGGGTCATCTGCTGATCAGGATCAACCGATTAAGTTTCATGATCTTAGGCCCAATCGTTCTCGAGTTACCATCCAGAAATGGTTCAACTGTTCCGGATCACTGCGACCTTGACCTCAAAATCCAAAGGGGACATCTACTGGTCATGATCAACAAGCCTTTAAACTTTCATGATCCTAGGCCCAAGTGGTCTCCAGTTATCATCCAGAAAAGGTTGGATTGTTCCAGGTCACTACGACCTTGACCTTAGACCTTCTGACCTCAAAATCAATAGGGTCATAATTATGCTGGTCATGACCAGCCTCCCTATCAACTTCCGTGTTCCTTAGGCACAAGTGTTTTTCAAGTTATCGTCCAGAAATGATGTAACCGATCCGGGTCATTGTGACCTTGACCCTTAACCTTAAAAACAACAGGAATCATTTGCTGGTCATGATCAACCTCGCTTTCAACAGCCATGATTCTAGGCCCAAGCATTCCCGAGTTAACATCCGGAAACCATTTAACTGTTCCCAGTCACATGGACCTTGGCCTTTGCCCTACTGACCTCACAATCAATATGGAGCCTTCTGCTGGTCATAACAAACCTCCCTATCAACTTTCATTGTCCTAGGCCCAAATCTTCACAAGTTATCATCCGGAAACCATTTAACTGTTCTGAGACACTGTGACCTTGACCTTTGTCATACTGACCTCAAAATAAATATGGACCATCTGCTTGTCATGACCAACCTCCCTATCAACTTTCATGATCCTAGGCCCAAGTGTTCTAGAGTTATCATCCGGAAATGGATTAATCTACGGGCAGACCGTCCGATCGACCAACACCTGCAAAACAGTATACCCCACCTTCTTCGAAAGGGGCAAAAAATGAGAATCTTGAAATTAATCCAGAAATATAAATTCTATTCCTCTACAGTTACATAATATGTGCTGTATATTTGCACAGTTTGTCCCATATACATGTGTGCATTCAAAATTATCACTCAGTTAATATCAAATTTTGATGTTTCCTCATATTAAACAGCCATATCTTTTGAATTTGTGTCATTTGAACAGTTATTCTAACTAATTTTCTTTTGTGCAAATATAAGAGTGTATTAAAGGAAACAAATTACTGGGAAACACATTTAATTCCTGCCCCTGCAGGGATGGTGAAATCTATTTTTTTGACATACATATTTGTCTGTTTTCTCAAAGATTTGTTATATTTATGATTATATTGTAAAATGTGGAGAACTTCTATTTGTCCCTATTGCAGGGTTCATACAGAACTTTCAAAACAAAATTCAAGTACTTTTCAAGGATTTTTCTCCATTTTCAAGGGCTACAAAATCACATATGTTGCATTTATTTCTTTTACTCATGACGGATTCTGTCGATTTTCTATAATAAACACTGCGACATTAACCCGGAAAGGAGCTTCAATTCAGCACCGATAAAATTTCGCGTGATACTTGCTTTTAGAGTACTAAAGCCCGTTCTGGTACTGTACCGTACTATCATTTACTTAGTACATATCAGTAAGCCCTGTCAAAGATAGATCTGCCATTTATTCGTCTTTCTCCAACTATTTTAGTCTGGTCTGTTATTTTGATTGCAAAATGTTGTGACAACAATGCCCAATGAATCTGCCATTCTCAAGGCTTTTTTTCCAAATTCAAGCACTTTTTAAGCACTTTTCAAGGCTGCCCTTTGTTTCAAGCACTTTTCAAGATGCAGCTCATTTTCAAGCACTTTTCCAGGCCTGTGTGAACCCTGTATTGGCTCTGGGTAAAGTGCGCAAGTCGGACAATTGATCTTGCCACCCTTGCTGTGGCTAATACCGGCCAACTCTAAAAAGTAATAGAAGATCCTTATAAATTCTAAAAATCACATTGCTTACAGCTAACAAAATGGAAGTGGCCAGGGGTCCGGCAACTTAACCTCCAGACAACCCTTACAGGACAGGCTAGAGGTCCAGTAATCAATATGAATACTGAGAACAGAATTTACAAAGAGCTAGAAGACTATATTTTATCTTTAAGAATGGGAAGGGAATTCTAAAAATTGTTTTCGTATTTTTTCGTTGTTTTTCCAGTTTTATGCATATTAAATATGAAATTCTAACAGCGATTTCCAATATTTGTCATTATCTTTTACTCAAGCAGTAAACAAATTCAAAAATTCATGAGCAAAATCCATGTGTTAAATACTAAAACAAAAAAAGTTTGTTAATTCAATTCATCAGTCCCGTGGAAAAAAAAAAACAATAAAAAGCTTCTGACTGGTGTACAAATTACTATTATTTATTTGTCAAATTTGCAATTCATATTTTTTCCGGGATTAAAGAAATATTTTTTTACGTCTGTTTTCTGCGACTTGCCATTTTTAAAACGAGAACAAACTTTCGAAATCATCTACAATTTTTTAGATAAAATATTTTCTGCTCTTTGTAATACAACTCTCAATATTCATATTGATTACTGGACATCTAGCCACTAAGAAAATACTGATAACTTAGGGGCATTTTTTTGTATTTAGGTTGTGGGAGTAGTCAAAATAATTTGACGGTCAGATTATTTATTTAGTGATGTGCAATTTCTACATTGTCCATAACTGGCATTAGAAAAATCTTAATATGTCCTAGAATTACATCAAATTTGTTGGACTAGTAGTGTGAGGGAAATTAAAAAATTAATTTTAATAAGCAATAAACAACCAGGTCTACAAATGCCATCCCCACCACATTTAAATTACAACTGCTGCTCCACCTACAGTCACCAGCAGTAATGTGTAAACATGCAGAAGCCAATTGTTTATAGAAGCCCAAGGCTTTTTTTTTTTTGCTAAACCTGGAATTTACACAACATTCTCATAAGGTTTACTGAATCCAGTACTATCCTTAATTAGTCAAAGTAATCCGACGCATACAGTTTGTTTCATATATAGGACAGATCATGTTTGTATACAAATCCCTTATATTTTCTATTTTTAGAACTGATAAGAAAATATCAGTTGGGCAGACGCCAAGCATCCATGATTTTTTTGTAAAAATTGATGTTTTTCTAACGGCTTAAACTTTCTTAAAACACAAATTATATCAATAATTTTTTTATCAATGGAAAGGATAATTTATTGATAACTTTTAATTATCATTTCAAAATAAAATGGATTTATTGTGAACGCTTAATTATGCATTTAACAAACTTTTAACAGACACTGCATCGTAAAAAAAGCTTTTATGGACACATTTCCGTTAACCTACACAAAACTACTTTCTCTTGCAATAACACATGTTCGCAACGAAAAAACAACAAGAAAATCTCGAATGAACACATACACTTTCATTCACTACGCCTGACTGAAGCGCAAAAGAAACCACGTGACCATTCACCAAAAGTAATTTCCTTCTCCATTCTATACGATTTTCACAAAGTATCTAAATGATACTCAATCAATTTTTTCACGATCTCTACTTAAACGTATGAACAATTATATAAGCTAACGCCCACAAATTTACATACATGGCAACACAATTAATAGCCTCAATATGTGTACAAACGAAAAGCGCGCAAAAAAAACCAAAAAAACAAACAAACTGGCAGTGGCTAGAGAACCGGAATCGGTTCCCTAGACTGCGAACTTATTCGTCCGGAACCGGTTCTCTAAGCAAAATACCGTGCATAGGCTAGGGAACCGGAATTTTATTTCTATGCATAATACTGCCGAAATCCACTTTGTTTCTTGGTTAATGTCATGCATATTATTATCTTAATTAATTTTACCATGCCCTTGCATTTATCTGCGTTTACTGTCTCCCAGAGTGTACTCGCCGCATATATACCTTGACTGCCGTATTCAAATGATAGAAACTAGTGCGAATGAATGCGTGAAAACTACTTTGCAGCTTTTAAATGTTATTTGCTTTAAACTTGTACTATGTTTAAATTATTTAAATATAAAATAATATTGGTTTGTATTTGCGTCATTACATGTTTGTAGAGGAACAAATTAATTTAATTGCCCTTAAAACTTCATACATATTCTTTGATCGCTTTAAATACTAGTTTGTAACACCTCGGCATTTCACGTTCAAAGATATGCAATCAATACTGAAATTACTTATTTTGTTTAAATCGTTTCTTTTATTGTCTTATACCTTTTAAGTTTAAATTTCAAGTTTATTTCGGCTCCAGTGTCGACGATTTCGCATTCATTGGTACTAGTTTATTTTATCATTCCAATATGGCGGGCAGTATGCGGCGAGTAGACTTCTGGAGACACAGTAAACACAAATAAATAAAAGGGCATAGCTTGCTGAAATGGTAAAATTAATTAACTTATTAAGATAAGAACATGCACATGATACTTACCAAAAGAAACAAAGTGGATTTTGGCAGTATTATGCATAGAAATAAAATTCCGGTTACCTAGCCTATGCACGGTATTTTTCTTAGAGAACCGGTTCCGGACGAATAAGTTCGCAGTCTAAGGAACCGATTCCGGTTCTCTAGCCACTGCCAAAAACATTTGCATCAATGATCAAACTTTCCCACTCTTGGGAATGAAATGATCACTCACGTAAAATTGCACCCTTCAGATAGGCTTCCAAAATAACTTGGAAACATATAAACATATTTAAACGCACTTCCAGACACAAATTCCTCCTATTTCACAAACAATTATTCTTTCAGTTATGCACACCATGTAAACATTTCGCCATGACACTTACTGCTTCTAATTGGCTAATACGCATCACGTGGTCTATAAAAAACAACCACAAGTAGGTCAACACTAAGTATACATGAATTATAACATATAGCGCATGTATGACAACTGCATATGTCTCTAATCCCTTTAAACTTTTTTTATTACGTATAATACCAAATAACTTACAAAACAATATACATGATAAAGTTACGCATCTGCTACGATCTCATGCGCAAAAACTAGGTCAACTCCTTTCCGATGAAATACACATAAACACAACGTTTTCCACGCGCACTATCCTTGATCGCTGATAGTTTCTCACAAAATACTATTTTTCCAACATAAAGAAATACGTAAACTGTACACTTTCATGCATAAAAACATAAAAAAATCCAATATTTTTCGCGAAGCGACAGAGCATCCAAATTACATCACTGCTGGTCCCTTTTGTTTATTTATACAGCATATAGAGCTAATATTTTTTCTAGAACCAGCCAGTCAAACCGAGTTCGAAAACAATTGGACACATTAATATATATACCATGAATTTATATCGTTCATTTATACACATGAACGACTATTCGTCCAGAAAAAATCCGTCTCAAAGTTCACCACCGCAAGATAAAGCATTTGATAGAAAAATAGGAAATGGAAGACAGTGGTCAGTGGGAATTTTTGAAAACAAAGTGGAAACTGTTTGAGTTTTGCAGGTACGGAAAAATGTTATACCCATCGATAAAATGAAAGATGGTGGATCAGTTTTAAATAATAGAGATGATGTTTTGGGAAAATGGGAAACATTTTTCGAATATTTATTGAATCCAAGGGTGCATGCAGATAATACTGAAGCGTGTTTTCAAATCAAATCAATCCTTTAAATTGTATTTCTCTTAATACTTATATTTCACATAGAGAACATACACATCCAGTTAAAGCTATAAAGAACAATAAAGCAGTTGGATTAGATTCAGATGTTTCAGTACAGGTTTTGTTCCAGAGATTTGGTTGCGTGGTTATAAATCCTACCCAAATGTTTTCAACAAATAATCCAAGAGTTGTATATAAGATTTATTGTTTCATCTTCAGTAAATATTTCTCCATGTGGGGAAAGGAAAATGGCATGTTACATGACGAGCAGAATGGCTTCCGAGAGGGACGAAGCATAGTAGGTCATTTCAATGGCTTTGGTTAACTTATAGAAACTAGAAAATTGAGACATTTGTTTTGCAGCGTGAAAGCACACGTTACTTTTGATCATAGAGCTTCAAAATTTGGGAACTGAAGGAAATATGTATACTGTTCTTAACTAATTAAACGCTGTGTAAAATAGAATGGTATAGATACAGCCTGGTCTATCGTCAACAGCGGTTCGAAGCAGGGATGTAGTTTATCGCCTTTGCTCTTTGATATTTATATCAATGATCTGGTCTTTACTATTAAGGCTCTTGACATTGGTACAGATACTAAAGGTGAAAAAGTATGTGCTCTTTTTTATGCTGATAAAGTCCTTTTATCGGACAATGAGGCTTACTTGCAATGTAACTTATGGTGTAAACAAAAACACAATTGATTTTAATTTAGGAAAGTCAAAAGTTATTCAGGTTAGACAGCCGTCGGTGAGGCGTTCAGAAAAAAAATCTAGAATCGGTGATGAAATTACAGTTATAATTAATCAGTATATATATGTGGGGATTTTTGAAGCATTTAGGCCAGACCAAAAAAAAACTTGACCGAAATAATTAGGGTAGGTAGGTATGCAAATATTTTTTTCCTATTGTTTTCTAACTTTTTTTTTCACGAAAAAACTTCAGTGATAATGGACCATTAATTTTTCATATACAAGCAGAAAGAATGCAATATCTAACACTTGTATTAATGTTAAATTTGATAAGAGATACTCGTCTCAACATTCTCACGCATAACGGAAAAAAAGTTGACATCACACGAATAAATTTGAATCGAAAGTACAAAATCGGTTTCAAACGAAAATATTAAACTAAGTAGACAATTCCTAAGTAAATGATAAAGATATTAAAGATATCAAATGACCAGCTTTCGCTGAAATAATTCATTTTTAGATATTTACTGTATATATGTACAAAATCTTCATCAAATGAACTTAATTTTACTAAATATTTAAACTAAGTTTAAACAAAGAAACTTTCAAAATCAAATGTCAGACAGTAACAGGTAATTGTTAAAAACAGCGAGTTTTTTTTTAGTGGCAGTACACTTTTTTATTTTGTATGTATGTATACAGTATGTATTATTTTAAAGCTAATGCATAGTACTGTTAATACACATAAACTATACAAAGTACTTGTTCATGTTTTTAAATAATATTATGAAATTTGGGTTTAATATACATTTAAGTATAAACATGAAATATAACTACAACAAATATACAGAGACAGAAATAGTGAAATTCGAAAACCTATACTACTCAAGCTTTAATAAGTAATTATATATACGAGGAGTGTTCGATATCAATTGCTTATTGTCCTCTAGCTCGATATCCACGTGGGGCACGATAAAAACCAATACCTACCTGTATAGGGTTATTCAATACCTACACAACGGTGTATAAATGTACATGTTAGACTAAGTGTAAGACATAAAATTTGCCACTTGAATACACGCAATCATTGACCACTGTAGTAAAAATGGTTGGTAGAAGCGTCGACAAGAAAGATGAAATACGGGCTTACATCAAAGCTCGCTCAAAACTTGGTTGTTCTTTGAAGCAGCTGATGACTGAACATTCTACTGCTTATGGACCTTCTTGTGTGTCTTATGACACAGTTCGGCGGTGGAAAAAGAAATTTGAGTCTGGTGTAGAGTCCAACAAAAATGCACCGAAATCAGGTAGGCCAAAATCTGCATCTCGTAAAGAAATCGTTTCCAAAATAAAGGAAATCATTGAAGGAGATGCCAGATTTACAGTTCGTGATATTGCGCGAAAGGTAGGCATATCACTATCAACGGTTCACCTTATTTTGAAGAAGCATTTGAAAGTCAGAAATATTTCTGCTAGATGGGTGCCACATCTGTTGACTGATGAGCAAAAGAGGCAACGGGTTAAAGTGGCCAAAAAGCTGCTTCAAATGTTTCCAAAATATGACAAAAAGCAGTTTGCCAATGTCGTCACAGGTGATGAAACCTGGGTCCATTATTTTGAGCCCGTCAGAAAGGTTAGCAATAAGATCTGGACCACTAAACACAGCAAACGCCCAATAATTGCCAAACGTTCTTTGAGTGCAAAGAAGGTTTTGTATGCAATCTTCTTCTCTGGTGAAAGAGTCGCAATGAAAGTGCCGGTGAAAAAGGGCAAAAGCATCACCGGAAAGTACTACAAAGACGTAGTACTGAAGAAACTGAAAAAGTATTATCAGAAACCATGCCCTGCCACTGGTTTTAAACATGTCCGTCTTCTACATGACAATGCCCCCGCTCATACCTCCGCAATAGTTACGGCGTTTTTGAAGAAAGAAAAAGTAACTGTTTTGCCTCAACCCCCCGTATTCCTCGTTACCTTGCCCCATGTGATTTCTTTTTGTTCCGAAATTGAAATCATTCCTTGCTGGGCGGAAATACCAGTCCCGACAGGCACTTCGATCTGCCATTCATCAGTACCTTATTACTGTGCCCAAATCAGCGTACCGTGACGCCTTCAAGAAGTGGATACATCGGCTGAAACTTTGCATTTCTAGCCACGGGGAGTACTTCGAGGGCATGAAATGAGCCCTTTTGGGCTAACTTGAAATTTGAAGTCTCCAGATAGAAATAAGCAACTCATTTCGAACATCCCTCGTATATATGACTTTCAAAGGATCTTCTTACGAACACAAAATGAATTATTTCACTTATGCATTTGATAACCATGAATTGTGTTTGGTTTACGCCATTTCTCAACAACCTTCCAATTATGTCACAACGGTCTGCTTACACAACCTGCACAGGCTTTCGGTAAGAAATTGATAACTTTCCCACATCATGGGGCGAGCAGCTAGTCGGGCTCGAACTAATAATCTCTTGATCATAGTGGAAATTGTATTTAACTGCCTATAAACGGTTGAAATGGGCTTAAACCAATACGAAAAATTATTTAATAATGTAACAAACCGTTAGATAAAGGGTGCTACGAAACAGACAATTCCCAATTTCCATAGCACCATAGCGTTGGAATGGACCTGGTCAAGCAATGTTATAATTTTATTTTATTCAAAAACATTTCAGCAAACTAAACTAAAAGAAATCTTTTGAGCAAAGAACGAGCTGTAAAATGTTTAATAAGAAGTATCTTTTTTTTCCTTAGGAGTTTTGTGTGTAACATGCATTCAGGAATACAAGTGTAACAATGAAAATAAGAAAGAAATTGGAAAATGACTTACAAAAGGGCATAGAAAGTTAAAATACACTTAAAATGAAATTTATATTGTGGTAAACTTTTTGTGGTTAGCTTAGTTTTCCCTAAAATACAAACAGTTCTTTGTGAAATTTTGATGCATAAAAAGTGCACATGAAAAAGGGCGGGGGCGGGGATGAGGGCAAGAGGAAATTTAAAAAATCCTTGGGCCAGTTTTTATACACTACGTAGTCATTCCGCTCGAAGACAATAATTTTGTAGAAAGATTGTGGAATAATTTCATCGTAAAGTAAGCATTCCTTCGGCGATTGAAAATTACATTACCGTATAGGCTTCAATGGGCCTGTTATGTAAAATGGGAACATTTTACTATGAATTAAATGGATGCCACGACACTTAATCAATTGCCATGAAAACGGCAACGTTACATGCTAAAACATGATTTTTCGTCGTCATTTGCGTAAACAATGTGCATTTGACCTTTTCAATAATTGACTTCGGGTGAAGATCAATATTTTGCTTTTATCTAAATATGTTATCAAAAATACAGCTCATTACGCCTTCTTGACCTTAATGAAATATAATATATGTACATTATTCAAAGCACCTCCACTATAAATGGAGGATAGTTAATATGTTTGTTTTGTTTATGGATATGTAATAGCTAAAAAGTCTTTGTTTGGTGAAAATGAATTGCGTACGAAGGAAACATTTCTGTAGTTTACATATAACAAACTGTACAAATCTAACAACAAAATTCAGTATAACTTTTAACGTTGATGAAGATGGGACCTTAAGTAATTGGATTTTTTTTTCAGTAATTTCATGTTAATTGTATAAAAGTAAATGTGTATCTCTCTCTTTATTTCAGATATGCTAACATTACTATACAATTACTAAACAGAGATGTATACGTTAATGGTAGATGGTACAAAATGACTAACGCCAAGAGGCAGAAATTACACCCTATTATTATCATGAACAACTGGATACTAGGTTGATTTGTTTGTTCAGTATTCTTAACCTTTGCAGCTTGAAGATTGAACTAATTAAATGTTTGAACTATTACAAGTGTAATTCTTGCAGACTGTAATGATTTCATCTTTTATACGTAACCGAAAGAACTAATGTTACTTAGGTCAAAACACATTATATTTGTAATAAATAAGCTACTATCAACGCTTGTCATAATTTAGCAGCTCTTTTAAGGTTTGTTTCAACACAATCATAGACTGTTTTACATTTACTTCCAAGTGATCATAGATTGGCTTTATTCATAACTTCATGGTCTAGTTACTAATATTTGAAGTTTTACTGCTTGTTAAAGACACTGATTCTGGTATGCCTGGTATGTGGCCTATGGGAATGATAAGGTCTGCGTATTGGTGGTAATGGCCAATACACAAGCCTGGACCATTGATAGACTTGCTTCTGTTTATCATAATAAGCTACTGTATAGCTACTGTGCAGTACATAAATTACTGGTGATATTTCTCACCTTCATAGCAAATCAGTTCTGACCTTTATAACCAGTTTAGAAAGCTTGATTGAATTAGGGCTAAATAAACAAAGTGATAAGATACAACAGTGTTTTTATCATATTTTTAATAATCAAATTTTTTAACAATTGCATTCCATCATTGCTGTTTTCTTTAATCAAAAATATAAAAAAATGCATTCAGGCACATAGCTTTTAGAAATAATAAAGTATGTGCATTTTGAACAATGATATCTCTTTATTGCTGGATTTTATTATACATAAAAGAAACGTTGTTTAGACAACACAAGGGGAATTATGCATTTTTAATATATAAAACCCTTCTGTCCATATTCCATTTTATCTATTAAAAATGCAACTGAACGCTTCTTTAATTTCTTATAAAATCAAGCAATTATCTTTTTTTTTCTTTTTTTTTCCCGTTACTTTTGATAAAAAGATCATAATCATTGAATAAACAAACTTTTAATTTCTGTTATTAAGTTTTAAATAATTATTTAAAGGTTAAGGTGTGAGCATTGCTTTGCTATAAGAGTTATAATTTAACTGGCCGGGAAATTAATCAACATCAATTAAAAAAACATTTGTGTACATTCTAAAAAAAAAGCATTTCAATCAATGAAATGCAAAACACAGGAAATAACCAATTTATCTGTAGGCAATACAATTTATGATTCTCTAACAATAATTAGGCTACATGTCAAGTCTACAGGGGTTTTATGGACCCTTATCAGACTGGACCAGATAGGATCTTGTATATGGGGGATTAAAAAATCTGGTATTTTGTTGGGGGGGGGGGGGGGGGGGCTGGGGGTCACTTATATAGGAGATATTCTTTGCCTTTAAGGATCGTATTTTGCGAACCTACTATATAACTGCTTGTTCAATATTTGAACATGTAGAAGTCGTTATTGAAACTGCGCATATTCGTATTTGTTTTTATGGTATCTTATTTGTTTTTCACTTATCAAAATATAGCGGTTCTGATCACAAAATTTCTGACATAAATTCAAAGCTATTCTTATATGTATTCCGCAAAGCAATAAGTAGTTTGGTTTACAATAACATTCAAAATATATTAGGGTTATTGTGTCCGTCACATTTAGTTCTAGATAAGTTATATTTGAACAGAAAAAATCTTCACGAAAAGTACGTTCAACTTGCTTAAAATTTTCAAGGTATAAAACATTTTAAAACTACGCTTGGTCTAGCTGAATTCTAAAAGTTTTTTTTTGTTATATATTTTTGTAAATTCGTGAATATCTGTTGAAAATAAACCTTTAAAACCTATTTGAATTCAATATTGAATTGAATAAATTCCCAGTGTAAGTTTACCCGCCTTTCATTATAATATATAAAATTACAAAGGAAAATCCTACAGAATGTATTAGTATTGCTCTAATGACATTTCTTTTTGATTATTCCAATTATCAATCCATATCCAACAATTAATGTTTACTTAACGCGACTTCTGATCAGCTTTATTTGAAAAAACAGATTGTAATTATCCGTAAATTTACATACATCTCAATGTTTTCAATAAAATTGATATTCAGATATGTATATGTATTAAGCTAATTTGATTAATAGCATAAGGTAATATCTGTTGTTTTTTTAAAGAAGCAATACTAGAAGTTTGAAAGTTAAAGAGGTAAAACGTCACTGATATCCTTGAAGGGATCCCATAATAAGATGACGTGTCAGGCATAATAACCAGACCCTTAGCTCAAAGGTCAAGGTAACACTTAGAGGTTAAAGGAAATAGTGTCTTTTCTGTCATTCTTGAAGTGATTTTGAAATTTCTTGGCGCAGATATATCCCATAATAAGACGACTTCCCACACGCAACAGTCTAACACCCTTAGCTCAAAGGTCAAGGTCACACTTGGAGGTAAAACATCAGTAGTGTTTTTTCATGTCCAGTCAATAACTCTGTCATCTATGAATGGATTCTAATATTACATGGTACAACTGTATCCCATAATCAGACGATAATATCCAGACCCCTAGTCCAAAGGTTAAGGTCACACTCGGGTCAAATGTCAATAGTTTTTTGTTCCTCTCTGGTCTATGACTCGGTCATCCATCAGAGGATTTCAATATTACTTGACACAAAAATTCCCCTAATGAGACGATGTTTCATACGCAACACCTAGATCTTTAACGCAAAGGTCAAGGTAACACTTGGAGGCAAAAGTTCAAAAAGTTTTACTGTCATCTATCACGGGGTTTTAAAAATGTTGGGCACAAATGTTTTCGAGAATGAAACACTTTGCCATGCACAACACTCAGACCCCTAGCTCAGAAAACAAGGTCCCACTGATATCAATTTGTTTTGTTTGTTTTGGGTTTAACGCCGCTTTTCAACAGTATTTCAGTCATGTAACGGCGGACAGTTAACCTACAGTGTTCCTGGATTCTGTACCAGTACAAACCTGTTCTCCGCAAGTAACTGCCAACTTCCCCACATGAATCACAGGTGGAGGACTAATGATTCCAGACACAATGTCGTTTATCAAATAGTCACGGAGAACATATGCCCCGCCCGAGGATCGAACTCACGAACCCGTGATCCGTAGACCAACGCTCTACCTATTGAGCTAAGCGGACAGGTTTCCAAGTCCAGTCCATATGAGGTTATGAAAATATTGACCAAACATTTACCCAGATGTTACATATCAACTATCACATCCATTCAAATGAAAAAGTATGGGGCATGCACACTTTCTATACGCCCGTTTTGGAAAATGGGACTTACTATTGATGGCGTCTGTCCGTCCGTCCGTCTGTCCGTGCCCGCGAAATGATGGTTAAGTGACTTCATAACGGTACTTTCTCTTTGATGTCATTCATTCCGTTCTGTTTATGTGACCTTTTTCTTTTTATGTGACTGATAGAACAATAGAGAGAACAATGGGGGTGTCACATAAATACCGTTTCGTGAGAACATCCGTCCGTCCATCCATCATAATTCGTGTCCATAGCATAATCTTATAACCATTAAAGTAATTGACTTTAAACTTGGGATATAGGTAAATGGCGAATAGATGATGTGCAAGCGCTTGAACCGGCTCTGTAGATCAAAGGTCAAGGTCACAAATTGAGCTAAAAGGTCAAAATTTGCTATTATATTTGTACAAATGTGATGAAATGCCTTGATCGAATTAGGGACGAGAGATTGATACCACGGTTATGAATTATGTTTAGATGCGATATCTAGGAATACCCACCGGCTATCTCTGTTAAAGAATGTATTCTTTTTTTCAAAATAAAAGAACCATGTTTTAATTTTTTATCTATATGAAAATCATTTTTTTTAACAATCTAAAATCTTAATATTTGTGAGTTGTAAAACTAAAAGATTACCTGTAATAAATTTTTATGTGATGATACAGATGATTGTTTTCGCATATGCACTTGAGACAAGCAATATTGACAAATAAAACACTCTAAGAACATGATATATCGTTTTCTTCTTCAGGAAACAAGAATAAAATCAACAGAGCAAAGCAATGGAACCATTGGTTTCTACGTCCTGATAATACCACGTGTGACCTGGAAATGGTGAATAAGATTGTGTACACTGGCAGAAATCTAGTAAAATTATATTGAATAGCGTATGTCACGGAGAATATTTATAGGTAAGCGAGACGAGACTTCTTGGTTTTGGCATTATAAATCATTGAATCACTGTTTTATACTTATTTGGTTCCCGGGTTGTACATTTTATGTACGAACAACTTTTCTACTTTCTTAAGGATACTACTAATATATAGGGGATGTTTCTTGTTTCAGAGTAAGATCGAAATATATATCACTGAGTGAACACTATAATGCATTGTTTTGAAAATGTAAATCATGGTGTTTACGAGTGAAATATATTTCGATCTTACTCTGAAACAAACAAATATTATTATCTTAGAACTTAGTACAATATTAAGTAGCAGATATTGAACTGAGCCCGTCGATGTCATAGTTACATCACAATGACAGACCCGGTTCTATCCTGTACCATTTTATGTTCTACATAAACCAAATCAAGCTAAAGCGCTTAATTAATCTAGACTCATTTTTTTTAAATGGATCATTTAACAAGCTTTTACTAACTAAATCACTAATCAATACTTTGCCAGTTAAAAAGACAGTAGTATGGTGGCTGATTTAAGCCAACTTCGTCTTTTCGTTCTGTGGACTTTTCGCGCCAGTTGTCATTTCGTTTTTTTTTCGTCTTTTCGTTCTGTCGTTTGTGCCAGCGAAACACGAAAATATGACGATTCAGTACGTTATAACGACAGATACTACGTGCCGATAATGGTACCATAATTTTGTTCTCTTTTCGTTGTTTCGCCCACGAAAAAACGAAATCACGACATTATTAAAAACGTCGACATTTCGTTCTTTCGCCTTCCGGTAAACATGTGCATAACATTAGCAGTTATTGTTTATTATAATAATGGAGGAGTCCGTTCACACTTTCCTTCAAACGGGATTTCCTTTGACAACATTTGGTTCCAGTTGATGAAGCGTGGCCTAGGTGTTCATTTAATGGTTATCTACCAAAGTTTCATGCGTGTCAAACTTCAAAGGAACCGCGCAGTTGTCATTATATTTTAGAATGGCCCATGTAGTTGAAAAAATGTAATATGTGTGTGTTTGTGTGCGTGCTTGCGTGTGTGCGTGCGTGTGCGTTTTGTTTTGTATAACGTTTCTTCGACACCTTTTTCAGTCACATAAACGACGATGTCTACTTGTAGCAGTGAACACAAAGCCCAATTTTATAATGATGCCTCACTGGAATATCCTGCCGTAGATACGTAATGCTAAATTGCAAATTTAAGTAGTACTGTTGTAACAGAAATAAAATATCAACAAGTATAGATTCTCTTCTTACAAGCTTTCCTAACTTTTACAGCATTACAAATATGAATTTTCAAAAACTTTCTGATCATTGTGCTAATGAATTCCATCTAACACGAAATTAACAATAAAAAGGTTTACACGAAAACAAGGAAGAAACAATTTGGAAAACTGAACCTCCTGATGAATCATTAAATATGAATATTCTAGTATTGAAAGACGAGTCTTTTTTCTAAATTTTGTAAACACTTCCCATGTGAATTCAAGAAAAAGGTAAATAGATTCCGTAACAATAAAAATACTGCTAAAAACGTTTCTTTGAATGAATTTGTTAACTGTTTTGCAATATTGCAAGTGCAACTGAATGTGATAGTGATCATTTTACTGCAAGCAATAATACGACATAGGTCGAACTGAAGACGAAAATTTTAAATGCATTTATTCATATAACAGAAACAAAGCAGCATCAGTTGATGAAATCGTTCCTGATTTTTTCTTTGATGCGAAACATTTTATTACACTATATCTTGTTCGGCACTGACAGAAGTCTTCTTCCTAAATCGTAGACCAAGGGAATCACTGTACCTATATTCATAAAGGGGAACAAATCAAATTCATATAATTATAGGAGAATAAATAAAGTAACCAGCATTGCGAAAATATTCTCCCTAGTTCTCAGAAATAAATTAAATAAATGGGGTCAGAAGATACGTTTAGCACTAACCAGTTTGGTTTAGAGATAAAAAGCTGACTGTATTTTAAAACTGCCTGTAATTTATCTGACTTCTTTGATAAATCCGTTGGACTGAAACAAGTTGAACCACTCACCCCTATCTTGTTCAAACTATTTATCAACGCTGTCTTTATGTTGATCCTAATAAAAAGAATCCGATATGAACCAGTTTTGTGTATTTATAATTCTTTTTACAAATGATATTGTAATATTTTCTATTGATGCTAATAATGTACAGGATCATCTTGATTATATTAATGGATACTCTAAACAATGGAACCTAAAAGTCAATGTTAATATTAATATGATCAGAACTTGTATATTTGAGAAACGTCAGTCCTTAGTTTGGCACCAATTGCACATTACTAATGAAACTATCGAAAATGTTGCTTGTTTCTTTTATCTAGGTATTAATTTTGTCCCAAACGGCAAATATTAAAAGCAGTTAAGATTCTTTCAGATCAGGAACACAGAACTATGAACAATTTAAGTCTTTACAAAAGAATTGTTATAGATGTTAAAGCTTTTTGATGCATTTGTATCACCAATTATTCTCTCTCCAGCCAGCTGAGTTATGGGGCATCTATAGTCAAATAGAGTTGAATAAGTTAACATATAAAATTTTGCAAAACTACATTGTATATTATAGGTGTGAAGTCACAAACACCAAACTATGCAATTTAGGGCGAGCTAGGAAGTTTTCCCTATCAGTCAATATGTCAAGAAAGAGCTCTTAAATATTTCAATATAAGCAAATGTAACCCTAACTCTCTTATGTACAAGTTATTTACTGTCCAATGTGATAGAACCAATATTGAAAAATTGGGCTCGCTGTTTTGAGGAACTGATAGACGTTGTAGGATTCGGTGATTCATAACAGTCAACTCTTTTCACGAAAAATAAGAGATCAATTTATTCAGTATTGGCATACCACGATTAGAGATATGACTCAACTGTCATACTACATAAACTTTAAAACAGTCTTTGAATCTGAGGAATATTCAAATAATATCAAAAGTGACGAGAAGGTAGAACAGTTTGCGTCCTTCAGATTAAGTATTCACAACTTAGCAATTGAAACAGGTAGTTATCACGGAATTTAAAGATAAAATAGAATATGTGCATATCGTAATCTGCATGCAGTAGAAAACAATTATCATTTTCTGTTAATATGCCCGAATTACTCCAATATACGCAAAACATACTTTCCAAAATGTTCATTGCTTTTCGTAGCAAGATTTAACAATCTAATTTCAAGTAAAAGTCAGTTGACTCTAGTAATAATTTCAAAATATTTATCTGAAGCACAAGTTAAAATGTGATTTATCTTTATATCCAGTATCTAGCTGTTTATCCACATTTATGACATTTATAGTTGTAGTAATACTTTGTACTTTGCCGTGTAATGCATTTGTATATATTTCTTTTTGTTAAATTTAACCTAAAGCATAGTGTATGTTTTCATTACCTCTCATGAACCGAGTTTGCTATTATTCTTCTTGATTTGCATTCTTTGCTTCCAAAGGAACTTTTTACAGATTTTATTAACTATTTTAACAGCAATCTTGAAGTGCCGTGTGGCGGCTGTAAAAAGTCTCCCTGTACTTGGATTCAGTATTGTTATATTTTCTGGTACTTAGGGATCACGGAATTCATTCAACATATGTGTAAAAGAGTTCCGCTTAGGGGGCGTTAGAGGTGTTGCACATTTCATTACCTCTCATGAACAGACTCAATCAAACCGAGTCTGCTATTATTCTTCTTGGTTGCATTCTTTGATTCCAAAGGATACTTTTTACAGATTTATTAATTATAAAGTCTGTTTGTTTGCTTTGATGAAAGTTTTTCGTATTTGTATTATGTGTCAGACCTTCGTCCAAGTCGTTTTTCCAAATCGCACAAATCTGATTAGAAATTTGGGATGAGTGAGGGGGATACCGCTAACTTCATTCTGAATGTCCGGGGAAAGACTAATACAGCTTTATTCTTACAAAAATAGCATTACGTCACTACAAAGTTGCGCGAGTGCAATCCGAAATCTGCCGATCATTATCAAATCCATTGTTCTTTGTAAGGAATCTAGTTTGAAACGAATATCCACGGAATTTTCCGATAAATGATTTTGGAAACGGGCTTTTTAATTGGTTTAAATAAATCGGTCATCCAATAGAAATCGGTCTTTCGGAATAGGTAATCTGTTTAAACAGTAGCTGCCATTATTATCGTATTTAATTGTACTATATTTAACGAGGAAAGCGATTAAAATGGAGTTTTTACCTCCCGGGTTGAACTCAAAAGACATTGTAAAAGAAGTAAAAAATAAGTGGCGAAGGTAAGGGTTGAATGAAAAAGACTCTCGTGGGGAAAAAGTGGGGAAATTGGGTGAAAAAATACTACTGGCATTACATTCCGTGAGGTTTGTTAAAAAACATCAAATTACACGACAAATTACTAGAATCCCTGTGATTTTATAATCAAACTGAAGGATCGAGGGCATATGGTGATGACCGCCAAGCCATTAATTAAGTATTTTGTGACCTGACTCTTGACAAAATATGAGATGCATTGTTTATTAATAGTCTGGATATTGTGTCATTTCAACACCTGCAAAACTACTCCTGTAATTCAATTTCTTACTATTGTATGTGTGCTGTTGAATTTGACCGAAAAAACTTATATTTATGTCAGTTTATATAACATTAAACATAATACGAAAACTTAAAAATGTTTTCTACATGTTGCTTTGCTTTTAGAAAAAAAGATATTGATGCAAGTTATCCCTGTAACGAACAAATATAATTTCTCCCAAGACTGAAATTTGGTTAAGCCCAGTACGTCGTTTTACTACTTACTATCGTACTAACACTTGAGTTGTTTCTATTCGCTGTCAGGTTCTTCCTGCATCCTACAAAACAAAAGCAGAGAGTCATAACAGCTGCGTGAGCACTGTCTGCCACTTGACAAAACTACGAATTCACTGTCAAGCGCAACATATATTAATACCTACGGTATGGAAAAAGTTTCAAGGCCGAAGTTAAGGATAAGTCAAAGCTCAAATGGTGTAAGTAAATCTGGACGAGGTCACCAATAATCATCAATGCATTGATTCAATTCTATGGTGACGAAGAGCAAGAAATCGTTTTACGGCATTTCGGTTCCCGTAGTTAGAACCGTGCTACTGCAAGAGATATCATGCGTTGTTAATGTATCTGACGTTGACTGGCAAATTGTGAGCATGTTAGTGGATAACTGCAGTACAGTGCGAAGTGTGTCTGGATGTGTTGAAGCTCTTGTACGTTAAATAAAAACAAGAATGTTTGATAAGAGCGGCGATAGTGTGCACATGATCAGTAACACTGCAATAACATTTCTCAGTAATGTGGAAAAAAGTGTACACCCATTTGGTTCTGATCTGTTTTATGACATAAAAGAGTTACCGATTGTGAAACAAATTTTCCACGAACTACAAATCTTGTTGAGCATTGCTTCGCCTAAGCATCTGATTCAGTTCATTCCAGTGCTAGATGTTTCCACCAGAGTGGTAGAATTACTGGACCCTTTTGAAGTTTACTATTACAGTCTTCTATCCGAGGAAGAGAAAATAAATTACAGGTAGATTTGTTTTAGATTATAATACTCTACAATGCCGGAAAATAAATGTTTTTGGATAATTAAAGTATTTTGTAGAAAGAATTCATTAGAAAAAAGATTAAAAGCTACATGAGGTATATATTTGTCGACATGATATTCGTAAACCATTCTGTTCTTTATGCATTTAGTACATTTTGTTATATTTATGCAGTGTATACTTTAGATATATAGAATGGTAAACTGCTTTGTGTAATATGGTTATCATTAAACAGGCTGTAAAATAAAATCTTATTTTTGTGATATTCTGTCTATCCATAACACTAACTATGGATAAATTCCTGAAACTGCTTATTGTAAATATAAGCTAGTATATTAAAAGATTATAGCGAAATCTTATGCACTGTTATTGTGAAGCATTCATGGTGCCTTTTTGCTAAATCTCAAACTTTGGTCAGCTTTCATGTACTTTTTATATATTTTTTCAACATGTAAAAATACATAATGAATAAATTACATATTACATTGCCTTTAAACTAAAACTGAACATTTTTATTGAGAACACCAGTGAGTGATAAAAATCCAAATCATATTTGCACATTTCACAGGTAGACATTCTGCTACTTTTTATATCATGTATTTCAGATTGTGGCTAATAACAAGCATAGACAGCTACTGTTCTAATACTAATAACAGAAGTCAAGAGCATGCTCTGAAAGGAAGGGCAGAATACATTTTAAGAACAGAAGGGAAACTGTAATGTTGAACACATTTAAAGGCTTACTTGATGTCTTTCAGGGGCATTGGCAAGGTTTTCCAGTCTGAAAAGCATTTAGTTCATATCCTTCACACAAGAACATTCGAAGTACCCGTTAGGTATTAGTTGTTAGGCCTTTTCATGAAACCTGCGCATATTCCAGATGGAGTAAGTAGGCTAGTGAAGCTTGATGTCACAGACAGAAACATCCAGCAGGGTGGCCAAAATCGGGTATAGGAACGTTTGCGCATATGGAAATGAATAAGCCAGAATTGACAAATCTTGCCATCATGTGGTGAACGAATTGTACAGTAATCTTAGAACTGGCTATTTCATGGTTGTTAAAAATGAAACAGATGCCCCCAACCACACTATCCGAAAGAGATCGGTTAATGAGCCAGATTTTGTTGGGAACAGTCAAGTGGCAGAATCATGTGGAAATTGGCCAAGAAAATGCACAAAGTGTTTACCAGAAGACCTTGAAGTGCTGTCTGTGGATGCTGCTGCCAGGTATAATATTAATCAGCTCTTACTAGACTAGGCATCACTATACAAAGAAGACAACCTTGTTAATACTGGATACTGGACTAAAGTATTTTCACTGAAAAACTTCAACGAAGTCCGGTTTCCTACACGGAAAAAAAACTTGTGACTGCATTGCTTGTGACGGGGCTTTGCGCCGGAGCCCCTATCGGCCCCTTGGTCCCCAGAATTTTCTTGATTAATTACTTATTGTTAATTTACAAATGTTTAATGCTATGTGCTACTTACTAAACCTTATAGGCCATATAATATATGATAATTGCTAATTGTCAAATTCGTTAACTTGTAAATGAATCTATATTTTATCTAATAATTGTAATTTTGATTATTTGAAAAGATTTAATGTTTTACAAGTCTGATTGTTCCATTTCTCATAGGAATATGTGACCGGAACTATTGTACTCTAAAATGTTTAAAGAAAATTTTACCGGGGAAATAGTTACGTTAACGAAGGACGGTCGCTATTTAAATTGATATATTCAGCTGTTTATCTGAATAATGACTTAAGCATTTTATATACCAAAATTAACAATTAACATATATCAAATATCAACACCTGTCAAATAGTACATATACAGTAGTTATGGGCGGGGATAACGTATTCTAGTTACTGCAAAAATAGACATTCTCCCAGATCTCAATGTATTTTAATTGTATCGCTTCAAGATCAAGCTGGCACATGAAGCTGAAATGTTGTGATCTCTGAATTCGTTTCTAAACCTCACGACAACATGCAAAAACAGTGTTCTAAATGTGTCGTCTCTAGACAGTCACTGCTGGAGATAAATCCCAACCAGAATACCTTCGCAACACCACAGTCTTTAAAGTCATCATGAAATATACCTTTCATAAAATCTTGCCATGCTGGAAGTACATATTCAACGGGGACTACAAATTCAATGAACACAAATACCAGTGGAATTCGCGAATCAAGATTAAAGTAGAACATACACTATGAAATTTCAGAACGGCCTTTGGGAATTCAAATTTACATTACTTCTTGATAGGAAAAAAAAACAGAGTTGGCAGAAGTTAGGCCAGGAAGTGTGACAGCAAATATCTTTTCGCGTGAAATGGAATATAAAACAGATGATTGTTTTCTTCGTAGCGTTCATCTGAGAGGTAGTGCATTTTGTATACTAGTGATCAAATGGATGGTGTAAGCTGATGCAAGTGTCCATACGTATAAATAAAAGAAAAAGGTTAAAACAACTGATAGAACCATGTATAGTTTTCAAAAACAAACTTTAATCATCACTGATATGTACAATTCATACAGGAACTAAGGACGAATTGACAACAACATATCTCAATGATAATACTACACATGACAGGATATGTTTTCTTTGTTTGTTTGTTTAGTCTAACGCCATTTTTCAACAGTATTTCAGTTATTTAACGGCGGGCAAATATCCGAACCAGTGTTCTTCAATTCTGTACCAGTACACACACAGTACAGTACCAGTATGTTCTCTGCAAGTAACTGCCAACTTACCCATATGAATCAGAGGTGGAGGAAGAATGATTTTGGACACAGTGACTTCTATCAAATCGTCAAGGAGAACAAGTGCGTCACCCTAGGATCGAACTCACTACCCCGCGATACGTAGATCCGCGTTCGTTCTCTTTTTTGAGTTAAGCAGGATATGTATGCAGAATCAGGCCCTATACTAGTGCGTGACTGGAATGTATTCGTATCACGGATAATTGAAGTATTCTTGTAAATAAGAACAGTTTAGAACTATTCATTGCTTAGCACTCGGACGCTCTACCACTAGGCTACCGAGGCGGCTACTATGATAACATAATAGTGCCCGATAACACTTGCCTGATATTCCTTGGTGTCACGTCAATGCCCTGATAACAAATGGCCATCACATTTTTCAATGTTATATACGAAAATAAATGTTGTTTTTCATTGCAAACTACAAAGCGAACATACATAAAATGACAAATTTGTCAGGCTTTCTCCATCTTAATTACTGATCAGTATGTCGGCTAGTTATTGCAAGTCTCAGTGGAAACCTAAAATTGTTCGGAATTATTTATCTTCATTAAAAGTTTGAGAAATGCAATATGGTTTTGTACATCATGAGGTTTACGTTGATTATATTTTATATGGGGCTTCAACGTTTAAATGAATACTCTTTTCTGTACTTTCATAAAACTAAGATGTAGTTGCTGTAGACTTAGGTATCGGTTTCTAATCTTTCCAGGGAAATGTTTGAGTCTCTGGTATCGTGCGCGTTCCATACACAAGGATATCAAGACAACATGCAGAACCCATATTCTAACTGTGTTGATCCTAGTTAAAGGTAACTACTTGGGAATATATCAAAACCACTTAACCTTCACAACACCTAAATCTTTAAAATCATTACGGAATAAACCTTTTTCAAAATCTGATGTTTCTGGAAACACTTATTCAGCGGGGTTTATCATTTCAATGCATACGAAAACGGAATTATAGACCTTGAAATACAGACTTAAGTAAATTTATTAATGAGCTGACACAGTCATTGGGGTTACATCTGACTAAGTCATATATTCCTCCAAAGAAGGGAAGCAACTCGATGCAAGACTATTACTATTTAACTTTTTCAAGTTGCTTCTCGTAATAATGATTTGATGAGTCGGAGCTTTTTTCATTTAAAAACAATAAATCTGTTAGAAGATCCTTTGGACAACTGCATGTAAATGTTCTTTTCATACGTAAATTATACTTTAAAAGCAGCATGCCTCCAGATTTGGCTAAAAAAAGGTCTTTCTTTCAAACTGCAGTTTTGGTCATATTATGAACATTAGAATATGAATTTTTGTTTCTAAAATATTTTGAAAAAACCAAATCAAGAAAAAAAAATGACCGCGTTGGGAATCGAACCCCGGACCGCCGCGGCAATAAAGATATTTTCCCGTCCTCGTAACCTATAGCTGAAGTAGTGAATAATGACTTCAAAATATAGATATTTATAATGGAGACAGTTTACCTGGAGTAAACGCTTTTCGATTTTCATCGTAAAAAGGAGTAAAAACAGCAAATTCTCATGTGTTTCCGTAACATAAAGTTTGTCAGTAATTAAGTTTTAAAGCCTTCTTAAGAAATATAGCATTTATTTCAAGATATCTAAAAAATATTTGTTGTTGTTGTCGAACTATCTGGTGGTATGCCGCTTTAAATGTATTTACGATTTATTTTCATCTACCAGAATTACGAAGGGTTATTACAATGGGCGACTCTATTGTTGGATGGAAAGAGTTATGACACAGCCTTTCCAGGCGCAACAGCAAATTGTGTTTTAGTTAATAATAAACAAGTTTCATTATATGATTGTAAATATGGGCATTTCTGCAACATTGCTTATCAAAATCATCTATTCAATTCTTTGATCTCAGATTTTACCAATCTGACAGATGCAAGCCGGAAAGAAATTTCAATGATAAAAGTCATAGTATCTTCTACTCTTCCTCTACTAGTGGACCATTCTTGCTCCGATAAGAAAATTAGAGAATTTGATAATTTTCTTGAAGATGTTTTCGATGCTAGTTTTAATTTTAAATTCATTCGTTCAAATGGTTCTTTTGATTTTAATGTGTCAGTCACACTACACCGTAAAGCGTTAACGGACGCCAAACGTATCTAGACAAACTGCGGCAGAAAGTTATCCTGTGGCGAAAGGTATCCCCCGCTGGTGCTCGGTGCTCTCGCGATCGGTGTATGGGGCGCATAAAACGCACAATGACCGCAAGACTAACGCACATATACAGGACGAACAACGTTCAGTTAACGGATATCACCGTACTAGTAACGGATTTGTACCGCGTAAAACGTAAGCGCAACGCATGAGAAACTGACAAAACATTCTAGTCAGTTATCGTCCGTTGAACGTAAGTTACATTCGTTGTATATCCGGTAGTAGTCCGGCTGTGAATCAGGTCCACCGGACAATAACGGATGCGAACCAGACAAGAACGGATGCGAACCGTACAAGTACAGAATACAGAACGCACGAGTAACGAACAAAAAGCATATCAGCGCATTGCTCCCGTACATCTAACGGACAATATTGTCCGGTGGTGTACGTTCTAAATTTTGAACATTCTCAAAACCTTCCACCGGATGAAACGAACGTCGCCGGACAAGGAGCGAAGGCGCCGCACGAGAAACGGAAAAGAAACGCATGTAAACGGACACGAACGGATTGAAAATTTACGGTGTAGTGTGACTGAGACTTAAAGGACACGCAAAGCATTACCTGTTTGGTTAATTAAACACTTGTCTTTGTTTAAATTCAGAAGTTTCAAATGTTCAAGGCATTTCTTCATAATCCTTACCCTGCTAAATTTCTAAAATGAACTTGTCAAATTTTCAATTTGGACAGTACAATGTACCGTTAAAAGGGGTGCCTACCAAAAGGATACTGACCGAATGGCGAACAATGCAGATCTTGACAAGACTGCACGGATGTGCAGGCTGATAATTATCTACACCGGTCGCAAGAAATGAAGCCTTGCAGGGGCGTGCCTGGAGGATAATGAACCGTTGGCAAGATTTGAGCAGCAATAGCTACAAACTAAGCAGAAATGCTGCGAATGTGGGGTAGGTGTGGCTTTTGGGGCTTCCCCTTGAAAATGTTGAAAAATGTCCGGCAAAAAATGCGTTCTCTTGCTATATTCCAGCGTTAATATATTTTGTCACATTTGTACTATATATTACAAAGATAATCATTTAATTCATAGTTTATCACACCGCGCATGCTTACTGGCAGGGATCGTAAAAGTATGTGCTTCAATAGCTCAATCGCTCTGGCATGATGCTTGGCCCATACTAGTATTCATCAATATTTTTATCTAAGATTTTAAACTGCTTTTTAAAATATCTATTTTGCAGATTTTTTCTTGAATTACATGTACTTTGAAACAAAGATAAATAACAAAATGAGTTATGCCAGACTTAATATGTTTAAAAGTCAGAGTTCTGTGAATTGCTCTACAAAATACACTCCAGGAATTAACATTCTAACACGACCAGCGAATAACTTACATACATGTAGAGCAAAATATATCTCGGGTTATTCTGCAATAAACCACTCGCGTGCAATGACGGCATCCGATCTAGGTGCGTAGCATGGTCGTAGAAAGTAGTTACCATTTTTCTAACACTGTTGATACTAGTATGTCGTGCGGTAGAATCGAAATAACATGTTCCCAAGTGTGATTTATCGTAGAATAACCCGAGTGTTTCGTTCTTATGCGAAACAATATATCACCCAGGCATACGGTCTTCGTGATATATTCTTACGCATAGAACTCAAAACACGGGTTATTCTACAATAAACCACACTTGGGAACTTATTATTTCTTAATTTAATACCCTCTACAATGTAAATATCGCATACCTATTAGGCAATGAATGGAACGTTAACGCACACATTAAGGATGTACAAGTTTTTTTGCTGTTATCGTTTTTGAAATCTTCGTCAAATTTAAATTTAATGCATAAGTTCTGTATCTGCATTTTAACAGGTTTTTGATAAATGTATCTACCCACACATTGCAATAATTTTAAGTTTTCTCACGCGAAACGTAACCTTTCTCTAGTTGCTGTAAACAACATATAATACTTGCAAACGCAAATTCAAACTGCATAAATTGCTAAATGGTATTTCGGTATCTAGATTTGGAAATAGACTGATAGATTTAATTGCAACCATGAAATCAATCTCAAATATCACGCCAATACTGTAATAGTTAGCGTAACTTTTTTTATTTCTCAACATCGGCTGATAATTTTTGTTCTGCTGCTGCTCTCTTGGTTTACCAATAAAACAAATACTATGTCATTTGAAATTTGAACAGCAGAGTAAGACGGGTGTCCTGTGTTTGTGCTAACAAATTTTCCGATATGTCCAAATTGAGTGCATCGAGGTTTAATGGACATACATAGTATTATGTTCGTATGTTTGTAGAAACGAACGCTTGGTCGTTGCAGTAGAAAAGATTTGCTGGGTATAATGACGCACCGACATAAATTTAGGTCTTAACTTTCTAGCTTTGATGGTGGAGGAAGACCCCAGGTTCCCCTCCCTGCATTATTTCATCACATGCGGCCACCTAGGTAGAACCACCGACCTACCGTAAGCCAGCTGGATGACTTCCTTACATGATATGCTAAAATAGAATAGATGATGCCCCTGAAGTGATGCTCTAAATCTAAAACATCCAATTAGTATACATGTATATTAAAAATAAATCATTGGCTAGACTTTTCTTGCTAGTAATAAATATTCATACTTTGTTTAGCTAAAAATGCGTTTTGTCTTATTTTAAATCTGTTGCGTAGTACTGTAAACTAAACGTAAACATAGTAATTGTTCATATTTTCAAATGCAAAATTCGGATCCATAGTGCGTCTGTAGCTTGTATCCGGTCGTATCTTTGTATATTCGATACCCCGCGCGAGGTGTCTATTTTTAAAACGAGTAAGCCATCAAGCTGGCTTTGTCAACAGTTCATGGCTATATCCAAGTATCAGTTCATGGCTAAAGTTATGTCCAATGGAGGCACCCGGGTTCTTTCTCCCAACATTAAACACTATTAAAAGCTGAATAGTTCTTTAAGACACAAACACGTACTTGTAAAATATTTCAAGTTTACGTTAATTGATCATCTTCTATTAAACTTTTGAAATATTTCAGGGTTTACCGGCATATTTTCCATGGCATTAATACACTTGCTTCATTTGGATTGTTCGAATGTTTCTTTTGCCACCTTGGCATTTTGGTTCTTGTGAGGCATTTCTTTGTGTAATTTCTTCTATAGAAAACTTTAACCAAGGGATGACCAATATACACATATCCGTTTGTTTTGTCCTCGCTGTCAATTTATGTATTCGTGCATGCGTGTGTGCGAGAGTGTTTCTATTTGTGACAGGCGTATTTGGCGGTCTTTGTCTCTTGCTGTGTTTGCTGTGCTCTATGATTCCATGAAATTTACACTTACCTTTTACGTTTTTATTTCTATATTCAAGATTATTAGTTAACACAAATCAGTCTAATATTTAAAAAACGAGTTTGATAATCTCATTAAGTGATTAAGATGATATTGTTCAAATGAAGAACTTTAAATAGCCACCTAACCTTCCTAAGCTTTACATTTTATTGCATTTTTAGCATTTTAAGCCTTTTTATTTTCACGGTGCTGAATTTGAATTGTACGCATAGGTGTATAAGCGTGTACCCAGGTACACCCCTGCCTTGGATCATATCTCTGCTTCTTAATTATATGTAATATTTATCTACAAATATTTAGTGCAATGTATGCTTTGGTAGGAAATGAATGAATAGTTACGTTTAAACATTTAGGTTAAAATGTACATTCTTATAGTGTACATGTTTTGGCCATATTGCTTGTATGTTTTGCAAATGGTCAAAGGCATTGTTATGTGCCGATTTACCAATATTAAAATGAAATGAAATTTCTAATGTTATTTGTTGTACTGTATCGCTATCGTTTTCTAGATAGCTTAATTCTAGAGTAATATATTTTCTTTAGTGAGTGTAAGTTAGTGCAACTTAACATAAAATTCATTTATTTTCTTATTTTACTTTTATTGGCTAATTTCTTTTCATTTTGCTGTTTTGATTTATATTCTTTGTTTGTTTAAAGTTGCTTTGCTTTACCATTTTGTTTTGCTTTTTGGCTTTGCGTGTAAATTCACTTGTTGGGTTAATTATATGAATCATTTGATACTTGTTTGCACTCGTAATTTGCTATATGCTTATACTTTGTGGTGACACGCGAGCTATTTGTAAATGAAGTGTTCTATATTTAGTTGAAACAACTTGCGTTAACCAGCTGGAAGGAACAATCTACGTGCTAGATCTATCTTGTATTAGATCTAGTAATATTAGTTCATTTTTTGATCAATATTTTTTGTTTGTTACAACATCTCTAGGAAAAGCTCAACTGAGTCTACGGTACAAACATATCGATTCTGTTGAAAATCCTTTTTTGGTGACTTTTAAGTTTACGAAGCAACCTCCTGAAATAAAATTCACCACCTTAATTATAAACAGCTGAAATGACCATATACCTTACAATCAAATGAAATCATTGCAAATACATCTGAAAGGACCGCATTTACAGTTAAAACAGCACATACTGAGGGAAGCAATATATACACAGTTGTAGCATCACATGCATGTATAAGCATTGCACGTGTATATAGTAAGTAAATATGATAAGTACACCATAAAGTGCTATGGCAACATAAGAAGACAGCTATGGCTTTCCATACACGACAATAAGATGTAATTTAACCCAGTCTTTCGTCCAACAAACATACGGTTACAGGATGTATTATAGTTTCGTGTTCTTTCATAAAAGTTTAACAAGTTACACAATGATAGTTTTACTGCGCTATAATATAACACGGATTTTAATTCTCCGGGAAAGTAAATCGATACACCTGATGTCGGAATAGAAAATGTAGTGTAAGTTTTCGCTCATGTGTCCATTACAGACTGTTCAAGAGCGGAACCAAACAAAGCGGCATATTACTGGAATGAATATAATGTGTGTGTTTATAAGCGTGTTACACAAAGTATATCACAATGGATAATCCACCTACTGCAGTGAAAAGTTTCTGCTGTCAACGGTCAATAACATATGGAATTCTTGTTTGCGTCGCCTTATTCATTGTTCTAATATATACAAGCATAGGAAATATATCTGTCTTAAACAGAACTTTCAATACATCATATATACATGTGTTCGGATACAAAGACGAGGAACGTTTATCATATAACACGAAGAACATAAGTGAAACTAAAAATGGTGTAAATGGTAAAACAAATAGAGAAGAAGAGATGAACATGTCATATAATATTAAAGGCGAAAGTGATACTAAAAATAGTGTACATGGTAGCACATATAGTGACAATAATAATGAAGTTCTAACTTTAGCAAGAAAAGTTAGTTCATATAATAAGACAGTTTTAGTCAGCGTAGTAAATGACGCATATTTACTATTTGCTTACAGCTGGCTTTGTAACACAAGGGCTATGGGAGTTCATAAATCTGTATTAGTAATTACAACGGATAATGAATCCAAAATCAAACTTAATAGGGACTGGCCTGAAGTGTCAGTTTTCCATCTAAAACTTGATATACCCAAAGGTGATCAAGAATATAGCCATGTTGGCTATGTTAAAATTATGATTCGTAGGACAGAAATAATTTTGTCTTTATTACTGGCAAACATTGACTTGCTTTTACTTGAATTTGACTACGTTTGGCTTTCAAACCCAATACCTGGCTTGCAAAGGCGATCTGGTGTTGACATGTTGGTGAATCCAGTTTCTAATACAGGAGGAACTATTTTCAATGGAGGACTTCTTTATCTTTTTGCAACAAACCGGACTATAGCCTTCTGGACAAAGCTGACGGAAATGATGCTGAAGCTTGAACGAGATATAAAGGAGAAACCAGATAAAAACGCAATATCCGAAGGGCAAAATGACCAGATATTCTTGTCTAAGTTAATTCGTGAAAGGTTAGTTCAGCAAAACAGTTTTAAGTTACGCTTTATTATTTCACAGTTCCTTTACTATATAAATCGCCCGTTCTTGGTCTGTGCTACTAATCCGAAATATCGTTCAACACAGATCAAAACTTTACAAAGAAATAAATTTTATTTATGACATCATGTTATAAAACACTTATTTAATAACTCGCCGGTCAAAAAAGGTTTTAAGTAGTCCTTTCGGACCTCGGGCATATAGTTTTGAGTATTGACCGAGTTTTGACTATTGACCGGCGATTCTTTCAATAATTGTATACTTCTGTTATTTCATAATACTTGTATTGTTGTATCAATATATATAGATCTATGTTTCTCTTTTTTTACTCCAGGTATGCAAATATTACTACAGAATTACTGACCCTGGATGTATACGCTGATGGTAAATGGTACAGTATGACTGACGCCCAGAGGCAGCAATTACACCCTATTGTTATCAGCAACAACTGGATAATAGGTATTCATTTACTTCTCTTAACTTACACAGATTGAATTAATTAGATATTTGAACTATCACCAGTGGTGAGCTTGCAGGGTGCAATGAGGCCGAAATGATCAATGTTACTTAGGTCAAAAGATATTATCTTTTTTCACTTGTTTTAACATAAATTTGCTACGCTTTTAAGGTGTGTTTTAGCAAAATCAAATGACTATATTGGTTTACACTAACTTTAGTTGACTTTATTCATCAGTTCCTGTTCAAGTCACTTATATTATAATAAAAAATCCAAACGCTCAACAAAAAGTTTAACTTGCTTCAAAAAGGTCGTATTTCGCGAACCTAAAATATAGCCGTTTCTTTATTTTTGAACATATAGAAGTAGTTATTGAAACCGCGCATATTTCATATTTGTTTTCAAGGTATATTTTTCAGTTGTCAGCTCTAGCGGTTCCATCCTCAAAGATTCTGACATGACATAAAATGTTTTCAGTTATATTTTCGCAGAACAATGACAGTTCAGTTTAGTTTGATTGTCATGTGATATAAGTGTAATTGTGTCCGTTACATTTAGTTCTGGATACTCATATTTGAAAAGATAAAAATCGCCACAAAAATTCAACTTGCTATAAAGTTGCGAATGTACAAAAAGATATCCGTCTGTTTAATTCTAGATGATGAAGTAGTTATTAAAAGCGCATATGTGTTGCAGCTGTTTTTCAAGGTACAAAACAATTAAAGACGAAGCTTGATCCAGCTGATTTCTGAAATTTTTGTTTTAACAAAACCATGTATATTCAAAATACTTTACTCTAAACAAATTACGAAATATCTGGCATTGTAACAATTATATATGGCCAGATTTAGGTTTACCTGCTGTTCATTATAATAATTTTTATATGTATATTACTTAAGGATAGCAATCATACAGACTGGATTGGTATTGATTTATAGAATATACGAGTCAACCCTACTATCAATGCAATTATGGAAGAAACTTGGCTTTGTGTTGCTCCTGAAATATTGATGTTGATACGTCACGACGTAAAACAGTTATATGATCGAAACAAATTCAAAACAGATAAAAAAAGATAAATCAGTCGGTAACGGTCTGGACAGCAATACCAGTGATACTATTAAGATACAGATCAATAATAATTTCACAAAATCAATTTTATTCATTACTCATTGTTTAATCTTCTTCAGATTCAAATTTTAGGGGTCTTAATGGTAATGGAGAAGTATACTTGGTATTAATAGCTTTTTTGATGTAGTCTGATCTCTGACAATCCATCTGTATTTAATTAACTATCCTAGTCATCAGTCAAATCACGGAAGACAGTATCTCAAAGAAGTAGATGAATACGCAAATCCATAATGGTCTGTGGTACTGAAATAAATCTATAACAGTTTGATAAAATGTTCTATAACGTCTTTCAAAGTTTAGGGTACTTTATGGTAATGCGGGGAGAATAAGGAATTAATTACCGATGCGATGTAGGCTGATCACTAACTTTAAAACAATTAATAAAGTTAAAACAATTAATATATAAAACATCGACTAAGAACGCGTTCGTGACATAGGCACGAGAATTCGACCAGTGTGAATTGTTTAATAACGACAGAAGTGTAAGGGTAACGTTAAATTGCTTTCATTCGTAAACTCACTGTTTCATCTGAGCATGACACATTGTCTTCTTTTAAAATATCATCGATTTATTCAGTAAAGTGTATTCGAGATTTTACTTATTATATAATAACAATTCATTTTAGTTTTTGTCAATTTTTACAGGATAGATATTTTTAGGGACCCCATTGGAAATAATAAATTTCTTTAATGGGCCACCCCCGGCTATAAGATCGAATTTGCATGTGGTTATTTATTAATATTATATTGTGATATTGTATTCTCATGATCTTATAACCTGAATAAAATTGACTCTTGAATATGGTTTTTATTATCATTGAATGATTTTACTTTAGGCAGGTTGCGACCATTGTAAATTCTATATTTTGACTTCAAATAATTGACTTCTTTATCCATGTACTTTTTTCTCTTCAAAAGATACCATAGTCAATGCCCAAAAATTCTATAATAGTTCTTGAGTTTATGTTAGAATATACAAAATATATCATCAATATTTCTCATTATTTTATTACAAAGTATATAATAAATTTTCAAATACTTCAATTCAGTCAATAAAATAACATTATTTGATGGCAGCTTCAAGGATATTTTCGGAAATGTCCACTATTTCCCCAAACAGTTTGCCTAAAAATGAACAAATAAATGATGATAAAAAAAAATATAATTCATTTCGCTATTTGCATGTATGTCTTGTAAATTTGTATTGCCATGTGAAGAAAACAATATAAATGTGATTAAATTAAGGATAATACGTTACATATTCATCCAGTTTGTTCACGAGAAATTGATACCAAATGAATGTATTATGTTCTTTTTGTGATAACGCCGTAGGCTATCTATGAAAACGAATTTTTCTTTTTCAGAATTGAATAACCAGATTTTGGATTTTTTCGTCTGCATGATAATAATTATTTTTTCTGTAATCTGAAATCTAAATGTTTGTTAATTGTAAAACTTAAAAAGAAAATACTTGAAATAGACTATTACATGACAATACAAATGATTGCTTTCGTATATGCACTGAAGAAAAGCAATCTTGATAAACAAAACACACTAAGAACATAATGTATCTTTTGTTTTCTCCAGGAAACAAGAATAAAATCAACAGAGCAAAGAAATGGAATCATTGGTTTCTACGACCTGATAACACCACGTGTGATCTGGAAATGGTGACTAAGACTGTGTACACAGAAATCTAGTAAAATTATATTAAATAGTGGATGTCACGAAGAATATTTATAAGAATGTGAGACGAGACGTTAAAACGGTCATCGTGGTTATTGCATCATAAATTCATTGAATCTTTTACTTTTTTCAGTGCATTTTATTTTTCATTTTGACTCACGGGTTAAACATTCTATTTACAAATAACATATCCACTTTCAATTCCTTATGGATAGTAATAATCCATTATAAAATACGAATTTCAGAAATTAAAATGGTTATAGCAATAATTGGACTGTCCTTTGCTACGTGACACCAGGTCAAATGTTCATATTTATGCGTCATACAATTGTTAGGTCACCAGCGGAGTAATGAGATTATATATACATACAGTTTCTTTACACTTCTTGTGTAAACTTGGTATTTTTACAGCATTAGATATAAAATATGTTGCATTTCGTTCCGCTCTGGTTTTGCAAATAGACCATTCTGATAGACTATAACTACAATTATCTGTCTTTTATTTAGCTAGAACAGTTTAATATAATGTTAAAGTCTTTCATGGTTTGATATGGAATATGTCTTGCTCTCAGTATCTAGTCCAACATCTCAGCATTTTAGATCCGGAATATGTTTTATTACTTTTGTCATTCCATTGTTAGCAATTGTACAAACTAAGTGATATTAAATCATTAAAATTACATGTATGTTTTGTATCTACGTTATATAATAAATCGACAGAAAAGAGTGTATTCTCAATGTAATCAGGGTTATTTAATGTACATTAATTTACATAGGGTATGGAGATATCAATATTGATCAGGGGGGTATCTGGCTGATCTGGATGATTTTGAACTGAACGTCAAATAGACGAGCAGCAAAACTATGTGCGAAACAGGTATGCTGCGGGTATGGGATAGGTGAGAGAGAGTCTAGATTGGATTGTGTTTACAAGGGTATTCAAGTGTTTCTTGTTATCGTTTTTGAGATCATCGTAATGTTTACATTTCATGCATGACGTCTGCATCCGCATTTTGACAGGTTTTTAATAAATGCGTCTACCCATTCATTACGAATGTGTGAGGTTTTATCAAATAATCACTGAAATATCACGAAAGTAAACTTTTTCTACAAAACATAAACAACATCTAATTGTTGCAAACGAAAATTCAAACTGCATAAATTGCTTTGCTATTTCGGTATCCTGATCTAGATGTAGATTGATATTGACGTTAAATGTTATATTAATGTTGTTCTGCACGTTTGATAAACCGGAAGTGATAAATAAATAAAATTGTTTCTTTGTAAACAATATATTTATAATATAAAATGAAAAAAAAATCGAATGTGTTACCAATGGGCGGTGCAATCAGTGTTCTTTTTTGTCATCGCTGTCTGTTTGTGTGCGTGCGTGCGTGTGTGCGTCTGTGTTTCTATCTAAGGCGTGCCTATTTGGCGATGTGTGGCTCTGGCTGTATTTGCTGTGCCGTATGCTTGCAAAGAATCTACCCTTACCTTTTTCAAGATAATTACAGGAACAAATTTATCTATTTCAGAAACGAATTTGGTAAATCTCATGCAGATGATATTGTTAAACGAAGATCTTGAAATAGCCACCTAGCTCCCTTAGGCTTTACATTTTATTGCATGTTTTCAAACTTTAAGCTGTGTTGAATTTAATTGTACGCACAGTCGTATCGGCGTATGCCCAGGTACGCCTCTGATGATATATTAATAATATGTTGGATATGAAACGCATGTTTAGTTGCGTTTAATTAGTTTTTCGTTTTTATATAAACAAGGTTTTGTCACCTGATAGATTTCTTAAGGAAACATACTCATGAAATATACTGAGGCCTAAAAAAATTCTTTGTTTCCGGTAACATGCTAAAAAAATTAGGGTAGGTAGGTCGGATTTTTTTTTCAAAACATGAATACAAATAAGGAGGTTATGCCTTTAGAGCATCAGTAAGTTGATTTCTAACATCACTGACCATGCTTAAAGCATAAAAAGTGCACTTTTGCAACTTTTTATCAAATAGTTGAAAACAAATTTTTCCAAGGCCATAAAAACATTTAGGGTCGGGCCAAAAATTTATGGAAGGTCGGAATACCGGAAACAAACATTTTTTACGCCTTATAATGGAAGTAATATTGCTACCTAATTAAACATTAGCAGTTTACTTGTAATTACTAAAGGCATTGGTTTAGTAAAACCTTCATGATTTAACTGCAGTATGGTATGAAGAGACTGAGAGTATGCTATATCATTACTACATCTCTCTTTCAGATCAGACACATTTATTTTCCAGCTGCCTTGCGGAAGGTCGTTGCTTCTACCCGGGTGTCCGCCCGTGATAAAATAATGCAAGGAGGAGCATCTGGGGAAAACAAACTAAATGAAATACTATCAAAAGGACCAGCTTTCATCAATAAAATTGTTTCTTTGTAAACAATATATTCATAATATAAAATGAAAAAAAATCGAATGTGTTACCACTGGGCGGTGCAATCAGTGTTCTTTTTGTCATCGCTGTCTATTTGTGTGCGTGCGTGCATGTGTGCATCTGTGTTTCTATTTAAGGCGTGTCTATTTGGCGATGTGTGGCTCTGGCTGTATTTGCTGTGCCGTATGCTTGCAAAGAATCTACCCTTACCTTTTTCAAGATAATTACAGGAACAAATTTATCTATTTCAGAAACGAATTTGGTAAATCTCATGCAGATGATATTGTTAAACGAAGATCTTGAAATAGCCACCTAGCTCCCTTAGGCTTTACATTTTATTGCATGTTTTCAAACTTTAAGCTGTGTTAAATTTAATTGTACACACAGTCGTATCGGCGTATGCCCAGGTACGCCTCTGATGATATATTAATAATATGTTGGATATGAAACGCATGTTTAGTTGCGTTTAATTAGTTTTTCGTTTTTATAAGCAAGTTTTTTTCACCTATAGATTTCTTGGGAAACAACTCATGAAATATACTGAGCCAAAAAATTCTTTGTTTCGGAACATGCAAAAAAATTAGGGAGTGGTCGATTTTATTTTTCAAAACATAATACAAAAGGGGTAGCTTTAGAGTTTTTTAACTGAATTATTAAATTTTTTTTTCTATTTTAAGTATTTCCATTTTGGGAGAAAAATTCGAACGTCATCAAATCATAAAAGAAACATCGTTTTATAAAATTTAACACGTAAAAAACATTATTTTATTCTACAAAACCCAAAGTCAATTTTAAACTTTTTATATGTATTGAATTCCGGAAAGGGGACTGCATAAAGGGACCGCATTTCGGACATTTCACGCCTTTAAAAACTAAACCTTTTTTAAAAAAAGCTTTTCACGCCCTTCTTTTTGATGCTTGCAACATGTGCGAGTGATTAAATTTTACAAACTGGGTAAAAACATCTTTTTTGACAATTGTTTACATTTATTTCTTTACAAATGGCATTCTTATTTAAAGGGGGGCAACTTTTTAAGAAAAATTAAGTATCCCTCTGGGGGACAGAACAAAAAAATGTATTTGGACAGATAAGTTTTTGGAAAGATGCTTACAATTCGTTAAAAAATCGTTGTTTTGTGATATACTGCTAACCTTTAAATCACTAATAAAAACCTTACTATACGAGAAACTTACAATACAACCACGCAATGTTCTCTTGTTTTACATAACGGGTTCAATTTTTTTTAACTTAATTTGATCTTGTAAATGTAACCACTCGTGTAAAAACATTATGGAAGTCGGCGCCATGCATTAATTGCAAATGCAAAAAAATATTTTTTCCAAATGATGAATGTAAAAATATGCCCTGTTAAACGAAAAATATTAACTGAATTGAAAGTGCAAACAAAAATATCAAATGTTTATTGCTAACTGCTTATTAAAAAAGAGCTGAATATTATCTGTGTGTGAGAGCATCCTTTATCATTGACCTTTGTTACATAACTTTGTTCATTTTAAAAAACTTTTCTCCTTTATATAATCGCCCGGGCCATTTTTTTTAGGGCCCGGGTAAACATATTGTTTCAAGTCAGAAATCTTAAATAAAAATTAATAATAAAGGTAAAGCATTTGAGGGTTAGCATTTATCTTTTAGCAAAAACATTACTTTTAACTTTTAAAACATTGCTTTTTGTGGCATAAAAAATTTTGTATGTAGCTTTTGGGCAATAAGAAACGGTTTTTTTGCTTTAGATTATTTCACACTAACCCCTAATACGGGTTTTACATTAAATTTTTGGCGTTGGTTTTTTCAAAAATTACGGGGCAACCCGGGCCCTTTTATCTGGGGCCCTCTTTGGAAACCCCTTGGCCATGCTAATCCCAAAATGCAAAAGGACAAATTTTGATCTTAAATTCTGAAAACTTAATGTAAATGACAAATGTTTAATTTGAAATACTAAATACTTCCTACCATACACTTCATACATAATGCCAAATGCTTAATGTCAAACAGCTATTGAGCTAATACCTTGTGCTAAATGATAAATTCTAATTGTCAATTCCCGAGTTTAAGAGTAAATGAATCTGCATCTTTAAACCCGATGAATGTAACTTTTAAGCATTTCAAAAGAGATCATTTTCTAACCGGTATGACTTGAGTAATAACATGTTCTTGTGGGAACATGAAACCGGTTTTTACTCTAAAATGTTTAGAGATTTTTTAACGGGGACAAACGTATGTAACGAAGGCCAATGACTATTAAACGGACGTATTTATCTTCTGATATATTCAGCTGTCCATATGGAATTAGCATTAAGTGTTCGACATTTAGCGTCCTATATACCCAAAATTTAAAAATTTTTGAAAATTACCATACTTTAATATTTTGCAAAATTTTTTTGGGCATTTAGAATTCGGTAATTAGAATGGCTCACCAGCTTTCCATAGCATATAGCGCATATGGGAGGCGATAACATGTTCTAGTTCCTGTAGATCTGGACATTCTGCCGCTGCAACTGAAGGTGTAATGTCTTGGCCTCTGATTTCGTTTCTAGACCTCGTGAAGACAACGTGCAGAACAAATGTTCTAAGAGTGTCGATCCTAGATTAAGGTCACTACGGGTTTTAAAATCACAACCCTGCACCTTGTATCACCGCATCAGAACAATAAACATGTGACATAAAACTATAAGTAATCCCGGAGAAGTTTCCCTTAAATTTTAAAAAGTAACAGAATATCCCTTTATAAAACTACGACACTGAAATAAATATAAAAAGGGGGGATATCAATGAATGATCTTTGTCAGGCTGAGTACCAGTGGAATAAGCGAATCTAGATCAACGTAGAACAATCATCGTTATGTGTCATGATGGCCATTGGGAATTCAATTTTACATTACACATTGCAAGAAAAAAGAGCTGATAGAATTTAGGCCAGTTGAAATCCGGAAATATTGACCTAAGTAATAATACTAGTGTGATCCTACTACATCAAATTTTTCTACAAAAAAAGGAAAAAACCATGTAAGGAGAAAATTTTTTCTTTCTCTATTTTTGCCTCGCGTAGCGTAGTTCCTAGTGCTTTTATCCAATACATGTAATGCATTTATACTCTATTTCATGTATTAGTACAGTAAAATGGTGTAAAAATACTTCAGAAAATGGGAAAAGCATGAAACTTGGTACATAACAAACTTTGGGGCAAAATACAAAAAAAGAGCAGAACCCACTCCGAAAAACCAATAGGCCGAAAAACCAAGATGGCCGCCAAAGTATATATTTTTCAAAATACAAAATATCATATAAAAATTTCTTTTGCACTTACATTTATCATATAATAAGCAAAACCACCTGCCTGAAAAAAATCCAAACAATTATATTAACAAAAATCCCCGCCTTCCAAAAAAAAAGAAAAAATTGTCTCCCTTGGATAAAAGGGCTATTAAGCAGAAAAAAAAGTCTAATGCATTTAATAAAAAAATTTAATAATAATGGTAACCCGCAATCAAGAAAGTTTGAAATGCAACAGTCTTGTGCAGAACTTTACAAAAATTTGAAAATTTAAATTTAATTATAAATACATTCGAACTTCGGTAACGGGAACCCATCACGACCGACTAAATTTATTCAATACGGTAACATTGAGTGATCGAAAAATTTAAAAAAAGGAATTTTTTGGGACTACAATGATTAATTGAAGAATGTGTTCAAAATTATAAAGTTTGAGCAAACAATTTTTTAGCTATAAGTTATTGGGAAATAAATGACTTTGTTTTCAAATTGTCTTTCGTGACTCCAAATTTTGTAAGTTTTGCTGTTTTCATTTAAATTTTTTAAAATAAAGAACAAGACAGTTAATAAACTATAAAATTCTTTAAATTATTTTTAGTTTATAGACCATGTGAACACCCTGGCCTTCAGATCACATGATTTCTTTGGAAAAAGTCATTCCCGGTTGATCACGTAATCAAATTTACATTTGCATGTCCCGAATATTCTTTTTTTTGTCAAATTGTACCAAAATTGTCCATAATAATGGTTATATTTAATGTCAAAGAAATAATTTTCAGTCACAACCCTACACTCTCGGGCAAAGACCTGAAGACATACTGCTTCCGAAAATTTTGACTCGTGGGAGGGGGATCAAACCGAAAAATTGCATTTCTAAATTTTCATACGCCGCTTTTAACCCTTTGTCATTTCTCAGGCTCTAACACGTTTCACACAAATTTTTCTTACCACGCCTTTTTCACTCCAGGTTTTTTATACATTCTTAATAGATCAGTCAATTGCACCCCGCTTACCAGCTTTAACCATATCCTTATCACCTTTTCCTGCTTCGTGGGCTACTTAAAATAAAAACCCATGCCCTCTTTTTTTTATTCTTTCGGGAATTAAATTTGCAAAATTTTTTGCCCGCATCTACACCAACAACCAAAATTTACAATAAATGACGCCCCACCCACCCCCCAACCCAACCCCCAATGAAGAAAAAAGAGCAGTCTTTAGAAGGATTCGGGGGAATAACAAAAGCGGTGAAGAAAACGGAGGTCCAAAAGTCCATACAAGCGCCAGTGCTGCTATCCATGATTATGTGGAAATTTCCCGTGAGTTCGTACCCATTGCGATTAAAAACGAATGATTGGGAATTGGATCCAGTATTCATATTTTAATTTATCAGAATCTGACCATCATGGGGGAACCTCCCGCAAACTGACACAGTTTGTGAAGAACCAAAGAACGTATTAATAACCTTATGCGGTATACTGAAATTTGGCATCACGACATGGTCAACACACAACGTAAAAAATTTGTAGTAAAACTCCTTTGACGTAGCAAAACGCAATGATAAACCCAAATGACACACAGTGACACGCCATGCAGCCTTTCCCTCTGCACCCCCTTGTACATGTCCACAATTTTTTAGTTAATCATTACTACGTCCTTCCTGCTTCCTGATTAGACCGCGTTCCCACATTTGTTTTGAACTTTCCCAAAATTCGCCCGCTTTTCTCTAACCTCAGGGAGACCAAATATTAATTATATGTTCTTAGGGATCTACGTATTCTTCTACATTGTACAAGTTCTTCTGCGCCCTCTTTTTTTTACGACGTAGGGGGAACGGGGCTGATGTAAGGGGGGTAAAATTAAGACAAAACTATCATTTCTAAAAAAAATTTTTTCTCTGATATCTATTTCTGGACTTTTACGAAATTAAAATTAAATTTAAAATGTGATATTTGAGGATTTTTCTAATGACACAGTACATCAAACCAATTTTAATACCAATTTAATTCTATTTAAAGACCAAATTTTACCCTTTTTACCTTTTGTACTTCCAGTTAAGCAGTCCAATGAAAATAACACTGTCTTGTCAAACAAAACTAACCATACACTCGCGCTTACCTGAATCAACCCTTTAAAGCATTTTCACATCTTCCACAACAAACGTTCGTATTATATTTCGGGGTAAAAATGGGGGCTTTCGATCCCTTTTTTTTTATAGAAAAAACAGTCAATACTTGATCAACCATCTTTTCACATATAGATTAGGGCTATAAAAGGCTTCCGATCGTCTGCACACCTCTTGAACATACTAAAAAAAGGTTGCCTTTGGGCGGGCACACAGGGGTCGGGTTTCATCATTTTTCCCAAAATTCCAATCAAATAAAAAGGGGACCAGAGAACTTTGATATCCCGGGAACCCTTTTCCCAAAAGTTTTTTTTCTCAAGACCCGAGTCCCCGTACCAATACTCCTCAGTGCATTTGCAACCTCGAAAACTGTCGAGGAAACGTAATTTGTCAAACGTCTGAAATGCTCTGCACTGCCTTACAAGTTTAAATAAAATTGTCGCATCTGTGCTTGTGTGTACTACAAAGAACTGCATTAAACCTTTTTTTTTAATTTTAAAATCCTGTTCAGAGTAATATATTTTTAAGAAAGTTACTAAGTGTTGTCCATACAACAACTTATATTTTCAGCCTTACCTTTTTTGTTAAAACATTACAATTTTAATTACGCAGACATTGTACTGCTGTTAATAAAGAACTTTTTTTTTCATTTGATCCTACTAGCCCGTCGCTATAAACATTTTTGCATTTTGAAGTCCCCCAAAAGAAAGGGGGATTTTTCGTACTTGATGTCAAAGAAAAAACAATTTTATATAGCAACTAAGTTAAGACCTTTACATTTTTCCCTATTTCTTACCACTATAAACCCCAAAGGTTTCATAAAGAAGTCTTTTAAATTTGCAATTTTGAAGTTTTGAAAATCCCCATTTTTAATGAGGGCCACTTACGATGGACAAAATTGTACAAGAGGAGAAAATAAGTTAACAACTGTTTTCAATTTGTCCCCCCGTCTAAGTAAAAAATTTTTCAAGAAAAACCCTCCTTGTTTTGAAGAAAATGCAGGATACACTTTGTGTCATATTTGGCACTATTTGTTGCCATACAAAAACATTTTTTGCCTAGGGAACAAAACTAAAAGAATTGGGGATTCCCCTGCATTTTCAATCTATCCTGTACCAGACCAAAGAAAAAATTTTGCTGTCTTTCAAATTATTGCAGTATCCCCCTCTGCATGGCTGACGTATTGACACATACAGGGGCAACCCATAACCCCCTCTGGGTAAAAACGGTAAGGGAAAACAACAATTTTCAACACTGCTGTGGAGGGAATTCAAGTGAAATAAAATTTAAAATTTCATATATTAAAAAAAAAATATTTTTAAAAATATAAAAATACACAATATAATATTAAAATAAGTTTAAAAGGTTTAATTTTTTGCCGTACCCTGGAAACAGAAAGAAACTAACATCATTTGAATGTTATTTTTTTCATTTGACAAATTTAGGATTTATTTTTTTATAACATTTTTTTTTATGCTTTTTTGGGGGGGAATTAAATATAAGCCTTTTATTAGATCTTTTAAAGGGAATATTGATTTTTTGGCGGCCCTTTTTTGGGAAAAAGCCGCCATATCGGCCTCTTGACAGATATCAAAAGGGGCCAATAAAAAAAAATGTTTTTAAATGCTTTTAAAAAATAGCTGTGTCAATTTTGGACTTTTTCCCCATTTTCTGAAGTATTTTTGGCATTTTCTGTTACGAATGATCGCCATAATAAAATGTACAGTTTTATTGTCATCCTTAGGTTAATGAAAAAGTTTAAAGAATAAAACAAAAACAAGGGGGCAGCAGGGTTTAAATATTTTTCTCGTGGGAATGAATAAAGTGCAATTTTCTTTTCTGTTAGTGTTCATTTGCAGTTATACATTTGGTACAGCATTTTCTTTTTAAACAAAAGATGTTACAAGGGGTTTTCTCAGAAATAAATGTCCATGCTATTAACAGGATAAAGTGAAAAAAACTGACGGAACCATGTAAAAGTTTTTCAAAAAAAAACTTTATTTATCATGACATGTAAACTCATAAAACCTAATAAAATCGTTTTTTCCCCGGTATCCCCCGACTGCCGACTTTTTTTAGCCCGACCTTTTAAATTTTTTTATCGCCTTGGAGAATATTTTCAAATTTTTTTAACAAAAATTTGAAAAACACATTTTTATGTTTAAACTGACCGTGTGTTAGAAATCAACTACAAAAGCCCCTAAAGGCATATCCCCTTTATTTGTATTTCTTTTTTGGCACAAAATAATTTTAGAAAAGCTCCAATAAAAATTTTTCCCCCCCCCAAAAAAAAAAAGTCCGACCTACCCCAATCAATGTTTTTGAGATGTTACCGGAAAAAACAAAATTTTAAAGGCCTTAAGTACGGAATTAAATGCTGGAAAATTGAAAACCTATCGCAATATTATATAAAACATACATGAAGTATCAAAACAGGCTAAAAGCGTGACTTTTTTGGAATATAAAATTTGAAAAAAAGGAATTTAGAAGTTTTCCCTTTTAAAGAATACACCTAGAATAATTTTAAATTTTTTAGCCTTTCATTTATTGAAAATTTTTTAAAAAAAAGGAATACTAATTAAATATAAAAGAACTATAAGGTAATTTGAAATAGTAAAAAGTAAATAAATTTTGGGAAATGTAGAATGAATTAGGTTTTCGTAAACCCAAAATTAAATAAGAAAGTTTAAAAATTGTAAATTTTATTTTTTGGGGTTTAAAAGTTTTTTTTTTATATTTTAACCCTATGTAAAATTGTTAAAGTATAAAAGGGGCACCAAGAAACACAATAAAAAACGATTATTATAAATTGTTTTATTAAAAAAAAAAGATGATAATAGATGTAAACGAAAAACATTTTATTTTTTCAACCTAATGACAGAGAAATGCTTACGTTACATGTTGGGTAGACCTGTGACACAATCAAAAAATATTCATATTGGGAACGTAACAAATAAAATAGAAAAATTAAATGGGCGGTCTCCCCCACAGAAAACAAAATTCTGAATAACGGCCCTTTACTTCTCAAACATATTTTGGGGTTTTAGGGTGCAATTAATTTATTGTAATTTTCGGTATTGTAAAGAAAACTGGCTATAACCGGAGGAAGTAAATCAATAATCTGACGTTCCTCCTGAGCGCAAGAAAATGAGCAGTGTGTAGTGTATTTTTCGCCTTCATTACGACGTTTTTAAAGCGCGCATACAGTTTTAAAACATAATACTACATTTTTTTATAAGTGTGTTAATAAAATGCACACAAAGGATCACGTAAGTAATGAAAATTTCTGCGTCAACGTCAAAAAAAAATGGGAATTTTTTGGGTTTTCATCCCTTATTTATTGTTCTAAAAAAGTACAAGAAAAAAAACTATATCTGTCTTTTACAAACCTTTCAATACACAAAAAACATTATTCATATAAAGGAAACAAGAATTTTTCATAGAACGAACATTATAAGTGTACTAAAACTGGTGTAAAAAAACACATTTAAAATGACAAAAATAATAAATCCTAATTTAGCAAGAAAAATAAGCTCATTAATAAGACATTTTGTCAGTAGTAAATGAGCATATTTACCATTGCTTACAGTTGGGTTTGAACCAAGACCAGGAGTTCATAAATCGTATTAGTAATTACAACGGATAAAAACTAAATAAGCTTAATAAAACTGGGCCCGAATGTCAGTCCCCTTTTCTACAACTTGTATACCCAAAGGGATCAGGAAAAGCCACTAGGTTATGGGTTTAAAAATTTTGATTCGTAGAAGAATAATTTTTTCTTTGTTACAGGCAAATATTGAATTTTCTTTTACAGAATTTGACACGTTTGGTTTTTCAAACCCAATTCCTGGGTTCAAAGGCATCTGGTTTTGATATTTGGTGAATCCATTTCTAAACCGAGGAACTATTTTCAATGGAGGCAACTTTTTTTTTTTCAACAAACCGTACTAAAGCCCCCGGACAAGCTGACAAAATATGTGGGAAACTTGAAGAGATATAAAGGAGAAAACCAATAAAAATCAATATCCAAGGGGAAAATGACCAATATTTTTATTAAGTTAATTCGCGAAAAAGGGTTTTTCAGCAAAATCTAAACGACTCTTTATTATTACACATTCCTTATTTTACGGCCCCTCTTTTACGTAGCCTAATGACCGTCTAACTCATCAAGGTTTTATTTTGGGTTAAACAAAAGTTTAAAAAAAAAAAACTTTAGAAATCAAAATTTTACCATGTAATAAACATTTTTAATGGCTTCTGGGCAATAAGTGTATAAGTATTCCCCTTTAGACTTCGGCAAATATTTGACTATTTACCGCCAGCATTTAATAATCGTATGCTATGACCGGTCTATATAGTTTGCACACTGGTCAGTTCTCAATTTACTTGCGAGGATAATTTATTTCCAAACAAAAATACTAGTTCATTACACGCCTCTGAAATGGGGGGATAGTTATAGTTTTTTTATTTTTTTTAAGTTATGACAAAGGGAAAGTGTTTGGTTTAAAAATATTGTTTTGAGGAAACATTCCGTATTTTCTGGGGACCCATTTTAAATAACTGAAATATTTTTTTTTAAAAAAATTTATATTATTTTGGTCCCTGTATAAAAATTACATAAACAAGTAAATCGAAAAACAAACAACAATTTGATAAATTTTTGGGCCGAAGAGTTTGATTTTTTTCATAATTTCATTTTTATTTTTGAATATATTTGTGTGTCCCCTCCTTATAGCACATCTCTAACCCCCTTGTCTATTTTTAGAATACCCCGAAAAACCCCGTTTTTTGGGTTTTATGACGAACAAACATTCAAGTAGGGGGTTTATTTATATAGACTCAATGAAATTTTTGTAGGTTGAAAATTTTTACCATATTTTTTCTGTTTAAGAAATTTAAAAGGGGTTCAGACAATCCTAAACATTTATAATTACAGAAACATTTATTTACCTGATTTATTTTAAAAAGGCAGTAAACTTTTTCACACCAAATTTAAATTTCTATATACTTATTTGTGTAAATTTAATTAATTGACTTTAAAAAGAGACTAGACATTAGTTAAACAAATAATAAAATTTGGGGAAAAATATGAATAAAATAAACATTAAAAATTGGTTTTAACTAAGATTATCATAAAATCAAATCACATATTGTTCTGTATTAGCTCTCTATCATTGGTGAATGTAAACAACAGATGACACCGATAGGAAAATAAACCATCTGTTATTGAAGCCTTAATTAAATTGAAATCTATATCAATAAAAAAATACATATTAATATAAAAGTTACATTATGTGATCTGTCAGTATAAAACAATTTTCCCTTTTTTGAGAACCAAAGTGGGGAGATCATGAACAACTGTCTTAACTTTGTAAGAAAATTATTTTTTTTTTGTTTAAGCTAAAACATAATCAGTATTTTAGCCAACTCAGTGTGACCAATCCAGATGTTGAATGTTTGATCTCAGTGACAATCAGAAATAATTTGTTCTCGATCCAAATTTTGTGGGGAAGTTGTACGACCGTTTACATTACTTCAGAGACTCATGATACATAGCCTAAATAGAACTAAAATGATAATAATGCTGCAAAAAACAATAAAGAAAAAACAAGTAGAATCTGTCAGAACAAATGTTACAAATTTATATATGTAACAAAAATTAAAAACAATATATTTTTTTTTGCATTTTTTTTTACTATCATTCAAGATTATATAAATAATTATTATGTGTAAAAGTTAAAAATTTAAACTTAATTTTCCGTCTTAAACAAAAGTAGAGATTTAACAAAATGCAATCCATTTATTATCATTAACAAATATCATCTAATAACATCGTGGAAAATAATACTATTAGTTTAAAAGTTTGTCCAGCACCTTTACTAGATACATTCATTACGTAGCTTAAAATGGGCTATAAAATTACAACCCATTAATTTTTTAAGTTATACTATCGTATATATATAAATCATGCAAATGTTCTTATTTTAACTGTCCAATTTCGCCAATTGTTAAGACATTTTATAATCATTTCTTTTAGTCTTTTACAAAGAATAAGTCTCATAAATATGTATACATGATCAATTATTACATGTATATTCCATTTATGATTATATTAAAAGATATGAACAAAATGCATCAAATATTCAACCATCTCAGTTAATATATACATACTAATGCCTTAAATATAAACAAATTTTGCAACACCGGCCAGGTACATCATTTACTGTGAGATAAGAATGTGCAAATGCAATCCTTACAGTAATTAACTCTATGTGCTATAGAATTCTACTGTCCGAAAATCTCTCTGCCACGTGTGTTTGTTACTAATAATAGGGATGACCGCATTGAGTGTGACGTAGTGATACCTGTAATCTGAAAATGTGCTATTTCAGGTATGCAAATATCACTACACAAATACTGACCCTAGATGTATACGCTGATGGTAAATGGTACAGTATGACTGACGCCCAGAGGGAGAAATTACACCCTATTGTTATCAGCAACAACTGGATAATAGGTATTTTGGTTTGTTCGGTTTTCTCAACCTATACACATTGAATTAGATGTATGAATTATTGCCAGTCTCATGCTTGCAGATTGCCTTGGTTTAAACATTTATTTGTACGTTTAAAGAAGTAATGTTTCGAAAAATATTATCTTCTTCATTCATCATATTTCAGCAAAATTAAATGTTTCTTTACCTTTAATCATGCTGACTGACGTGATATATGTGCGAGAATATGACCAGATGTAAAGTGATCAAAAATAGAAATGTATAATGAAATACGAGACACCTTTCAAATAATGATTCATACATTACAAAAAAAATCTAAGGGTAAGTTACTATTATTATCATACGAAAATTTACTGTTTAACCTGACCATGAAACATTGTTTTCTTTATTAGTTTTATCAACCTTTAATAGCATATATTTGTAAATTAATAAAATGGAAGGACTTTTTTTCAGTGGGGGCGTTGTAACGTAAAAAAACAAGTGAAACATCTTTGCAATGTTGCTCCAAGAACGATAATTTTATGTTACATAAACTAAAACAACATTTTTCTCTTGAATGTGGAGGGGGGGGGGGGGGGGGGGGGGGGGGGGGGGGGGGGGGGGGCACTTGGTGGAGATAACACATGCTAGGAATATCCATCGGCTTTCACTGAAAAAGAATCTCACTTTTTCCGAATTGAACATGTGGAATATCCATGTTTTAAAATTTTTAATCTACAAGTTTTTTCTTTAATCAGAAACCAACTATGTGTTAGTTGTAAAACTAGTAAGTTACTTGTAATAAGCTATTATACAAAAATATTGATTGTTTTCGTATATATACTTGAGAAAAGCGATCTCGACATACAGTCTGGCAGAAGACTTATGTCTATGTTCGATTTTTATATTATGTTCAATAATCGGACTTATATACGTTTACCTTTTTTTACATTTCTGTCCGATAATCGTATACAAATAATTACTTTCATTTTATGTTTGTTCGATAATAAAAACAAAATGAATTTGATTGTCGCACAGACTGTTTTAACAATATTTATAATTTATGTCCAATAATCGAAGACATATTTGATACATTACTGTATAACTTCTAAATGTGTGTCCAATAATCGAAGACTTATTCAATGCATGCATCTATGTGTGTTCGATAATCGAAGACATAACCATCTTTTACAAATGTTTTTCTTTTCGTTTATTGAATAAAATATGTTTATGATATCGAACATACATATATCTAGTTCAAATATTCATTCGATAAGTTATTTTAATTGTTGACGTAGGCATAACACGTGTTGTGGTTCAACCAATCATTATCGAACGCATATTTTATTAGTGTCTTTCAAATATGTCTGCGATTATCGAACACATATAGCAGTATGTATTAAATAAGTTTTCGATTATTGAACACATACTTAGTACCGACTATTGAACAAAGACACAAATCTACTGCCATAATACAAAGACCGTCAGAAATGATACCATCGGTTTTTCTTCAGGAAACAAGAACAAAATCAACAGAGCAAAGAAATGGAATCACTGGTTTATACGTCATGATAATACATGTGATATGGACACGGTTAAAAAGATTTTGTACACAGAAGTGTAGTAAGTCAATGTTGAGGATATCTACAACAATGTGAGAGGATCACCATGGTTATGGCATCATAATGAATCTATTACGATTTTAATGTATTTTCTTTTTCATTTTGATTATCGGGCTGAACTTCGGATACTTTGTCTACAAATAATATATCCACTTTCTTATGATTGCTACAGATCTGTTATAAATCACGAACCTGCAGAAATTAAGCAATTATCATTCGCTGTATACATCAGTCCAAAATGTTTTATCGATCTAATCGGACAGCCCATTTACTTGAAGATGCACATTTATCCCTCAGGTCATTGTTTAGTCAGCATCGAAGTATGAGATTATATAAAAAAATATATCGTTTTGGGGTAAATTTCTAGTTTTACAAGACTAGATATTAAATATGTCGCCTTTTACGTTCGCTCCGATTTCACTTCTTTTACAAAGTAAATCGAGTATTTTTACAGAAGTGTTATCAAAGAGACTATTGTAAAAGACTATCATGACTAAAAATGTCAACCTTTTATTTTGCTATACTTTGTAGTTTCACTGGATTATAATATGCTGCTGCATTTCTTACAAAGTGTACCGAGTAATTTTGTCAAAACGACCATTCAAAAAGACTGTGACTAAAACTGGCAGTCTATTATTTTGCCAGATCCGTTTAATTCATGTTAAAGTCAATCGTGTTGTCTTTTTCTTGTCCTTTTTATCAGCGTTTTAATAACATTAAACTGTGTTGAAAATTTAAACATATTTTTGTCATATGTAGTCCAATATCACAGCATTATATGATCCGGAATACTCATATATTTTATTTCTTTTGTCATTCCATTGTTAGCAAATGTACATGCCAAGTGATATTAAATCAATAAAATTACATGTATGTCTTGTATAGATGATCTACGTTATATAATAAATCGGCAGAAATAGTATATGAGTGTATTCTCAAAGTAATCAGGGTTATTTAAAGTACAGTTATTTACATAAGATATGAAGATATTAATATTGATATTATGAAAATATATATGTGGGATATGCAACACTCATGTCTAGTTACCTTTAATTAGTTTTTTATGTTTATATTAGCAAGGTTCTGTCACATTATAGAGTTTTTAGGGAACATACTCGTGAAATATACTAATAATGGAAGTAACATTTCTACCTTATTAAACATAAGCAGTTCACTTGTATCACTAAAGGCAGTGATGTATTAAAGCCTTTAGGATTTAACTGCAGTATGGTATCATTAAGGCATCTCTCTTTCACATCAGACACATTCATTTTCACTTATTTTGCCAAGAGCTTTGATAACATCATTAATAACGACAAATGGTCCGCGGAAATACATGACAGCTGGACAGTTGTATCATGTACAGATCGATGAAACGTCAGATTTAATGACAACCTGTAACAGTTAACCAAATCATTTGTAGGATCAATTAATCCAGACTCATTATTTTAAATGAATTGATAAACAAGTTTAATTCTACTTTAATCACTAATCAATACCTTACTGGAAACTTACAATACAAACCACTTTACTGTTCTGCTTGATTAGCATATTAAACAGGTTCAATGTGTTCTTGTGAAATGCAATACACATTGTGTATATAAATCAGCTGACCTTTACTTGAACAAAATCTATTTTTCTATAGTAATACATTTCAACATGTAAAACCCAATATGGAAGGCCGGAGCGCCAAATGTTGAATGTCAAATATTGACTGTCAAACTGTTATTGTCAACTGTTAAATAGCCAGTGACCTTTGTTATATAACTTTGTCCCTACTGAAAACCTTTTCTAACCAGTTTAAAAGTAATCTGCTTCGGTCCAATGTTTTATAGCCAGTAGAACATATTATTGTTTCAAGTTAGACTGGTAGAAAATTATACTTCTTAAAATGATCAAAAGTTACATTAATAACATAAAGGGCTAGATATCATTTATACATAAAACTAAGGAATTTGACGATTAGCATTTATCACTTAGCGTAAGCATTAGCTATTTGACATTTAACATTTGGCATTAAGTATATGGCATAAAACATTTGGTATTTAGCATTTAGCATTAAGTAATTGGCATTTAGAGTTAAATATTTCGAAATTGTTATGGAGCACCGGTTTTATGTGAGGCATAATTTGGAAAGCCTGTGGGCTATGCTAATTGCCAAATGCTAAGTGACAAATATTTGATACTAAATGTTAATTGCGTAATGCAAATGACAAATGCTTAATTAGAAATACTAAATGTTACATACTACACAATTTCAAATGCTTAATGTCAAACAGCTTATAACTTGTGCCAAATGATAAATTCTAATTGTCAGTTTCCAACTTTAAGAGTAAAATGAATCTGTATCTCTAGAATCATTTGAAAAAAGACAATTTTCTTCCAGTATGACTTGATCAATAACGTTTACTTATGAGAACATGGAACCCGAACGTTTTTACTATAAAATATTTAGAGAATTTCTCAACAGGGACAAAGTTATGTAACGAATGCAAATGACTATTTTTCTACTGATATATCTAGCTGTCCATCTAGATATGGATTTAGCATTAAACATTTGACACTTAGCTTCTTATGTACTAGTATCACAATTAACAATTAGCATTTATCATTTGACTGCGGGAGGAGATAACATGTTCTAGTCCCTGCAGATCTCTACATTCTACCGCTGTAACTGAAGGAGAAATGGTCTGACCTCTGAGTTCGTTTCTAAACCTCGCGAAGAATATCAAGATAAGGTGCAGATCAAGTCTTTTAGAAGTGTCGATCCTAGATTAAAGTCAATACAGGGGATAAATCACAACCACTGTACCTTTGTATCACCACAGTTCTTAAAATTATGTTTGAATATGTTTTGTTTTCTTGCCTGTGTGTCAGTCAAGAAATACTCAAGTATCATTTTATTTTAATACAACTTTATTTGAACGAAGCCTATCAATGATATGCTACTGGGAATAAAGAGGTATGCATACTTATCTAGCATACAATAACAATAGTCATGTGACATAAACTATAAGTTGAGCGCCTTCAAATTTAAACAATGTAACGGAATATATCTTTTTAAAATCTGACGATATTGGAATAAATATTCAAAGGGGGATACCAATGAATGGTCTTTGTCAGGTTGAGTGTCAGCGGAACAAGCGAACGTAGAACATGCATCGTTATATGCCATGATGGCCATTCGGAAATCAATTTTACATTACACATTGAAATGAAGAAGAGTTGGCAGAATTTAAGCCAGCTGAGATCTGGAAATATTGACTTGAGTTATAATAATATTGTATTCCGACTATATCAGATTTCTACAAAAAAGGGAAGCAACGCAGTACAAGGTTATTAACGTTTTACTTTCCTTAGTTGCTTCGCGTAGCGCGTAGTTCCTAATGCAAGCGGACATAGCTTTTCAGTACATCGGCTCTGTAGGCCTCTTATACCGGTATACTGCTGTCAAAACGTTTTGAGACATACAGTTGATAATCTCATTCCTGAAAATCTAATAATGCACCTCTTTTTTAAGAACCATAGAGACCGGAAGTGTGACAGCAAATATTTTATCGTAGAAATGAATATTATACAGAGTGTAGCGTTCCTTTGAGAGTAGTAATCATTTGATGGTATAAGCTGATGCATCGGCAGTAAGTGTTAGTGCATACCAATAACCTAATGAGGTTAAAACAACTGATGGAACCATGTATAGCTGGAATTTACAAATTGTATCTCAGCATGACAGCAATATATATGTATCTCAGCATGACAGCACAATCAGACCGTATACAAGACCGCTGTGTCACTCTTGGAATATAATATTAATTTTGTATCACGGAATTTAGTAGTTTGCATGTAAATAGATACAGTACAGAACTATTCATGGCTTAGCCTTTGTTTTAAATTTTGAAGAAAACAAATGACAAACTTAATCAAATATGTTAAAATCTCACTAAACACTTCGTTTTGAATTTAGAGAAAAAATCACATAAATCATAGGAAGGGCCCCTTTTTAAGTTGTAGAACCGAAACACCAATAAAAATAACTTAACTTAATATTGTGAACGATCAGACAATTTTCTAACAACGTCTATGGACAACTGTCGGATTTTTTGCTTTTGGATTTAACGTCGCACCGACACATGATTGGTCATATGGCGACTTTCCAGCTTTAATGGCGGAGGAAGACCCCAGGTGCCCCTCCGTGCATTATTTCATCACGAGCGGGCACCTGGGTAGAAACACCGACCTTCCGTAAGCCAGCTGGATGGCTTCCTCACATGAAGAATTCAACGCCCCGAGTGAGGCTCGAAACCACATTGATGAGGGGCAAGTGATTTGAAGTCAGCGACCTTAACCACTCGGCCACGGAGGCCCCATTTTTAAAACACTAAGAATATTGTATTACATGATAACTACATTTCAAACTGGGAGCGGGGTTTTTGTAACTGAACAGCTGTGAGTTCGATAACAATAACAAAACTGTTCATCAGATACAAATACGTTTTAGAGCATAACAGAAAAGAACAGTAATTTATTGATATAACTTGAACATGTACAAGTTATGAACAGACTCAATCAAACCGAGTCTGTTATTATTCTTCTTGGTTGCATTCTTTGCTTCCAAAGGATCTTTTTACAGATTTTATTATCGTTATAAATAATAAAATATACTAAAACGTGCATAGCAATGCGAGAGTGAACAAATCAAAAGGAAATTTAGTTAAAATTCATGTAATATTGGTTGTTGTATGACCTGCCACGAGAATCAAAGACATCTGTCACCTCGAATAGTATAATTATACAGTAAAAGTATACAATCTGGTAAACCTTACCTTAAGAAAATGCAAGGATTACCTTAGATGCACAATACTGGTTGACACGAACAGTCCTAAACCACTATAAACCTTGCCGAAAAGAAACACAAGGTTTATTTTATACACTATTCTTCTTATTTTTCGTTAATTACTGGTTCTGTTAAATCTTCCTCAGGGTTAATACACCATCCTCTCTGCCGTGAAGGACGTGATGTGACGCCACTACTTCTAAGAACGATAACTCCTTTAAAACCATAAACCCTCTTAGCTATGTTGGCTGAAGCTTTGTCTGTCGCTTCCTTGGCTGATATATTTGTAGTGAGATGACGTCATGCTAACATTCACCAAAATACGTTTGAAGGTGCGAAAGCAAAATCGGTCTAAATGCTCTCCTTTTGTACCGTAAAACTTGGAGCACTTTCAATATATACAGTATATAAGTCATTTATATGAAAGACTACATTAGTCACAGAAAAATATCGTATATCACTACTAGTACGATTTGAAATTGGACATGGAAATAATGCAAGTCAACTCCGTCTTGAAACGTGGAAAAATTTCACATACAGACCTAAACGTAGGAAACTGGATTTCCGATTTACTTTTATGATATCTGGTATGCTAAAACTACATTGAAGATGAACTCGCCATGCCTTGTACAAGATACAGCGCCGACCTCATTGTCTGCGTAACCACCGCCACATATAATAAACAAGAGGGCCAAGATGGCCCTAGGTCGCTCACCTGAGAAACACACCATAACACAACATAACAGTGTAAACATGTTTGACCTAGTGATTTCATGGAAAAAAATATTCTGACCAATTATCATTAAAATTGGAGCAAAAATCTTGAGTATAAATAACTATTTTCTTTGAATTGACCTAGTGATCTAGTTTTTGATCCCAGATAACCCATATTCGAACTTGACCTTGATTTCACCAAGGCTATCCTTCTGACCAAATTTCATGAAGATCAATTGAAAAATACAGCCTCTATCGCATACACGTTTTTCCGGAATTCACTGTTTATATCAGTATACTGACACTTGTTTTGTAGAGTAATATACACGCTGTCATTACAAAAACTACAAAACAAGTGTCAGTATACTGATATAAACATTGAATTCCGGAAAAAGACTGCCTAAAGGGACCCCACTTCCGGACAGTCAAACGCCTTTAAAAACTCACCATTTTCAATGAACTGTTACACATGTTCGTTTTGATTCATTTGCAATAGCGTGCGAGTGCTGAAATTTCACATAACAAGGTGGAACCCAGTTTTCAGCAATTGTTTATTTTTATTTCTTTACAAATGGCATTCATTTTCAAAGGGGGCAACTTTTTCAGAACATTTTAAGTACGGGACAGTACGGCAGAACATGTAATGGTTAGTAAAATATTGGTAACGATGTTGTTCGTTTATAAAATATTTCTGTGTTTTGTTGATATACTCCTAAACTTTAAACAAGTCTTGAATAATAAGTGGTATGGTTCAAATGGAATGATAGACCAGTCAATTTTAAAAATTTAGATAGCTAAGGGTTAAGACGCGGATGTTATTAAGGTTCCATGTTCAATATTCTTCAATTATGTATACACGATTGAATACTGTTCTATTAGAAACTAAGTGGTATATCTGGAAAAGCAGGAATGCCACAAAACATGAAAAAATACACTTGAACGAAAACCATATATATTGTCTATAAAAAATTAAACAAAAACCATGTATATTTGTCTATCAAAAATTCTGTGTTAAGCCAGTGTCTATAAAAAAAACCTGATAAATCTTTTTTATTCGTGTTACAGAAACATTTTCATTAACTGATAAATCTTTTCTTTTTCTGATAAAGAAACATTTTCATTAACTTTCAAGCCAGTACTTATCACTATATTATCACATGTGTTTTCGTTTCGAGTAAGAGTTTAACAAAAGTGACCAATAAAAGTTATTTTCAACAATAATACAGATGATAATTTATACTCTTTGTCTAAGTTACTATTGTGAAGGATCGAAACTGCTATCAGACAATTTTCTAACAACGTCTATGTACAATTGTCAGATTAAAAAAACCCTAAGAATATTGTATCACATGATAATTACATTTCAAATTGGGAGCGAGGCTTTTGTAGCAATGAACAACTGTGAGTACGATAATACACAATGACAAAACTATTAATCAGATGTACAAAAACACGTTTCTACAATATTCTTGCTCATTTTCGTTAATAACAGGCTATGTTAAATCTTCCCCAGGGTTATCCACGTGATTGAGAACACCATCCTTTACCAATGCCCACGCCATCCTCTCCGTCGTGAAGGACGTAATGTGAAAGAACGATTACTCCCCCAAAACCATAAACCCTCTTCGCCATGTTGGCTAAGTTTTGTGATATATTTGTTGTGAGATTACGTCAGAAGTGGATTATTTTGCTAACGTTCACCAAAATACGTTTGGATGTGCGTCTTTTGCACAGTAAAACTTGGAAAATATCGTATATACCACAGCTAGAGTGATTTGAAGTTGGACATTGGAAAAATGCCAGATGAATGTATATATCAACACCGTCCTGCAACGGATTAATAGTGTTCAGTCTCCAGTTCAGCATAACATTAATAAATAACTCTTAACACAGGGTATCATGTACTGATAACTTGCAAACAAGCTAAAATGTACAGAGATTGGTAGGAAACCAAATTCACTTTAACCTTGAGACTGTAGATTTATGTGAGGTCATCTTCTGATTCAACTACTGGAATACCGACGAACCTATGGACCGACCGGCACAAGCAAAACACTGTACCTACTTCTTGCAAGCCGACATTGTTCGATAAAGTAAAACATAATTGATAATTCTTCAGCTGATAAAAATACATCGAAAGGTTACAAATATTCAAGCTTTTACTATTTGTTGAAAAATTGATTGAATTTTGGATTATTACGAATTTTGAATAGAATTTCCTACAATAAGTGCTTCTTTTACGAACAGTGCGACTTTATACACATTTTGTTTATTAGCACTATTCAGTAACTCTCAAATCTTATGCATAGATGGCTTTTTTATAATAGTATTTTTCAACATATTGCTTATGATGCAAAGGAAGGATATGTGATATGTAGTATTCTTCTTCTATATCATATAAGGAACAATATGAGCATTTTCTATATTTTCTTGGAATATTGTTTCCAGCATTAACATCCAGTTTGTATACTAGTACGTAGCGGATGAACTGGAAGTCTTAGTCTGCTGAAGTAGCAGAAGTATGTGCAGACAGTGTATCAAATACTTTTCGTAACACAAGTCAACCTATGTTGACTTGAACTGAATTTCTTTCTATCGATCCATGGCATTATTGTATATAATCATTTAGATTTATAACTATATTTTAAAAAATAATTGGAAACATCTAAACATAAAAATTATCACTATCAAATATGTATGCAAATCCTTATTCATTTAATAACTTTTTAAGCTATCCCTATTACAACCAAGCAAACCCTGTTCGTCAAAATATTGTCAAACGTTTTTACTTTACAATAGTTTTTAATCATTCAAACATATCGTAAAGTATACAAAGGGTATCGGCCAAGTTAAACATAAATAAAAATGACCTATTGTGAAATAGATTCTATACAAAAATTAATCAAATTTGACGGTTAGTGATAATGGCATAAAACTTATATCGAAAAAGCAAGAAATGCTCGCATCGCATGTTCTCTTGGACCTCGTGGCACAGGATAAGGAAATGCGTCCACAAATCAAATAGAAATAAAGTAAATACACGGCCTTCCCACATAGATACCATTTTTGAACAGAACTGTATGGTCATGTATAATATCAATTGTTCATGTTCAACCTCAGCCGACGATATAGTTTTACTTTCTTTCTCCAGACGTGGCTTTACAAAACTCATGAAAATATAAAAATATGCTAGAAATATAGATAATAGATATTTTTATAATGCCGATACATCTGCAGTAATTGTTAAACAAACTAACAAGAGCACCGCCTTGCGGGTGCAGACGCTCACCTGATTTGTTTTTGTTTCTGTATAATACACGCCCGGTAATCTCCAGAATCATAACCTTTCGGTTATGTATAAAAATGCTTCTGTTGTGATTTCCGGTTATGATGGTTTTCACGTAAAAACAGTGACACAGGCAAAGAATTCTTACGTTTTCTTTCTAATATTGCTATAAATGAAAAATCGGCTAATGCTATTCGATGCACGATTGAACAATGATTACACACATACAAGATTTTCCGTGCAATGACCAACTGTTTGCTTTCTGTCAACTTTAGAAGTTGTACACATGATGACATTTCAGCATTTCTGTGCCACCTATACCGCTTTTTGCTATTGTTTTCGAACACATACGTTTTCTTGCAGCAAATAGTAACGGTCATGTCTCTAAGAATGACTTATATAAGTTAGAAGTTGCCCAAAGATTCTGTGTAAAATTTATGCAAGGGCTTCCTAGAGCTACTAATAATAACGTGTCATTGCATTTACTTTGGGTTTTACCTAAAGAATCTGAAATTGATAAGAGAAAATTATTTTTTTAAGCCAATTATGTTTCTTGCATCCTTTGAAAACAATGGTTAAAAATAACATCAAAATTGTTTTCAAGACTATTTTTCTTCAGCATATTGAATCAAGGGATTCATTTAACTTTCTTATGGTACATGACATTACAAAATACGATATTTACCTGCAGTGGAGTCTATCTTCTAGTAACCGCTCTTTGTTAAGATAAATGTGAACGTCTTGCGCTGTTCTAAAAGCATTACAGTGTCAATGCCACAGAGTGAACTACAATCTGGCTCAGCATACAGTGCTATTTTATTGTATGAACAACAGGAAAAACGAAAAGGGAAATATTGGAGACAAGTATATTTAATATGGTATGACATGCAATTGCATTCATGCAAATGCAACCTTATGTATTGAACAGTTATCCCATCTTATTACAGTTATGTCACAGCATTTGTCTGAAAACGAATCTCTGGAATGCTTACACATTGTCAGTAAAGCAATTTATTTTATGTATGATGATATAATATAAATGTCACAAATTTACTATACTAGCAATTTGTGAAACTATAATATTGTTTCGTTGCATTGTCGATATATTTAAAGACATGTTTGTATACATTCAAACATTTTTAATCAAAAGGAGCTGTCCGCAGTACATATAATTGTGAAATTTCTTTGTGGGAGGTTTGATCATAGCCCATCTACCTTGTATTTCGTTTCGGCAAGTTATTTGGTCAGTGGTGTATGTTTTCCCCGACTCATTTTGCAAAATTATGCAAGTTAATATTCACAAACTGTTATTGAATATGTTTTTTAATATGATCATGTCATTGTATATTTGTAAATACTCCGATTGCTGAATATCTGTGTAGCTAAAATTGCTGTATACACGGTACTTTAAATAATTACTTAAATGTTAACTGTATATACGCATGTGTAAAATACTATGTACTCGTCATGTGTGGAGGTAATAAAGAATTAATATTTTATCTAATTTCGTGTATTTGATAAAGAACACTGCGCTATAACGCGGATGAAATAAAATCAATACATCTGAGCATTCTCAGCAGTTTGTATGTTTTCTGCGTTTCATTACAGACTGTTCTAGAGCGCGGCATATAGTTGGAATAAATGTATACACTGCATGTGTTTATAAGTGCAACACAATTGGTACACCTAATATAATGAAATGTTTCTGCTATCAACGGTCAGTAAGATATGGAATTTTGGTTTGCATCGCCTTATTCATTGTTCTAAAATGTACAAGAAAAGAAACTATATCTGTCTTATACAAACCTTTCAATACATCAAATACACATGTATTCGGATATAAAGGATACGAAGAAGGTTTGTCATATGATACGAATAACATAAGTGATACTAAAAATGGTGTAAATAGTAACACATATAGTGACAATAATAATGAAATTCTGAATTTAGCAAGAAAAATTAGTTCATATAATAAGACAGTTTTAGTCAGCGTGGTAAATGACGCTTATTTACCATTTGCTTACAGTTGGCTTTGTAACACGAAGACCATGGGAGTTCACAAATCTGTATTAGTCATTACAACGGATAACGAATCTAAATTAAGCTCAGTAGAGACTGGCCTAATGTGTCAGTTGTCCATCTAAAACTTGATATGCCCAATGGTGATCAGGAATATAGTCATGCTGGATATGTCAAAATTATGATTCGTAGGACAGATATTACTGGCAAATATTGACTTGTTTTTACTAGAATTTGATTACGTTTGGTTTTCAAACCCAATACCCGGCTTGCAAAGGCGATCTGGTGTTGATATGTTGGTGAATCCAGTTTCTACTACAAAAGGAACTATTTTCAATGGAGGACTACTTTATCTTTTTGCAACACATCGCACTAAAGCCCTCTGGACTAAGCTAACAGAAATGATGCGTAATCTTGGACGAGATATGAAGAAGAAACCAGATAAAAATACAACATCTCCTGCGGAAAATGACCAAAGATTCTTATCTAAGTTAATTCGTGAAAGGTTAGTGCAGCAGAAAGTCTAACTTTATTTTTACACGATTCCTTTATTATACAAATCGCCCTTAAACTGTATGTGCTATTGAACCGGTCTATACTTCGTTATGGTCTATAGTTTGCTCGTCGGTCCGTAGCTCCCAATTTCCTTACGGGGATCACTTTGCTATCACATTACATGCGCATTATCCGAAGCTTCTCTATAGAAATGGAGGATTATTAAATATTTGTAGGTAATGACATAATTAAGGTCGTGTAGTGTAATTTCGAACAGATTCGAAGGAAACATTCCTGTATGTAATGAGTAATTGAGTAGGTTTTTTGAAAGATTTATATTATGTTTGGGCATATAAAGCTCACATAAGCAATTCAAACAAATCAAAACAAAAATCAGCGTTTAACGTTGATGATATTTGGGGCCTGAAAAAGTTTGATGTTTCCCAGTAATTTCACTTACATTATGCACCACCCCCACCCCCTCCATTCGAAGAAGGTTGGGTATATTGTTTTGCAAGTTTGTCGGTCGATCCGTCTCTCCGTAGACCAATCCGTTTTCGGATGAAAAGTCAAGAACGCTTGGGCCGCCTAGGATCATGAAGGTTAATAGGCAGGTTGATCATGACCATCAGATGACCCTTATTGATTTTAAGGTCAGTAGGTCAGAGGTCAAGGTCAAAGTGACCCGGAACATTTAAACAGTTTCCGGATGACAACTCAAGGACGCTTGGGTCTAGGATCATGAAAGTTGATAGGGGGGGGGGGGGGTTGGTCAGGACCAGCAAATTACTCTTATTGAGGTCAGTAGGTCAAAGGTCAAGATCACAATGACCCGGAACAGTTCAACCGTTTCCGGATAATAACTTGAGAACGCTTGGGCCTAGGATCATGAAAATTGATAGAGATGTTGGTCATGGCCAGCAGATGACCCCTATTCATTTTGAGGTCAAAGGTCAAGGTCACAGTGACCCAGAAATGTTAAACCTTTCTGGATGATAACTTGAGAACGACTGGACTTAAGGTGGAATGCGCCCCAAATTTTTGTGTGCCGAATTCTGTATAAAGTTCAAGATATATGCGATTGAGTTCCGGTTTTACTTTTTCGCCATATTGTTCGTGATTTTTGCTATTGTGTCATGAAAGTTGATAGGGAGGTTGGTCAGGACTAGCAAATTACTCTTACTGAGGTCAGTAGGTCAAAGGTCAAGGTCACATTGACTCAGAACAGTAGAATTTTATTGCAAAATAACTAGAGAATGAGGAGTTTTCTTATGACTGGTAAATGACCCATAATTATTGATTTAAGGTCAGTATGTTAAACGTCCAATGCACTGTGACCAAATAATTTCTATTCCCTGTGCAAATACTGAATGCACCAAGGAGGGCATTTCATATTCTACGAGCTACAGCGTGTGTCTCCCTCTTGACTTCAGGTATGCAAATATCACTATACAATTACTGACCCTAGATGTATACGCTGATGGTATATGGTACAGTATGACTTACGCCCAGAGACAGAAATTACACCCTATTGTTATCAGCAACAACTTTATAATAGGTATTTTTGTTTGTTTGGTTTTCTCAACTTTTCTGTACCTATACATATTTAACTAATTAGGTGTATGAACAATTGTCAGTGTCATGCTTGCATATTTAATCATTTATACCCGTACGTTAAAAAACTAATGTTTTTAAGGACATTGTCTTCTTCATTGATTAGCTTTAAGCTGTTCCCGCCGCAACGTTTCTGATAACTTTGCAACTATTTTCATGTTGTTGTTTTTTTCAGCAAAATTTAAATGGACCTTTATCTTTAAACAAACTGGCTGACATGTGATATTATGATTTAGGTGCGAGAAGTCGCTTTGATGTGAATTGATCAAAAATAGAAATGTGTATAATACGAGACACTTTTCAGATAGTGTTTCATACATTACAAAAAAGATCTAAGGGTAAGGTACTATTATCATCATACGAAAAATGCTTGTTTAACAAGGCTATGACACATTATTTTTCTTTCTAAATGTCAACCTTTATAGTCATTTATCATATACAATTGATCTTTGAAAGTTTAATAGCATATATTTATAAATTCATAAATTGGAAGGACTTTTTTTAGCGGCGGAGTTGTAATATAAAAGACAAACGAATTATCTCGGACATTATTTGATAGCAGCTTCAACGATAATACGGCATATGGACGTAGTGATGATTTGATTAAACTTGGGGACGAGAAACTTATAACAAATTACTATTGAGATAATACATTCTAGGAATATCCATTGGCACTTACTGAAAAAAGAATCTTACTTTTTTCCGGATTGAATAGCAACGTTTTAAAATTTTTGACAATACGTTTTTGCTTTTCTGAAGTGAGAAAACTAAATATTTGTTTAGTTGTTAAACTAACAAGTTACCTGCTATAGGCTATTTTACGATAATATTGATGACTGGTTTCGTATACATGTGCATTCGAAACAAGCGATATTGACTTTCAAAGACCGTAAGAACATGATATATCGTTTTTTTTCCTTCAGGAAACAAGAATAAAATCAACAGAGCAAAAAGATGGAAGCATCTACGTCCTGATAATACATGCGATATGGACACTGTGAAAAAAATTGTGAAGACAGCAGTGTAGTAAAACTATATTGAATAGTTTATGTCAAGGATATCTACAACAATGTCACGTTAGAATTTAGAAATCGGCCACCTAGGTTATGGCATTATAATGAAATTATTACGAATTCAATGCATTTTCTTTTTTTTTTTTTTAATTCTATGTCTGATCTTCGAATACTTTGTCCACACCTTCTTATGAATACTACCCATCAATTATAAATCATGAACCTGCTTGACGATCATGTCAATTTTTTTGATAGATCTAACTGACAGCCTATTTACGGGAATATTCACATTTATGCGTCAGGCCAGTGGTCAGTCAGCATCGGAATATGAGATTATATAAATAGTTTTTATATCCTTTCTGGGTAAAATTTTAGTTTTACAGGACTAGATACATGTATTAAATATGTCGCCTTTTACTTCCGCTCCAATTTCACTTCTTTTGCAAAGTAAATCGAGTATTTTTTTACAGAAGTGTTATCAAAGAGACTATTTTAAAGGACTTGATCAACAAATGTCAGACTTTTATTCAGCTAGACCCGTTTAATTAATGTTAAAGTCATTCTTGTTTTGATATGGAATATGTCTTGATCGTGGTTTTTTAATAACATTAAGTTATAAGTGTTAATCCTCACCCTGCTAAATTTCTATGATGAACTTGTCCATCTTTCAATTTGGACTGTCCCATTAACTGTTAAAAAGGGTGCTTACCAAAAGGATACTGACTGAATGGCGACAGTGCAGATCTTGATCAGGCTGATAGCAGGTGCAGGCTGGTCAAGATCTACACTGGTCGCAAAGGCAGATACAATTGTGTCCAGCTTAATAAAATTATAAGAGTATACATATTTGTTTGTCATATCTAGTCCAATATCTCAGTATTATATGATCCGGAATACTCATATGTTTTATTACTTTTGTCATTCCATAGTTAGCAAGTGTACACACCAAGTGATATTAAATCCATAAAATTACATGCATGTCTTATATAGGTGATCTACATTGTATAATAAATGAACAGAAATGGTATAGGAGTGTATTCTTAAAGTAATCAGGGGTATTTAAAGTACAATAATTTACATAAGTATGGGAATATAATAATGATATATGAATGATATGTGGGATATGTAACACTCTGGTGACATGCATGTTCAGTTACCTTTAGATAATTTTTTCATGTTTATATCGGCAAGGTTCTGTCGAGCTTTTAGGAAACAAACTCATGAACTATACTAGTTTTGGAAGTAACATTACAACCTAATTAAACATATCCAGTTTAAGAAACGGATGTTGTTAAGGCTCTATGTTACATATTCTCCAGTTATGTATAAAGGCTTAAATAGTATTATATATGAAACAAAGTGGCATATCTTGAAAAGCAGGGATGCCACAAAACATGAAAAAATAAACTTGAACGAAAACCATGTATATTTGTCTATCAAAATTCTGTGTTAAGCCAGTTTTTATGGAAAACTGATAAATCTTTTCTTTTTCTGATAAAGAAACATTTTCTTTGACTTTCAAACCTATACTAATCACTATATTATCACTAGTGTTTTCGTTTCGAGTAAGAGTTTAACACATGTGACTAACAAAAGTTATTTACAATAATTTGTTTTTCTAGGTTGCTGACGTAATTGTTATAGTAAGTTATATTCTCATAATTTATAAGAAATAAACGGGTACGCTCACTTTGAGCGTAAAAAAGGAAACAATAAAAGGTTCCATGTTGTAGTTGCAGTAGCCAGTAAACACTGAGGGTATAATATTTTGCATTAGACGCACTTATTTTCACTTAATTTGCTAGGAGGTTCGCTAACAATCATTTATAACGACACGTCGTCCGCGGCAATACATGACAATTGTACCGTGTACAGATCGATAAAACGTTAGATTTAAAGACAACCTGGGTTCTCAACGCATCCTACAACATGTACCTGAATTAAATCAATTGTAAGATCAGTTAATAACAAGGTTTTGCTACTTCAGTCACTAATCAATACCATCGCTAATTGAAAAGACTTGAAACTGGCAATACATACCACTTTATCGTTTTGCTTGATTAGCATAATAGATACTTCTTTTGATGTGAAATGCAATACATGTCGTGACTAGAAGATGCTTCTGTAGAAAGCGCATGTCTCCCCAATGCAAAGTCGTATAGCAAGAAGTCAGTAGGGGACAGGAGCAACAGTCAAAGAGATTAGCTGCAATAGGGATCATATGCTTGGCATGTTCAATCATCCCACTAAGTTTCAATATTCTGGGCCGAGTAGTTCACAAGTCATGAATTGGAAAAAGTTTTCCCTCTTCAGACCCTTGTGACCTTGACCTTTGATCGAGTGACCGCAAAATCAGTAGGGGTCAGCTACTCTACATGTCTAATCATCCTATTAAGTTTCAACATCCTGGGTGGAGTGGTTATCATTTTATTAATTGGGAAGTATTTTCTATGTTCAGGTCCCTGTGACCTTGACCTTAGCTCAAGTGACCCAGCAAACGATAAAGGTCTTCTGCTCTTTAAGTCCTATCATCCTTTGAAGTCTGATTGTTCTGGATCGAATGGTTCTCAAGTTATTTGTCTGTAACCTTATTCCATGTTTTTGTCCCTGTGACCTTGTCTTTGGATCATGTGACCCACAAAGTAATAGGGGTCATCAACTAGATACATGTTTAATCATCCTATGAACTTTCAACATTCTGGGTCAAGTGGTTCTGAAGTTATTGATCAGAAACGGCTTTCCATGTTCAGGACCCTGTGACCTTGACCTTTGATCTACTAAGCACAAAAATAATAGGGGTCATCTTCTCTGTAAGCCTTATCAACCTATGAAAATTGAAGGCTGTATGGTTCTCCGGTAATTGATAGAAAACGAAGTGTGACGGGTGGCCCCTGTGACCTTGACCTTTCATGGAGTGATACCAAAAACAATAGGGGTCATTTATTGTGTAAGTCCTATCATCCTATGAAGTTTGAAGGTTCTAGGTCAAATTTTTCCCAAGTTACTGACCAGAAATGGATTTCCATGTTCTGTCAGCTGTGACATTAACCTTTAATAAATTGACCCCAAAATCAATAGGGATCATCAACTCTGAATGTCCAATCACCCTATGAAGTTTTAACGTTCTTGGTCAGGTGGTTTTCAAGTTATTGATCGGAAATGTGTTTCCATGTTCAGGCCCTGTGACCTTGACCTTTAACAGAGTTACCCCAAAATCAAAGGGGTCATCTACTCTGCATGTCTAATCATCTTATTAAGCTTCAACATTCTTGGTCAAGAGGTTATCATCGTATTAATTGGAAAGAGTTTTCTATGTTCTGGTCCCTATGACCTTGACCTTAGCTTAAGTGACCCTAAAAACGATAAGGGTCATCTACTCTTTGATTTCTATCATCATATGAGCTTTGAATGTTCTAGATCAAATGGATTTCCGTGTTCAGTCAGCTGTGACCTTGACCTTTAATAGTGTGACCCCAAAATCAATAGGGATCATCTACTCTGCATGTCCAATCACCCTATGATGTTTTAACGTTATGGGTCAAGTGGTTCTCAAGTTATTGATCGGAAATTGTTTTCCATGTCCAGGCCATGTGACCCTGACCTTTGACAGATTGACCTCAAAATCAAAAGGGGTCATCTAATGTGCATGCCCAATCATCCTATGAAGTTTCAACATTCTTGGTCGAGTGGTTCTTAAGTTATTGATCGGAAATGGTTTTCCATGTTCAGGCCTCTGTTACCTTGACCTTTGATGGAGTTACCCCCACCCACTCCCAAAAAAAAGGGGGTCGTCTTCTCAATAAGCCCTGCTATCTTATGATATTTGAAGGTTCTCGGTCAAATGGCTCTCCAGTCATTGATTTGATCGTGAATGAAGTGTTACGAACGGACGGACGGAAGGGCAAACACAATATGTCTCCTCTAGTGGGGGAGACATAAATAAGAATCCGCTGACCTATACTTATGGAAGGCCGTCGCGCCATGAAAATTAACTGACAATTAGCAATAAATAATTGGCACTTATCATAAACTATGTTAATGCAAAATGCTTTCGCAAAATGCTCGAAGTCAAATATTGACCGTCAAATGGAAATTGTCAGATGATAAATGCTGAATGTTAATCGTAAAATGAAAATGTGAAACAATAAATGGCAAATGCTTAATTCTAAGGTTTCTTTATAGACCTCAAACTTTATATTTTCATTGCCCTTTGTTACATAATTTATTTTTGAGTATACCTTTATAATATTTGACGATGGATGCCAATTTAACAAACACGACCTTGAACTGATCTGTATCAGATTGTGTATGAGCGGAATAAGCCATTCTACTTAGATAAACATGAATTATACACCATTATATGTCATTGTGGCAACGTTAAATGTCGCAACGCCGCTAAATGTCGCAATCACCGTTAACTGTCGCAACGTTGACGTTAAATGTCGCAACCACCGCTAAATGTCGCAAAATCGTCTGCCGCTAAATGTCGCACCTTTAACGTTAAATGTTGCAAAAATTTGCCCACCGTTATATGTCGCAACACCAACGCTAAATGTCGCACAGCAAAATAAGGTAAGTTAAACAGTCTTTACAACTTAGAGATAAGACTTGGTAATGCATGCTTGATTTGGGAAGGGCTGAATTGACCTTTCATTCTAATCTGCACGTTTGCTTTTCAGTGGTTCTGCATCATACATACGTTATATATTCATATCTAAAAGTTTGAGCACTAACATGGTACTCGCCACAGTACTAGATTTATTTCAGGTCTGAACTATGTAATTCTATGGAGTCCTCTTTAGCTCATGAGACACTAAGCTCGTGCTCCGTATTCATTGGCGCGCGTTGTACCGCATGTCTTTAGTCGACCTGAATTTCGTTACACAACAGGCCGGGGGCCAGAAATTGTTGATGGAGGATGGAGGGGAGAGGGGGGGGGGGGGGGGGGGGGAAGAAGAGGGGCACCAGTTTAAAACAAAAGCATCACAGGCGACGTGCGGTGGGTACGGGGTTCCTCTGTCCGTATTTGTGGGAAAGTTTTTTTATATACAGGTATGAAATGTTGGCCTGTGGTGCATTTTTGTCTATTTTTAGGTACGTACTAGAGGGGCACTCTCCCCTTATTTTAGGTGGTTAGGGTCTTTTCCCGTTGACAATTTTGAAACACAAGTATGGAATGCTGGACTTTTATTGCATTTTTGTTCAAAATTTCGGTGTATGGGAGGGGTTATCCCTGTCATTTTCGAGGGCTCAGGGTCTCTCGCCTGGAAAATTTGAAAAAACAGGTATAAAATGATTGCCTTTGGTGCACTTTTTTTCTTAATTTTAAGGTACTGGAGGGGTACTCTCCCCATTTTAAGGGGTCAATGGTTCTTCCCCCTGGGGAATTTTGAAATATAACTATAAAATGTTCGCCTCTGGGGCGTTCTGGGTCTACATTTTGAAAAAATTTGATTTCCAAAATAGTTGGGTGCAACTTTGATGAGTATAAGTCACTAGTAAGCCAACAAGGGTGGGGTTTGGGGTTGATGGAATCGGCTCAGGCAACAATCCAAGCCTGTTATACAACTGGATATTCAACTACGCGACACGAAAACTTTGTGTTGTACCAGCTGTAGAAAACGAAGATTTTCTATTAATCAGCCATGGGTTCTATTTCTTTGTTTGGAGGTTTACATTTAGAGTCATAAGGTAACTATCAAGCTTCAATTGCAGAGAAAGATCCTATGTGGCCCTCTGTACATTCTTTCAGGTAAAGCGGGAATTTTGATGTTATTTTACGTTAATTTTAAATCTCTTAAAATTGTTCGGTTTAGTCTCATTATCCTACTTTTCCGCCTTCCCACACATAACCCCCTCTCTCTCCCACCGCCCCCACCCTCCCCCACTTCAAAAATGTGAATATTTATATTTTCTATTAATTGTCTTGGTGCTGTGTGTTTGTGTCTTAGATTTCTGTGTCGTTATTCGCCCTGTTCCCCACCCATACCCAACCCCCACAAACATACAACACTATGACCAAATCGTATTTAGTTAGAAGAAACCTCAGAATACTTCTGTCCTAAAACACTGGCCCTATTACAAAATAATTTCACAAATATTTTTCTTGCGTGACTGTTCAAGCAAGGTGTGGAACTCAGGTGAGCGATCTAGGGCCAACAAGGCCCTCTTGTTGCTATACGTAACAACACTTATCATTAAGATAATTATTTGTATTACATAAACCTGTTAATTTTTCTTCCCTCCAAAAAGTAAATGTACACAAGGAATTGATAATCATAGTGGCAGATAGGAAGTGCGACATTTAGCGTTGGTGTTGCGACATATAACGGTGGGCGAATTTTTGCGACATTTAACGTTAAAGGTGCGACATTTAGCGACAGACGACTTTGCGACATTTAGCGGTGGTTGCGACATTTAACGTCAACCTTGCGACATTTAACGGTGGTTGCGACATTTAGCGGCGTTGCGACATTTAACGTTGCCACAGTCATGATGGCCACAGAGAATTCAAATTTGCTTTACACAATGAAGGAAAACAGAGTTGGCATAATTTAGGCCCCTGAGATCCGTAAATATTGACATATTGTGATATTTCTACAAATTAAGGGAAACAACTCAATGAAAGGCTTTTAATGTTTTACTATCTCTAGTTGCTTCGCGTAGTGTAGTCCTAGTCATACCAACAAAAGCGAGGTGGGGAATCAATTCAAGCGGACATAGCTTTTATCTTGCTCCGTGGCTCTATTAGCTTCGGTATACACCTCTTTTTCACTGGTATACTGCTGTCAAAAATCTTTGACTACATCAATAACCCTACTCATGAAAATCTAGATAATGTACTTTTCTTTACTATCTGGACTCCGTTTCAGGTTTATAACTGACTTTATATGGTTTCACTGTCTTCTTTGAGGTTAATGAAATAGTTTAAATAAATAAAACAAATACAATGAGCGTGAAAGTGTGATGGCAAATATAAACTGCATGGAATTGAACAGATTCTTTTTTTCTGTGTAGCGTTCCTTCGAAAGTACATTTTGTATAACAGTAACCTAACTGATTGTGTAAGCTGATGCAACGGCAGTAAGTGTATATCAATAAGATAACGAAGTTAAAACAACTGATAGAACCATAGAACCATCTATAATTATGTATATAGGGAATATGATAGAACCATCTATAATTTTCAAAACAAACTTTATTCATCAACGATATGTACAACTCGTACAGTAACTAAGTGTATGCATTTATTATGCTGGAAAGGACAAAAACGTATCTCAATGGTAATACTACACGTTAAGGGATATGTATTCACATTCAGGCCGTATACGTGACGGCCGTACCTCCAGTGGAATATGATATTTGTATACGGGGAACAAAAAACTACTCATTGCTTAGCCTTTCCTTTAAATATTGTTAAAAAATGAGATACTTTATTAAATATGTTACTAAACTCACCGGATATTTCGTTTTACATTTTAATAAAAAAAAGTCAAATAGGACCCCTTTTAAAAGTTGCAGCACCGTAGCACTGCAAACAAAAATGCATGCTCTTTGTCTGACTTAATATTGCGAACGAAGGAAACCGATAGTCTTTAGACTGCATCAGACAGTCCGCTAGCAACGTCTATGGACAGTTGTCAGAATTAGACCCCCAAGAACATTGTATTACATTAGTAGTACTAAACAGCTGTGAGTACGAAAATGCAAAATAACAAAATTGTTCGTCAGATCTACACAAAAACGTTCATACACAATTTTTAATTATTTTCGTTAATTACTGGTTCTGTTAAATCTTCCCCAGGGTTAACCCCGTGATGGAGAACACCCTCCTTTGCCCATGCCCACGCCATCCTCTCTGTCGTGAAGGACGTGATGTGATCGCCATTACTTCCAAGAACGATAACTCCTCCAAATCCATGAACCCTCTTAGCCATGTTGGCTAAAGCTTTGTCTGCCGCTTCCTGAGCTGATACACCTGCAGATAGGTTATATAAAAACTGAATAAGAAATGCTTTAAACTTCAGCTGATGTTCATCAATGTACGTTTCGAGGAGCAAAAGCAAACGATGTCTAAACGCTCCTTTTAACACTTTTCATATCTCAGTATGCTCCTAAGCATTAACAGGGAAAAGTCATTTTATAGTAAATTTGTCAAGTCATAGAATAAACAATAGTGCATATTTATAGGCAATATATCGGCTAGTGTAACTGATAACTGGGCATGGAAATAATGCAAGCTGAATTTACAAGGCAACTCCGTCCTGAAACGTGTGAAAATAAAACATGATGATAATTTCTGTGACGGAAACATTTCAGAAATTTAATTTCAGATCATGGACTTACCCATTTTCATTTGTGTGATAATCTGGTATGCTAAAACAACTTTGAAGATGGACTCGCCATGCCCTGTACAAGATACAGCGCCGACCTCATTGTCTGCATAACCACCGGCACCTATAATGAAAAGAATAACGGTTAAAATGTAACGGTACCAGTTAACTATATAGTACAATGATTATTTATAATGTTAGCCAAATGCCAGCAATCCCGTCAATAGGATACTAGTTGTTCTCAGAATGTTTGACACCTATCAAGTATTCCCTACCGCAAACTTCTATTCAGCAAAACGACAGAAATATAAAAATGGATATCTATCCCTTGATAACAAGAGAACAAACAGGAGTCTTATTTTGAAAAGCATCAATGATCCATACACGTCCGCCTTCCGAACAAAATTGCGGCTTAAGGTAATTCAAAATAAAGATATCTACCGAAGACAGACAAATAATATCCGAACGATCAATGCATACTCCGCTCGTTTTGAGTCTCAATGTACCTATGACTTTGTTCTTTGACATATGGACCCTAAATTTATACAATGACCAGTACCAAGTAACCGATTTAGTTTGGGAACAGCAATTAACCTATTAAATATGACAACCATTGACAAAGTCGTTCTCAAATTACCGATCACAAATCAATTGTTTTATCAAACAGATATTAGTTGGACATGACTCTGTGACATTCATCTTGAATATTGACAACAAATTAGATTATCATCCAGTCAAGTTTGATAGACATACTGTTTCTGCCGACCATATATTGATTAAAATGTCACTGCGTCGACAACATCATGGACAACTAGAAAAGGTAGATTCTTGATTAACGTTCTCTAGTTAATGGTGTTCGCGGTCAATATCCAGATCAGTATAACATTAACAAAATAACCCGGCACACATGGTACCATATACGGCCATATACTGACCACTTGTCTGTGTTCAGACCCTGTGTTTTGTTCCTGAGGCTACTCAAATTTTGTATAATTATGTCTCTTCTCAAAACACTGTAGATAATCAGAGCCAAGACTGATGAAGTCAGTATATTTAACGGAATATTTTTTCTAAAATAAAAAAGATTATCTAGTCGGTAGCCAGACTAACTGACCACATGCAAACAACCAACCACGAATAACACAGCTGTACAGAAATTGGTCGGAAACCGTTTCCAGACACCACTTGAGACTATAGATTTATCTGAGGACATCTACTGAGGTCATAACGGTCAGCCTAAAGCATATTTTTACTTAGCTAATGGAATACTGACGGACGTATGCACTGATCGGCATGGGCAAAGCACTTTACCCACTTCTTGGAAGTCTATATTTTGAAACTGGCTGATAAAAATATACGAGTATTAACAGGGTAATTACTCTTCGTTGAAACAAGAAATTGTGGGATCACAAGTAGCGAGGTAATAAGCTAAGAGAAATGGATATTTATGACCACTTACCAATGATAGGGCTATCTCCTACACGACCAGGCTTCTTGCATGAGATTCCGCCGGTTGAAGTTCCAAACGCTATATTTCCTTGACTGTCGATTGCAACCGCCCCAACAGTGTCGTGCCCTGTTCCTCTGTAAAAACGATATATCTACATGATTCTCAAAGTTCTCAAAAATGCTTTGACTGATCACATATCGGGGGGGGGGGGGGGGGGGGGGGGGGGGGGGGACTTAGGTGTATTACAGGCGATGTACCAGGCATGTCCAGCAACAGCACAAGATTTATTGAGCTAAAGGGCATTATAGAAAAAGAACTCCATACATACATACATACATACATACATACATACACCCAACATTAAATTGGAAGAAACATTGCAGGATGAAAAGAATGATAAATCATTTGAACAGTTTATGATCAGGATATGTCAACAGGTCATTGTTTTTACCGGTTTCTACCAAACTAACCGAACACTTGCCCCGTAATTCTATAAGCCAAACAAGGCAATAGAAATAAAAGGTTCGGTATCGCCACCATAGAAACTAATGCTTTATCTAAATTAATATCGGCTATGACTGTACTGACTGAGCCATAATGACCGACATCTATTTTCAGTCAGATGCTTGTGCCAACGAAACGTGTCATATCATACTTTGTGCTTGTCTTCCCCTGACCTGTCTTATAATAGGCTCATAACTTTATGCATATACAAACGTGAACTTATTTAACCTACCATTCAGTTAAATATTTAATCCTAACTATAGTTTAAATAGTTAAATATAGTTCAAGGGCTAAGTAGCCTGTTATTTTAAAACCGCACCATGTTTACATTAAATATATATTCAATATTAACTCTTTGCCAAAACAGGTCTTCCCTCTATATAAAGGAGATATACGTGCTCTTTTCGCATGCGAATTTCCATCCTGCACGTGAAAACTGCCACATCCACCGAAACTAAACTAAAGGTATTTACCCAAACGCTATACATATTCATTACAATACTATCTGCAGTAACGTTGTGATGAAACGTGTGCCAACATGTGACTACTCTTCAACAGATATTTTTTCTTGCCAAAAATGATCTAAGTACACTCAATCTGACACAATCTTACTAATATAAGATCTGAGGACAAGATATTCACGCTCATCTGCTTGAAAACATCACTTCATTAACTGTAATAAAATATTTACAGGTCTTCAAGAAGCTTACCGATATTCAAAATTTATATTTTCAAGACTTCATTTATGTATGATTACATCTGCGTTTTTATTGGCTCCATTTAATTTTAATTTGTGCATACATGGTATTTACAGTTTATATGCACTTATATACATTTCAGTGTGGAGTGCGCTGTGGATAATTGTATTCTTCGAATGATAGTCTTTTGTCTAAATGAAAATGCTTTTCCTGGGTTTCAATTAAATATGGGTTTTAGATGTAACATATAATCCTTCTTTCACTTACGAAACTTTGTTTGGCTTAGAGGAATTCCATCGGCTGTCCTAAGATCGTATGCAGATGATTTTAATTAAACTGTTCATTTTTAAGAGCCTTAAGTTTGTGAACTATTTTATAAGTAAACTCAAAATAAACACAAGAAGTAGGGTTCCATTGTCATTGATAATACTACAAATAAGGCAAAGTTTCCTTGACCCCATCAATTATATAGATAAGTGCTAGTGAGTCAATAACTTTGCAAGACCTTGACTATAGTATATTATCTATTACGGCTGCGAACTAATAATGGCAACTATTCTGCAGTTTCATGAAAATCAAATAGAAAATGTGGTCCCTAGGGTGTTATTACATTATTTTAAGTATTTCAACATCCAAGACGACCCAGTTACAAACTTGATCTTGGCTGTACTAAGACAAACATTCTGGTCATATTTCATGACGATCACGTAGGAAATATTTATTTAGTTGTTAATGCAAACAGGTACTTGTTTCACATTTACGTGACAAAACTTTTGCGTTCGAAGTTCGTAAAATATTTCCCACGCCAAACGTACGAAACATTTGCGAAGTTGGTACACTGTCGTACGAATTCAGTGCGAATGTTGACGAAATTAGTTCATACGAACATTTTTACAGAAGGTGACCAGGACTATCCATGTGATAAACCTTTAGACAACCTTTATGCACCTGTCAATATTTTGCCCGCCCGGGGGAGCGGCGGGCATACACGGGACTTTAGACAGAAGGCCATTCCCGACAGGCGGGAATTAGACAAACATTTGATGTACCAACAAGGCTCTAGGGTGGGATTTAGACAAAAAATGTTGTCTCTAGGGTGGGGATTTAGACAACATTTTTTTTGAAATGTCAAATTCCCCTGGGTCAGCCCGCCGCCCTCCTGGGCGGGCAAAATATTGACAGGTGCATTAGTTATCAGGTTACAGCACATGTGACACAGAAGGCACAAATGAAAAAGTATTATACAGGCGATATATCCATGTAAGAAGTGTTCCAAAGAGGGTACGTCTCACGGCTGAAGTGTCCTTTTTAGAAAGTAAATTAGATTTATTCGGTGACTACTATAGATACCCACCAGGATTATGCCGTCTATTTAATTTTTAGCAGTAAGAAACAAACAAAAGTGTTCTCCTTTAAAACAAAAAAAAGATATACAAAATTAACTATGAGTAGATGGAAAAGAAATCGTTTTGTAGTGATACTTTGAACGGTTCGAATTTTGCATCCCTCCAAAACATATTTTCTTTTTATTTTGCATTACACACCTTGTGTAAGTTTTTTCTCCGCTCACACATTCTTTTGTTGTTTTTTTTGTATCAAATCGGCAGAATCTTTACTTAAATTGTTTGTAGTGTAATTAAAACTGAATGTAAAATGTCACTTCTATCGTGCTCACAAGGTAAAAATTAACAAGTTTTTGCTCTTTCAGGGGTCAATCAGGGGCTGTAACTGACGGATTCATCATTGATTCCAAGATCTATTGTTGTTAAAGATATTTTGCAAGTTTGTATCAAATCAAACCATACATGAAGTCTCCGGAACCCATGATAGGATCTGGCCAGTTTTTAAAAGGATCGAGATATTATGCCAATACATGTTGTGTGCAAGTTTGATTAAAATCACTTGTAAAATGCGATCCCTATCGTGTTCACAAGCCAAAGTAGCAAAGCTTTGGCCTTTAAGGGGCCATAACTCTGGGAAACATGATGGGATCTGACCAGTTTTCGAAAGGAACCGATATATTATGCCAATACAAGTGCAAGTTTGAATAAAATCGATAGCAAAATGTGGTCTCTATCGTGTTTACAAGAAATTGTTGACGGACAACGAAGGACGACGGAGGAAGGGCGATCACAAAAGCTCACCTTGTCACTACGTGGCAAGTGAGCTAATACCTATCGTACGAAATTTGTGAAACAGGCCCAAGGTTTCTATTACTAATTATTGGACGATTAGTTTTAATACTCTCGGCATAGTCCGAAAATTTTAAAACTGACAGGGTTTCAAATCAAGATTCGCTTTGTAAAGTAACAAGACTTTAGTATGCATAATGCCCAGAGTTTATTACATACTCATTTGTAAACTCAGTCAAGTTACAGTGGATCCTGAAACGTCAATCTTTTTCCATACTGACGTTCAAATTTCATGTCGGATGCGTGACGTCATTTGTGACGTCAGTTTCATGCATTCCGTCGCGTTTAAAAGTTCTTTAACGACATTATTTTCAATTTTACTTAGACTGAAGAACAAATTGTATCATTTATATAATAGTATAAGTGAAGTATATGTATGTAATAACAAGAGCTGCCACTATTGGAGGCAAATGCTCCCGAAGCGTGCCCAAGAAAGCTACAGTTATCTTCGCAAAAAATCACACATTTTGTGACCTTGACCTAGACCCGAGAGATCCGGGTCATAAACGTGACACACCTTCTCAATATGGTTAATGTTTGTGTCAAATTATTTTCAAATCCCTTGATAAACGGCAGAGTTATGGACCAGAGAAGAAACACCTTTGACTTCTAAGTGTGCCCTTGACCTTGGAGTTAGAGGTCTGGGTCTTGCGCATGACAAGTCATCTCAATATAGGGTATATTTATGCCAAGTAATTTTGAAATCCCTTCATCAATGGCAGAGTTATGGACCGTACAAGAAATAGGCCATGTTAACCTATAAGCTCTAAGTGAACCTTCAACCTCTAAGTGTGACCTTGACCTTAGAGCTAGGGCTCTGGATCTTGCGCATGACACGTCGTCTCATTATGCCAAGTTATTTTAAAATCTCTTCATCAATGGCAGATTTATGGACCGGACACGAAACAGACCCTGTTAACATTTGACCTTTAAGTGTGACTTTGACCTTGGAGCTAGGGGGTCTGGTCTTGTGCAAGACATACTGTCTCATTATGGTAAACATTTATGCCAAGTAATTTCAAAATTGGATGACAGAGATATGGACCAGACACGAAACAGACCTTGTTAACCTTTGACCTCTAAGTGTGAGCTTGACCTTGGAGCTAGGGGTCTGGGTCTTGCGCAAGACACATCGTCTCTTTATGGTGAATATTATGCCAAGTTATTTCAAAATGAGAGTTAGAGCCCGAACAAGAGTTTACACGTACGCACGGACGGACAGTGCTATTTTAATATAGCCACCTTCGGTGGCATAAAAAGATTATTAGATTTGCATCGAGATATTTGCACTCGTGCTTTTGCGGAATGATATTGCGCTCCTAAAGTCACTGCAGAAACTCGTTCATATTTCTCGATACAGATCTAATAACCTATAAATACTGGATAACACGAATCTTTTCGCGCTTACCATTTAACATGTTTAATAACTAGTATGCGAAAACTCGAATCTAAATGGATGTATGTAGGGGGAAACTTAACTGGTGGCACTGGCTTTTATTTGTGTTGAAATATTTATCCTACTTGGAAAAAAAAATCGCAAGCATTAACTAGATGACAAGACAATGTTCTCGATATTTATCTAGATCATATGAGACGGTCTTGGAGAAACCTTACGCAGGAATAAGCCGCCATACTGGTCCGCCTCTTGGCTCCTTTTGCAGACATTACACAAAACCGATGAGTATTTAAATCTAAAACATACTCAGACAGCTCGAGCTCTGAGTAAAAATAAATGAGCAAGAATTCTATTTGGAAGAAGTTAATACCGTTGTCTGAAGAGATCGTCAACTGTGTTCCCGTATACTTTATAACACTCAAGTTCTCGTAAAGCTTCGTCCGACACGAGAGATTCTGTTGGTACCTTTTTGATCCCTACTTCCTCAGCGAATAAATTTGCCCCTGGTCCCACAAGTAAACAGTGGTCTGTCTATGAATAAAAAATGCACATCTATTAGTTTATGAAACAATAGCAAGAGGGCAAATGATAACCTGTTTCGCTGAACATGACATTTCGTACTTTATTTTAACAAAAACATTCTGACAAAGTATCATGGAGAAAATATGGCTTTATGATTTTATTGAAGAAAACATTCTGACCAAGTTTCATTTGGATTCGGCCGAAATTGTGCCCTCTAATGTGTTAACATTAAAACTGTTGGCGAGGGACACAGTGTGATCAAAACTGCTCACCTTGCGTACTTTATGCTCAGCTCAGGTGAGCTAAAAATTGATCACGTTCAACTAACAGAAAGGGCTCCATACAATAAGTTTGATTAATTGCTGAGGCTACAACTGGTCTATATCATACTATTAACAGAAGATGGAATGGACTTATTGATTTAAACATGGTTCTTTAGATTAATTATTCATTGTTTGTCTGTCTATATCACAATCCCTGGATACCTACCAGGATATACTTCCCGTAAATGTTTTTTAGCCTTATATACATGTTTCATAAAGAAGTTTGGGTCTACATTACATTCAAGTAGATTTTTTATCCACATGACCAGTATTTATGAATTAAAAATGTTTGCCTTTGATCTTTATTCAAGTTCACTAAGGATTTAGATAAAATCCACATGAATTTACATGTACATCTAAAAGGAACGCTATTAAAATGCGAAAATTGTACTGGGATAATGTTATAATACATGTATATAAAATTGAACGGCATTTAAGAAATCTTTAATTATAATTCCACTTAAAACTTATCAAGTATCAAAATCAAAAGTTACCATACCTTTTCCATTACCTCCCTTGCTAGGTTAATTGGATTTTGTATATTATGAACACAGGCCACGCCTCCAGACTTCAACGTCTTTCCGTCCATTATAACGGCGTCCATTTCTACGTCACCATTTGCTGTTAATACCGACCCTGTTCCTGTAAGTGAGGTAAACCTTAAATGTTAGTGAACAGTGAACACGATTGCTAGTATTTTCGCCCCCGCCAAAGAAAAGGGCAGGTTAGGCATTTCTTGTCCATAAACTGACTTGAACAATCAAAGCCTTGAGATGTCTGGTGGTTGCGGGATTAGGTAGATTTATTTTCTGTTTAAATGTCACTCTATAAATATACATGAATGAGAAACAAATACATATGTGCCTCATATCTAAGACTGATTAACTCTGCCTGACCTAGCTAGTGATGTAACCATGGGCTGGAAAACCTTATCATTGATAGATCTGGTCAGTGTAAATGGATACAGGTTGAATCAGAACTGCTTGATCATTGATAATTTATCCGCATTGTTCATGAATGGGACTATTTTTTGTAGCGCATGAACATCCTTTGGATGCGATTTGGAATAAAATAAAGATGCTATATGATTGTCAGAAAAACATGTAACTTTGGTAGCAGGAGAGTAAACCCGCAACCAAAAACAACATGAAAAAGTTTCGTCAGGCAGACAGACATAAAAATAACAAATATATATCAAAGCTTGTCATGCTTAGGCAACTGTCCTTGAACAGTTTCATCCTCGCCATGATGCCCTCGGTAATATCATCAAAACATAACCACACTTCCCCTTTTTGCTTTGCGACAACAATCCTGCTAGCAATTCAGCTCTATCCATATATACGTATATTCTAGCAAACGGTACCATGTACATGTGCTTCTCATTCGGAAGGCCGTTGGTACTATTCGCTGGATAGTAAAAGATACAGAAGACGTCTCAATTTCAGAAGCTTTCCTTATTCTTTATCCTGCCAGGTATGAAACACGCCTACATAATGTTTGTATTTTCAGCTGGAGGAGCGGGGACTCGAACGCACGAGCTTGGACTATTGCGTCCGCTCTCAACTCATAATCAAAGCTTGCAGTATTTATTCTATATGACTCCGTTAACTTTGATGGATTTTAACCATAGTCAGTATTAGGATTTTCATTATACCTCCAGACACTTGATCTAGCGGATATATTTGGGGTTATGCGGGTTTTTGTTTTATATGTGCCATTTCTGAAGATTCAGTGAATTAACTTGTGCTTGATAAAAAGAAAGAAAATAAAAGATCTGCAGAATTTAACCGGCGTGTGTAAAATACATGTCCCGTCTTCGCGTCCATACATAATAATCGTTCAAACAGTGCGTGTTTAAACCAGGCAAATAAAAGAAGTATGAAACGTTAACCCATAAAATATGTTATTGCAGTTGCACACCGATACACTCTATCAATAAAATACAAAATAAAGTTAAATTTATTGCCTGATGTAGTTCAAATAAGTTTTTGGCACTCTGAATTACGGTCACTCGGTATATAAAACAATAATTGTTACTATTTGGAGGCGGAAATCTATACAGCGGGAAACTATGTAATACTAATGGAGGAGTGCCAAGAATGAAAAAAAGTTTCATCATCATACAGAATGAGTGCATTTTACTTTCGGTTCCTCGTAATGAAATAGAAATAGATACACGTATTAAAATTGTCTCATCACATTTTATTGTATTTGTTCTGAAAATTGTTAAGCGTCCAAGTTGTGCGAGTTATACATGTATAAAGTATTATAATTTACTCTTATTGAATAACTTGCCGGTCAGTAGTCAAAACTATTGTCCGTGGTCAGAATGTTCGAGGGCCAAAAGTTTTGAATTTCGACCCGGGTTTTTCAATAAGGCGTGCATATCTAGTTTCGGTGATATTATCTAAAACGGATAGAAACAAGCTGTACTAAACCAAAAAAGTCAAAGTAACATTTTCATGCTAATTAGACTAGCTCATAGACTATGATATACCGTATCATTTTTTTATAAATCAGTGGTTCAGTGTAGTGATTTAAGCCAGTCTATTATGCTCAATAACACATTCTAACTTTCTCATCGCTCTCTTCAACAGACTAGCCTTTGACCCTATGGATTGGAATAAGACGAAATAAATTTAGAATATGTAGATAAAGTTGTATAATCTAGGCTAATGAAACAGGCTATTCATGAGAAACCGGTTCTCTATCAATTTTTCTTGTTTTTAGCACAAGCAAGTGAAAGGTTAGGGTAGATTTCTCGGAAGCACAGAGCATCCATAACATGGAACTCATGAAAACTTGACTGATAATTGAAAATCAAAATGTAGCGAGATAAAAAATGTACTCACCAGCGTCAAATGTTGGGTCATTCTCCAGTTCGAGAACTGCGGCTTGTACAGCGTCCAAGGCCGATCCTCCACTGTCTAAAACGGCATAACCGGCTCGTGCAGCACATTTCGTACCGTCACGTGACGGCTGAACGAGATTGTCTGGAATAGTCCAAGCGCCTCCGTGTACTATGATAACTGGTGTTGCCATTTAATAAAATGAAAATTTCCGCCTTTCACAAGTGATATCCTCTAATATATTTTGAAGGACGAATAATGCCGTGTGAGTCGCTGATTTTCTATCACTAAATATATCAGACAGCAACAGCGAGCGAATGTTTAGCATACATGTAATTCCCAATAACCGATAGATCCAAGCCGGTTCACTCCGGTCTTTTATCGTTTTACTAACTTATGGCTTCTTCGATCTATGTACATGAATGGCTTGGTGACCTTAACTGGTGACGTCAGGATTAAGGAGGATGAATTAGAATCTGAAACAGAAAATAGAATGAAGTGGTTACACACGTGCTTTGTGGTTATGATGAAATGCACTCCCAGCTTACAGCAGATTTGTACAATATATCGATCCGAGTACATGACTACGAGCATGTTCGCTAATCATGAAAATACAATCTCATCTGAACAGAAACTTATACAATCGCTCAGGATTCAGTCTTAATCTTTTAGTGAAATGAAAATTTAATCCGTTAAATTAAATGACGAAATAAAATACAGTCAGAATTAAAACATATCAGAATTTCAGATTATTGTTCGAAACGCAGCCTTTATAATCTAAAAAAAAAAAATAAAAAAAAATATCAATCTGGTAACTATATATTAATACATAAAATAAATACAAAAAGCACGAGACACAAATCGCTTTACATTTATTTGCCTTAGGCAAAGAAGGCCAGTCTTTTGTAAAATAACAAAACATGGTAAGTATTATGTAACTTTTAGTAGAAGTTCGGGTCAGGTCAGTTTAGTATTTTACAAAGTACACGACCGATTTTAATATTATTTAACAAATACACTGTCTGGTTCGTAAAGGTTGTAAAATGTAATCACATACCAGTTTCTGCTTCAATTATCCTGTACTAGTGTAAACAAACGCGCACACCTCCACCTATATACCGAAACGATTGGTAGACAAGCGCACACCTTCGAATTTGATTGGTTAAAAGTGGAACACCTCACACAAATCCACTACGGAAGCGGATATAACCCATATTCCGGAAGAGCTACTTCAATTATTCGCTCCAAAAGTTATTCATTTTATTTATGTAATTTTAACATACAGTTAAGATTTTGAGTAATATTCAACTACCACCAATCTCCAGGACCGTTTCTCATATATTTAGATTTATCATCTGTATATACATGTACTATGCTATTTAAGACTTGTTATCAATTGCTGCTGCTGATGATGATGGCGATTACAGCGATAGCCTGGTTTGTTGTTACTGCAGCTGATGATGACGGTTAAAGCGATAGCCTGGTTTGTTGTTGCTGCTGATGTTAATAATGATTACAGCGATAGCCTGGTTTATTCTTGCTGCTGCTGATGATGACGATTATGGCTTTAGTCAGTTTTGTATTTTGTGATGATAAGATGACAATTATAGCGAAAGCATGATTTGTTGTTGTTGCTGATGGCGATAATGATAATAGCGATAGCCTGGTTGATTGTTGCTGAAACTGAAACTGAATAATTTGATTAAACGCCTATTTTTATACAATAACATATTCAATGGCGTTGTACCTAATACTACTACTACTACTACTAATAATAATAATAACAATAATAGCAGCTTTATTTTAACAATAGTCATGACCGCAACCCTCCCCTTGAGGTCATTTTACCCTTATTGCGAATACCAGTGCTTAAAGCATCACATGGTACGCCCAGACGGGCTGCATATAGAGGTTCAAATCCCCCGGTTAATTGTGCCATCATATACTATTTAAGAAAGAAATACTACACACTTTCCTACCCATAGAGCCTGTACCAACAAGTGCGTTTAATGATACAAACCTTGGAAATATAAATGTGATTATGGTTTGTTGTTGCTGCTGCTGATGATAATGATTAAAGCGATAGTCTGGTGTGTTGTTGCTGCTGAGGAAGATGACGATTTCAGCGATAGCATTGTTTTTTGTTGAACCTTCTGATGATGACGGTTACTAGTATAGCGATAGCCTGGTTTTTTGTTGAACCTTCTGATGATGACGGTTATAGCGATAGCCTGGTTTTTTGTTGAACCTTCTGATGATGACTGTTATAGCGATAGCCTGGTTTGTTGTTGCTGTAGCTGGTGATAACGACTACAGCAATAGCGTGATTTGTGGTTTCTGCAGACTGTGGTGATGTTTACAGCGATAACGATGGTTTATTGTTGTTGAATGACGATCGATTATAGCGATACTGTTGTTGTGCGTAGCTGTGATACATACGAATAGCGATTTGGTTTCGACACTGATAATAGTTACGCGATAGATGGTTTTGTTTTGCTATGAGATGACGATTTAGCTAACTGGTTTGTTGTTGCTGCTGTGAACATGGCGATTTCAGCGATAGTCTGGGTTTTTGTTGCTGCGGATAAGATGACGATTATAACGATAGCCTGTTTTGATGTACTGCTGCTGATAATGATGCTTATAGCGAGAGCCTGGTTTGCTGTTCCTGATGATGATGATAATATTTATAGCGAAAGCTATTGTTGCTTCTGATGAAGATGACGATAATAGCATTAGCGATTGCCTTTGTTTTTGCTGACGAAGATGGCGATTATAGAGATAGCCTGATTTTATACTTGCTGACAGACTGTTTGTTGTTCTGCTGAGGTATGTAACGGTAGCTGGTTGTTGTTGCTGTTGATGGTATAGGTTATGCGATACTTGGGTCTGATGAGTTGGATGATTATCGATAGTAGGTGTTATTGCTGCTGACGGTGTTGGCGACTATAGCTATAGCCTGGTTTATTGTTGCTGCTGATGGTAGTAATGGTTATAGCAATAGCCAGGTTGGTTGTTGCAGATGATGATGGTAATGATTATAGCGATAGCCTGGTTGGTTTTTGCTACTGATGGTAGTAATGATTATAGCGACAGCCTGGTTGGTTGTTGCTGCTGATGATGGATCTGGTTATAGCGATAGCCTGGTTGGTAGTTGCTGTTGATGTTGGTAATAATTATAGCGATAATCTGGTTGTAGTTGCTGCTGCCGATAATTATAGCGATAGCCTGGTTATTTGTTGCTCCTGATGATGGTAATTATACAGCCATAGCCTGGTTTGTTGTTGTTGCTGATGATGGTAATGATTATAGCGATGACCTGTTTGGTTGCTGCTGCTGATGTTGGTAATAATTGTAGCGATAACCTGGTTTGTAGTTGCTGCTGATGATGGTAATTATACAGCCATAGCCTGGTTGGTTGTTACTGCTGACGATGGATCTGGTTATAGCGATAGCCTGGTTGGTAGTTGCTACTGATGTTGTAATAATTATAGCGATAATCTGGTTTGTAGATGCTGCTGCCGATAATTATAGCGATAGCCTGGATGTTGTTGTTCCTGATGATGGTAATTATACAGCCATAGCCTGGTTTGTTGTTGCTGCTGATGTTGGTAATAATTATAGCGATAACCTGGTTTGTAGTTGCTGCTGATGGTAGTAATGATTATAACGATAATCTGGTTTGTTGTTGCTGCTGATGATGGTAATGTTAATAGCGATAGCCTGGTTTGTAGTTGCTGCTGATGGTAGTAATGATTATAGCGATAATCTTATTTTATTTATCTTATCTGGGTTTTACGGCGCACCAACACAATATAGATTATATGGCGCCAAACAGGACTACACATTTTGGTTTCACATAGCGATAATCTGGTGTGTTGTTGCTGATGATGATGGTAATGATTATAGCGATAACCCGGTTTGTAGTTGCTGCTGATGGTAGTAATGATTATAGCGATAATCTGGTTTGTTGTTGCTGCTGATGATGGTAATGATTATAGCGATAACCTGGTTTGTAGTTGCTGCTGATGGTAGTAATGATTATAGCGATAGCCTGTTTGGTTGCTGCTGCTGATGTTGGTAATAATTAGAGCGATAACCTGGTTTGTAGTTGCTGCTGCTGATAATTATAGCGATAGCCTGGTTTGTTGTTGCTCCTGATAATGGTAATGATAATAGCAATGACCTGGTTTGTAGTTGCTGCTGATGATAGTTATAGCGTTAGCCTGGTTTGTTGTTGCTCCTGAGGATGGTAATGATTATAGCGATAGCCTCGTTTGTTGTTGCTGCTGCTGATGATTATAGCGATAGCCTGGTTTATTGTTTCTCCTGAAGATGGTAATTATATAGCGAAAATAATATAACACCAGTTAATTACAAACTTGGTATTTTTAGTACATTTGTATGTATGACATTACTATGTTATTGTCTCTAACGCTTTTTTATAATTATATTACACTTTTGTATTGCACTTTAAATTCTAGTCATGTTTGTAAGATAACTCTAACAGATTCAGATAACTGTGGTAAAATGTGTAGTCTCCCGTTAATAAATATATTGAAATTATAATGGCCCTTATTCGTGCTTGCAATGCTAAAGTTTTTGGCATAGTCATATAGATCTTTTGAACATGTTAAATCGAATAGGTTCTAATTTCCATCGTGCATTGATTTGTATGAATCTTTTGGATATGTTACAATATTTCAATATCAAATTCTTTCAAGTATGAAAATAAGCAGACATATGTCAATATGAGACTGTAAAACATAATTATTAGTTATAAAGACTGAAATCTAAAGACTGCTCATTTATAAAGACGTGTATTCTAATGCTAAATCCGACTAAAGGATTTAAAGTCGAATTCTTAATGTGAACTTTTCTTTTGATAAAAACCTGTCCACAAATATATAAACGGCTGTCAATATCAAAATTACTTGTTTGGTAAATAATGTTATTATTAATCAAACGGATCGAGTGAATGAGTGAATAATTTTGAAATATTCAAAATTGTTTTGTTTTTGTAGTTTTAATTGAGGGAGGACGCACTATCATGTTTCAGTTGAAGTCGGGTGATGTATGTGAAATTTGTATTTATGATGTTGTTTTGTTATACTAACACACTCTTATGTCTTTTATATAGACTTCAAAATACAATATTATCATTGGCTATTGACATCTGTTTTGTTACTTTGATAGACTTTTGACGCCGCTTTAGATTTTTTTTTTTTACTGTAATTATAAATTATTTGAATAACCGTGTGTACTTAAAAAGAGCTCGCAAGTATATCAAATACGTCAGTAAAGAGTTCAACTCCACATTTCTATTGTAACTTACATGTTGATAAGAACAAACAAAGCGATTAAGATCACGTATAAACCGCTATTCATATAAACAATTGTAAATTACTAAAAAAACTTAAATCGTTTCACTTTACCATACGAACCAGGTCAAAGGGGAAAAAAGGAAAAATAATTTTAAGAGAAAGATTTAATGGACTATCGTATGTTTTTATTCATAGTACACATGCAGTGCATTTTTTATACTGGAATTAAATAGCATGTGCGTTTGAGATACATGCTTGTTTGTATCTAAAGTAGTGATGCCAATTTGTGTATAGTTTTATTTGTTATAAATATCAAGGATACTTTTTCAGCCTATGGACATGGAGCAATGTGGGATGGACGCGGAGGAATGCGGCATGTATGACCCCAATGAGGATTATGAGCAAGATGATGCTCCGCCGGGAGAACTGACACAGTGTCAAAAAGACAGTAAGATTTAATATTTGCAAAAACATGTGGTAGATACATAATGTTTCAACGGACACGTCATGACAGTATGTTAGCTTAAATCGTTGTTAGAAAAAGAAATCTTATCTTATAGCAAAATAAGGAGGCATGAAATAAAATAAAGAGAAAATTATCAGAGTAAAAAGTTCAGACGATCTGTTCTCAATTGTTACGATTAGCTAGTACAATGAAAATTCTTCCTTTTTTTCATGTTTTATTTTAGTGGTGTTTTATCACTGCTATGTTATTTTACTGTTTTATTTTTTAATACAAAAAAAAAAAAAAAAAAAAATAAGCATCATAGACCATTATGCATTTCGTAAAAAGCTTTTCTTAGTTATTAATTAAACGTTGTGACTGTCTAGTGTAATTTATTGTTACCTTCCTTATTTTTTAATGATACGGAATGGTTTCGCGATTGCAATCAAACTCGCATTTTTTTAATTGAAATAGCTTAACTATTTTCAATAGAATCATTTTTATGTTGATGCTTTTATTTTAGACATAAAAGACCTATATGACTTGTACGACATAGACAAGTCTGGTACACTTTCATTTAAAGAGCTAAGAAAATGTCTACAGGTGCTTGGATTGAATCCCACCGTGTCAGATGTCAAAAAAATAATGAAGACACATGATGTTGGACCGGGATCTAAAGGCAAAAGTAAGCATAACTCTATTTGATTTTATTATATACCTATTTTCTGTCTTAAATACAAAATGTTTTACACTCACGGATACAAAATCCTGTATTCAACGATCGGATGCGGAAAAATATTCAATTGCGGGACTAATTACTTTAGTTGTGACGTCAAATAATACGTCAGAAATGACGTAAACATGACAGCTAGACGTTTCATACGTCAAAAACTTCACTGTTTCAAACGGGTTTCAGTCTTATTTGTCTAAATTTTGCAGCAGTTTGGCTCATATAACAATACAAATGGGTAAAGTACACAATACAAGTGTCATTAAAACAGTATTCTAGTATTTAGTTCATGTATAAAGAGCCATATTCAAATTGGCACCTGCCTTCATCTGCAAAAAGCATCGTGTTTTCGCGTGTCGTACTACCGGCCCTTCAATGTATGAGCGATATAACGAAAGAACGACTGTGTTTATGTCGTAATTTGATGTTGATAACAAGATTGAGCGATATTACGAAAGTACGACAGTGTTAATATTGTAATTTGAAGTTGATGCTAACATTGTAATTTCACCCTTAAACCGAGAAGCGATATTGTGATGATTTGATGGAGAAAAACGAAAACACGACGCGAAAGTAAGTATTATCGTTGCGTTTTCGCACCGTATTATCGCGCCAACGTTTCTTCGTGTGATTAAGCTAGGACTGGGACGGTTTCAAAATTTCGAAACTGGATAATCGCTTATCTGAAATCGAGTCCAACCGGTTAATCGGCCTCCATTATGAAAACACTGTGTTCTTCTCTGATGACCGTATCTAGGAACTTTAGGCAGCTGACTTCATTAAAAACTTACATACCTTATTGTTTGTTAGCTGTCATAAGTCATATTTTACTGAATTTTATCATTCAGCTTCGTTAAAATATCACGACATGCAAATCAGGGATTATTCATGTAAAAATTAAAGTCATTGATTATACATTGTACGAGGCCGATTTTCGGTTTTGCGAAATTGAAACCGGTTTCACCCAGTAATCGAATTAGATCCGATTAACCGAGTAATCATCCCAGTCCTAATCTCAATGAAAGTTTACAAATCACAACAGAGCAAAGGGGCGAAACTACGTTGGCCTTAACAGAAAACATTTGTATATAGCCAGGGAGCTATTCGTACGAATACTGATCCCCAAGAATAAGACCGTGAACTTGTTTTAAGGTTTTAAAGGAAACGAACATTTACTCCTTACAAGTGGCAAAAGAATGAAAAACAAGCTCTTGATCTTTATTTCATTTATCTTTGTAGAGAAGGTCACATATGAAGTATTCGAGCAGATAATGAAGGAAGAATTGTTAAGCCATACCAGTAATGAATTCGATCTCCTGGAGGCCTTTAAGTACGTATGTTTGATTAAAAGTAGCGGATCTGTAATTACAATCGTCATATTACCAGGGAATACATTATTCCTGATATTACGTATTGTTCGTATGTGATTTCGGCATTCTTCAGATTTTACGGAAAGACATATGAGCGTTAAGCTACATTGACGTCCGAAGAATATCGAATTACCCACCGGGAGTACGTAATTACACGGAAAATGCCGAACGTCATTACGAGTACTAAAGTTATAAACGTGTTCTCTACTAAGCATTTGGTTTGTTGCTGTCAATTGTTAATTGTATTTAGCTAAACGTTTAAGGAGAATTTCAATTAATTAAAATATACTTTCTTGTTGAAAAATTTACTTTACATGACTATTATTCAGCTCGTATTTTGTGAAATTTGCGTAAAAAAAGCCATCGTAATTATTGTACACACTTAACAAAACCGGAGAAATGGTCGTGGCCACAAACTAAGGGCTCCAATTTTCATATGAAATTTGTTCTTTCAGAATTTTTGACCGTGACAAAAATGGTACATTAGATAGGGATGAATTAAAAAGATGCCTAACATGTCTTGGTGAATGCTTAACGGATGCCGAGGTTGACGACTTATTTGATCAATTAGATACTGATAAAAGTGGAACATTGAGTGTCATGGGTAAGTTAAACAAGTAAATTAAATAAACCAACCAACTTAGCGCAATAGGGAGAGCACAGATCCATGCTGTGCTACGAGATTGATCCCCGGGTGAGTACTTTGTTTGAAATCATCCGCACTCCACATCAGATTCACGTGGAGAAGTTGGCAGTTACTTGCGGATGACATGTTAGTACTGGTACAGAATTTGATTAGACCACTGATTAGACCCACCATTTCATGATGACATTCCGTTAGAAACCGGTGCTCGTTCTTTGCTATGATATTGACAGATATTGTTTGTAAATAAAGACAAATTATCATATTTCCATTGTAGAAAATGTAAGTTCAGCTTAAACAAGGAAAAGAAGATATTCACTGAATGGATAGAAAAGGTTTTTTTTACTAAACCATGACTGTTTTAAGTTGATCAGAGAAGCAATAAGATCACGATGAATTTCATTTTTAAAACACAATTAAAATCTTCATACTTAGTCGCTTGTGCACATACGTAGAAAAATTTTGTACTTAAATTATGGAAGTATGAAATTTCTATTTGCAAAATGGGCATTTATCAAAAATGACTCTTTTCCCTTTCGTTTTCTATTGTGGGACTAGGGAATGATAGTATCTATTTTATAACGAGTAGGGACACATTACGGTACTATCAAATCACAAAACATCTTTATAATGATGAAAGATTAAAGTTTGTGCACATATGCCGATAGCGTATTTTAAAGGGAGACAAATTTATTGATGTCAGCGCTTTGGTTATGAAAGTTGGCAATGTGGACACTTGTAACTACAATGGAAACAATACTGATCAATAATCGATTGTTCTTTGATATGCGTAGATTGTTTTTAGTCTGTTTATGCAGGTTCATATAAGCAACATGTACAATACATACCATGATGTACATTATTAACAATTTGTCTGAATCAGTTAGCAAATATCTATCGATTCCCGGAATTCGGAAAATTTACCGAACTATACTTGAATAATTTCTTAAAAATGCATGCCATACATATCTTATCAACAGTTAAGGTAGAAATGTCACATGTAGGCCCTCATATTTGATATGAACGCACCGGTCACTGTAAAAAACATTTTATTCTCTTCTCTCCTCTTCGCTTATAAATAGCCAAACACTATTTAAATATCTTTTGTAATCATCTAACGGTCATGCTAATGTTTGCTTTATAATCCCTTTTCACACAGTTACTACTAATAAATACCCAGACAGACGCTATTTAAATAATAATTCGCAAGTGTCTTTTGTAATTCTTACGGTCAGGTTAAGATTAGTTTTATAATCCTTTTTTCATACAGTTACTAATCAAAACTTTGTAGCTTAATGTAAATGCTTTAAACTGGCTTCTGTAATAAATGGGTCAGAGTTAGTAAGTGTTTGCATAAGTACATGGATTGATTACACGGCAGATTTTAAGTGACCGTGTTAACATTTGTGTGTAAAAAAACAATTTCTATATGTTGCATATTATGCTACAGATTCGTCTTTTCTTACGAATTCTATAATAAATATTCAGTATAGAATCTTTGACGTAAAAGTAAATGCCCTATAAGGTTAAGATATGATTTGACTGTTAATTTCTAATTTCCTATGCTTGTATATAAAGATGTTATTACACACATTAACTGCCTTGTATAATGATAATGTTTTGTATCATATTTAGGATTTTGACTTAAAGAATTTTATCTTATTTTCAGAGGCATCAAAGATTCTTGCGTGAGAGTCAGTAGAGTGTTAATGACAAAGAACAAAAGGATGTTTTTCTGACAAGACTAAGGACTTCTGACTTACATGTGTAACAGTGTTACGATATTTATCATTATGCATTGAAACGAAGATATGATGATGTCATATGAAGCTCATCATTAGAATTTTTCTGTGATAACTGCATTTATTTTATGATATAAGCCATACTGCATAAATGGCACACTCGTTTGGTGCGCTTTGCGTTCTTGTATACGAAATATTTCTCAATCATTTGATTCTTTTGTTGTAGTTCATGTATTATCGGAACATTTAAACGTTTTCTTTCTTAGAGTTTTGAGGTTCGGTCTACAAGTAACTGTACTTTTAGCTTGTGATGATACCGAGATATTAAATTATTTTTATACTGTTACATACTGTTGATGGCATTAAGGGCTGGTCTGTTCATAATCATGATTTTCACTTCTCTTTCTATCATCATGACCTTTTTAGCATAGAAATATAAAATCATGTCAGAGGACGATATGTTAGACTGACTATAGACAAACGATGTTATCCTCGTTAAATAAAGTTATGATGATGATGATCATCATTATTATTGTTATTATATCATACCGCATCAAATAATAGTGTAAGAAAAAAAATCAATTTTCGTTCTTCATAAGAAGCTGTTATATAGAATATAAATAATTATTTTTGGCAGACTTATTTAGCATTTTTCCCGTAGTTCTGATAAAATCAAAGTGGAACCCCAGTCATACATGTCAATGTATGACCAGAAAGTGTTTAAATTATAGTCTGCACAGAAACGTCGACAGTTTTGAATCGGAGCTTGCTCGTTTTCCAATACCAACTCGACGTTCACCACAAATAACTTTGAATCGTTTCATAGATCACCTTCTTTCTTATTTTTGATCTTTAGTCATTGATGTAAGCGCCAGAACACCTCGAGGGAGTTTGTAATTCAACTATGGTGAAAGTGGCATATTAAAAAGCCTCATCGGCTGACTTGCTTTGGTGGTGTGGCAGATCTTTAAAACTTCAATACCAATACAATTGATAGTAAGAGGAAACAACTGTGTTCACCAGTATGGATTTATTTATTCAAAGTTTCCTCCCTTTGAATTGCAGGGGTATTTTATACCTCCTTGCACTGTCAAACTACCTTATTAAGTGACAGATGCCAGTTTCGACAGAACTAAGTATTCCCATGAACGAGTAATTGTGTAAAACCAATCTTTTATAGATGTTTGGATCGAATTTGGACACGGTCGTGTCTAAAATCTTACCTTAGGTATCGAACGCAAACGGTCATCCACCTATAAAGATTCAACTCAAATTTGCGAAAAAGGTAAATGATTATGAGATATGTTTTTCCCCACCATACTTTTTGTTTGGTCACATGGTGTAGAAATATGCAATCTGGGCCATTTTTGCTTCGAAATTTATTATCCTTCGACCAAAGTTTTACTCATTTTTACTCGTTTTTATTATAAAAACAACAGAATCGGCAGGCTGAAAATGTTACATGATGAAGTAATATATACTTTCCGCGCCTGTAACGTTATGAAACGTATTAGCGTCTGGCGGCCCATTCACGCTTCCGTTAAATCAACATTTATTACACGAAATTAATTTTGAAACTATGTCTGAAATGTCTAGGTCTGCAGTTCTCAATTACAGATATCTAACATTCCAGGCATACGCTGACACTTTCACACAGCGTCAAAAAGGACCCTTTGATCGATTTGACGTAATTGAAGTTCCCAAAATCTCTATATACCATTGCTCCGTTACGGACTCCTGTGGGATTTGTGTTTATTCCGAGGTCAAACATGTTTTTGTAGATGAAAAGCTGACATGTTGTGCTAAAGCCCAAGTATTTTCAAATCGTGAGAAAATGCTGAATTTGACTCCCCATTAGCAAAAAAAAAAAAAAAAAAAAAAAAAAAAAAAAAAAAAAAAAAGAAAAAATACACGCACATACGTTTAGACGGGATGACCCCTGCGCGTGACCCCTGGCTATATAAACTTTTCGTTTCCACGTTTAGCCTGTTTACTTTCATTTTCTTCACTTCCGGAAAAAGCTGAAGATCGCCTGACGTCATTTTCTGTGCTGTCAAAAACATACGTATGCCTGGCGAGATTGCATAAAAATCAGCCCGCCCTCCTAAGGATATGCAACATATTGGCTTTACTTTTCCATGATATTTTAAAATTGTATTTTTTAATTATTTTTTTCGCGCTGGAATCAACGCAAACTTTTGGAATTTTCAAATTTACTGTCCCCTGCACCATTAGAGATGATGCAGCAGTAAAAAAAGTAAAAATCTACACCCAGTAGGTATTCTAGACAATAATGGGAATAAATCCAAAACTGTAGAAGTACCAAAAGTGCTAAAATTCATAATCATTATGTATAGAAATGCGGTCTTTTTCTTTATCTTTACGACGATAAATGTAACGTAAGTAAGATAAAAATTCAAATAATTATATTTCCAAGGACGGTGAAAAAGTGCGTGCTATCAATTTTCAGCTTTACAATTCAAGAGTGATGAACATAAAAACTGATCCGAGTATAACAAGAGCACCGCAATGAGGAGCAATATACACCCGGAGGTATGATATTTGACCACTACGTGTGACCTTGGCCTTGAAGCGTGTCATCCGAAACATGCGCTCTGCAAGTGGTCTCGATGTGGTTAACATTTGTGCCAAGTGGTTCAATAGTTACAGAGCGGACACGAAACAAAGTCATATGACCTTTGACCCCTACGTGTGTCCTTGACCTTGAAGCGAGCCATCCAGTAGCGGAATGATGGACAGACGGACGGACGGACGGACACCGGCGTCATAACATAATACGTCCCTTCGGGCGTATAAAAAGGACTTTATTTTCTTACAAAGTCTTAGTAAGACTTACGGCTTTTGACCTACACCCTCACTTAACAGCATTGAAGAAATGTATAAAGATTCAAGGCTACACCTTAGATAAAATTTAAAAATTGAACATAAACAAGAGCTGTCACAGGCGACTAAGTGAAATAGGGCACATATGAGGAAGCTAGAGGTATCACTGGAGTGTTGAATGACTCCAATATGTATGACTGTAGTTTAAGTCTGAGTCAAATGTAATAAATTCGGATGACAGAGATTAGGTAAAAGTATATCAAAACATTAACTTGGTGGAATATGTTTGCAAGAGTAATGCACCGTGTGTCATATCACGTGGCTAATTATGTGATGATGTGAAACAACTATTTTAAGTTTGAATCAAATCTAGTTAGTAATAACTGAGGTAGAATTAAAGTGTATCAACACTTACCTGAAAAAGTCTAAGTTAAAAGAGCGGATAATTAATTAAATACTGATGCAAGAGGAACAACTATTTGAGCCGTGCCATGGGAAAGCCAACACAGTGGCTTTGCGACCAGCATGGATCCAGACCAGTCTGCGCTTCCGCAGTCGCGCAGTCTGGTCAGGATCCATGCTGTTCGCTAACAGTTTCTCTAATACCAATAGGCTTTGAAAGCGGACAGCATGGATCCTGACTAGACTGCGCGGGTGCGCAGGCTGGTCTGGATCCATGCTGGTCGCAAAGACACTATGTTGGTTTTCTCATGGCGCGGCTCATTTCAAGTTTGAAACAAATCAAAGTGATAACAGACATAATGTTAAAGTGCATCAAAACTTTAACTAAGGCGTATACGCGAAACGGACGCCGACACGGACGCGGATGACGACGCCGGGTCTAGTAGGAATGCTCCCAATATACTTCGTATAGTTGAGCTAAAATCAACAAAAGAGATCAACAAAAGCGATAAACATGTTTTTTCCTTCTGACCGTAAGCAAATGAACAGGATATAGCTCATATATACTGTATTGAAGGAAAATGATATCTTAATCAAATATAAAAGCAAGAACAATTGATTTTCGCATTTTTTTTTAAAAGGCGAAGAGAACGAAAAAGTAATGGTTATTGACCTACTACCTTAACTCGTATGCCATACTGTTTTCAGGAAAAGTGCACACAAAAATACCAACGCCTACTCCGACGATCACGTGACGCCAGTGCTCCGTAGATTTTACGGGCTTGAAATAAAGAGCTAACAATTTCTAACACAGTTTATTAAATTACGTGTATGTGTAGTATAGAAAAACATATCTCATAAAATATATGTCTCAGTAGTAAATTGCACATATTAGAAAATCTACTCTAATACTGGGCAACCTGACGGTTTCAGTAACTTAGTATAGATAATATACATGTAATATCAATATAATATTGGGATGGTATTTGTTTTTTTCTGGTTCTTATGCATATATTAAGTGCATAAAAACAGAAAAAGGAAACAAATCCATCTAAATCCAAAGAAAAATAAAAAAAATCTACTATATCTGTTTATGGAACGGTACACTGCAGTCAGACACTATATTATAATAAATCTAAGCAACTTGGTTTGGAATGTACAGCCGGTGAATTTGAACTTTGCTGGTGAAAGGAACAGAGCGTGTATTTATAAGAATTTATGTAAACTTTGCTGTAGACATAGAATCTAGTCTGTTTGATTTGTATATCAATACATGGTTAGCATAAAGTTTTATACTACACATTTGCCAAACTGTAAGAGTTCTTTGAATTCGTCACGTCTGTAAACCAAGCTGGTTTTCGTTCATGTAATAGCAAGAGCTCTCTGTTGGGCGCGCTCGACTATTCGAAGCATTGATGGAAGTATGGGGTCAAAAATATTACCAGAGATTTTCAGACAAAAGGAAATTAACAGATAAGACGAACAATGTACCTGTATTTGTGGATTTGGATAAGTTTTGCGCCATATGGCAATGTGTGACCATGATGGTAAGTGTTCAAAGTTTCAAAGCCATATATCAAATAGTTTAATCAAAATATGAAAAGGTATGGAAAGCTTAACTAATTTCTATGTCAAAAAAGGGCCTTAACTGAGCTAAGTCTTTGTCCTAGTTATGTAGTCTTGCCTACTTACGTAGACTATGATGGTAAACAAGTGGTCAAAGTTTCAAAGCCATATAACGAATAGGTTAGGCAACATATGGACTGGTATGAAAATTCTAACTGATTTCCAAGTCCAAAACGGGCCATAATTCAGCCAAAATAGTTGACAGAGTTATGTACTCGTGCCTACAGATGGAAACCATAATGATAAACAAGTGTTCACAGTTTCAAAGCCACATGCAAATAGTTTTGACAAAACACTGACATGTACGTAAACTGAACCAATTTCCAAGTCCAAAAAGGGTCATAATTCAGCCAAAATAGTTGACAGAGTTATGTACTCTTGCATACTGATGGAAATCTTGATGATAAAAAAGTGTTCCAAGTTTCAAAGCCACATGTCAAATAGTTTTGACAAAACGCTGACTTGTATGAAAATTGTACCAATTTTAAAGTTTAAAAAGGGCCAAAATCCAGCCCAAATAGTGTACAGAGTTTGTGTTATCTATCTCACACAAATGTGTGCTATAATATACTTATTTGCTCAAAGTATTTCTTAATATGAACAAAGAGGCCATTTGAGGAATCAGAAATATACATTGTACATATGATGTACAAAACAAACATTAACGATTAGTGGATTGTAGTACTCTCGGACAACCAACGTAGGTAACTCCTGTTTTTAACGATATTCAAGAGAACGGTGAATAATTTCTAAATGTGTAACATTAACAGCTAGGATACTCAAAGAATATCCTTCTCCGGGCAAAGAAGACTAAAGCGATACGTGAAGACTGCTTTCAGAAAAGAGAAACGAATAATTTCTTCATCACAAAGGTACACACATAAATTGTTTTTTCTGTTGTGATCTTTGATGTTGATACAGTGACGGTTCCTCCGATAAACATGATTAATTATTCATTTTGAAATGATCGATTTTTTTCTAGATCATAAAACACTAAAACATCACTAAACGTCATACAGAGTGTAGTATTGCTATAGTTACTGCTTCTATGATTCCAGATATAGTGTACCATGATCTCAAGTATCGTCACTTCATACCTTTCAGGAACATTTTAGTGAATTCTGAAATGAAAGTAAAAAGAAACTGCTCAATTAATAACATCTTTTTTCATCTCAGATGGATATATACGAAAAACAATAATTGACCCAAGTCTACATATTCCCTCTTACACTCTAAAAAATTAGAGAGGGTCCAAGTCAATTGTAATTCAAGCGTTGGTCAAGACATTAATTTGAAACAGAAATATTTACCTTTATATTGAATTAACCCATCTTTATTTATGTCTGCTTCACGGAACATTTGATCAACCTCAGCGTCTGTTAATTTGTCACCAATGCTTGTGAGCACCTTTTTCAATTCCCCCTTTTCCACTGTTCCATTTCCATTTTTATCAAATATTTTGAAAGCGTTGCTTAGTCTTTTTTCTTCCGAGTCCTGGTCGAGTTCATTCTCATAATATTTTTCAACACACTTTTTAAACTTTTCGAAATCAATATCTTGGCCTACAAAATAGATACGAATAATTACACAATGAAAAATGAAATTAGATGTTTTAAAACTTCCGTCGTTGTTGAATTACATTACCTAAATTTTGATACTACCACTAGCATGTTTCCTGTTATTAGTCGCCTACAACAGAAAACTGATTTTATGTAGGATTTGAGCATAACTGCTTATCCACACAACAAAATGTCAGTATAAAATCAAGATTTATTACAATAAGTAAATCAAATACATTTCATTAATGATAAAAATAGTAATAACATAATGATATCATCCGCATTATACTGGAGGGTGATTTTGCTAAGAAGTGATTTTAATTGTCGGTAATCATCCGCCTCGCGCTACGTTCCTTATAAGAGTATAACATGTAAACATTTTAGTAAAACTATTATAATATTTCCTGTATTATGTAGTAAGTTACAAACAATATCAGCAGAAATTACTTTTATCTTCAGTTCACAAGTTAGAAAGCATACAAAGTTATAAAGAACTTGACGAGTATCAAAAGAAAGCAACTGAATAATTTTATACTATAGACTATAGTATATTTTACAGAAGAAAATAGGTAAGGGTAGATGTCTCGGAAGCAAAGCGGCCTTAGAGCCACGCATTTGCAAAACAGGCCGACAATAAAAAGAAGCTGTGTCCATTTTGTAAAATGTTTCAGTGCTTGAGACCTTGTATGTTTCTTTAAAATGCATTTGATAAATATTATCACCACATAGTAAAAAAGTTACCTGATAGAATATATGTGTCAAACAAACGCTATATCATTAACAACATCTAAAAATTCATTAAAATTCCTGTTCATGTACATACCTCGTTTTACATTCATTTCTTTTAAAAGATTGTCTATCTCCTTTGCTGTAGGATTGTTCCCATCCCACTGAAGTCCCTTTTCAAGCTCATATGTTGAAACTACACCATTATTATTCTTGTCGAAAAAATGAAACAATTCTTTCATTTCTGAAATTTAATATGATTAAGAGTGATATCAACATTATTCAACACATGTTTCTCCGGAAAATGTCTGACAGAATTATATGATCAAGTTCAAAAAGGGAGATTATTCAAAAAAGTTCCCTGAACTTGAAACACCTGATAATATGTGCATGTCCACTCGTCGATGATAATGATGTTTACTCAGTTTCATTTGAATTGGCTGTACAGGATTGGAGGAGTGGGGTACAGAAGGAACAAATGAGCCGCATCATGAGAAAACCAACATAGTGCATTTGCGACCAGCATGGATCCAGACCAGCCTGCACATCCGCGCAGTCTGGTCAGAATCCAAGCTGTTCGCTAACGGTTTCTCTAACTGCAGTAGGCTTTGAAATCGAACAGCATGTATCCTGACCTGACTGCGCGGATGCGCAGGCTGGTCTGGATCCATGCTGGTTGCAAATGCACTATGTTGGTTTTCTCATGGTGCGGCTCAAATGAAGTTGTAATATGGGCAAACCCAAAACATGGAAGTCCCGACAATATACATATGTTACCAAGTACCATTTGAATTGGATGGAAAGTTCAAACTGTACGAGGAGTTGAGCACCCGAGGTTCAAATGAAGTTTTAGTATTTTAAATAAAATCTGGAAAGTAGATCCCTCGGAAGCACCGAGAACAAGGCAAGGAGTGAAAATTGCAGACTCGGTTTGAGTCTGTTCATGAGCAGTAATGGAAAATTCAACACTGCCCATGCCCCCTAGCACCGGCTTAAGCAGTATTCAATCTTCAAATCTAACTGAGTTGAAATAAATGAACCCGAAGGATCAGAAAATATAACACCGAGAGTCATAAAGGGCTATAACTCATGGAAAATATTCGACATTGTTTAAACTTACTTATTCATCTATATGATATCTCGTATAATAGTTTTACACACAATAGTCAAATAAACTGAACTGAAAGCTTAAGCTGACAGAATTTCTATCCACTGCATATTTAATATTTGTACAAGATATGGCCATCTAACAAAATAGTTTGATGGAACTGTTTCTGCCTCATATATTAAAAAATATGAAAACAGAGGATACATTTATATATGCGCAAATTCGCTTAATACTGATGTTGTATACAAAGTTTCATTTGAATTAGCTGAAAACTGCATGAGGAGGTAAGTTCAAACAAAGTTATAATAGTTCAAAGACAAAAAAGGGCCATAGCTCACGAAAAAAAAACCGATATGAAAATCCTAACAACCCATGAATTGATGATGTAATCAAAATTTCATTTCATTTGGATGAAAACGGTAAGAGACTGAGTACACATGGATGTGTGATGGACGGACGGACTAACAGTTCTAACGCTGTATATGCCTCTCATGTCTAGGGGTGTGCGTGGTTGGCCTTACTGCTTACGAAATATTCATATTTTCTCGCAACATTAAATAAATATACTTACCCCTCAACCTATCTTGGTCCGACATTCGCTTCTTCTGGGCCTAAAACAAATGAAAGAACAAACAAACGTTACGTTACAGCTGATCTCTTCCGATAACACAGGCAAAACTTTCAAACAACCGGAAAAAAATCCTTTCTAAACACTTTGAATTTCATTGAGAGGAGGTTATTACTTTTATTTTTTAGCTTCATTGCCTTTTAATGTGTGCTTAACCAATATCAATGAAAATAGTGAAAATCTGATGTTGTACCACTATAGTAAATTAAGCACGAAAGGCAAAGAATAAACACGCTTTATTTGATTTGTTTTGTTTGATTATAACACAACGATTTTCGTATAATTTGTATTTGTTTACATTGAATATTTCTAATTTTGTAACCTACGACATGTGTAATAAAAATGTCTTCCTAGCCAGTGGGGATCAAATGCCTTAAAAGGGAAAGCATGCTGACCTTTGTGTAAGATTCCTCCAGTTTTGGTCTTAAGTTGGGCGTGTAGTCCCAGCAGTCAACCTTGACATTAAGGTTAAAAATATTCAAAGGAGCAATAATATTTAATCGGATAAGTACTGGAGATTTTACGTTCAGGTTCATTAACCTGGAATCGCAAGGTTGAAATAACCTATATTAAGACTGAATTTAATAATATAACATATTTGTAGTGTCGGATGGTCTAAGATGTTTACCAGGTGAAGCTCATGCCTAAATACTGTTCAAAAGGGTGGGATGGGGGCTTGCGTCATTCTCAACCATCAAAACCAGGAAAGTAACCATAGGACCTGCCTGCAATGTGGCTTTGTGACTTAAAGTCCAACACTATTAACCATCTTTCATTTTGCTAGGGACAACAAATATGATTACATGAGGTTTAAAATTGAGTTATAAATTATTCGTTATCATTCACGAAATAAGATTGTTTAAGGTAGTTTCACCATGAGATAAACTCAGATATGAATACACGTAACATGAACGCATATTTATTAAAATCGTTGCGGTTACTTAGCTTTATTACAAACAAAGTTGCATACAAATTTCCACGAACGCTGAGGTATTTTTCCTCATACAAACTTTTATTTTTAATCCGGTGTCAAACATTACAACACAACCAATGAACAACGATTGGCCGTCTCAAGATTTGAAGCGTGTAAATCTACCTCCATATATTACCTGCTAAGGTACTGATATACGTTTTTGTGTGCCTATTGGCAGGAAGGTCCTTCCATCGACGCAAAGTGTGCCTAAAACATTATCTTATGCTATGATAAATGTCATATCCTGTTTCACTTCATTAAAGATTTATTGCTGATTGTCTGGAGGGACGAGACTTCTATATGAAAAATACGTGCTTTTGAACAACATTGGCGTTTCTTCATACCATACATACCTTGTTTAGAAGCAGCATAAGCAGAAAACCTCTATTTCTTTTGCTAATGTTAGCTATTCAAGTAAAAAAATTGAAAAGTGGACGAGTTTGTGAAATTTGAAAAGAGCTTGGATATAATAAAGCAACGATTAAACTGTAAATTAATTTGTTCTACTACCGCTTTTGGTTGCTATAGTGTTCAATTTGTTTAATAACAACGTAAAATACGATATGCAACGGGTATAAGAAGATTAAACCACTTACCATTTTGCTTTATAATCCGGTACTTTTATCTATAAAATGATCATTTTTCCATCTCTACACAAACGACATTGAAAACAAATTGAAAATGATCAATACTGACTACCCGTATCTATAGAACAACCACGCGAGGCCTGATATGTTTACGATATTTCATACTATATATATCTTTGGGCCAAAAGGAAATCCCAATACACAAGATATGAATAAGTAAATAAGTTATCGACCTATCGATTTTGAATAAAACAGGTTAATGAACATGTCGTAGCGGGATTATAGCATTTTTACGTATTGACAGCTTAAATCGGTATAAAATTAAAACGAACTCTTTGATGAATAATGGATAACGCGGTATCATAATTAGTGTACCGCATTAATAACCGTTTTAAGTATTTTATTGATTTCGTAGAAAACACATGTCAACAGTGAAACGAACCAAATGTTTCCGAATGTAGTCAAGTGTAGGGCGACCACTTCGACTACCCAACAAAACAACAGTATGAGTTAAATAAAATACACTTACAATTTGTAAGAAGTATTTAAGTCTTCAATAATGTGTGTGTATCCCTTCTTTGTAAAAATGTTAATAAGTTCATCTTTCAGCTATAACTCCTTTCTTGTAAGTAAAACAGTGTGGATTTCAATTAAGCCCACAACCCTCCCTCAAATGGAACGGCATTACTGCATTCAATGATTATGTTTACCAATTTATACGGGTATTTTCTGTTACTTGCAGTATAAGCCAGTCTTAAAGCTATACTATCTAACTTCTAAGTACTACTTTTTTGCCACCACCGTCCCTTACGAACAAACTTCGGAGGGAATTGCTTTGCATCGGTCGGTAGGTCTGCCGGTAGAGCGAAAGGTTTCCGCTCATTAACTAAGAACATTCAAATTGGTACCATGGGCTTATAAAGTGAAAGACTCTTATAAAGTATATGGAATCAGTAGGTTAAAGGTCAAGGTCAAAGGGTTCCGTTCATGAAGTTGAGAACCATTTGACTCAGAATCTTCAAACATGACATCGGGATTGGGCTTAAAAAGAGCTGAACATAATTGTTTTGATGGTCAGTAAGTCAAAGATCAAGGTCACAGGGCCCTTAAACTTGAAAACGGTTTCCGCTCAATAATTGAAGGACCACATTACTCGTAAGATTCAAAGTTTGTAGCCTAGTTAGGCATATAAAGTAAAATGACACCTTTTTGCAGGTCATAAATCAAGGTCACAGGGGATTGAAACTTGACAATAACTTGAGAACCACATGGCACAGAACTTTCGAACTTGATATAATGATTGGGTTTATGAAGTAGTTGACATTAGTGTTTTTAGGGGATCAGTAAATCAAAGGTCAATTTCACAGGGGCCTGAGCTGTTTCTGCCGATTGGTAGATGACCCCTTATGTTTTGCTGGGGATTGGTAGGTCAATGTCATAGTTATCACGGGACTGAATATCGGATAACCTATCATGGGGGCATACGTGTTGTTTCAATGTCAAACCTTCAATTATCTTAAGTTTGACGCATATAATTGCATTACTGTTTGTGGAAAGCGATATGTCTGGAGTCTTTACATAATTATACTGGCACACAAAGTAAGTGCCATGCCACAGTTTAATCATTTTCACGAGAACTGGTTTTTCCCGGTCGTCCGTCACATGACCGAAGTACCATATTTAAGAATATATTGACTGACGAAAAGTTCATTCACAAATAATGTCTAAGATGAAGACACAAACAAATCATTCGTGAGTTGCAGAACCACGAGAATGACGGTTGTGCTTCATATTAAACTTAAAATAAAAAAAAAGAAACAATTCCCTTTTTTACTTTTATTTGGTTTCAGTACATACTAAGAGATCAGAGTCTGTATGGTGGCGTATGCCAGCAGTTTCATTTTTAATGCTTTTTGCCCTGTCATGTAACTGTCAAGGTCGCAAAAACATGGTCTACATTTTATAGCTTAGGTTTGTTCGTTTGTTTTGTTTTTTGTTTTGTTTCGATTGCGTGGGTATTAAATGGTATTTTTCTATCCGCTATTCGTCGAGTGTTCAAATTGATATGGATCAATGACTGGAATACAAACATACTAATCGTTTCAATAGAATCTGAGACAACGATCTCATTCGGTTGAGTTAAACATAATAATAACCCACCACTTTATATACATAGTAGAATGCAAGTAAATAAGTTGAAGGTTATTGTGCGAAGTACACTTTATATATTCGTCTAGTCACCTATTAGTACTTAAGTGAAAAAAACAACCTTTTCTTGCAGGTAAAGGTATGCGGTTAACCAAAGAATTTCGGTAACTAGCGTGAATATTACTCGTATTATATATTATCCACAATTACGATCTATTTAAAGGTCCAATACTAAGGAAAGTGAACATTTTAATTTCTTTTAAAAAGCACAGAAACTATTTCATTTTATTGGAAAATGAAAGTTGGTATGTAGAAATTCGAAATAAATCGAAGTATATGTACAGTTATTTTTCTATGAAGTATGAAGAAAGTTAAAAAGACCTGGGGGGTCATTCTGTCGATTCATTGAAATTTCAACATAATACACATACATTTCTTTAAGTTCCAAAGACCTTCTGTAAATTTTGACCTGCCAATCTTCATTATTTAGTGTCTTGCAGAAGTCTATGCACTTGCTATGAAAAAAATTGCCAACTCACTTTCCCTTAGTAATGGACCTTTAAATGTTGAGGTCAAAAGGCTAGGTAAATTAGTTTCTTTTCTAGACTGGGGAATGATTATGGAAGTAGTCAACTATCATTTAAAACCACATATATAATTTCCCAATGTGTTTTCTCTGAAGAAGCTGATATACAGGTCATGTAAACCGTGTGACTCGAAGCCGGAACTGGCTTTTGTTGCTTATGTATATCACTTCGTTTTACGAAAAAAGTATATTAATTGATATGCAGTTAGCATAATGATAGGAAATTCAGTGCACGGCATTCTTAAAACAGACCGTTGTGTTTGATAACCTTAGGACGGCCAGCACATATTTATGCAATCTCGCCAGGCATATGTATGTTTTTGACACCACAGTAAATGACGTCACTCGACCTTCAGCTATTTCCGGAAGTAAATAAAATGAAAGTAGAAATGTTAAACTTGAAAACGAAAGCTGCATTTTGATTCTTAGATAGTCAGGGGTCACGCGCAGGGGTCACTCCGTCTAAATGTATGCGCGTGGACTTCTTTTTTTTTTTTGCTATTGGGGAGCCAATTTTCAGCACTTTATTACAAATTGAAATTACCTGGGCTTTAGTACAGCATGTCAGCTTTTAATCTATGAAAAAATATTTTAGCTCTTGATAAACACAAATCCCACAGGGGTCCGTAACGGACCAAGGGTACACTGATAATTTTGGAACTTCATCAAATCGCTCAAAATGTCATTTTTGATGTTGTCTGAGAGTGTCAGTATATGCCTCAGGTGTAAGATATATCCGTATTTGAGAGCTGCAGACCTAGACATTTCAGAAATATTTTCAAATTAAGTTTCGTAAAATAAATGTTGTTTCTACGAAAGCGTGAAAGGGCCATCAGACGCTAATACGTTTTAGTACGTTAAGGCTGTGGAAAGGATATCAAGGTGGAAACTGCATAACCGCAAGTTATTCTTTTATTTTAACAACCACTTTTTCATATAAATAATGTAGAAGATTCGGAAAAAATGGTACAATATCTGAGGCAAATACTTCGTGATCCTCTGAGCAAAAGCTGACCGAAACTTCGAAAGCTCCGATATAATATGTCTGATTGCCATGCCATTATTTGATTCAAAGGGACAATGGTCCAGAGTCCGGCCACCGTCATCAATCGTCCTGTGTCAACATTTTGACTGAAACATCTTCTCTGAAACCATGACGGAAGATGATGTAACGTTGCCTGGATTTTCCTCGGCTGGTCACTTATCAGTGGTATTAAGTTTTATTCTGTCTTACTTTAAATCAATGTTAAATAAATACACTTTTTTTTTTGTAATTAAAGTAGTGTCTTCACTACAATACCAAGGAAGGGACACAGTCACTTTACAGATAATCAGTTACTTGCTGATAAGATTGATTTATGATTTATACATAGCTAGGGAACTAACATTCTTTAAGATAAAAACACAATAATATAATAAGAACATCAAATTGATAATTCTTTTAATGTAAATATCACATGTTATATTCATAACCTTCTGTCAATAGCCCAAACGCATAATAAATACAATGGATGTATACACTCCTTGAAATCTGTATTACAGATGAATAACTGAACCTACCCAAATCATCCAGTTACGATAAAAGCTATTTGCTCTATACATCAATGTCTGTGGTACAAAAGGTTCGGCAACTGAACTTCATAATTAAATCTTTTCAAGATTTGAGAACATAAAAAGTATTTCGAAGTGTTAACCCGCTATTGAAATCATTTTAATACGTCTTACTTTTCGCGCATGTTCTTTCATCTAAGTAATGTCGTGCAGCTTCAGAAAAGCGAAAGCAGAAACTATGTCTGCACCTGAAGCAACTGTCACAGTTTCTGAAGCACCGATGTAGAATATCTAATGGTCGTGACATTATATGATTAACATATGGTTAATAACTGAAACGGGACATGGATCAATCGTAATATCCGGTTATTAGCAAAGAAAGCTACATTTCAATAACCGTTTATTGTTTACATTCATGTTTTTGGTATTGGGTACAAAATATCTGTAGCAATGCAAGTAATAATATACACTTATAAAACGAACATGGTGTGCATTTAGTGGTTATTTGTGTGAATAAGCCAATAATTGCACGAGGGCACAGCCCTATTGATAATCTAGATTTAAAAATGCTTATAACCACTGAAAACACAATTATTGCCGTTAAATGGGTTGTTTATGTATACATTTAACCTTTAAGCCAGCTAAATTTCTATAATGAAATGTCCATCATTCAATTTGGACAATACCATTTATTATTCAAAGGGGTGTTCAAAGGCACAATAGGCTAAAGGTTAAGTTAAATGTTATGTGGCCTGCCGATAAACGGCTATTGTGCACAACTCCGGATAGTGGAATGAGTTACTGGATTCTGGCCAGCAAATTTGTTAGTTTTGACAATTAAATGGTAAAACATCAAGAAATTAGGCAAATGCCACAAACAAGTTATTTTGTTTCTTACACGATATGTTAAATGACCTTAGCGGATGGCACACAGAAGCACTTGGAAAGGTTTTGTTTCGGAAAATTCAAAAAGACATCTTGATCATTTTCTCTGCTAACAATAGAGCGGTTCAATCGACGTTGCTTTTAGTCAAACACAAGCACACTACAGCTTTCGCATACACCATATATAACTTTTGCTCTACAATAGGGAATATTCATACATATGCGATGCTGTTAAACCACACGGAAGGGAACCTGAGGTCTTCCTCCACCATCAAAGCTGGAAAGTCGCCATATGACCTGAATTGTGTCGATGCGACGTTAAGCCCAACAACAACAAAAATACTTTAAGCCATCGATGAAATTAAAATAGAAATAAAAGAATGATAAACGAAATGGAATTAGTAATATGTTCGTTCAACAGGTCTGATTCTGTCACCATTTTCAACGACAGATTTCTTGATGGACTTTGCAAGGCTCGTCCACATTTCTGACACATTCCGTCTGTTCCTATAGAACATATCATTACTGTCATTATATAGGTGTGTGGGTGTCATCACCCAACTGTCAAAGTATTCTTTGTCTATTTTCTCTGGTTTCGGTTTTCGGGGTGGCCTCCAGGGCCTTCTTTCCTTCTTCTCCGGAGTCTTTTCATCCTCTCTCATTTCTTGCTTGCCATTTTTCTTTAAACTTTCCTAAAAAATAAATAGTTTGAAGAATAATCCTATTTACATCACTAATTGTATATTGGTACCTTTTTAAAACATCTTTTTAGATATTTCAGCTGTATGTATTTTGATTAGATTTAAAATCCGTCTCCAACAGAATAGCGAAATGTATCCCTCTTGGATATTAGAATTGTTTTTTAAACAATCAACATACGTATTAGTTGCTTTGAGTTATATTAGCAATCATATTACAGATAAAATATCTATTTCAGTATAAGATACTTTTTGAATCAGTTTGCCATTGGACCGAATGTAGCAAACAACGAAAAATGCCTTACTTCCTCCCAGTAAATAGATAATTTGTGTAACGACTTTCAACACCTGAATGCATTATAATATACATTATTTTACACAGATGCAATTGTCAATATTTTTATAATCTGCAATCAATATATTTTCTCTGATGTAATTCAAAGTTATTTGTTATTTACAATACTTGTCACAGACATAAGACACTTCTGTCAATTTATTTGTCAGTCCTAATCTAATCAGCTGTTATACAGATAATGTGCCACTACTCCAGCAAGGGACACAAAACACATTATCGTTATTGTCTCCCTTAACATCAACTTACTGCATCCTCATTTCTCCAGTAGCTATCTTTTCCTCTTACGGCTTCATATCTATCTTTATAACCCTCTGATTTGCTTCTGAAAAAAAACCCCATAAAACTAAATACATCGTTGTCTTTCATCAAAATATTGATATGTATAAATCTGATATAATCATTTAGAAATGAATTTTGGAACAATTTTCTTAAAAAACCAATATGGCGGCCTTAACAACGACTAATGTCAGTTTGTATTTAAGCACATTAAGTCTTTGTAATAAATCAGTCATAAATTCTAAAACATTGACATGAATGGACTTAATCGACACAGAATATTTTGCCTTCTTTTGCTAGTATGATAACTGAAATTAAGCTATTGGGATCTTTAGAAATTTCAACAAACCTTTCATGGTGATGATGATGGTCTTTCTTGACATTAATGACAACTACTTGACCTCTTTGCTTCAGCTCAACTACTGGAGTCTCGTGACGAGGTGATAAACTTTTGTTATAGTAAGGATCGAATGCTCGACTTTGCTGAAACAACAACAAAATTTAAATATAATACCAACGAAAATAAGAAAATATCGAGAATTAAAGCCAAAGAAATGAAATTACCAGGCAAAATTGTATGTAAATATCGTTCGTACAATATGTATTTTTCAAAGCACTGATATAAGTTAATTATTATTGTTATGCATATAGCCGTGTTCATGTGATAATATTTCGCAAATCTGGCCTAACTGCACTAGTATTTGTTAACCGTTTAATGTAATAAGAATACCATTCGCTGGAGATTTTTCCTACGTTCCTTAGTTTGAAACTGCCATAATTGCGTCGTCGTTCAGTACGTCCTCAAATGGTCCGTAAGATATTTTTGCGTCTTTTGTTATAACATTACAAGTGTGAGGGTTAACCTAGCGTAATGTAACTTTAGAACATGGTTACACAATGTACCTGCTAAACCATTAACTGGTTTAATCCTACTGCATTCCTTTGTTTTTGTTTGTCCTATTTGTGTTTTTGTTCTACCTCAAAATACGTATTTTTGTTCTTGTTTTTTAAACTTAAAAATACATACTTATATTTATCCGGAAATATTACTTACAACATGTGCTAAAGATTTAGGCAGCCTTGCTTTGAAATTATGGTTTGTATTCATGGCTTCCCGTTCTTCTGTAGGAATTGGTGGGACCTTTTTCTTGAAGTACTTAGGATCTAAGGCACGAGACTCCTGAAAACAGACAATGTTCATCCTGTGATATCAATTTTTTTTAAACATTTAGAGCAGAAGGCCAAAAATGAATAAGATATACAAGTTAAAATGTATGAATATTTAAAAATCATATATACAACTACAGATGAATCAACAAATGTATATCCAGTCTACTCTTACGACTTTAATGACGCGCAAATAAACCTAATTGGTAAGTGTTTAAGACATTTGTTACTAACATGTATATTCAGTTAAGATGTATTCTGTATACATTAAAGAAGTTAAATGATTGCTTATACAAGTAATGTATCTATCTCTCACCACGTGTTGGAGACTTTTTGGAAGCCTGGCTTTGAAATTGTGATCTATATTGTCCTCTTCAGTTTCATATACATACTCTGGTCGAGGCTCATAAAATGCAGGATCTAGTATTCGACTTCCCTAAAGATTATAACACCGTCATTACGGAATGTCTAGACAATATCTCAATTTTGACTCCTGCTAGTATATTTGTAGGTAAAAATTAGTACGTAGCACTACGTGTATTTAACTAAAATAACAAAGATGTTTGAAAAGAACTACATGTATAACAAAATTAACAGATAGCAATGAGACCCCGGTCCTACACCAGTGTCAGAACAAATCGAATGCAAAACTCTTTTGGAATTAATAGACACTTGATTCACATACTTGCTTCTCCCTATAAATAAATGTGAACAGAAACTCACCACTTGTTCGAGGTGCTTAGGTGGTTTTGCTCTGAACGAAGGTAAAGACACAGTTTCGGCTTCTTCAGAAGCAGGCCTCTGCTTTTTTGGCTCAAGGATACGACTTTGCTAAAACATACAATAGACTGATAATCTTACAAAATTACACATTTGACCTGATTTTAAAACTGATGTACAAAATGATGAATAAGAGTATATCTTTTATATGAAAAAAGCGAATGGACAATTTGTCCCTTTGGTAATGAGGAAAGACACATACATTTTCAAGAAATACGAGCTGTCATTGTATAATTGTGATATCGAATATCTGCCTTAGATAAATAAATGAATGCAGAAAAAGAACGAAGAAACAAGAGGCAACAAACACACTTACAACATGTTCTAGTTTCTTTGGAAGCCTTGCTTTAAATTCATTGTCATATTTTTCTTCTTCCGGCGGCTGCTTCTCTTGGTAATATTTTGGATCCATTATCTTACTTTGCTGAAAAATATACATTTCATATAACAATGATGGCTTGTCTGGTTAGTATTTTGTTGAGTTTTGCGTCACACCGACACAATTATATGTCATATGGTGATTTTCCAGATTTTGATGGCGGAGGAAAATCCCAGGTGCCCCTTCGGGCATTATTTCTTCACGGTCGGGCACCTTGGTTGGACCACCGCCCTTCTGTAAGCCTGCTTAATGACTTCCTCACATGAAGAATTTAACGCCGCAAACGAGGCTCGTACCCACATTGTAGATGGGTAAGTGACTTGAAGTCGGCGACCTTAACCACCCGGCCATGGAGGCACCCTTTGCTTGGTAGGATACAATTATGTTGCAAATTGGTGTCAGTCAATGCATTTGGATAGACAATTTTATAAGGAATCTATCATAATAAATCATGCTGTCTGTGGGCATGGTTTAGTTTTGGCATTGCCACATTGACATGTCAACCAGCTATAAATATGTCAGTCTTAACTGAAATGCCATGAATCCTAACTGTGTCTGTTTTAACCCTTAATAATTGCAATATCCTTACTCATACTTTTATCATAATTATACTCCTCTATAACGGATGAATGCAATAAAAAGCAGATAATGTTATTTTACTGTGTTTTAGTAAGCTTATCTTTAAAAAAAGAAACAACATCTGAAATTAACGAGCCCTAATGTTCTGATTTTATCCCTAACTAGTAGAATTCCCTGTTTGAAAACTTGCCATTTTATTGAGTAGTATCTTCTTTAAAAATACTGGACACTTCTGTCAAAAAGCCAGAACAGCCCTGTATATATTCTCTCCTAACTTAGGGGTAGTTTCTGTCAAAAAACTTGACAAGTCTTACGTTCTATTCTAATTTAGTGGCATTGTGTGCCAGAATACAGGACCAGCCTTATATTCTATCCTATTTTATTAGCCAGAATACTGAACTAGTTCTATCTTCTATCCTAATTAAATAGCACCTTGTGCCAGAATATTGGACCAGCCTTATATTCTTCCAAAATTTAGTGCATTGTCTGTCAGAATTATTATACCAGCCTTATATCTACCCCAATTTTGTGGCACTGTCTTTGAGAATACTGGGTCTGTCGTATATTCCACCCTAATTTAGTGCACAGTCTGTCAGGACTATTAGACCAGCCTTATATTCTACCCCAGTTTAGTGCACCGCCTGTCAGTATATTGGATCAGCCTTATCTTCTAATCCAATTTACGAGCACTGTATGTCAAAATTATTGGACCAGCCATAAATTCTATCCCAATTCAGTGGCACTGTCTGTCAGAATACTGGACCAGCCGTATATTCTATCCTAATTTAGTAGCACTGTGTTTTAGAATTATTGGACCAGCCTTATATTCTACTCCTATTGAATAGCACTGTCTGTCAGAATTATTTGACATGCCTTGTATTCTACTCCTATTGAATAGCACTGTCTGTCAGAATTATTTGACAAGCCTTGTATTCTACTCTTATTGTGTAGCACTGTCTGTCAGAATTATCGGACCAGCCATATATTCTATCCCATTTTAGTGGCATTGTCTGTCATAATTATTGGATCAGCCTTATATTCTATCTGTAAGAAGTACTGGACCAGCCTCATATTCTATCCCAGTTTAACAGCGAACGTTAAAATCACTTGGAACGAAATGATTCAATCTACATATGCGCTAGCCCTTTTATCAGATTTTAAGGCATCTAACAATTATGTCAAAGTAGTCTTGGGTCTATATAAAATATATGTTGTTTGATTCTATAAGCTCACTTACAACATGTTCAAGTTTCTTTGGAAGTCTTGCTCTAAATTCATTGTCGTATATTTCTTCTTCCTGCTGAGGTTGTTTTTCTTCGAAGTATTTCGGATCCAATATCTTACTTTGCTGAAAAAGGTAGGGATATATGGTGTTAATAGTTAATATAGTGAAGGAATCAAAGTTAAAAATGTGGCAGTTCTGATAAAGCAAGTAAATCCTTTATTAACAGAATTTCGCTTAGTCCGGTGCTGTACATTTGAGCCGTGCCATGAGAAAACCAACATAGTGGCTTTGCGACCAGCATGGATCCAGACCAGCCTGCGCATCCGCGCAGTCTGGTCAGGATCCATGCTGTTCGCTAACAGTTTATCTAATTCCAATAGGCTTTGGGGGCGAACAGCATGGATCCTGACCAGATGCGCAGGCTAGTCTGGAACCGTGCTGGTCGCACTGCAATATGTTGGTTTTCTCATGGCGCGGCTCATTTTATGATTCAACAAATAATATTCCCTGTTCTATCGTTATTGATGTGCTATTTCTACGTTCATTGCTTTGTTTGTCTTTAGCGGTATAAATATTACAATTTAAACAACTAATGTCTATCAGCAATTAATATATACAAAATATGGTTTACAAATTTTACAAGCTTGTTTATCGTAATAAGCGTATTAAAGAAATCCCGAAACATTTATTAAATCTGATTTTACTTGCTTGATTAACTGTCTAAATGTGACGTTATAGGCTTTCAACTAAAAAACGGATCAAAGGATTATCAAATTAGGGATTAAAACACAAAAAGGCAATGTCAAATAACATAGAAATAGAACAAATAATAAAAAAATATTTTTTGCAAACAGAATTATATTTTGGATAAATCTTACACAAAAAATGCAAGCAAGACGAAACAAACACGTAGAAATTGACTTACCACGTGTTCAAACTTCTTGGGAGGCCTTGAAACAAAATTATTCTGCATGACTTCTTCATTCCCACCGTCTTGTGCCTGCCTCTTTTTCTGGTATTCAGGACTTAAATGACGACTTTGCTGTAAATAAAGACGAAACCAATATTATATGTTTAGATACAGATTTTTCACACTGTGATTTCGATTATACTTCAAATTTTTTGTTTAATGTCGGCGGCATTAAAACATATATAATCGTTTATTTGAAGATTGACATTTTGTTTACAATAAACATACTAGACGAATGCATAAAGTCTGTTGAACATCTGGATTTTACATTAATGACCACTTTTCAGCAGTCATGTTGTTTTTTTTTCTTGTTCCTTTCCCGAACAGCTAACAAATACTCTTCGATTTTAATATATTAATATACCTACCACATGCTCCAGATTTTTGGGTGGCTTTGATTTAAACTGTGGAGCAGGTTCTTCATCAGTTTCCAGAACATATTCTCCTCTTGGCTCAAAATACGTGGCATCCATATGACGGCTTTTCTAATGAAATCAGAGAGTACATTGTAAATATTTTCGACATGCTTAAGATTCAAGGTATATAACAAATGTGTAAGCGATTAGTACTTAACACTTTGCCTTCTTCAAAAAGACAGTACTCAATACAGAGAAGTAGTGAATCATAGAAATAAATTCATTATACAACAGAGATATAATACAAAGGTATCTATCATTTCCCTGTACTCATTTACTGAATTTTGATATGGCATTTAGGCCAGCCAAAACTTTTGGTTTTGAACACCATAAATAAAATGGGTATTTATGAAAGTTTGCGGGATTTTTTTGGGGCAAGCTGTATTATTTTTTTTACAAAATCGGCCTTTGTATTGTCGATGCATTGTACAACTACATAAATGTATTGTGATTGTATTCCCATGGACGCCTCGAAAAACGTTCAACTTTATAAAATGACCATTTCATGGAGAGAGATGCGACTTGTGCCTTATTTCCGTATGTTGAGTTTTCCTAAACATTCGAGAATTCATTTACAACAAACAAAGATCATTAAATTTATCATTGCAACGGTTCATCTACGCTTTTTGAGACAGTCCATTAAAACTGTGGATGGATGTTAAATTCCAATCATTTACCAAACCACTCACAATATGAATTTGCATCGAAAGGACAAATACTTATAAACACAATTAAGTTTAAAAATGAACACTGCTTCAGACAATAAAAAACAAAAAAAAAAACAAAAACAACAAACATCACTTATATTGCCTGTAAAAAATGAAGTGCGGGTTGTAAAATCTACATTTGTTATACAGTTAAAACTCGGTATCTAAAATTCCAAGGGATCGATCGTTTTTCTTCGAGATAACCCAAATTCGACTTAAAATGTGATATTTTGTACATAATTATGCTTTCAGGACAGGACTTGGAAATGTCTTCGAGATAGCCTACTTTTGAGATAAGCGGGTTGAAGATAAAGAGTTTGAACTATATATGATGACTGACAATTGTAATGTTTCTTTTTTAAGAAGAATCATTTGAGCCGTGTCATGGAAAAACCAACATAGTGGGTTTGCGACCAACATGGATCCAGACCAGCCTGCGCTTCCGCGCGGATGCGCAGGCTGGTCTGGATCCATGCTGGTCGCAAACCCACTATGTTGGTTTTCTAATGGCGCGGCTCATTTAGTGTAGCAACACAATATTTGTTTCACAACAGTGTCCACCACACCAGATCGGCGAAAAAGTTGGTGCCCGGTTAATTTTAGGTACATTTTGTAATTCGAAGACTTAATAATTGAGCCGCGCTATGAGAAAACCAACATAGTGGCTTTGCGGCCAGCATGGATCTAGACCAGCCTGCGCATTCGCGCAGTCTAGTCAGGATCCATGCTGTTTGCTAACAGTTTCTCTAATTGCTATAGGTTTTGAAAGCGAACAGCATGGATCCTGACCAGACTGCGCGGATGCGCAGGCTGGTCTGGATCCATGCTGGTCGCAAACCCACTATGTTGGTTTTCTCATGGCGCGGCTCAATTATTAATTGACTACTAAAATGTGATAAATACATTCATATTGTTTAATCCTTCGTTCTTTATCTGTATTTTCATGGTATTAAGTATTCTCTCTTTGAAAGTAGACAAGATTTATGTCCAAATATTAAAGTATAATAATAAGATGCACTTAGCCGAGGTCAAGTTGGCGATATCTCTCATATATTACGTTATCGTTCTAGAATTCACGCAAAACGTTTTACTGAACACTCATGTTGTCAAAGGAGAGCAATTTTAATTTCCCTTAGCTACGCCACTTAAAGATTGTTTTTCAGTTATAACATTAATCCATAGATACATTGAATCAATATTTTTGAAAAGTTAATATATTATCAGGTAAATCTCAATAACATTTAATTGTCGATATTATTTCTTTTTAAGACCAGGCTTCAGTAAATTCGCCAGTTTAATAAATTATGCCTTCTAAACTGACTAACCACGTGTTCTAGCTGTTTCGGAGGCCGGGATTTAAATTCCCGCACATAAACAGGTTCAGGCTCAGTCGGAACACTTCGGTTCTTTCTGTAGTCTGGATCGTACAATCTCTCCTGCAATGAAGAAAGGTTTTACAAATTAAGAATTAATGTTAAGGTAGTTATGCACATCAAATCAAATTCAAATTCGAATATTCAATTTTCTGAAAATAAATAACACGAACCTATACTTTTTATCTGACCACTTGATAACAGGTAAATTTACTTTGAGAAAGAAACTACATTCAAATAAACCTCCGTTATATTACGTCATTAAGATTGTGATTTTTGCTTACACTCCTATTAAGGAGGTAGGTTACCTTCATATTTGTATGTGCGCATGTCCAACCGGAAGCTAAAGTGACGGTTTACGACGAGGTTTACGACAAACTAAATGTGTTTGTATATTCATTCTTCTGAAAACAAGTCATGAACCTGTCTTCGATCTGATGCTTTATGGTTTAATAATGCCGAAATAATGAATAAATTGCCGCAGAAACGCTTCAAAACAATGTTGCCTTAAAATGACGTCAGTGACGTCATGACGTTACGTGTGAGTTACCGCGCAAAATTAATAGCTTTTATCTTGAAAGTACATAATTCTGTGCATTTTCTTTATTTTAACTATTATCAAATAACCATTATTTGCTGAAATATTTTTTATGAGTCTTTTGCTCTGAATAATAATCAATATTTTGCTTCTTTTATGTAGTTATATTGAAATGTTATGCGGAATGTAAGAAAATGGATGATGGTAACCAATGTTATTTGGAATATAGCTGGGTGAAAGGTTACTTGTTACGGCCATTTTCAAATAAAAATCTAGCAGTTTGATCTGTAATACCTATTTTTCAGGTTCCGTTGATAATTTGAAACTTACATACTAAAACTACGATCTAAAATTGTTCAAATTTCAGTAGAAAATTGTGGTTTCTTGAATTGAATTGATGTTACCATGGAAACGAAGCCCGTGACCTATGTATCTAAATGTAAAATTAAAAAAAGTTGACATTGGTCTATTTAAGTAACACAGCTTCGGCTTTTTATTTTCATTTCAACAATATCCATGAGAATAATAGCAGCATGCTGAAAGATTTTTTCATGAAAATGCCAGACGAGGGGTACTGCTGTAAGTATTCTAAGATGTGAAATTTGTTTGAATAAATGCAGATAACACGAAAATATAACTTACGTTAGAAATTATATGTTTTAAAGCTACATTAACTAGAAAGATAATCTTATTCAATATTTTTATAAGAAATTACGACAAAAAGTAAGATATAAGCGATTTTAAACATCCCTGTTGCCATGGTTACTTTAAACTTTAAGAAAAATAGGGTACCATGTAAAGCGCTTGGTATTTTACTAATAATATTACCCAAATATTCCATGTTGGTCATTAACAGAATGGCACTGAAGCCTTCAAAAACCCCTATTTTTATACATAGTTGGTTAAAAATAAGAGAAAATGCGTTACCATGGAAACACGAGCCCCGCGACATATACATTTTAAACTCACATTAGAAAGCTTACGTGCATACTAGTAAAATTATCAATTATGCAGACGTCTACGGATATCAATGAAACTAAAATACACTGAAAAGTGTTAAATATCCGTATTTTCCTTCTTCTTTCAATATGAAATACCTTTGGATGGTCATGTTCTTCAAACCTGGATAAAAATTGAACTTAAAGGGATAGAGACACACGACATTGAGATTGTAGCAGTTAAAACTTCATATTACACGAAATACAAAAAATTGCTGCGGTTCAACTAATTTGAATTTACCCTTGTAACAAGGTAACCTACCTCCTTAAGAAAACTTGCTAGAGGTCTTTTTCCGAAATCAGGCAATAAAAAAATAAAGCTCACGACTCTTTCATTTTCTTTGTTGAACTTAGTACGTCATGGTGCTTTAAAAATTCATGTTTTATTAAAATTTTACATTAAAGAAATAGTTTTGATCCGAATGTGTAGAATCACCTTAAAACATGTCAGCATTGTAACAATCGATTTGATACTCCTTTTCCAACCTAATCTGAGCAAATATACACAAAACAGTATCTTAATCCAGTGTAAACAGAAGAAATACAAAAAACCCGGGTCGTACAACTGAAATAATAGACAAATAAAAATGCAAACATGTAGCATGGAATAAAAATGAAACTTACGGCGCAGCTAACAACACACAGCAAATTCTAATATACAAGATCGAAAGCGTAAAAATAACCCTGACAACGTATATGTCTTATGATACCCTTGAACGATTGAATTATCAGAACTTCCTTTTTGATTGGAAGATTTTACAAACACAATACAGATCATGTGGCACCAAATAGGAGTAACTAAATTGGCTTCACATCTCATTTGCATCGAAATAAAATATGACGTATAATGGAACGTCTAACTAAAAGTAATATGTTTACATTTTCTTATATGATTTGTAAAATAAAATTTTGAATAAACCAATTTCATACAGTTGATATTTCAATGTATCTCAAGATAATAGAATAGATTATTTTCAACAATATACTAACATGTACTGTCATTTTTCTCGATGAAGTAGGACTGTTCTGGTTTGAAGCTCCATACTTGGCATCTATTGGAGGTAGGTGAGTATCATTCTGGCTTCCCTGTAATACATTGGAACAGCTTAACACTTGTTTATAAATGTAAGGATCTAAACATTTCCATAACATGTTCAAAGGCGAAACTGCACTTGCTGCAAATGTAGGAATCTACATTTCCATAATAATAATAATAATGGTAAGAAGAAGAAGAATAGGGAATCGATCCTACCGATTTTCGCCGCGAAGAGCGACGAAAATCGGGACTGATCCCTCTACAGTAACATGCGATATACCGAATGAGATATATACTATCGAATTAAAAATTGTGCCCTTCCGGCAAGTGCACAGAGCGTCTGACTTCTGATTTTTTGGAAGAACACGCCTTTTCCTTGCGTCCACATAATTTTTCCGAACCGCAACGTCTTGCATATCAGTACAAATATGGGAAGTGTTGTTTTTATTCAAAATCTAACTTTGAATTGACAGGGAATCGATCCCACGCGAAGCGACGAAAATCGGTATCGATCCCTCTACGGTCATATGCGATATACCGAATGTGATATTTACTATCGAATTAAAATGTGTCATTCCGTGCTGTCATTAGACAGTTCTTTACAAATGTTATGGAATGCGTTGAAGTCGGATCGATTCCCGACTGAGGCAGTGCTTTATTTCATATCTATAATAATAATTATAATAACTTTATTTAAAGAGGATAACCAGTCCAAAATATGATCCTCTAATATATAATTTAAAAATTCTGTACTTAGTATATAAGATAAAACCACTCATGTCCTAGAGATTTCTGTTACACATTCGCAGTTGAACTGCTCTTGCTGCAAACGCAAGGACCTTGAAATTTCTGTTACATTTTTGCAATAAAACTGCCCTTGCTGCCATTGTAAGAACCTAGAGATTTCCTTTACATTTTCGCAGTAAAACTGGCATTTTTGCAAATGTAAGGACCTAGAGATTTCCGTTACATGTTCGCAGTAAAACTGTCCTTGCTGCCAATGTAAGGACCTAGAGACTTCCGTTACATGTTCGCAGTAAAACTGCCCTTGCTGCCAATGTATACTGCTGCCCTTGATTCAAATGTAAGAACCTAGACATTTCTGATACATTTTCGCAGTAAAACTGCCCTTGCTGCAAATGTAAGGACCTAGAGATTTCCGTTACATGTTCGCAGTAAAACTGTCCTTGCGGCAAATGTAAGAACCTAGACATTTCCGTTACATGTTCGCACTAAAACTGTCCTTGCTGCAAATGTAAGGATCTAGAGATTTCCGTTACATGTTCGCAGTAAAACTGTCCTTGCGGCAAATGTAAGAACCTAGACATTTCCGTTACATGTTCGCAGTAAAACTGTCCTTGCTGCAAATTTAAGGACCTAGAGATTTCCGTTACATGTTCGCAGTAAAACTGCCCTTGCTGCAAATGTAAGGACCTAGAGATTTCCGTTACATGTTCGTAGTAAAACTGTCCTTGCTGCAAATGTAACTTCAGCTACATGTTCGCAGTACAACTCGCAGTAAAACTGCCCTTGCTGCAAATGTAAGAACCTAAATATTTCCGTTACATGTTCGCAATAAAACTGCCCTTGCTGCAAATGTAAGAACCTAGATATTTCCGTTACATGTTGGCAATAAAACTGCCCTTGCTGCAAATGTAAGAACCTAAATATTTCCGTTACATGTTCGCAATAAAACTGCCCTTGCTGCAAATGTAAGAACCTAAATATTTCCGTTACATGTTCGCAATAAAACTGCCCTTGCTGCAAATGTAAGAACCTAAATATTTCCGTTACATGTTCGCAGTAAAACTGCCCTTGTTGGTGCTGCAAATGGAAGGATCTACATTTCACAGACACAATGTAAAACTCAAAACGTGCAGTGGTAGAACTGGCATGGTTCGTTACAATACTATCATGCATTTATGAACATCAAAACATAAAGTACAAAATCATCAATATTCATTAGAATATTTATAAAGTTTGTATTTGAAAAGGAAATCAAGTTTGTTTACCCTGTCCTTTGATCGTCTCAGCGTTGTGAGAACCTGACTTTATAATGGGACAGAAAATTTAAAATGTCTGAGGTTAATAACTAAGTAGAGGACACTAAAGGTGGAATCACTTTTGAAGTAATTAGGCATCAGCAAATTGAACGTTACATGGGAAGTCTCAAACCTATTCGAAATCTTATATTAGATTTTTACATTTCAATCAATATTTGTGAAAAATAATACACTGAAAAACTAGCTTATTCAGAAGACAAAGCTGTTTGCAAGTCACCTAGAGCTGAATGCAAGAAACTATTCAACACGTCTTAGTTCTTGGAAAGGCTCATACATGCGATCGCATGGTGCACATTCTCAATATTTATGAACGTACGAAGCAGTCCGACTGGCTTTCTATACTGGATTTTCTCAATAATCACTCAAGTTAATTATCAATAAATAATATTAATAAACATTCGATTAACATTACACCGTTGATCAATACTGTTGTATTTCCTGTCTGTAACAAGCATTATCTAAATTTCCTGCTCCATTGACAACAGCAGAGAAAGGCTTAATTTTCTCGTTCGATTTTTCAAGAGTCTTTTCATATTTTCTTTTGTTTGAGTTGGGACCAGAGAACGTTCTTATCAATTTCGAAGAATAAATATAAAACAATTATTAAAATTTCCAGGAGGGAGGAGAATTTGACGATGGGCAGAAAAGTTTATTCTAACGACCCGTTCAATCATAACAGAGTAAAAAGTGGTAAGGATATAAATAACGTGAATAAAAATGTCAAAAAGCACTTTTCCAGCAAATAAAGCAAATAAACATGTAGAATGAAATAAAGCTGTATTTCAGATTAGTCTTTTATACGATAGTGGAACATTTAACAAAAGATGGTTGCAAAGTAGTAAAAAGACAACGAAAACTGATTTAAACAGAATGTTGGACAGAATATTATGAGTAACAATTCTATCTCATTTAATATAAGTCTTCTATTCCTTAATATCAATATAACAACAGCCAAGCAGAAAGTCAGTTTACATACAGACGCTAAGATGGTGCTAAAAACTGAATCGGTGAATCAAAACGTTCTGGGAAAAATAATTCAGTCAAAGTACTAATCAAAATCACGAGTAAACTATCCAAAAAGCAATTACCAATTTTGGTTTGGCTTTAATCCTCTTACTCATTTATCCCTTTAATGTTCGCACATTATCGTTAATGCAAATTTAAACCACAAAAACCCAATAAGATCTCCATGAAAGTATATCTTTACTATGACACCGGGAAATGAGAAACCAGTTAACTGCACAGTAAATATCTTGTGTCAATATTTCTCTAGGAGCGTCGTATAAATAAAAGGAATTTGAAAAGCATTAGAGAAAGTTTAATCGACCTGTACGAAGAATGACCATAGCGTTTGTTTGTCGTTTCTATTTTTATAAATCTTTGGTTAGTATAAAATTATAGTTTGAAGTACGGAAGTCTCCATGTTTGAGGACACATTTGTCATAAAAGTTGTCAAAACAGATTGAGAAATGGGCTTAATTTCAGTTTTGTTTGAAGTAAATCTTCGTATCTATTTAAATAAGAAAATACGGTCACCAAGATGAGAAAGTTCGCATCGCGCACTCAAATAGTTTTCATTTATCTAGAGTTGTTGAGTTTTTCGTTTATTTGTAAGTGACAAAAATATTTCCTTTTAGTAGCATTTGGTAGCATCAACGCAACCAAATTTGGCTTCACTGAATCTGTTCAAGAGAGGTACTGAAATGTCCAACACCTCACACGCCCCCTTCAGAACATTGAATAGACTCGCAAATTTCAAAAGACCTGTACATTAACAACATTAAGTCATGTACTATACGAAGGGACCAAATTATGCGTTTCACCATTAATAATTAATATTCCATGTTGACATGTTGTTTCACTTAACATCATTTCTTATACATGATGTTTTGATTGATGCACGTATTCATGTAAACGGTGTGCTGTATTTGATAAAGTGGGTAGATTGCAGACATGATCGATTTAGCACAAATCTTGAAACAAACGAGAGATAAATAGTTTACGTATTGTAAATTAGCCTCTTGAAATAGTGTACAGTGTTTGTTTTAACTCCACTTAAACTTTATCTTGTAAATCAAAAAGCATACATGACTTGGCATTTCAGTGGTTCAGATTGCCAAGCGTTCTCAACCTGCATGGCCATAGAAGTTAATGAGACTAAAAGTTTAAGAAATAACTCAAAGTGAAGCAAAATCAATACTACTGCATTGCTTTCTTTTACCTAAACATACAAGTATAAGTTACATACAAGTATAAGTAAATGAAACTTAAACTTGTCATTCATCAAGAACATGTTCACATTTATCATTATTATGCATACTGATAATAAAATACTGGCCGCATTTAAGTGTAACGATCCTGAGAATAGAAGGTTTTTCAGCTGTCTGTCAAAGACGTACAATCTTAAAATAAATAGTATCAGAGTTCGTGTACTGTATTTATTTGACTTATTACATTGGGCCTAAGCAGTGCGGAGACAACGTATTTTTAACATTTGCCCGGCTAAATTTCTAAAATGGACTGGTCTGTCATGCAATTTAGGCAGTACCATTTGTTATTCGAAGGAGTGTTCGCAGAAAATGACTGACAGAATAGCGAATAGCGCAGACCAAGATCAGACTGCACGGACGTGCTGCACTGGTCGCAAAGCCACCAGCAGAGTAAAGGTTAAATGAAAGCAGTCCGGAGGAAACAACAATACTGGTATATTAATACATAATTATGAGACTGTCTCTATGAAGATACCCGACTGTATCCTGGAAATGGGACAGGCTGTAAGATAATGATTAATGCGCATCATTTGTTGGATGGTCTCTTAATAATTACTTTTCTCTATATATAATAAACTCTTTTAAACAAATGAAACAGAAACACAACCTCAATCAAATTCTAATCTAGGAGATGAGAGATGCTGTATCTGACTCTTACCTGGTATTCACGAGTTGTGTCGTACCCGTCGTCTGCCATGTAATCTCCGCCACTTTGATTATTCAACGTTCGATGGCTCATTCTGCTATCTTTTCCTTCCTCTTCCAATATCTGAGATTCTTGATACTTTTCTTTCCGTGATTTTCTCTGCACTTTATTTGCTTTATTTCCATACACTACAGAATCTGACAGAGTACTTCTTCTACCGTTTGGTATGTCTTGTTCATCGTCGGTCAAATATTCTCGTTTTTCACTGTTAAGTTTATTTTTCTGCTTATTTGATAATCCCGGTTTTTTCAAAACTCGGACTTTATCTCTTTCTCTTGTTGTTAGGGACCCTTGTTCATCATCAGAAAACAACTCAGTTTGTTTTGGTTTTAGTTTGCCTTTTTCTCTTAATGTTAATCCTGGTTTCTTCAAAATTCGTGTTTTCTCATTTCTCCAAGATTCTTCCTCATTATCCGTTAAAACATCGTCCTTTTCAGGTTTATGTTCTATTTTCTCTTTTATGGATAACCCTGGCTTTTTCGAAATTCGAACTTTATGTCTTTCTTTTACTGCAGAGCTTTGTTCATCATCAGAAAGCAATTCACTATGTTTTGGTTTAAGTTTGCCCTTTTCTCTCAGTGTTAATCCAGGCTTCTTTAAGATTCTTACCTTCTCGTTTCTAGGAGATTCTTCTTCATCATCCGCTGAAAAATCGTCTTTTACCGGTTCAAGTTCTATTTTCTCTTTTATAGACAAACCCGGCTTTTTGAGTACTTTAACTTTTTCTGGTGATACTTGTAGACTTAGTTTATTAAATCTGTCAATATTTTTAGCTTCTTGTTTTGTTAATTTTGTACCTGGTAACTTTTTTATTCTCGGCTTTTCAACAATTTTAGTCCTTTTGAACTTCGGCAATGGTATCCTTTTCTTACGCCATTCCCACTCTTTCTGTAATTGAGAAGTCTATATCTAATGAAATATGAAAAAAATGTCATTCAGAAAAATCCGTCTTTCTGATTTGTGTTTTCGTCTGTTTATCTACAATCAACTTTGTTTCAATAGGAAACCATTAAATAATTTCAAACAGACCACCTCGCTTAAAATTTTACATGAACTTAAATGTTTAATAGTCCAAAATATTAACATTTTAGATCAAATTTCACTAATATCTCTTCCCTTTATGAATAGGTAGCCTTGAAAAGTAAAAATTTTCTACATACTTGTTTTAAACAGTAATTTTAACGTTACAGTCGTACTTCATTTATTTCACTTTTGATCACAATAACCGGGTGTTAGGGTGATTTAAAATGTAAAAATCGAACTTATTATTCAACCTAAAGAAAAGAAAAGGATTATACTATACCCGTTGGACACAATATATAAATTGGCTAATTCTTCCTACTAATCCCACAAAACAGATCCACTTCAGAAAGAAACAATTTAATTAATCCTTAAATCAAACCTACGTTTGTGGCAGAATTTTAAATATTTCTTTGATTAATGGTTCGACATTTTCTTTCTTTTTATATTTTATGAAATATTTTGATAATATTTAAAATCATTAAGCATGCCGTATTGTATTGGCATTTAAACAATCGGTTTGAAGTCAAATCGTACAAATACCTTCACTTTTACGTCAGTTGTAGATTTTTTGAATGCATGTTTTTAACAAATCATTAATTACTGCATGACCATAATACGGGTCAAATGTCTGAAAAATTGTGTATTGGAAATAATTATCCGTGCAGTTTATGACCTTGTCTTTTCTATTTACTTTTAAAGTTAAAAACTAAATAGCTTAGTCATAAACAATTGGTTACAAACAACAATTTAATCTGAAGGTGTATGGATCAAGAAATTAATCAAATCAAGGAGGAATTAAGGAATTAAGACTCGGTCGTAAGGCTTCTCAGGACTATTGAGCTAATTCTTGCACTATCATGTTTTTCAGTACACCTAACAATTTTTTAAGTATCAAGTGAAAACAAAACAAAACGTTTTCAGTTTTTTTTTTCTAAATATTTTATTCTAAACAGTGCCATGCACATTATCAGTAGCTAAAAAGGCTTAGGACATTTTCTTTTCATTTGAGTTGGGTATTCAAATTAACCATGACGAATATCCAGCCAGAGGTAAATACACAGCTAGCTCTGAGTTGGGTATTCACGCCACATAAGAAAAATGAATACACAGCCAGGATTGAATACCCAGCTAACTCTGATTTAGGTATTTAAATTATCCAACCAGAGATGAATACCCAGCTAGCTCTGAGTTTGGGTTTTTAAATGCACATAAGAAAAATGAATACACAAGCTAGATGGAAAACCAAGCCAGCTCCGAGTTAGGTATTCAATTTGCCTATCATGATTATCCAGCCAGAGGTGAATGCACAGCTAGCTCTGAGTTGGATATTCACGACCAATAAGAAAAACTGTATACACAGCCAGGATTGAATACACAGCTAGCTCTGAGTTGGGTATTCAAATATATAAGACGAATATCCAGCCCTAGGTAAATACACAGCTAGTTATGAGTTGGGTATTCACGCCACATAAGAAAAATAAATACACATCCATTATTGAATACCCAGTAACTCTGAGTTGGGTATTCAAATATATAAGACACATATCCAACCAGAGGTGAATACACAGCTAACTCTGAGTTGGATATTTACGTCACATAAGAAAACTTAATACACAGCCAGGATTGAATACCCAGTTAGCTCTGAGTTGGGTATTCAAATCACCAAAGACGAATAGCTAGCCAGAGGTGAATACGCAACTAGCTTTGAGTTGGGTATTAAAATATATAAGACGAATATCAAACCAGACGTGAATACACAGCTAGCTCTGAGTTGGGTATTCAAATTACTTATGACGAATATCCAGCCAGAGGTGAATATACAGCGAGCTCTGAGTTGGGTATTCAAATTACTTATGACGAATATCCTGCCAGACGTGAATACCCAGTTAGCTCTGAATTGGATATTCAAATTACCAAAGACGAATATCCAGCCAGAGGTGAATACACAGCTAACAATGAGTTGGGTATTCGCGCCACATAAGAAAAATGATTACCCAGTAGGGATCGAATGCCAAGCTAGCTCCGAGTTAGGTATTTAAATCATCTAAGACGAATATCCAACCAGAGATGAATACCCAGCTAGCTCTGAGTTTGGATTTGCAATGCACATAAGAAAATGAATACACAGGCTGGATGGAAATCCAAGCTAGCTCTGAGTTGGGTATTCAAATAACCTAACCCGAATATTCAGCCAGAGCTCAATATACAGATAGCTCTGAAATCAGTATCGGACTGTTTAATACCATGCATCAGGTCCCTGTCGTACTTCCAGATTGTTGTAATACATGGTTGGTCCGGTGATCTAGTAGTAACACGCTTGATTGTCAATCCAGAGGTCCGGGGTTCGAATCCCGGTCCAGGGAATTTTTTGAGATGCTCTTGAGTGTCTCTCACCTCACTAAGAAGCCTGTACTGGTTCTTCCCAGGAAAGACGGCTTCGCATGTATCGGTGCTATATTTCGGGCACGTTAAGTGTTAGGTCCATGTTTCGGAGAAGAAAGTTCGAACATTACCAAATCATAGAAAGAAACAATTATTTTAAATGGAAATTGAACAGCATATAAAACATCTATGTTATCTTAAAAAAAAAAACATTGCCAATTTACTCATATATTATTGAATTTCGGAAAGGACCTGCAAGAAGGGGCCACACTTCTGGACAGTTCAACGCCTTTAAAAAGTCTTCGTTTTGATGCATTTGCAACAATGTACGAGTGTTAAACTTTACATAACTAGGTTAAACGTCGTTTTTGACAATTGTTTACTTTTATTTCTTTTTTAAAGGGGGGGGGGGGGGGCAATTCTTTTATAATATTTTAAGTATCCGGAACCGAACGGTAAACATGTATTGGACAGATTGGTTGTTTATAAAGATGTTGTTTGTTTACTAAACATTTCTGTGATATACTGCTAAACCTTAAAGAACCAGATTGTCTATTCGCAAAGAGCTAGGCTAATTCAGCCGGACAGGCCTGTATCTAAAATAAGGATTTCTCTCTTTCTGTTTTGGGGGCCTTTTCTCACTCTGTGCCTCTGGTCAGATCGCTCTGTGTCTGTACTAGTAGAGGATGAATTTCGCGCCCTGTGTGACTGCGTTTTTGCTATGTTAAAGCGCCTTTGAACGCGTTTATCATGAAAAGGGCGCTGTAGAAATGTGGTATATAATAATAATAATAATAATAATAATAATGATAATAATACCACAGCACGTCAGCAAATTTCGAATATTGCCATGACTTGGATTTTGGTATTGAAATTGTATCAAAGCGATTATGCACACCAGACTGTTTATATAATCATTACGTTGTTAACGTCAATGATAGTTAATTCTGCTAATATTACGTGGCGTTTATTTTTCTACCAGCCTTTAAGATGATAATCATAATCGGGTTTGATTGTAGGTGGGGCAATATATGCAGCTTGAGCTGACATTGGACCGCAGGTATCATTAACAGGTGTTTTAGGGGTCAGAGTCATTTTTCATCCCATCAGTATTAGATGAAATACAAGGAGTAAGAAATCCATGTATTTATTTGAATGTCATTAAAGTGACCTGTTACCACAAATGGGACAACGTTTGCAATATTTCCGAAATTATGTTTCTCTATTACTAGGTAATTTGAATACCCAACTTATTGTGGTAATTCAGAACCAGATCCTCTGTTATCACAAATGGGCAACGTTTGCAGCAGTTATTCACGTAATTTATGTTGTCAATTACACTAGGTTTTGAATACCCAACTCAGAGCTTGCTGGGTATTCGATTCTGGCTGTGTGTTCATTTTGCTTATGTGGTATGAATAATACCCAACTCATAGCTTGCTGTGTATTCACCAATGACTGGATATTCGTCATAGGTTATTTGAATACCCCATTCGGAGCTAGCTGTGTATTCAACTTTGGCTGGATATTAGCGTTTAACTTAGATCGTTTGAATTCCCACTGCAGACCTGGCGGGGAATTAGAACGTAACCAGATATATATATATTATTATATTATACGAGATTTATATAGCGCCCTTTTCATGACCAATTTCACGTTCAAAGGCGCTTTACATAGTTCAATGCAGCCACACAGGGCACATAATTCATCCTCTACTAGTACAGACATAGAGCAATCTGACCAGAGGGACAGAGTGAGACAAAGCCCCCACGACAGAGAGATCAGAAATCAGATACAGGCTTGTCCGGCTAACTTAGCCTAGCTCGTTGCGAATAGACAGCCTGGTTCTTGAACGTGCCCAGCGTATAGCACTGATACACGCAAGGATTGCCTGGGTTCCTGACCAGTACACCTCTGGTTGGGTGGGAAACACTGAAAAGCATTTCTGAAAATTCCCGAGTAGCTGCCGGGGATCGAACCCCAGACCTCAGGATTGGAAGGCCAGTGTGCAAACCACTGAGCTATCCGTCCACCAGATATTGAATATCCAACTACCAATACCCATCTCCCTTCCAACTTCACAGACCTTTTACTAGAAAAGAAAACTTAAAATACTTTGACAAAATATGTACTTGTTACACTTACATTCAAAGTCGTGAAAGAGTCGATAAAGTCGCTGACTTTGAATTATTCGACATTTTTAAGTTACAGCTAATACTCTGATTTCCCGAACGAAAGGTGTTGAACTTGTAAATCTAACTGTCTGAAAGATATGCACTAGAATTGCAGCTGTTTTCAGCATCTTTAGCTGTTGAAGTTTTTAATGTGGAAGTGTGAAAAATTGGTAAATTAGCCCATATATAACATTTCTAAGCTTATTACCATGCATTCGTTATAATATTAGGTTGCACTGCAATAAATGAGCCGCGCCATGAGAAAACCAACATAGTGCATTTGCGACCAGCATGGATCCAGACCAGCCTGCACATCCGCGCAGTCTGGTCAGAATCCATGCTGTTCGCTTTCAAAGCCTATTGCAATTAGAGAAACCATTAGCGAACAGCATGGATCCTGACCAGACTACGCGGATGTGCAGGCTGGTCTGGATCCATGCTGGTCGCAAATGCGCTATGATTTTTTTCTCGTGGTGCGGCTCAAAAATAGATTCAATGGTATTCAGGAAACGACGAAAACGACATACAGAAACATCCACTGTCATCGATTCTGTTACACATAAGACCACAGAATTCAATTTACCTAAATAAAATCTTTTATCTGCCAAGTGAGTTTCTTTCGAAACGTTTAACCGTGTTTTTCTTCTATGATAAGGATGGAAAACTGTCGACATATGCAGGGTTCGTCAGCTCAACACTGTAGAAATCAACAAAGAAATCTTAGGGCATTATAAGAAATTGAGCGATCGAATATTGGAAAACTTTGTAATTTATGAAGTGGTTATGCACATGTGAGCAAAGGCGGTTGTGCAATATCAGAAATTGTCGTGAGAAGCGGACAATTGTTCAGCTTGATTTCTTTTCCTGCAAGAGTAATTGCTGGGGCTGGCGTCATGTTTCAACGTAAAACTGATTTGTCAACAAATGAACTAAGTGAACCTTAAATGCTATTCAGACGCAGATTTCAGTTTTAACTTCTTTTCACAATTTGTTGGTCTGTTTCCAGAAGATTTCGCTTTTTTTTATTTTCATCAATACGCTGCATCCAACTAAGGTATATGAAAACCTTTAACTATCTTAGAATCACGGAATTCAATCTACTAGATCGAGAACATGGATTACATAGTCTGTGTTGGCAGTTTCAATAACCTTACTCTAGAAACGCACTATGTTAACCCTTCAATTACAAATATACTTGAAATTGATGGGGGTAAACTTGAGTAATACACTATAAATACAAATGTTCCGTCTTGATTTAAGCGTTACAGAGTGACTCTTTATTGTTATAGATCTCACATCGAACAATGATTTTAATTAAATACTGATAAATGAACATATATGTATGTTTGTAAAGGTTTTTCAAAAGTAAATTAGTCCCAGAAACATTTGATAGTTTGACAAGATATTTGGACAGTGTCAGTTGCGGTGTTAACTACCTCTTATTGTCATTTCTTTCATTATCTGTTTTCAAAATCACAATGCAAAAGTTTCAAACGACATATTAGCATTTTCTCTTTACTTGGCTGAAATAGTTCAAGATTGTTTAAATGTATGGATAAAAGACCATCACAGTCCCTGATACTTTAACTAATGTTGAGATATATCTTTTAGGTAAACAAAATTGAATATTAAATCAATTTAGAAATGTCGATATATATTTTTTCCCTAAAACGAAATTTTATTTAGTTTATGTCTCTCAGTACAGGTTTTAGTATCTTGTAAAACATAATTAGTTATATGAAGAAATATTTATATGAATTTCGTTAAACGGACACTGTTTTATACTGTTTGCGGTAAATGTACGGTTGACATCAACGGTGTGATTTTCTTCAGTCTAAGAAACGCGTGTAACTTGTACGATCGTTTGACTTTAGGAGTCATATTAATGCTTTTGGTAAGTATCAGTTGGTATGATTTTAGCTGATTTCTCGAATAATTTATAGCTTGACACTGCGTTCGTACTCATCCGTACCCGAAATATGTTCGTACTCAAAACAACTCGAATGTAATGTTGTGTTCTTGTTTATCTATCAGTTTGTTGGAGAGCATGAGAAATTATTGGTAATGTCATGTTTGTATGACGAGAGATAATGAAATCGTTTAAAAACTTCTAGTGTTGTTATTGATTTTTGAGCCGTGGTTATGGATATTTAAAACATGTTTATCGTTTCCAAGAATTAAACAACAGAATAGTAATTAGAAAATGTACCGGAATCGTAAAGTCATCACATATGAAAACAATCCATTTAGTCGTTCTGTAATGTTTTTCATGCAAGACTAGCGACAGAACACGTTTGTTTTGTGTATTAATTTCTGCAGAAACCCTTGGGATATGTTTGTGACCTTGACCTTCGGTCTCTGTCACAATCATTCCCGCGGGCTTCTGCAGACGGTAATACACACACACACACAAAAAAAACGTGTAGTATCCCTACAATACATTCGTTTATTAGTTTTGATGCATTTTATGCTAGAATAACGATAACGCATACCCGTTTCGCGGTATTACGTCTTCAGAATCCCCCGGAAATAGTTTGTGCCCTCGGGATTCTGCAAACGTTATAGCACGAAAGGACAATACATTATCCCTACAGACATGAAAACTCAACAAATAAAGTGTTTGTCGAGTTTGCGTTTTGTCATGTTTTCGCCTCGCCAACACACAAACACGACATGGCAGAAATACAAAAAACACCGCCATAATGAAATGCCGACCAAGTAATTATTTCAAGGGAAGGAACTCGCATTGGCAGTAAAGTTTACATGGTATTTATTAAAATTCTTGATAGTTATTCAATACTCAATGAAATACTTAATAGCATGACGGACATTCAAAATATAATTTAAAATCTATGTTTAAAATATACATTTTTTGATCATTTCCTTGATATTACTTTTTTAATCCGGTGCCAAACCTAAATACTCGTATTGAAAAAAAAAATGCAAGTGAATGTAAGTTTCATGCACCTACTTAACTGTGAAAACAACTGCACTGATTTATGGCACAAATTACGCATGTCATGGCAAACAACTGAACTGGAAGCAGGAATGAACATAGCCTATATGATTTAGTATTGTAAGTGCATCTTTATACATAAATAAAACTATTTCTAAGCATTGCAAACGAATACGGGCACAATTTCCGAACATGTTCTACATGATGCCATATATTCTATGTTAATAGCAGGTGACATGTACTTGCAACTGTTTTTATCTACACAAATTGAGAATACACTGAGAAGGACAAAGCTTTTTCCTGGTGAAACATTAACCCATATTTTTAGTTCATACTCGTAAGAAAAGTTTTCTGAGGCATTCGAGACAGATTAAATCAATATATCTTTAAAATATTTTAACAGTTCCATTATTTGTTAAATGACCCTCATAAAATGGCAAAATTCTTCATTTTGTCAAATTACTATTTCAGTTGCGACCTTGTATAATGGAGGGACATATTCGAGTACATTGTAAAGAGAGTCTGGAAGAATTTTATAAGGAACCTCATCTCTAAACTAGGCCCAAGATGAAGCATTTTTGAAACACATTTTAATATATTCAGGTTCATGGTCTGATGCGATGAGGTTTGATTCTCCGAAGTATATGCTCAAGTAAGGTTTTTTTTATTTATTAAGCTCATGTTTTGATTTACATACGCTGGTAGTTGTTAGAACTGACACTTGTATATTACTGACACTGAATATAAATGATTACAGTGGCGGAATTACTATAATAATACTAGTTTTCTAGTCTATGGCTAACACTTTCACACGCTCGTACATTGCAATTTTGTTCAACGAAAAGAATTTATAAAATCGTGACTTCATGTCTTTAATGCATTATATTACGAAACACACATATCTTTTCAACATATTATGGTGAAAACATAATAAGACAGTATTTATTAAAACCATGCATATTTCAAAAAACATACACAGAATATATGTATAAGTCTTGCATATATAGAAGTTAATACTATGATTGCAAAACTATTCATACAAATTAGAAGAAAACATCACAAAAAAATCAATAAATAAAAAAAAAATCTTCAGATGGCATTATCTCATTTATGCAAGTAAGATTTGAAAAGGATATACATGTACCTCAGATATAACAAAATAATAGATTTGACGCATTATCAAATGTTAAAGAATATTCATTTAACAAAAATCTTAGTTAGGTAAATAGGTGAAGACAGCATTAACTAGAAACTAAAAATTTATTTTCACGACAAACGTATGTCTCCCAAATATTCAACACATTAAGGACAAAAGATTCCAGGGAAAAACTTCTGAACCATTTCACTCCAAAGATATACACACCTAGGCTTGGCCCTGATCACTTCTGTGAAGTTAGGTGGAATTCCAATCAGTGGTATAGGAGAAGTAGCATAGACTTAATAAAGTTTGACAAATCAAGGGTAAATCATTTAAACAAAACATACCGATGATTTGTAACAACTACGCTTCACACTTTTCACTCGTATAGTTTGGTGAAATTTAGCCAAATGATATACAGAAGGTAATATAAACACTGTAAGATATGTTGTCAAGGGCCATTTCTCTGCTGAAAATCACTGAAAAAAAACCGGAACACGCCGAGGATATGCATAATTAGGCTTGGCACTGATAACTCCTGAAAGATTAGGTGGAAATCTACCCAATGGTGTAACAGATGTTGCCAAAATATCATAAAAATGACAAATAAAGGGCTACGACTCCGCTGAAAATTACTCAACCGGAACATGCGGATAATATACACAATAAGACCCCTGTAAGAATTGGTGGGAGTCCCGCCCATTGATATGAGAAAATTGTCTATTAACGAATCAATGGCCAAAACTGCAAAATCAACAAACCGGATCATGCCGACGATATGTTCAATTAGGTTTGATAATGATCACTGTTATAACCTTTGGTGTAATTCCTCCTGATGGTGTCGGAGCAACTGGACAGACACGGTAAACTGCGAAAAATATCAAGGGCCATAACTGCCGAAAAGCACAGAAGCGAAACATGCCGGCAATATGCAAAGGTAGGTTTGACACTTTAATTCCTGTAGGTTTAGTGCAATCATCACAATTACGGCATATTAGAAGCAGCCAAAACATCATAGAATTTGATAAATCAAGGGTCATAACCACAACAGGAACATGCCTACGATATGCACAACAAAGCTTGTCAATGGTCACTTTTTAAAGTTAGTGTAAATCCGTCTTGTGGTGTCGGAGGATTTGCGTAGACGACTTTTGTGATATATAGAGAGACATACTTCCTTACAGAAGGACATCACTACATCAATATATCTCCCGTATTTCATGTGGGAGACAATAACATGTACCGAGTTCTACCTGACTGATCCAAAATTACACTGCCCATATGGAAACAGTACACCTTTATGGTTAAAATTAAAGTTGGAACATGATAGCATATGGCATGTGAAATATTATGAATTATACACTATCAAAAAACAGAAAATTATGAAAACAAGTATTAATTTGTGAACAATTTCATTATCAGTGTGCATTTTAAATTCACCACATTTCCTATTTACCTTAGCTTCCTCGCTTAAAGCTATATGTGTTTCCACAAACAGCGTTTGAACACCTTAAATACACAGAAGTATACAAATACAAAACATGTAAGATATTGATATATACACTACATGTAACACGTTTTTTTTTGGCAACTTCGGGTGGAGAAAATATAATAGAAATAACCGCAAGTCTGTTTAAATTATTCTCTATTGTGCATTTGTCATCATCTTGACGAAATCTGAAATTAACAGGAATGACATATGAATTAGGTTATTGAAGCCAATCTACAGTCATACATTAAATTACACCAGCATACGTATAACTTATGTTGCCAATATTGGTGTTTAAAAAACTGTGTAATACTAACAGAAACTTTAAAAGTAAACAAATACGGATCTCTTACTTGTACATTGAATACAATAGGATTACATTTTGCTTTTGAAATTATATTTCCCAATTACTGGAAAACACAATTATCTTGTAAGATATTGAAACTAAACAAAAAGTAACAATTTGCTTTGGCCTTTTTTTTTCTCCCATTTTCAAGTAAGTCACTTCATTGTCTGTTATAAGTCACACATTTTCCGTCAAAGATATATTTTTGATGAAATGTTTCAATTTATTGTGATCAAAAATACATGGCGAAAAGCTCTTACAACAATTCTTAAAATGTCAACTTGGCATGGACTCAATCAGCGCAAAATATGATTCTACCGTTGAAATAATTAGATCTGAAATCAGAATTTTGCAGTCTTATAACGAAGATTTATTTCAGATTTTGCCTATATTAAGATAGTGTAGTTACCTTCAAAATTTACACGACCATCTCCGGATGGATCCGCTTCCTCTATCATATCTCGCATCTCTTCATCTGTGAAGTCAAGACCAAGGTCATGCACCACCTGTGAATAAACATTGTCGCATTAATTCCCAAAAGATAATAGGTAAGGGTAGATGCGCCTTTTTTAAATTTTATAAGTTTGAGCATAAAGAACATAAATTATGTATCTTAACCAACTCTATCCTGATGAGATGACGTGTGCCACTTGGAATCTGATTACTCGCTACATCTAATCATATATATCAGAAATCAGAAATGACCAGGCTAATGCTTATTGTGAAATAATTCAAACGCTTAATCTAACATCTAAGAAGCAAGGGTATACAATTTAAAATAAAAGCACCTATCAAAACTGGCATACAATTGTAAATAATATAAAAATATTCTTTTAAGCTGAGAGATAACTAAAAGACCTTCCAAACTAATGAATAATTATGCAGCATGCTATTTCCTAAAACAAAAACGTGCAATGAAAATGTTGTCTCTGAATTATAAAGAAGTTAATTTACATATTCATTATTTCGATATTTTCTTTGACGTCTTTGGCCTTTGTAACATTGATTCAGCAATAGTTTGTGTCTTACATTTCCAATGAGACAGAAATTCCAGCCACTCTCTTATATGGCTGTAATATCAAACTTATACGGCAAAGTTTATGAGTGGCGTCTGTTTCTGCTAAAGAGAATTGAAAATTACCTGGCGCAAACCTTGCAGTGTAATGTAACCCTCCCCATGAGGGTCTATCACACTAAACGCCCCTTTAATCAGCTCCTCTGACTCAAAAGAGTTCATATTTTTCTCCATTAATGTTAGGAACTCTGAAAATTCTATTTTTCCATTACCTGAAAAAGAGGACAAATAATGTATTTTGATATTGTATGACCATATATACATAATACATATTTTTCTTAATTATCTAGTTTGTTTATTTAAATATTATGTTTCTGGACAAATGAAGTAGAACAAAGGTTACCAATAGTAAATCTTACAAATGCTCAGTCAATATTCTTCTAGACATGTATGACATAGTTAAATGTTATTTCCTGCAAGACAAAGACAAGATTAATTCTTATTATAATAATTCGGTTTCATCTACAGCCTGACCACAACAGTATCAAATAAATGAAAGCACCAATGACATTTTGTCAGTCGAAAAAGTAAGGTCTTTACTGGTAAATGTTACTTTTTCATGCATTGAGATATTACATACATTGAAATGTTACATGGGCATTAGGTGTTTCATAATTTTACCACCACACAAAGGGAACAGGATCACCACAAACATTGAAAGTTATAACAAACGTTTTATGTGGTTAACAGATAACAAGCACAATTAATTTGGAATACATAGGCGTCTGTGGTTGAAGGGTTGATTAGCGGCTAGACAGTCATACAAACGGTTCAGAGTAAATTACATACCCCCACTTAGTCAGTTTTAAGCTAACCTGTTTTAAACCTTTCTTGTTTTCTACATAATATCATTCAAAGGACAATCCAGGCAGGGTTAAACCAATGACTACAGTGAAATACCAGAGTCTAATTTGTAAATGTTTCGAATCTGATCATTTTGTCGTATATACGTATACTCGTATATAGCTTCTTTGTAAAATCTGAATCAAAAGGCCCTTTTTTACATCGTATGTCTTCTCTCAGAACCATTAGGCCTTTAGCTGTGCAATTCTGCGAGCCATATACACCAGGTGATTGTTAGCAGGTCTTCACATCTAATGTGTACATAAGTTTGAGACATACATGAACGAACCGTTACTGTCAACTTCTTTAATCATTTCAATGATGTCATCTCGGCTTGGATTATGACCTAAAGACTTCATCACAGTCAGAAGTTCTGGTGTAGTGATTGTATTGTCCCCATCTTTGTCGAATAAATGAAACGCCTCTTTGAACTCTGTAATATGTTGAGCATAGTCTATAATGTACTTATCATATCATATCATATCATAATAATTATGTAAAAAATGCATGCATAAATGTCACTAAAAGCAACTTTTAAGTACCATTCGAAGAAATATTTGATCAATATTATAACGAGTTAAGTCAAAAATATCAAATATACCTTGGAGCTGTTCCTCTGTAAATCTCTTATCAGTCTGAAATGTAAGCACATATATTACAGGAATTTCTCTCAATTTCTTTATTAACATACGTGATGTAATCAAAAATAAAGTGGATCCGGGGCAAAGTGGTTAAGGTCGCTGACAAATCACTCAGCCCTCACAGATGAAGGTTCGAGGTTTGGGGCGGCGACTTCATCATGTGATGAAGTCATCTAGCTGGCTTACGGAAGATCGGCGACTCTACCAAGGCGCCCACCGGTGATGAAATAATTCATGGTATCAGGGGTCTTCCTCCACTAACAAAAGCTGGAGGGTTGCCGTATGACCTATAATTGTGTCGATTTAGACACATATTCTCAATAAGATTTGTTGAAAATTCTCTTAAGACAACTTTATTTTCATAAGTCATGTATTGTTTTTACATAAAATATATCAAAAAAAGATTTACGTATAAGATAAAGCAAATTCATACTCAAATAAAGAATGCATACCATATCGATATTACATGTTAAAAAACGAATGAAATTATATTTTTATAGTAAACAAAAGAAATCTAATTTGCTTACCATTTTCTTTTAACTATCCACTTATGCCATGATTCATTTCCATTAATGTTCCTCTTTTCGTGAAAGTGATAAAATTTATGTACAATATTTATATCATTCGCTTAAAGTTTGCTATAAACAAAATCACATTTAATTTTTATACGCGTTATACTTCGCTATCTTAAAGAAAATCGATCACCGCAAATTTTATTTGACTGTGGTGATAGCCGTATACTTTTCAATTCATACTCATTTTAACTTTACATAATAGCGGTAGATAGAAAATCTTACTTTAAATAATCAAGCACAAGGCAAACAAAACCAATCTGCTATCCAAATACAGATCTATTATGTATTCAGGTTTACCTTGATATACGACCGAAATTGGGTTTGGGTTATAATCCCTACTTTAACATTCTTTTTACATAGATCCGTGTTAAGCGATTAGTATGTCAAAATTGCTATTAGTATCAGTAAAGAAATTGTTCTTTACAAACAAGTGTAAGGCGTTTCTGAACTTCACACACATCGCTGATGTGCCACTGCAGAAGTATTGTTTTCTATTCTTGGTTTAAATGACTGCGAGCTTATTTAGAGTATTATATCTTGTATTGTTATACAAAACGTAATTTGTATCAAATCATAGATATAACATTCTGATATGCTTGTTTATGTTAAAACACGCTTAGGCTAAAGATATGCCAAGTTAACGTGCGGTGACGCCAATGTTTTTGTTGCGACCAAGAAAGAGCGCTACTATATTGTATCCACTGTTTTAGATTAAAGGCATATTAGAATCGATATAATGTATAGCAAAATCGAGTTTTACCTAAATTAATACACTCAAAATCGGTTACACGTCGCCAGAATAATTGATTTGAGCTACTCCCTCGTGAAGTTATTCCGCGGACGTATAACCTCTATTTTCTTGCCTTAATAACCTTAAAAACGTTTTTTTTATACATTATTTCTTAAGTGAAAACACTAAATCTCATGCGTTACCACCTTATACCTTCGGGACAGTATTCCGAATATAATACAGGTGTGAGATCTTAAATCACATCTCTTCTCTCACTTCTTTTAGTTTGACTACAATATGTATGCCAAATGTATGCTTAAAATAATTAAATCTATCATACACGGTGTCAGATAAAAATTGTAATTAGAACTTGATACCGTCATTGTTATAGGACGTCACTGTTAAGACTTGTAATATGTTAAAAATTTAAACTTACTATATCCGGCTGTTCTTTATTTCATATAAAAAAACATTTTCTAAATAACGTTATTTCGACATTTTCTACAATATCAGATTTTCAAAGACTTTCAGTCCGATGAAGAATTTTATTATATACCTGTCTAAATTCTGTCAACAATACGGCTTGTACTTCACAAGTAAATACGAACAGGCAGAGAAAAAAATACGTATTTTACCTTTTGTATTGTATGTTGCCGGACTACCTTCATTTAATTTGCATGCCCTGACACCAGCACATAAAAACTCATTTCTATTTTAATATCGACAAACATTTAAGATTTTGTTCGATAACAAACAACAAACAAAAAGCTGGAGGTATATAATAAAAGCGTCATTACGACAGTAGCTTGATCTGGGATTTTGTATTTGGCTCTCGTGGATTTTGCAAGGACGGCTTGTGCGCCTCGTGAGAACCGATCTGACAAAATCCACTCGAGCCAAATACAGAATCCCAGATCAAGCTAGTATTATAATAACCCTAATGTATTGCTACAATAAAAGAAGATGTGTTAACGTTTATATAAGTAAGTACTCTTCATTAAATATCTTTGCATTCACTCCTGACTCTGTTCGTGATAACGTTCTTACGCCGTACTTTTTTTCTAGCATGCGACGGGACAATACCGATTCCGATAGAATGATACATGCATTCTAAAAGGCAGAGTAAGATAACACGACTCTGTAATACGGAATTAGAATCAATTCTCAAGAAACCCCTATTTCATAACGATATGCTTCGATTATTTATAAAATAATGAGAACATGTGGAGAAATAAACATAAAGGGCATCCCAATTATAATGTACGCAAAGTAAAGCATTGAGCAAGCAATATATTGCATTTTATTATTTTGTTCATGCTACTTTGATTCAAGATCCCTTTGATCGGCAGGATATATGTTGATTCCAATAAACAAACATGCTAATTTCAATAACATTGTGCCATTTGCAATGCTTAAATGTGACAAAAAGCACTTGCTAGACTGTACATTCAACGAAAGTAGGGCCCGTTCCTTAAATTCCAAAAATATACAGAATTTCAGCCATTTAGCATTATTTTGCATGATTTTCTTTAGATTAATGGCCTTTTGATTGATTTCCAAAGACACATAGTGCTCCTTTTATCCCTCTATAGTGAGTAAATCCCTGAAAATCAGATGTGGTTATATGTAAAAAAACATCCTTAGTTTGAGAGGTGCCCGACACATCGATGGAAACTCATTTACAAATTTCTAAAAAGTGTTTTTGCAAAAAAAAAATGAAAGGTTATAAAATTTTACTTAGTCAGAACAAGAGAACTACAAGAGAATATACAGATATCTGCCAACGGTTTTATTCAGAAAGAAGGAAAATGAGCTGATATCAAACTTTGAGATAGATTTTCTCAAAATGTTGAAAATGGTATATAGAGCAAAGTCCAAAGTCCCACGAAAAATTATAATCTGTTCACATATTTTGGACAGAGACATTAGCCTTGCTGTTTTTTGTTTCATGTAAGATTTTATCTCAGAGTTTTACACTTTTTACTAATTTATAAAAAAGTATATAGCAGGAATACTCCGATATTTTGCCTACACAAGCCATAGTTTAACTTGTCATGGTCATAGTTCATAAATTATAATCGGACCACCCCACTGTCGACGATTTCTAACAGTAATCAGGATAATTTAGCAGAACTGAATAATAAATCATACACTTTTTGTATACCAAATAACACGCTTAAACCTAAACTAGCAGCAAGATATAATAACAAATTGGTTGTACGTGATAGTTGATTATTTTCTTTTCAAAGTTCAAGATAATCGACACAAAACCAGATAAGCCGTTTCTTCATATATTCTTACTTTCCAGTGTTTCTGTCAGTGCTGGTAAATCCAGGATGTAAGATGACTCTAGTACTGTAATTTATGAATGGATGCGTACATATGCTGATGTAATGAAATAATGCTTAAATAAAACATTCGTTTTATTTTATTTCTTCTTTCTATTGAAACATACAGTATACAAGAAAAGAATCGGTTTCTATGACTAGTTTTAATGCCAACATGAAATATACTATAAATGTTTGGCCAGTAAATGCAACAATCACTTCGGACAACTTTGGCAAAATTAAAATATATATTTTTCATCGCAATATGATAAACTTTAGTGCCCCTGAGTATCAACCATTTTGAATTTGACCCCTAATACATTGTCATGACATTGACTGAGCACGAGTCGATGCGACTTTTTATCATTAACCATATCGAGACTTGAACGCAATACTGTCGTAAGTCCTTTTTTTTTAAATAGAAGTTACTACAGTATTGCGTCCGACCCTCTATATGATTGTATTTAAGACGATGGATCGGACTATTAATATAGATTTAATACATCTTTCACATGTATTTAATGTTTGTCGTTTGTGTTAGTTGATGTATGTATAGTCATTTACACCAATCATTTAATAATGTAATTCACTTTCAACAGGTTATAGTAGCTTCACTTTTGAATAAATGATCGTGTAGTTTGGAATGTGCTTTAAAATAAGATGATATTCAAGTTATTGTTTATAGCGTGATATCAAAATTATTCATACCGTAATAATGAAATTATCGAATTATCAATACTGTAAGAACGATTTTATCCGCACCGTATTGACGTCATTACGATATACTCGTTTTATAGGAAAAGATAAAGATGTATAAATATTGTTTATTAAAACGTGTCAGTATTGCATAAATGTGATCTTTTCCAAAATCTTCATGAAACAATGTACACATATTTAAATAACATATCACTGACGTCTGTATCTGGTTATTCTCCCATCATGAAAGCAACAAATTCTGCAAAAGAAAATTAGGAGTCATACAAAATTCTATCTCTATGAATACATGGGATATCTTTTTAAAATAAGTACTTGTCGGAAATCAGAATAATATACCAATAAATGAATGAAATATGACCTGTTCTACGTTTAATTTTAAACAAAAATGCACTCTGTCCATACTGTCCAATATGATGGGGGAACGCAAGGAATGTTGCTCATATGATTTCCCTTTGGTGAACAGAATTAATGATTGTTTGCATTCTATGCTTCCACATGGATCGATCTTGTATTCAAACCTTTTTATAAATTTGAATAACAGGATTTTGATGACAAAACGAAACAAATAGCCCAAGGAAAACCTTGTGATGATCTGAACGCATCATTTTGAAAACTTAGTTTTATGCCATAATTCAATTGATACTGTCTAACCTACAGTCGACCGGTGTTAACATAGTTACACGTTCAGTCATCTTGCAGTTAATAGTTCAGGCTACTTGTTATAACATTTATCAATTTTAATAATACATGTAAAAAATATGGAATGAGATTACATAATATCAATTTAACATTGCCTGTTAAGACCTGGTCATGTTTCGATTTCTGTTAAAAATAGAAGTCATCCACTACTCTGTTTATGGTTTGCTGTAAACCGCTGGTGCTGGCCACAAATTAGCTAGAAATAATGCCATGAGTAGACATTATAGAGTTTTCTTGCACCATTCAACATTAAAAGTCACACTCACATCGGAGTTGTGCATGTTACTGAAAATCCGCAAAACTATTTATAAAACATATGTTGTAAAATTACCATCAATATCAATACGCCCATCTCCATCTAGATCAGCATCTTTGATAATTTTTTCTAGTTCCTCTTCCGACAGGTCATTGCCCAACATCGGTTCCACTATTTCCCGAAGCTTCTCAGGAGTGATGTAACCAAGTTTCTGCGGATCAAAACATCCGAATGCTTCAATCAGTTCTGCCTTTTGGTCTATATTGCTTATTTGTTCCACTATCATTTTAAATTGTTCATATGTAACTTTATCTGAAAAAAAAATATAGGTTCAAAGAATTTGCACTGCGATTAGATTCATCATGTTCGAATAATGTGTTAGATTTGCATGTTTCGAACCATAATCAGTCTATTAGTACAAAAGACGGTATAGTATCAATGGTTACAAGGAGTGCTGATGTGTACTTAATAACAATTCATTTTTTTAAATGTAGAAGTGTATATCTAGTTCTGAAATTGTTCTTTTCATTTTTGCCATGGTGGTGGAAGCCTTTACATTAAACACTTTAAGTTATCCATTGTGACAGAAACTTAAAATTAAACACTTTAATTATCTATGCTACCCGTTGTAAATAAAACACCTTCATATGGTGAAAGAAACCTAAAATTTAAACAGTTTGGTTATTTATGTTTATCCTGTCACTTGCAGTATTTTCGACCCGATATCAGGGTGCCGTATATCTTTCTTGATATACCGTCAGTTGACACGTGACCAGTGATATACGGTCAGTTGATCATGTGCCCTTATGATCGATATTGTTGTCATAAGAAATTTTGCATTGAAACCATCACCATTGTGTTGGAAATGTCCGAACTAAGAAAATGAGTGGTCAAATAATGAATTTTTATTCAAAAACGAAGAAGTTATTGCGATTTTGTCGGTGATTACGTCATTATATAAGTGACGTCATTACGAATATGACGTCATTAAAACGGTTGTCGCACACTTATTTTTGTAAAATAAATTGCTAAATATGGGAAAATGAAGTAATGACAAGATAAATAGAATAATAGGTTAGTGCCTAAGATGGAGAAAGTTTATCTGGCTCGGCTCCGGACGTTATCAGGTTCGCCTTCGGCTCACCCGATAACCTCCTCCACCTCGCCAGATAAACTTTCTCATCTACGGCACTAACCTATTATTCTCTATTTACACTGTTGGTAGAAACCAAAAAGAGAAACACTTTGATTATTAATGTTACAGATGGTGACAGAAACCTAAGATTAAACCATTTGAATACTAGTATTCCAGTTATCTATGGTAGAAGAAACCTTACAAAATACTTTGATTATTCAGGTTATCCACTAATTATTCAGGATACAAGTGGCGTGATCTTTTCCTAGGGATACGACTGAATGTCCCTAAGTCAGAATAAACATTTTGTTAAGGCAGGTTAAAATATGAAAATTCGTATATACCTGGACATCCTAGTTCAGTTCGTATGTTATCTACGTCGTTAGTTGTTGGATTCATCTTTGCTATTCTAAGTGCATTTTCTAATTCCTCTGCCTTGATTTGCCCTTCTTCTTCAATGTCGAAGACATCAAAGGCTTTCTTTATGTCTGCAAGACAACACATTTTTTTTTAATTGGCGTGTTTAAAACCTACATAGTGTAATGTTATTTTTTACGTATGGTACGCAATGTTGCATAGGCATCAGGATTTTTAAATTACAGGGAAGGGGTGCACCTTTTTAATTAATAAATCATGTAATACACATTTTTAACGTCAAGTAGCATAAAATGTGCATTCACATTTTTGCTTTATCTTAAGAAACATTTGTAAATGGAAAAATGTTATAAACATTTCAGCTCGGTATCGACTTCCAAAGGCACATACTAAGCCTGCGTGAACATGTTGAATGAGTTTTGAAAAGTTTTGAAAATTTGATGATATATTTTGAAAAGTTACTGAATGTCAAAGGAAATAAAAGAGCAACCACAAACGATGAGCATAATTATGAACGTGTATTACTTAATCATTTAAAATTAAGACAGGTTTAAGTTGCTAGTGCTTACATGACTTGATGAAAATAAACTATTCACTTCTCAAACAGTGCTGCTTTAAAAGATTAAAAAAAATAGAAATAGCAAATTGGAATGACTAAAATCCAATACCCGGTATGTCAAAGTATTGAACTGATTGCTGACCGTTACGGACAAATACTCGTTGAAATAGTCGCTACGAGCGTCAAGTAAATATTGTAGAAAAACGAAGACAAACAGATTTAAGTTGAACTTACGTTTATTTGAGGCCTGAAATAGAATATGCAAATAATGATACGTATGTATGACAAATGTAAAATGCCAGAAAAGCGAACTATATCTTATAACCTTTTATTTCATGTTTCATATCTATCACTCGTGAACACCATCTTACATGTTTTACTCGTGAAACAAATTAATATCCCCTATTTGTCCAACCCATTTCACTTTCCACGGCTGACATTTCAGATATATTTAGAATTATAATTACAAAGACAAGGAGATAGTTAATTCAATTAGGATTTTACCAAAACATGAGAAAGAAACCACAAGTTAATCAACTTTTAACATAAGGATAACAATAGCAAAATATCACTTGAATGAATGATTAACCAAATATGAACATTCAACTCACATATTTTCATGTTCAGCAACAGCGAAAATATGCATCATCTAAATGATTTATTTTCTTCAAATTTACTCTTTATGTTAACCTATCAATCCTTATCCACTGTAGTGGATATAAGTCCCATTAATTGTTTCCAATGAAAAATATGACATTTTTGAAATAATATTATTTTGCACGATCAAATTAATTACTTAGTTAAATGTGAAATTGTTAGACATTTTGATATCTTCTTTCTTTTGAGTAACGTCAATAGCATAGAATACGATATTTAATAAAGCTAACATAACTATCGCGTTTTCAAAATTCCAAAGGGTATGTGTGACCTGAAATAGATGTTGTTAATTTATTTTAAAAAAATAAATAGAAAATACATTAAAATTATAAAGAAATAAACTTACCATGTTCATACAAATCTTCTTATAATACCAGTGATTTATGTTATCTAATTTCAAACAGTATATGGTAATTACATACTCATACGATGTCAATAGTCATAGTAAGAGTTATTGGATAGTTATATATTTATGGCGATGTCCGATAAAAGTGGAGAAAATAGCTCCATTTAAACACTACAATACAGATCAGCAATTAAGCTACATTAAACCTCAATTTGTTTGCTTTCAAGATTAGAAATCACAATTGCCGTTGTCACTTATCAAGTATATTTTTCTATGACCAGTAAAAATACATACGAAAATATAATAAGAATAGACAATTAAACGAGATAAATCTATACTGTAAATAAAGGATTAAAGTTTAAAGTATTTTCAAAAGTCGTATGTTCTCCCTAGCAAGCCACTCTCATATAATGAACTCTAAAAAAGTACACCAGCAGCAAGAAAAATAGCTCTTAATGTTCTAGTCAACATTAGAGGCAGAAAAATTAATATTTGCATGTTACTTTATAAAAGAATAAACATTCACCAAAGACCTCGGATACTGTATCTTGGTCTACAATTATATGACATTTAGCGCATAATTAAGTTGTCGAGTGATTTTCCTAGCAATAAGGCACTTTCGTGAAACAATTTTCAAAGATGGTGATCAACATATAATATTTTTCATCAACTACGTATTTTCCGCAGGAGAAGAGCGCGATACACTATAGAAATATCATGATGCAGGTAAATTACAACATCCCTTGCCATTGTGGTTATAGACTGGCATCAGTCGTTAGAGTCGTTAAATGTAAAGCACCCGTCCATAAAATCAACTCTCTCTGATACCACTTTCTGAAAAAAAAAATACAATATCTCTTGCCTCTGTTGAGATGAGTCTGGAGAGAAAATGTTTTCCTTAGAAAATATCAGTGTCACTCAGTATGAAGAAATCAATATTATTACTGATTATTTGATCTCAACAGACTTTGTAAGTCTATTGTGGTTGCAGTTTGTGCTGTAAGCTTTACTTACGCAAAACTTACAAAATTTGTTAGGATGGAGTTGTTTTTATTTCACTAACCCTTTAAAGACATATATTATCATGTTATTTCTCCTATTATATGTCAGAGAAAGTACGTATTGATGCTCAAGGTATGAGGAACATGAAGGCAGTACAAACATTATCGTCATGTAAGAGACACAATAGTTATGATAGTAGTGTATCCATTTGATTTTGTTTTTGTTGGGTTTAACATCGCACCGACTCAATTATAGGTAATATATTGACTTTCCAGCTTTGGTGGTAGAGGAAGGTCCCAGGTGCCTCTGCGTGCATTATATGTTATCACAAGCGGGCACCTGGGTAGCACTACCAAACTGTCGTAAATAAAATCTGGAAAGTAGATCCCTTAGAAGTACCGAAAACAAGGCAAACAGTGAAAATTGCAGACTCGGTTTGGTTGAGTGTTAATGAATTGAACGTCCCGAGGGAGGCTCAAACCCACGTTGGTGAGGGGCAAGTGATTTAAAGTAAGAGATCTTAACCAATCTCCCACGAAGGCTCATAATAGTGTATTGAGGTAAAACTGAACGAAATACGGTGAACTAAGTATACTTAATGTCTGTTCTTACACTTGTATCTCTGTAAAACATTGACGTATTTCAATGAAAATTTTACAAAATATAAGATTTTAATTCAATAATATTTTATTCAGTAACATAACAGCGATAACATTCAGAATAAGATTAATTGAGCTGTGGCATACAGTAAAACAACCTAAAAATAGAAAGACAAATTGTGAGTGCATCTGGCTGTTGGCTACTACAATATTTTTGCAACAAACTGGCGTACATTACGAGTAACATAAGCTCCATATCTTTTAGACGAAGTACAGTCTTGAGGATACTCGATATCGATGCACTTATAATTTCAGGATAATGGTCAATGATTTTTCTTGCTTGTGATCATTATATATCTAATAATCATTTGAAAATGTCAATATTTGACAGAAATAACAACGAAACGCGCGGTGTAAGCAAAGTATTTGCAATAAGTAAGCTATGATCCATGAATAAAAATCAATATTTTTATATATATACAGAAAACACTGGTAATATAAAAAGTCAAATGTTAAAATATACAAGTACAACACAAAAGTTTGTATTAGTGGAAGAGAAAAATTTAAACCAGAATTAAAATCTTTATACCTAGACATAGCAACTACTTCAATTTCATTTGTAGAGTTCATAAACATGGTAAATTTCACATAATTTGGCAAGTGCTAGAATAATAGTTCAATGTATTGCATGCTTAAATCTTAAAAAGTGAACATTCTATGAATAAATGATATTGTTTTGTAAAGTCTTTTCTCTTATCAAATTGTGTAGTATGAGGGTTTATTTTCATTGTTCATATTCTACATCAAGTAGAACATGTGCCATAGAGCGACATGGGTTATTGATTTCCAACAGAAATAGACAACTTTGCGTCTTATTGATAATTTGATACCGATTGTAGTGTCTATGACCACTGCTATGAGTAAACTACTGTAAATAATTACTTTTACTGCAATTAACAGTAAAAATATTGATACTTCGTTCGAAATAACATTAATTCAAGGACAACAGGTATCAGATTCGAGAATTTGTAAACTGAGTCTGTTAGGAGGGGATGAATCTATGATAAGCAGTTTTTAAATCACACCAGGACTAAACTGTTTTGAATTCTGTCTTAGAACTGGTGTGTTTCGTCGGGCCCTTAAGGGTAAGGGTGTTTCCCCTGATGCTCGTGTCTTCTGCAAAGGCATTGAGTACATACATTTTTGGTTCTTACGGTTTGCTGTTTATATAATTATACAGGAGCATTTTTTCTTTTTACATGCCATGCCTTTTTATTTCCTTTGCGTGTGTTAGAGATTCAGCTGGTGGGAATTACTTTCATTTACACTGTCCCGTGACTTTGGAACATGGTAGGTGTGGGGGTGCGGGGGGGGGGGGGGTAAGAGTGAGGTTGGGTGCGCACCATAAACCGGTTTAAGCTCCCAAGTGGTGGTTTTGCCATTGACCTTCCACGGCGGTGCCCCACTGTGTTTCTTTATTTGTCCTCGTGTTTGCTTTGTGCGTGCGTGCGTGCGTGCGTGTGTGTTGGCAGTGTGCATATCAGCGTTTAGTTAGTTTCGTTTTGGGGAGGATGCATTTTTGGAACGTGGCATTCCCTGTTTGACATTTATCCTTGTTTTTATTTATACCTTGGGTAATTCAAATTGAAAAGAGAAGCACAACAGTCCACTAGGAAAATCAACATTAAAAGAAAGCAGCACACACATGGAAATAGGATACACATCGCACCTACTAAGTACAATTATACTTCAACACTCCTATACCTTAACACTTGTCTGTTATAATAAAAACACGGAAGTAACAAACAAACATGAACAAAGAACACCACAGTGCACCGCCTTAGTCTGCCGGCACTAAACCTCAATCTTTAACTTACAATGATCCTGCATTACAAAACAGCGTAAATAAAATTATTCCTCGCCATATGAATCCCTTATACACACCAGTAACTTCAAGAACATTTTGAAAAAACACAAATTTGCTTATGTAAAGATATATAAATAAAATATCAATGGAACGTTTGTACTCAATGCAGAGGCCAGAGCACTAAGAGGAACGTCATTGAGGGCACGACTGGGGATTTTCAACCAGTCCGTCACTTGAGATTGATTTGAGAACTAATTGTCACGGAGACCCCCACCAGTATGTAAAAATACATTGACTATAAAACCTATTTATTTATTTATTTATTTGGGTTTTACGGCGCACTAACACAGTATAGGTTAGATGGCGCCAGACAGGACTACAAATTTTGGTTCCACATCTCATTTACATCGAAATAAAAACATGAGGTATGGAATCAAAATTTGCATACCTGCTGGAATCACAGAGTAACTGCAAACCCAAGTGTTAAGACCCTATTACTCGCCTCTTACGATCATGCAAGGGTAAGGCAGCGGACCATAAAACTGGCTATATAATATACTTCAATGGCCTAGTGGTTATGATCGCTGACTTTGAAATATGGCACCCCTATCACTGATGTGGGTTCGAATTCTCACTTGAGGTATAGAATTCTAAATGTGAGGAAGACATCTAACTGATCTGATATGTCTGTTGTTCTACCTGAAGCCGGATCATGCTTAAAAATGCCGAAATTGGCATCTTGGGTCCTCCCTCACTATCAAAGGCTAGTAAAATCACCCTATGACCTGTAACTGTGTGCCATACAAAACCCTCATGACCATCTCCTAGTATAAAATAAGTATTTAATAACATGTGCGTAGTACTGTCAGACCATATGGCTCCCGCATTGGCTCATTTAGGCCGAAGAGTCTCTCGTCAGAAGAGTAACAGAAGTTGTGACGGAAACAATTTTACTAAAATTGTGGCCATAAAATATATAAATATTCCTTCATGGGTTTTCTTTCACGTGTCTGCAGACAAATCTATATTTTATATCATAACAACATACATGCACTCTCTGACGAGACATCGTAAATCCAACTGATAAAATTGGAAGAGACAACGAATCATTATACGTTTTCAATGTAGCTCTCGAACTAATAATACTAATGGATTTGAATAATAAAATGGTAGATAATAACTTGCAGCAACTGTTCTGCTTTTATGTATGGTGATATATTTATATGTCTTGCCTCCTGGGCGCAAAAACCTTGATAACTGCATTTTTGAAAACGTTCTGGAGTGACAAATCATGTTCCTTTTTTGGGACTTTACTCAGAGCTGTAGAATATCGTAACAGTCAGTTCCCTGTTACAACTTAAAAAAATAACGTGTTGATTTTAGATGCAATTAGACCATCTAACAGTTCTGTGCATTGAACAATTTTCCATTCGATAAACATACTTGGCGAGCTGATAGGCGATTGTATTTACATCTAAAAATTTGCGTGATGAACACAAGAATGGGCGTACCGTTCTTCTTCTCTTGGCGTGCTTTTTGTTCCCCACTCCCATTTAATTTTGACGGGTGACTCTTAGGTTTGGCCTTGTCCGTACGTATGTCCGTCCGTCCTTCTGTGTGTCTGTCCGTCTGAATGTGTATCCTGTATATCTCCAAAAGTATGCTTTATCAGGTGTTTTGAGGCTAGCAAACCTACTTGCATAATGTTTAGGACACTTCCGTTGCAGTTACTGTGCCATTTTCATCTTTCTATATTTCAATTCACCAAAGAACAAATGTGAAGTCCAGCAAAAACTTTCCTTTATTATTTTGATAAAACACTTAAAAATAAAGTGAAAAATGTGAACTACTATGTTAGTTATTTGTTCAGGAAGGTGCAACAGGCGGACGTCTTTTATTTTATTAGACTTGGTAACTGCAGATCTTTTCTTATTAAATGGTGGTCGTTTTTAAAGATTTCTGATAGACATGCATTGTATATAAATCAATAATTACAGTCCAGTTGTGTTTCTTCAGAGAAACTTTACTCATTGATCATTTCTGATCTCAGATTTTCTGATTTGCAGAACGTGGTAATGTAAGCCAATACGTGCATTTTATCGAACACTTCCTATGGACAGTTTGCGTTGTGACGATACGTAAGGACGTTGGCCGCTCCAACATACACTGTTTGCCAACGATTTTGGTCTCCACACATAATAAACGTGCCTACGGTTTTCATTACCAAATTAAAACTAAAAACTAAACAAATCTGTACTCAATAAATACGAACTCTAATATATATAGAATGCAATAGGACGTCAAATGCCTTTGTACTGAAATCGATCAAACATTATTTTGGCCCTGTCTGAAGAGTTATTATTCATACATGTCAGCTTGTATTTATACAGTTATGAATACACCATGATTGATCTGGCATATCGCATAAATATACTGAGAAGAAGCCATCTAGAGTAATTTGTAGTGTCTAGGAATCTGTACTGATACATTTTCTGAGAGAAATTTTAGACGATAACAAAATATTTCTTTAGAAGGTATTGAATGTACATTGTGTAGTGTTGGTAAATTACGAAGGCATCAAAGTCTCACAAAATTGATTTGAAATGTATCAGTCCGAATCTTACTTTTTTGAGTAGAATATTTTATTTTTGTGCTCACATCTATTTCATTTTATTAGATTGTCTTTGAATACGAACATTTTATCAGTTGAAAAATATTGTTATTTGATTAAAAACTTTGTGTCTATAACATCAAAACAAAACTGAGTTTCTGTAACAATGAATTTTTATTACGATTCGTGTTAATATGAAGAACGTTCAGCACGACTCTTGATAAAATATGTAGTTTATTATATATGTGTGTGTATATATATGTGTACTATAAGTCGTATGTAACGAGTATTTCAGTGGAATGGTCTTTCATTTTCCTCCTTCGTACACTTTGAAAGATAAGTAAAGGGCTGAAATGACATGCTGTCACATTGTACTTAGTATACAACAGAACAGTAATATGTAACCAGTGTTTCAGAGAATGGTCTTTCATATTCCTCCATCGTACACTTAGAAAAATAAGTAGAGGGCTGAAATAACATGCTGCCACATTGGCAGAGCGCCTTTGTATTCAACAGAACTGCGTACAGACTATATGTTCCTAGAAGGAAAGGTTTGAGATCGTCAGAAAATTCTGAATGCCGTCATGTTGTTCAGTTCAACAAATGCAAATCATTTATAGACAGAAGTTTCGGAAAAGATATTTTTGTTGTTGTCGTTGCTTTTAAATTAAAACAAGGTTCTTTTACATGACATTGTGCATAAAAACCCAAAAATTCAAAATGAATTTCATAATGTTATTTATATAAAAATATCAACATTTACATGTGGTAGCCATGCAAGTCTCTGCGTACATGGTATCAGTCTTTGTTACCTTTTGGTTGCTCTGAATCACGGAATTCTTCGATTTTATTTCATAATAAAAGTTTACTTAAATCGGTGCTATTGGGACTACGGGCTGTTGCACTATCGAACAGAATCAGTCAAACCGATCGCTTGAGTGTGTTTTTTTTTACACCAAGCGGTGCTTATATAGATTATATTAACATTCCCAACAGGAGTTTTTAAGTCCCAAGTGCCGGCGAGATGAATCGCCCCGTATTTGAAGTGCTATTAATATTTCTATTTCTTTAGCAACGCAGAGACCTTTCTATGTTGCTTGCTGTCAGAATAATTTGTATATCTGATATATTGATAACGTAACATATAAGCACAGATAGTATTTGACTCCCGTTTCATGGTGCCATTGCTATAATTGTTTTTGAATTGCTGTTTATAGTAGGGTTTGGGTCATTTCTGGCTATTTAGGGTTCATTATGTTGATAGCTGGATCCCAGCATCACACACTATGTCATATACAACAGTTAAATGGAACCAGATATGTGTTAGAGCAAGTTCTCGTTGTAAAATACTTTGTATAAATTTGGACCAGTCAAAAACAAGTCCCATAAATAGCACGTCTGCTGAGGTATAAATAGGTAGATGGATGACAGAAAGAGCATTCGGTATCCAGCGATAGAAGAAGACACATTGAGGATTCAACTAATAATTTATCCCAGTACCTTGATAAGGAAGTTATTGCAACTACCCTGTCAGGGCGGATAAATTATTAAAAAGAAGACGTTTGAAGTTCATAGACTAAAGAAGAGTTGCAGAATTTCAAGAAGGTTTCGAGCTAAAGGGCCAGCGCATATGAATATTACCTTAACGGTAGTTGAAGGTTATAGACGATAGCAAATACAGGCTGAGCGTCGGAAAGCTGAGACAGAGACCCAGAGTTTGGTAATCTACTGAGATAGTATAGTAGGAGAATTCCAGCTTATAGACGGTTCAGCATTATTGGCGAAGTACAGCCAAGGCATCGGGGATATACCTATATGGTACTGGAATGCTACATATGATAGCATATAGGCGCTGAGCATTCCAGGAGTCATGCAGGGCATTCATATAGAGTTGTATTTTCAATTGAGGACAGCAGCCTAGCATCTATGCGATAGACTCGTATGTTGTTGATTCAAAGACATTGTCTAACGGGAACCTCATCAAAAAGACCAGTCAAGTATAGAGCCTCCAGCCTATAGGAGTTTGAGGTATTTTTTATCAATTGAAGATTGTTAGTTTGAAACATTTAGTGATTTGCCTGATCCCTGAAATTAACTAGCTTATAATATAAATCATTTACGAATCATTGGTACACGAATCGTTTAGGCACGGTAGCCAGAATAAAAATTTGTATACGAGATATTTGGTTTCACCAGCTATACGTTTTAACAAAGGACATTCTACTTCGTTTGTCAGCTAGTCTAAGACATAGTCACCTTAGCGATAGGACCCATTTCATTGTTCAAGATACTAAAGGCGTAGGCACTTCCCTGGGTCATATAACTCGTATCCTGAAACTTGCACTATGCAGCGAAATCGATTACTCATTAGCAGATTACCTAACCGAATCCTTGGACGAGTTATATATGCATTTCCACTACCGTCCATGAACAGGCTCAATTAAACCGAGCATGCAACAGTTTCGTTTTTGTCGTGTTGAGCGACCTGTGGAGTTTCCACTTTTTCTATTTTATACTTTGAAAGGAACTTCTCATGAATCCGACTTAATATCCTCTAGTTATCGTGCACTCACCTGTCTGTCCGTCCCTACACTGTTTGTACGGAGCATAATCTAGAAGTTATGCAAGAGATTGATTTTAACCTTGAAATGTAGCTATATATTGACGAGGTAGTCTGGCTACCGACTAGATAATCCTTTTTTTTAGAAAAAATAATTCTTTTATATAATATTCTGACTTCATCAGTCTTTTCTCTGATTATCTTATGTTTTGAGAATAAAAGGGACATAATGATACAAAATTTGTATAGCCTCGGGAGTTATCTCCTGTGAACAAAACATAAGGTCTGAACACAGACTAATTGACGAGGGGGATTGTAGAGTAATTACCATAACTCTAACACCAGTATTTCAGAGTTATCCCTCTTTTTGTCAAATTATCCGGCACTTTGTTTGAAATATCGTCACCTTAACGCAAGAAGTGGATAACTGCATTGACTTAAAGAAGGACTTATTCACTTTTTGCGCTAAGTGACGATATGATTCTAGATAGGAGAGACTCATTGTGATAAAGCTTGGTATGTTAGTAGCTTAAAAGAAGGGTACAGTCTCATTTTGATTGCAAAAAACACTGATTTAATTCTTTTAGATGCTATTTCCAACTTGAAGAAGCCATAATATTAAGTAGACGTTTCACGCATTCTTGAATATTACTTTTTACATTACTTTTTACGTTGTAAACAATATGGTCACTTTTCACTTTTCATTATATATATTAGAATATAGGTAGGTTGCGAAAGGTCTGCAGAGCATCACATACGTTTTTCGGACACATACACTTTACAATCCGTTATATATTCTTGGGGTAATTTCATTTCGTTCTTCTTCCGCCACTTCATGAGATATTTAACTTGACACGGGAAGGACAGAGTAGATAACACTACTGCTAGGAAAAGCTATATTTATTACCAGTTACTTCCCTTAGTATGTTGTTTTTCACTTGCAATCATAGCGAACATTGAAAAACAACACGTGGAAATCTAATCTGGATAATGAGGAGGTTTAGAACTAGAATGTACTGAAATGCTTCAAATGAATGAAATATATACAATTCTTATAATGTCCATTTATTACAAAGAGAAGAAAAGATCGGTGACTCAATATTTTGCGTTGAAATATTTTCTATGCGGCATCTGTATCCATAGAGATACCATTATGAACGAAATATTATTGATACAAAAAACCGTTGCTACATTTTGTTTAAAAAAAGAGATCTAAATGCAAAGCTCGGGTATAAACTGTTGATGCCTTGTGTCATTCGATCGGTAATATTTCAGTCAAAAACGAATGCTTTGTAAATTATAATTCATTTTCCTGCGTTTTTGTTTTCAGAAGGAAATAGTAAAGTCATTTCTGTTACCAACGCGGCCTTTCAATGGGTTTAAGATTTAGTTAATGCTCTTTAGTCTGTGCGGGCGTTTTTCTCTCTCACAAAATTATATATATAACCCGTTGTGTTACCAACAAGAGATCACAGAGTGATCTTGGCGCCCACCATTGAGCCATTTTTGAATGTTCCAAATTTAAAAACTAGCACAAGGTCAAAGTTCATTTCGGTACACATAACTGTGCATGTGGCCCAAATTTAGAAGTTGTAGCTTGAGAAATGTGAAAGTAGGTCACTAGATCAATTTCAAGGTCAAAGTTCATTTCGGTACACAAAACTATGCATGTGCTTCAAATCTGAAGGATGTAGCTTGAGAAATGTGAAAGTTGGTACTAGGTAAAAACCAAGGTCAAATTGCAATTCAGAACACAAAACTATGCATGTGGTCCAAATTTGAAGACTGTAGCCTGGGAAATGTAAAAGTAGGTCACTAGGTCAATCTCAAGGTCAAAGTTCATTTCAGTATACAGAACTATGCATGTGGTCCAAATTTGAAGACTGTAGCTCGAGAAATGTGGAAGTATGTCACTAGGTCCAAATCAAGGTCAAATTTCATTTCAGAACACAAAACTATACATGCGGTTCAAATTTGAAGCCTGTACCTTCAATAATGTGAAAGTAGGTCATTAGGTCAATGTCAAGGTCAAAGTTTATTTCAGTACACTAGCCACTCAAAACTATACAATCATGTGGTCCAAATTTAAATTTCAATGGACATGAAGATTTTCAAAGTTTTTCCCTATATAAGTCTATATAAACCATGTGTGTGTGTGTGTGTGTGTTCGGGTTTAACGTCTTTTTCAACAAGTTTTCAGTCATATAAACGACGGTGTCTATTTGTAGCAGTGAGCACAATGCCCAACTTTATAGTGCTGCCTCACTGGAATATCACGCCGTAAACACGTGACATGATACCCCACCCAGTCACATTATACTGACACCGGACTGACCAGTCCTAGCACTACCCTCAAAGCGAGGAAGCTACTAGTACCATTTTTACGTCTTTGGTATGACGCAGCCGGGGATCAAACCCACGACCTCATGCACTCGAAGCGGACGCTCTACCACTAGGCTACCGAGGCGGTGACCCCCGGGGTGGGGTCATATTTAACCCTAGGGGGATAATTTAAACAAACTTGGTAGAGAACCACTAGATGATGCTACATTACAAATATCAAAGCCTTAGGCTTTGTGGTTTTGCACAAGATGATTTTCAAAGTTCTTCCCCATATAAGTCTATGTAAACCATGTGACCCCCAGGGCAGGGCCATACTTGACCCTAAGGGAATAATTTGAACAATCTTAGTAGAGGACCACTAGATGATGTCACATACAAAATATCAAAGCCCTAGGCTCTGTGGTTTTGGACAAAAAGATTTTCGAAGTTTTTCCCTATTCAAGTCTATATAAACCATTAGACTCCCGGGGCGGGGCCATGTTTGACCCTTGGGAGATAATTTGAATAAACTTAGTAGAGGACCACTAGATGTTGCTACATACAAAATATCAAAGCCCTAGGCCCTGTGGTTTTGGATAAGAAGATTTTCAAAGTTTTTCCCTATATAAATCTATGAAAATTATAAAAATAAAAAAAGGGCCATAACTCACTCAAAAATTGCTGAACCAGTCTAATTTTCAGGGGGATACAACTAGGGTACAAATACATCATTCTGACAAAGTTTGGTCAAAATCACCCCAGTAGTTTCTGAGAAGATGCGATAACGAGAAATTGTTAACGGACGGAAGGACGACAGACCACGGACGCAGAGTGATTTGAATAGCATCACAGCATGTGCAATATATATCTTTATATATCATTAGCTCTAGGTCCCGTTACTATCTAAAGTGTAAGTTATTCAGTCACTGGATGTATCGTATTCGAAAAGGTCAATATGTTTCGTAAAGTACAAATGAAATTTTATTTTAGAACATTTGAATCATTTTATGAGACGGCATATTTACATGGATTATTACTTCGTTCGCCCGCAGATCGTATGTCAATGTTTCTAGAAATGGAGAAAAACATTGTCTTGTCAAAGTTACGACCTCCTTTATTTTGCACATGGCGATAATTTTCATATAGAGACGTCCTTCTAAAACTTAAACATTAAATTTGATACATATTAGTCTGAATTTTGCAAAAGAGTCGATACGGTATAACACAATCTGGACGGAACATTTATTGAACTGCTGAGAATGTTAGGTGGCAGAGGGCAAGCTGGATCGATCAAACATTGTGTTTGATTAATATATTCACAATTTTAAGTAGATAATTTGTCTGGCTGCGGATAAAGGTCTGGAAATGATATAACTACGATGCTTGATCGGGGTTCTTGCTTCTGTCATAATTTCCCTTAACTTGTACGTCTTTTTCCCAGGCCGTGTTCATGGGGTAATATACCAAATCGTCTTTTTATTTTTTTGTTCTAATACGATCCATACATCGCCGTGTGAAATGATAATAGTGAGACAGTTTCGAAACACGTTTTGCATTGGGGTAGTAAAATATTACAAGCTAACAAAGACATTTTCAAAAATATTTATACAAATAAAGTTTGCTAAAATGTTAGTTCAATGTCAAAATAGCAGTTCTCTTTCAAACTTAAAATCATTGAGAAATCAGCACGTTTACATTGTTAAAAGAAAAGTGCACTATTGTTCTATTGTTCATAATCGATTACATATATATAGCTGGTAACAGATAAGCTCACACACACTTGCATAGATAACTACAGGTCTTATTTAAGGCATCTTATGTGTCCCTTACTATAGTGCATTTTAATTGACCTGGCGGGGCGGAGTTTCGCTAAGGCCCACTGTATTATTGTGCAGGATATGTAGTATATTCGGCTGATTTCTTATACACTGGCCATCTTCCTTACATTGTAACCACTGTAGCTCTACCTATTTCGCTCGTTTTTTTTTGAGATTACCATTATTTGCATAAACAAGAGATTAACTCCGCCCCGCCTGGTCGAATAAAACGCACTTATAGAGTTTATTTCGTATGATGTTGTGTTTGGTTTCGCTTTCATTTATTTGTGTGTTGTATTTCGTCTTATCACGCTTTCATGACAAAATCACCACGCATATATAACTTTACCACTGGAATCTTTCGTAATATTTTTTTCTCTCAACAGCTCTTTAGTTAATATGTTGAGGAATTAAAATTAAACTCTGGTTAATAAAGTGACATAAGCGAGCAGTAAACACACTATAAATTGATAATAAAATGTTGTATGCAAAGTATTTAATAACATATGCATATATACACATACTGTTTACCGAAAAAATAAACATTTTTTTACAAAATTTTCTGCCCTACAAGTACCAAAAGTATAAAAATTTATATCTAAATTTCATAGATCATATTACATACATCAAAATATAAACAAATTACAAATAGTAAGATCCTATAATATATATTTTGTTGCAATGTTTCCATTTTGATGTGTTCGAGGATGTAGAAGCAATATAAAACGTATCAAAATAAAACAACTATAAAAAGACATTTAATGCCGAAGATGAAAGAGGAAAGGATCGCTAATACACTTAAATATGTGGCACGCAAATTTTGAACAGAAAAGAACCTTTTTTAGATGGGGATGCAGTAACTTAGTCCCCTTGTAAAACAGAATTAAACAAACTTATACCGATATGCCTGTTGGTCGAACACAATTACATCGTTTCCATATCATGGAAATAAAAATTTAATGCTAAAATAATTATGTAATACGCTTTTATTCAATTTCAGGAATCATTATCTGGCGTTCATTTCGGTGACTCAAACACAAAATCTCTCTGTAAATGCTCTGTTATGTGAAAATAGTCATTACAGTGAAATGCTAATGACGCCGACACGTACTTAATGGTTTCATGGTATGTTAAAATGTATCTATATGATATCTTGTGAAGTTAGATAGCGGTCTAACATGATCTAATACTAAGATCTAATGTGCACTTAACAAAATTTCTAATGCGTCCATCTACAAAGTTATTTTTTATCCGTCGTCTATAATTCCCTTCTTATATCAGCAAACATGATCTCAAGTGCTTGTTAAAAAACCTGAAATGCCTGTTAACTACATAAATCATTCTTTAGCTATACATCATAATGTAAAAATAAGCAAAACCGCAAAGGCTGCATTAAAATATGTAACTTGAGGATTTTAGCTGGAAAAAATCCTCAAATATGGCCCCGTCTTCAACATGATCCTTCAAGCAAACGCTTTTGATCATAGACAAGCGTAACGGCCAACTTTTAATAAGACTGGAACTAACATTGATTAGAATTTTCTCGCAATGACGACAAGTGACGTCTATGTTTGAGGGCTAACCTTGTTCAAAATACCACGTATCGTATATAATTTATCATCTATGGAACCCAATGTGCTTGCATGTAAATTTGCAGCCAATGTTTAAGTCAAGTAAATACTGAAATATATTGAGACACTAGAAAATTTGTTCCGTGTAAATTAGTTACAGAGAAAATGAAACACAAAAATTATCAGCAGTCTAGAACTTAGTTAAGGCACAACGATAATGAGGGGATTACATTACAAAGAGGTATATGTTTGACTTTAAAATCACAGATGAAGATTGTAAGTGAGAGGCTTCTTATACACAAAATACTTTAAGCATTTCATTAATTAATAACCTTTTCAAAAGGTACGTTTATGCGAGTTTCAAATCACACCTTATGGCGACTTTCCAGGTTTTATTTTGGCGAACTCAGACGTTATTTCATGCTAGGACAGGCAAAGGGATTTGTTATCCTCACAATTCGTAATACAGTAGGATGGCTTTCTTACAAAAAACAAATCACATCCTTTGTGATCGCGGTGGGAGTAGGTGATACAAAGCTACTCGGCCAATCCGTAACTTTGGAACTTTAGTTATCGACTATGAACTGAATGCACTATACAATTTTATGTCGAATAAACAATATGTTATGTTATGTTATGTTATGTGTAAAATTTATTTTATTTATTATATGAACGCTAGAGAGTAATTGATAACATTGAAAGGAAACTGCACATTTAAACACGTATGCATAGATATCATATATCTAGCTTTTATAGATTAATATATCTTTAAACCTAACCTTTCCAGAAATGAACCGAAGAAATTCAGAAAAATGCTTGTTTTCTGTGATATACGTAACTTTTTATATGGTGCCAACTCAATAATGATAAAAAATTCATTTTCAAAGTAATCAAATTATCCACAAGCTATAAAGGAAATCATTCATGTTTTGCCACACATTTTCCATCTCACAATACAATATACATAAATCCTATACAAATACGAGTAAAATTTGTTATACATGTGTCTTATTTCTGTTTTTATTTCTTTAGATCAATTACGCTCATAACTCCAGCTACAAAGGTGAGTACACACGCAGCGATAGCAAGACCCATCGACCATCCGATGTCTAAACCTTCCAGTTTAATTCCAAATATTAAAAATCCGATGACCATGGCGATAACTGAAATTAAAAAATAAACAATTGTGAGAATAATTATATGTACAAGAAAAGCATGTATAATAAAATAATTTATTATTATGTAGTTATGCTGTCCTAACATTAATATCAAATACTTTATACATAGAATGAATATATTGTATTGAGTTAATGGACTTGCTGTGGAATGTCCACGCTCGTTTATACTGCTAGGCACTTTGCCGTAATTGGTCTGGTATATTGTGGTAGTGATTAGTTCGTACAAATTCTCTCAAGAAAAAAGCAGGGCCGACTTGGCTATAAATTAGCTTCCAGGGTTTTGTGGTTTTTCCTGACATTAATGCCCATTTTATGATAATGTTTATCTCATTTCAATGATCAGCCATTATCAGGTACACACTAAGGCAGTAATGCTGGACATGGTTGCTCACTGACCATCTGGGTTTCTCTCAGAGAATATGTTCATGCTCCAGTGTGGAATTGCACTTCTGATACAGAAAAAATATTTAATCAAGTATCACGTGCAATGATATATCTACCAGTTATTCGATAATTTACATGTATATACAGTTCAATCACTGTGAATCATTTGTAATACAATCACTGGGTCTGTGAACTAAAACCCCCATTACTTAGTACTTGAGTTTTTGTTTTTCTGTATATCTTTCATCGTTTTCATCATTAGAGGTTAGATTTTAATGAAACACATACAAAGATCTATTGTATTTCAAAGTAACTAGAGCATGCAAAACAAAATGTGATATTAGTAATTTTTTTTACATAGATATGTAACTCGTCTCCCAGTCATCTCGTCCTCGATTTTGTCATTTCGTTCCCCTTTTGAGGTGACACCGTACATTACTGTGATGATAGTAATTTATTATGTTTCCCCCAGGAGACATATTGTTTTTGCCCTGTCCGTCCGTCCGTCCGTCCGTACGTCACAATTAATTTCCGAGCAATAACTGGAGAACCATTTGATCTAGAACCTTCAAACTTCATAGGGTTGTAGGGCTGCTGGAGTAGACGATCCCTATTGTTTTTGGGGTCACTCCGTCAAAGGTCAAGGTCACAGGGGCCTGAACATGGAAAACCATTTCCGATCAATAACTAGAGAACCACTTGACCCTGAATGTTGAAACTTCATAGGATGATTGGTCATGAAGAGTAAATGACCCCTATTGATTTTGGGGTCACTCCGTCAAAGGTCAAGGTCACAGGGGCCTGAACATTGAAAACCATTTCCGATCAATAACTAGAGAACCACTTTACCCAGAGTATTGAAACTTCATAGGATGATTGATCATGAAGAGTAGATGATCCCTATTGATTTTGGGGTCACTCCGTCAAAGGTCAAGGTCACAGGGGCCTGAACATTGAAAACCATTTCCAATCAATAACTAGAGAACCACTTGACCCAGAATGTTGAAACTTCATACGATGATTGGTCATAAAGAGTAATTGACCCCTATTGATTTTGGGGTCACTCCATCAAAGGTCAAGGTAATAGGGGCCTGAACATGGAAAACCTTTTCTGATTAATAACTAGAGAACCACTTGACCCTGAATGTTGAAACTTCATAAGATGATTGTACATGCAAAGTAGATGACCCTTATCGATTTTGGGGTCACTCCATTAAAGGTCAAGGTCACAGGGGCCTGAACATTGAAAACCATTTTCGGTCAATAACTTGAGAACCACTTGACCCAGAATGTTGAAACTTAATAGGATGATTGGTCATGCAGAGTAGATGAACCCTAACGATTTTAGAGTCACTCTGTGAAAGGTCAAGGTCACAGGGGCCCGAACATTGAAAACCATTTCCGGTCAGTAACTTGAGAACCACTTGACCCAGAATGATGAAACTTCATAGGATGATTGGTCATGCAGAGTAGATGATCCCTAACGATTTTAGGGTCACTCTGTTAAAGGTCAAGGCCACAGGGGCCTGAACATGGAAAACCATTTCCAATCAATAACTTGAGAACCTCTCAACCCAGAATGTTGAAACTTCATAGGATGACTGTTCATGCAGAGTAAATGACCCTTATTGTTTTTGGGGTCACTCCGTTAAAGGTCAAGGTCACAGGGGCCTGAACATTGATAACCAGTTCTGATCAATAACTTGAGAACCACTTGACCCAGAATGTTGAAACTTCATAGGATGATTGAACATGCAGAGTAGATGACCCTTATTGATTTTGGGGTCAGTCTATTAAAGGTCAAGGTCACAGTGGCCTGTTTATGTAAAATATTTTTTTGGAAATAATTTGAGAACCACTTGACCTACAATGTTGAAACTTAATAGTATGATTGGACATGCAAAGTAGATGACCCCTATTTATTTTGAGGTCACTTGATCAAAGGTCAAGGTCACAGGAGCCTGAACAGTGACTTGAGAACCACTAGGCCAAGAGTGTTGAAATTTAGCGGGATGACTGGACATGCCAAGTAGATGATCCCTATTGCAGCCAACCATCAGTGTCTCTTTGACTTTCGCTCCTGACCCCTATTGACTTCTTGCCTATAGGACTTTGCATTGGGGGAGACATGCGCTTTTTTACAAAAGCATTTTTTAGTTTAAATAAATATAAGACAATTATGAATGTGATAACAGTCGGGGCTTTTACCCCCTATAAATCTACCCCCGGTAAAAGCAGGTAATCCCAAAGCAAAAAAAAAACTATGTCATTTTTCCAGATTCCCAAATGAGTGTTACCTTTTTTAAATTTGCAGGTTTTTTTGGGCTTTTTTTTGCTGTTTTAAGATGGTTTTGATAAATTTTATGTATATTTTGGTTATCAAAAGACAGTTATACTGTTTAACAATTACTGAAATGCAATCCATTACTACCAGTATTTTACATAAAAAATACTTTTACATAGGTTTTGGAAATTTGAAAATATTCCCACAAGAGCATTATCCCAATTCCGCTGGTTTTGGTGGCATTCCCAAAATGACGAAGAAAAGGCCTGATAGTAATTTATTTACATAACTATAAATGTCTGCGCATATATATATATAAACAGATGATGAAAGAATAATTTACAATAAATTTACATGATTGTATATACAATAAATGTATTTACAATAAATTACCATTATCACATGTTTGACGTCGCGGGAGTGTAATAAAGCCATTAAATAAAAATAATAAAGCTTTGAAGTCGACGTCGTTTATAATATAGGAGACGTTAGTCAAACTGACTTGTTTATATAGGAAAAGAAAGTAGAATTTTTAATGTTTCGACAGGAAAAGCTGACATATGATAAAAAGAATATTACATTTGTGACTTTCCACGCTGAATTTATTAAACTCGTTGAATAAAATTGATAAAATGCTCGGCATAGCCTCGCATTTTATCATTTTATTCAACTCTAATAAATTCAATATGGAAAGACACTAATGTAATATCCTCTATATCAAATATTCGCGAAGATACAGATTTACTTCATGGAAAGATAATAACAATATACATGTATAATGCAAACTAATATACTCTAGAAATATAATAAGGCCAGTGACTGGATAACGACATTGAAACAGTAATAAACCTATACTATTGTAGTTTATTTGTGCTATAAGAAGTTGCATTACTTCATGTTTTTTTGAAGTGTGACACAAATACCATAACATCATAATAACGTTGGTGCTGAAAAGTTTAAATTTGTTTATTTTTATCTTGTTTATCTTCTGTGTTTTTTGTTTTTGTTTTTTTGTTTTTTTTTGTTTTTTTTTTTAATATTATTGAGATTCAGAGTTCAACTTTTGTTTTCTCTCAGAGATTTTTATACAGCATACATGCTTGGTGTGAAATTTCTACATGTAACAACACACACTTGATTCCGAAAACTGACCGAATTCATTGCTCACATGCTGGGCATAATGGCCATTAAATTTCCATGTTATAGCTGTAAGCAGATAACTGATAAAAGTTGCCTGGAGAACCAAGTCGGCCCTTGGCCGCATCAATATTACTGCAACATCATCACGCTGCATACACACACAGATATGAGATAACGGATATTATCGGAAGTAGTGCATTTGATAGCTGTATTAAACAGCTCATATCAAAGGAATAATCAGTAGATTTGAATGATTATCCTGCTGAAGCTCTCTCCCTAGCTGAACGTATCTGATACTGAGTAGTGACTACATTCTCGTTAGATATTCATAGATATGTTTGAGTCACATTTAGAATACACTCCACTCCAGAGCTAAGAGAAAATGTTAAAACATATTAAGAAAAAAAGCTATACGGGGAATTCAAGAAAAATGAAATAACTGACTCCCAGTCAGACTTGACTGTACCATTTATTCAAGTCTACGAGTGTCGTATTTGTAGCCTTGTTTATGCCGCTTATGTAGACGTACCTGCGTTAGCTGTAGCGGCTTGTACCCACGGTGACAGAAAAGTCATACCAGCGCCGTTTATATAGCATTACCGGCGCCTGTAAACATTTCTAGTCTTACTTTTGCGAATATTGCGGACAAATCAGCTTCGGTTATGAGACGGCAGAATTACCTGCATCGGTTATGTTATGTAACAATAATGAGAACTAGAATGTATTCTACTACAGCAAGTAGAACCCCATGTAGTTGTTTATACTCACCGGCAGCAAAACAGAAGAAGATAACAGCTAGAAGCGGGGACCGTTTCCTCATTCTGTCCACGAACACGAACAGAACCATGATTAGAAGTGCCATTCCTAGACATATCAGCCCAATACATTCAAACGCCTGGGTAGCGCGGTACCAGTCTGAAAATACATGTACAGTGCTAAAAGTGGGAACGATTATAAAACAAGCATTAACAGCTGACCAGTAAAAATCTAACTGCGACTCATTCATGCTTTAATCCGCCATGAAAGCTTTATATGCAGTGTGAATTAATAATAATGTTGAAAATATTAGATAACATTTAGTGTTTGAAAATAATATTTTCTTTATGTCTGTACCTCAGCAAAATTCGGTTTCTGCTCTGATTATCTATGTTAGGATATGAAGCGAGACAGAATTTATCTCATACAAATGAAATATAGGGTCTGTACGCGGTAAAATCATTGCCATGCATGTAAAATCCATTTTTACTCGATTGTCTATCGTAAACCAATGCGAAAGAAAATGGTCGTGTTGGATATTGTTTCTCTTTAACCAAAATGTGACAGCACTATCTTCTCATAACTTTATACGTGTTTCTTATAGTTATCATGCTTGTAATAAATCTATATATTCAATCTGGAAAAACTACCGGCCAAAAAGTAGTACGATGAAAAGTGGTGAGATACGAAAGCGAGATTGTGTCAAGAACATATGATATCATCTAGTTATGTAGCCTGGCTACAACATTTAGTCTCTTCAAGATGCTGATGTAGCGATGAAAGAAAACTGACTCAGATCAAAGAAACAAATCGCACAAGAAAGTCATTTTCCCGGTCGCTTTTCACATAAATCCTACTGATGAAGTGATTAAACATGGCGCCGGCGAAACAAGAATACTGTAGAAATTGGTTATATGTTCCGACGAATTTTGAAAAGTACATCGAAAACTTTTCATATCTTTGTAAAAGAAAAATCTAAATACATTTTTCACAACTAAAGTATGGTTCTTTTCTCATGTTCGCGATGTTTTGTCTTTTGATTTTTAAGTGTAGAGGAAAATAAACACAAGCTTGCAAGATTACAGGTATGATCCTTCCTAATTGGAAACATTCCAACACAAAGCATCATTAAGATTCCAGAATGTTAAGGTGTCATGAAAAAAGTTTTAGGTGTAGACTGGCCACAAATTGGAGTGTTATAGTTGTTTTTAACTGTCTTAATAACACTGTCTATTATTGCTATCTATTTTTCAACATGCACCCAGATACAGATATTTATCAGAAGTCAATTAATAAACTACATGGTATACAAAAGTGATTTTACACAGATTATTTACAGAACCCAAATCCGATTTACCGCTGGGAATAATGATAGAAAACATCATAGGCATTCTGGATAATTTGTTTGGTCATTAATTATGATATAAATGATAAACCACTGTAAATGTATGCAATATGTTTAGTAAATAAAGGCTAACGATAATATCTATGGATGCTTCTTTTTTTATCATTGATAGCATCATTATTGACTAAACACATGAGCTAAACGTATACATATTTTAAGTAACTCTGAGGTCTGAAAAGTTATTTTCTTACGTAGTGTTTTCTTTCATTATAGTTCTAAACAGTGGATAGGATATACAATATTGAAATGCGAACTCGTGGACAAAGAAGAAACCTCGTACCTTCCCATCCATTCCTTTTTAGCCACCGAGATTCAACTTTAATCGAATCGCATCTGCGGGTACGGAAAACACCACCACAACTTTTTATCCTCCATAAACCATAGGCGTCATAATAGGCAGTCATCCATGATACAGTTGCAAATCCGACTACGAACAAAATAGTTGCCAAAATCAGGCATATAAATGCCACTTTAATCCACACCGAGGAAGTATTGAAACCCATATTGTGTCTGTCCGAACTAAGATATATCTAATTTGTCGTTCAAATTTACAAAATTTACAACTAATACCGGCTAACACATGAAACATGTAACAGTAATTTCACTCTGGGCGTTACCGTCCCACGCGCGAATGTATGCATTCCTTTTCGTATGTGTTGGTTACTAGCGGCTGCAGGAGGCTAAGAATAGATCAGTTTTAGCTGGTGTTACTATGGTTACGCTTTCTTATGTTTATCAATGTGTATGTCGGCAAACATTAAATATATGACTGAATTTCATTCATATATTTTTTGGTTTCAATGAAATTAGGTAAAATAGTTTCATTTTAAAAATTAACCTTTTTTTGGAAAGGCAAATAAATATTTACGATAGAACGGAACTCGGAACGTTTCGTGCCACCTTTTCTAATAAACGCGAAATTCTGTTATAAAATTGAAATTAAGACATTTAAATTATTGTTACATATTTTCTATATAACTTGGAATAGAAATCAATGAACACAAGATACATTAAAAAGCAAAATGAATGTACTCTGATATTTGAAAATGGCTTTTCCTAAACTAAGTGCAGTTTATATACTGTCCGTAAGTATTTACCTGACATTTAGTTTTCGGGCTCCGAGATGATATTTACAGTAACTAAAGCTATAGTAGAATAGCTGACTTCAATACAGGTTAAAATGAGATCGAAATAGATTCAGAAATTAATGTACTGTAATTTTATCGATATTGCCTTTATGTATTATAGCTCTTCTTTTATCCTTTCCTTCCTTCGGCCATTTGTATTACAAAATATTAATGCATTCAAATTATTTTTTTTCCATCTGTAAACACACCTGTCGATGTAATAAAAGGTAAATACTATTACTAATAAACTTTGATAATGGGGCAGTTGAGTCCAATAAGTCCAGGGGTGTTCAAAGGTAATCCGTCATAGATCTATTGTAAAGCAAATATTGGATTTACCTGTATTGGAAAATAAACAGTGTCGATTGTATTGAGGTCAACTGCCACATTATCAAAGTTTATTAGTACTACTACTGATGATGATGATGATGATGATGATGATGATGATAATAATAATAATAATACAGAAATGCTTTTTAATAAAATATCACTGAGCATGTTAAGTTGGACACTTAAGGCCCATTACACACGCAGTGATATATACCCTTTGTGCATTTTTTTTACATTTGTAACTCGGTATCTCGAATACCAATTACCTGAACGTGTTATTCATGGTGGTCGGAATAGCCTAATATCCTGAAGGTATGCAAAGATACTCAAGCAGTGTGATCAAGGACGTTCAAAACATTAATCATTTTATTAACAAACAAACATTCAAGAAGGTGTATAATGTATGAGCCGCGCCATGAGAAAACCAACATAGTGCGTTTGCAACCAGCATAGATCCAGACCGCATCCGCACAGTCTGGTCGGGATCCATGCCGTTCGCTTTCAAAGCCTATTGCAATTAGAGAAACTGTTAGCGGACAGCATGGTTACTGACCAGACTGCGCGGATGTCATGCTGATCGCAAACGCACTATGTTAGTTTTCTCATGACACGGCTCATATATATACTATATATCTTCTGTTAGTCATGCTAACGTGAAACTGATGTAAAAGTGAACTTGAGTCATAATACTCTACACTGTATGTTTACCTGGTGGCACGAGTTTATGATACATTTTATATGTGTGTATGTAAAAATAATTGTGAAAATAAACATATCCTCAAAGGGACTGGCCTCCAGATCGTTCGACAACAACAAAAAAATATCTTTTAGATATCTGGATATAAATGCTATATTTCTCAAGAAGGCTTTAAAACTTAATTACTGACAAACTATATGTTACGGAAACACATGAGAATTTGCTGCTTTTTACTACTTTTTACGATAAAAATCGAAAAGCGTTTGTTACGCTTTACTCTAGGTAAAAAATTATAAATATCTATATTTCGAAGTCTTAAATTCACTAATTCCGCTACAGCTCTATTGGTTACGACGGCGGGATAATGACTTTATTGCCGCAGCGGTCCGGGGTTCGATTCCCGATGCGGTCATCCTTTTTTCGTGATTTGGAACTTTTAAAATATTTTAGAAACAAAAACTTATATTCTAATGTTCATGATATGACCAAACTTCAATTTGAAAGAAAGATTACTTTTAGCCAACTCTGGAGGTCAGTGCCTTTAAGAAAATGACTCTATACCTGTAGAGTCCACGTCTTTCAGATGACTAAGTGTTACCTTTTCAGGTTCTTTGGGAACAATGAGTTTATGCTAATTGTTTGTATAATTGAGTTCCGCTTAAGCCGGTGGTCGGGTTATGAGAAGTTTTAAACATTCTTTTACCTCTTATGACTCGATGAACTCCGTTCTGCTTCTATTTCGCTTGGTTGTGTTGTAAGCTTCCATAGGATCTTAATGCACGAGCTTGTATATCAAAATCAAACAATACCTGTCTAACACTTGGATATGAATAAAACATTAGGTAATTTTTTTTACAAACGTTATTAAGCCAATGCCAGTTTTCTTGGCATTATTTCAAGGTACATAAAAACTTACACATCCTGGTACCTTCGCGTATGATGATGTTTTCAACATAAAACGTATATTACTCATTGGAAATGCCATATATTATTACTTCTTACATTACGCAGGTAAATTATTTGTTGTTTTTTTTGTGACATTTGTTAAAATTTCAATTTAATATACAGTTCAGTATAAATTTCCTAAAGCAAACACTACCAGGGAGACATGATTTGCATGCAGATGTTATGACAACTGGTTAGTTTACATAGAAACAAGTCTAGTCGGGAATAGACTGGCTCCCGTCCCTATGTTCTTATTTACATATATCAGTTTTCTTCATTAAGAGGGAAGTAACTCCAGAAGGTTGTTTCTACACTGAGATTTTTTATTGCCCCTGGCTCCGAACATAGGTATGGTTCAGCCATCAGATAAAATTGTGCTATTTTAGAGGCGTAAAATTTTCTTACAAAATGTTTCCAGTATTTATATAAAAATAACCATGCAGCCAGGGAGCCAGGCTAAGTCGGGAAGAGAAGATCTGTTTTCGCTCTTTTCAGAGTTTGGCGTAAAGACACTAAAATAACAATTACATTACGCTGCAATAGCCATTAGGTATGTTTCGTCTTCACGTTTCCAGTTTAGATGGTAAGTATATGTACAGTATACCATGTATTTCATGTCCTTTATGTGTAAAATCTCAATTCTTTTTATTGCGACAAATCTGCTATGAAGTGTCAGATATTTGGCTAGAAAATGAATGTCTGATATAAATACGAAGCGAGAGGATATAATGTATTGGAAACAAGTTAAATCAGAGATATGACCACGAAATATAAATTATCCTGCAGTGATTTCCTTTCATGTGATTGCAGACAAATCAATCATTTAACATAATTGAGCCGCGCCATGAGAAAATAAACATAGTGCATTTGCGACCAGCATGGATCAAGACCAGCCTGCGCATCCGCGCAGTCTGTTCAGGATCCATGCTGTTCACTTTCAAAGCCTATTGCAATTGTAGAAACCGTTAGCGAACACCATGGATCCTGACCAGAGTGCGCGGATGCGCAGGCTGGTCTGGATCCATGCTGGTCGCAAATGCACTATGTTGGTTTTCTCATGGTGCGGCTCATATCATAACAAAATACATCCACTCTCTAAATCCAGCAGATAGAATAGGAAAGACATGGGATCTTTATACTTGTTCAATGTAGCTCTCGAACTAATCATACTAATGGACTTGAAATGGTTGAAATAACTTGCAGCAACTGTTCTGCTTTTATATATCATGGTGCATTTATTTCACAAATTTTTAAACCTTGTGGAAGTCGAAAGCAATTTTACCTCTCATAAGAAGTGTTCAAAATAAAAAGTCAACAATATCATTTTGTTTCTATCTGGAATATCGATTTTAGGCCGTTACGCCTATTTCCAGTAAACTTAATCATAAATATTTTAATTTAATAGCACAAACAGAACAACGCAAGTAATAATCCAATAACTGATTTAGGATATAGATCTGAAACACCCAATGGGAATTTGTGTGTTTCCTTGATGTATTGAGTCCTGGGTGTCATGTTCAACAGGTTAAATGTATCATTGTTAGTGTGATTAACTATTTGTGATAACATTGAAATCTTCTCTGTGACTGCATTGAAATAGTATAAGTATCTTCATTAAATTCTACTCTAGGATTGCACTGGAATCTTCATTGTCCTTCGGTTTAGAGCTGATTTGGTGATCACAATGCCACGCTTCTGTAAGGGCTCTAGCCTTGGCTTTCGCGGGGTAACAAAGTGTGTTTGTTCCTCTTTTTTGTCTAGCACTTTTTCTTCAATGTTCTCTCTCTTTTTAAACATGTCTGCGTAAGATCCTCTGTTCAAAGCAATTCTTGTTTTCTGTGTAGTGGTATTATTCTGAAAATCATTACTTATTTATTAAAATGTAGAAAATTAGTGTTGGAAAATATGACCAAAGGGACGATTAAATTAATTGTCAGATGCCTTACTAAATACCATATAGTTGATAACAAAAGCTGACATATAATCAAATAGAATGTGTTTGACTCTATATTTCCTTAGGGACAAATCAACGCTATTTCAAAGTTCTCAGCTAATGAAATACAAAAAGTCTCTCCTAACCTGTGTAGTTTGAAGAGTTGGTGATATAACAGACAATCGAGGCTTTTGTCTGGCACGAATTCCTTGCTGTTTCTTTGCTTTTTCCGCTCTGATGGCTTCCTCTTTCAGTAAATCTGGTGTGTTCAGCTGAATAGCTTTCATTTTCTAACAACAGATACAAAAAACCTGTGTGACCATACCTCAACAGGTAGAATTCATTTAAGTGTTGCATACAAATATACTTTTTAAGACACTTATAAGTAGTAAAGTAGATCTAGTAGGGTCTAAACAGTAAACTCGACACAAGTTACATAAAATATTAGCAGACGATATTTTGTTTCGTTTGACTACAATGTTGGCGTGCTTGATGATGATAGCTGGTAAATGAAATTAGAACCGAAAAATACTATACAACTCTTTTTAAATGAAGGTTATTATAACAAAATTATTTCACGACTTAAAGAACTAACGGTGCAAAAACAACATATCATTCGTGAAATTATAAGTTTTAGAAATATCACAAGGTGTAAGAAATATTAGCGATACAACTCTAAAATCAATCCAACCGGCAGGTTTTATCCTCATTCTTTGCAACTGTGGTAACATTAAATTACATCTCTAAGAGACATATATATTTGTCGACTAGCTGACTAAGATATGCTCATTGAATTTAATAACGCACTCCAAAATATAACGCAGTATCTTATCAAAGTTCCAGTTAAGTCCGTCTCTAAAATCATTATGTGTATGATGAGCCATAATGCAACGCAAATATTTCACTACGGCCAATGTGTACCATATTTCTCATTTTACACTGGCCTTTTCGTGCCAAATCTCAGCTCAATATTTGCCTTCCAGCGCAGACTTTGTTGTTGGTTTTCAAAATGACGTATGATACATGTAATGACAAAAAAGTAATTTCAGTTCTTATTTATATTTGGCGTTATCCAAGAATCATCTAAACGAAAAAATATTTAAACAACCTTGTTTTCTCGAAGTCTTTCTATTGCTCGTGTAAACGCAGATCTCCACACAGCGTAATAAAGTTTCGTTTCTTTGAACAGCTTTTCCTTCTGTGCTCTTTCTGCGTAGTTCTGTGGTACAACTTTCGGTGGACTAGCTGTAGATCCATTCGTAGTTGAAAGAGTAGCTAAACATTTTGACGTCCTTGATTTCATCTTTCTGAGGTTTTTTAGTTCATTATCAAAGTCTACACTGATTGAACGTAAATGAGCTGGTTCAAAACCATTGCGGATTTGTTCATCCACTTCTTTGGTCTTTTTCAGATAATACTTTGGATCTAATAGCCGACTTTCCTGAAATATCAAATAAACTATTATGCATTGATACAAGTACTCTTTGCTTGGTAAAAAATTTAAATGATATGACTAACATTTTCCTTCAGTCTCCAAAGAATATTGTTAAAAAAAATCATTTAAGTATCTAAGTGACAGAATGTCTCCCCGTACTGGACTCGATGATGTAGGCATTCCTTTCCCTTCGGCATTACCGAGTTCATTCAAATTTCTGTAGGTTGTCGGTGCTAGGAGTTTGACAGTTGCCGCAATTCTCGTCTGCTTTTATTTGATTTGTTACGTTCTTGATTTTCAAGAATTTTGTATCTCATTGTCTTGAGAACTAAATTTCAAAGAATGCTCTGTTGAAAGGAATTGTTTGATTTTGCTAAGGCCATTCTAGAAATAAATATTTTATGTATTCACCGTATATTTCACGACAAAAGATATTGAGGATGGTAGATTTTCGAACTAGATAACAATGAAAACGTACCACGTGTTTGTATTGCCGTGGTTGATGTGATTGAAATTTTGACTCAAACGTATGGCGTTCATCTTGGATGGTACCAAGCCAGTCATCCGAGCGTGGTTTGAAGTAAGTTCTGAATTCTGCACGATGGAGGGACTGGAAATTAAAACAGGACAAGTATAGCAAAAATGTACTAACACTAAAATACGAATGCGTCTAATTTACGTTTATTATCATATTAATTCTACTTGAAAATATGTCAACCAAATATTAGAATCATTACGATAGGTAATACAAGTTCAAAGTGACGATTACTGTAGCATTAAAAAGTAAGTTGATTTAAAACATTAACATTTTTTAAATCGACAGTTTATAAAAAGCAACTGACTTAATAATGTATGAGTCCTTGGAACCGCAATAGAAAACGGATAAACATTTCAATTTTTAAAACGAAATTATCACAACAAGGTGGTAAACGATAAATGAACAAAGAAGCATAAATATACTCTTGTATCTTGTTCAGTTGTGTCATTAAGGCTCAACATGCTTCCTCCAATGGAACACTCTGCACTCAGTGATTTGTTTTTCCGCTGAAGGTATCGGAGTCTGGTCGTCGACATGGGCAACCTCTTACCGGGTCGTTTCACAACTCTTCCGCCGACGGGGATCTGCCTACTGAATTGATCATACTGTTCGTTATCAAACTGACTCGCTATTTCTTCCATATCTGGTATATGTTCCGCCTGATCCTCAGTATCTTCAGTATTATCTCTACAAGGATATCGATAAAACATCCTTGTGCTAACTATTCTTACTAATAATGCTCACTTTCTACATGGATTTCACTGACATTGCATTATTGTTGACTACACGTGTTTAAATATTGTGTATATTGTATACTTTGTATAATTGTTAACTTTAATGCATTTTGTCTTATTAGCGGTCGTATAACTCCTATCTATCCATTGTAAAATAAGTCTGTTGCAGATCTTCTGAGATCACTTTATGCGCTTATCATCATTGCAAAATCACTACTAAATAAACCTTTAAAACTGAGCACACATGTCTGAATCCAGTCATATTTAAAGCCTATTTCACATACACGTACATAATTGAATCGAATTGCTATGAAAATCACGAGAGAATATGAATAATTACCGAGCTTGTTGTTCCAGTTCGACACGTTCGGCTTCCTGTTTGGCAATCTCTTCCCTTTTGATTTCTTCGATTCTTTCTCTCTGGGAATAAGTCATGGTGAAAATTTATGCGGAACTGGCAAAATTGCGATATTGGAGATAGATATACTTTGGATATTTTGCTGAACATGGTTTTGATTACAAACTATTTAATTCAGTGTAGGTTATTTATGTAATAACTGAATTTCATTAGACGATAATTGCAAACTGTTCGTATACAATTACAGAATTTGCATTTATTGTACATAATTATAACAATTTGTAAAATAACTTTAAATGGCTGAATCGTACTAATAGTGATCTCCTTTACTGCTAAAACATTTGTAACAAGACAAATTTAAGTTATTTAGAGATATAGCAAAAAGGCTGTTCGCTTTAAGGGGTTCACTCACTTTTACGTTATTATATGAGAAAGCACGGTCTCCCATCGTAAACATTCAATATTTTAGAAAGTTAAAAACATACCTTTTTATAAGCAGTGGCAAGAGTTTCATTTTCAGTGCTCATTAGCCCAACAAGTCCTGTAATCAAATATTAACAAACCAGTTAAAAATATGGTTTTACATTGACCATACACATGCTATGCACAGTTAGAAAAAAATCATTGTTATTGAAGATGATATCTAAATAGCTGTTTTATCAGCCTCCTGCTATTGTTTTATAATTCGTTCGTTCGTTCGTCCGTCAATCTGTCCGCCAGTCACACAAAGTTGGATCCTACGATAATTTAAAAAGTGCAAGATTTTTCTTCCATGAAACTTGGTACATTGATAGATGGCAATATAGTGAATATGCACATTTTTGTTACAGTATTAACCCAAAAAAGCTTATGGAAAGAGCATAATGTCTTCTTCAGCTTTTGTCTTTAGTTTCAACATGTTAATTAGGTTTTGTTTTTATATCTTCCTGGCTTAAAAGGTTTTTATTTCGAAACAATACGTACATACATACAAGTGAACTACATATGAGCAATATATATATAGGATTAAAAAAAAGTATTCAAAGATTCGTTTCCTTGGGTATGTAAAGTTATTCGCATTAATGTGAATTTGAAGTCTGTGTGTGTGTGTGTGGTGTGTGTGTGTGGTGGAGTTGGTGGGGAAGGGGATGCATATTCAGAGATAAAAGAAATGAACGAAAAAAACGAAAAAATCCTTTTGTCAGATTTTTTGTATGGCTGTCTAACATTTATCTTTTTTATATTTTCTCTCAATATATGCAAGCAAATTTCTACAGCTTTACATAATTACGTACTGCCTTGAACTGAGAATAGTAGCTGAACATTTGGTGTTTCTTTTTCTAGCTGATCTACTATTAAACGTCATTTCAGTTCTCAGTAGTTATCTGGGGTGTCGCTTCAACATTTAGCCTGCTGGCGGCAAGTGATTCTGCCTTTTCGACCAGCGCAGACCAAGAACAGCCTTCACAACAGTCAGTAAATTTTCACTGAACAACCCTTCAAATAATAAATGGTACTGCCCAAATTGAATGATGGATCAGTCCATTTTAGAAATTTAGCAGGGTAAAAGTTAAGATTTAACTATTAAACTGACCATTATATTCTACTCTCCCTGTCCCATTAGGATCCGCTTCATCCATCATCTCAGCAATTTCTTCATCAGTAATTTCAATACCAAAATCCATTACAATTTGTTTAAGTCGTTCAACGGTAAGGTATCCCATGCCTTCGGGGTCAAGAACACCAAACGCTTGCCGCATCAGATCCTCCGTTTTAAATGAACGCTCTTCGTCCTCCATCAATTGAATAAATTCCTCGAATTCTATCTTACCATTATCTGTTTTGTACGAATACAAATTGAAACTTAATAATATTGGTTAGATGGTCAAGGTCATTTGCAATGCTTTGAAGTTAGGAGTCTTGAATACATGTAATAAAAATACAAAGAATAAGTATATAATAATAAGTAATAAGTGTATTATTCAAAAGTCAACAGTATTATAGAAATAAGATGAACGTTTCACGCTTAAATTACCATTATTAATCTGTATTTTGTTGAAAGTAAGCTACTGTCTCAGTTGTTTTAAACTTCGGCTTCATACGTAGCAAAAGCAATCTCAAAAAGGCACATTTATCAAATAATGCAGCTTAGCTATCACCGTCTTTAACCTGCAACGCGGAAGTGTGTGGTTAAAGAAGCGCTAAATAGGGGAAATTAAAAATTTCAATATCTCAACGTAATGAGAGTCGGGTAAGAAATCCTTCCGATATCGTAGATAGCTGGTGTTTTTGTAATAATAAAACATAACTCAAATGTTTGCTCAATTCTGTTGAGAGGTTTTATCGGTAAAAGGTTAAAAAGAAACATCATTAGAGACAATTTAAGTACTTGACATATGCACTCAGTGTACACACCGCTGGACTGTGTCATTGTTTTGTCTGTTCCCGAAGGTTCTTACATGTCTGCCTATGTAAGACAGAGTTTTCCTAACCCGATGGACAGCGTGGAATGTAAAACCGAGCGCGAGGATAATCTTTCTTGCCCACCATTACAAACTTTCCAAATATGCATGTATTTTATGACGTCATAATTATGATATCACAAAGCGCGCGTGAATCTACATGGATATCCTTGTCTATTTCCGTAGGCAAGACAAGTTTTTGTTGCATACCGTGGGGCAGTTTTCGGTGTTTTCACCGGTGCTGCTAAGTTCACCTTAAATCCCTTAATTATCATTACGGGAATATGATGACTAGTGTTGTAAGTGACGCATGACGAACATTTTTATAGTAGATTCGTGCAGTAAAACTGGATAGAAATCAAATAGCTTGAAAGTTTCTCTTTGTTCCCTGTGGTATTCCACTGCAAATGATAAAACAAAATCGGAACTCTCCCTACATTAAGAAAAAATATGGTATGTTTGTATTTTTACCGCTATTTCTTTAATATAAAATGCAAGAAAAATATATCACTGGTTACCGCTATTTAATTTGCCACTATTTAGTGTTACTTTTACCACACACTACGCGTTAGACTAGCCACTAGACTGATAATAACTATATTTCTATATTTTCCCTTTTTTGATAAATTCAATTTCATAGAGACAAAAGCCAGTCTATTTTAGAGATTTTCATACAGGACTGATGTTGAAATTATCAGTCTAGTACAATCCGAAATGCTCTCAGAGAGATGACTGGCACCTATGGCTATTAGATTACCCATGGATAATTTGGTACATCATGCTAGTGGTCAAGGGTTACGCTGCTGATCATAAATCTGTATACCTAACTGATTTTTAATGGTGATAGTTGAAGAACCATTCTCATGTAGAATAAACTATTTTGCTACTTTTGAAATCTTGATGGGTCATCTTGCAAATATATTTATTAACTATAATATGTTTATTTTATTTAAAGGATTATTCTAATCATTAAAATTCTGAAACTGAAGAATGAATTTTAAAAGTTTATTACAGCATGTCTTTGTCAAAGGCACATTTTAAAAAATATGTCGAGTTCAAGTTTATTCAAACAATAAAGAATCTGCCTTGTATAATACGTGTCAAAAAAGAAGATTAGGATTGCTACCATATAAAACTTTTCAAAAGTGTTAATAAAACTGAGACTTGTTGTCCCATTGGAAAGCCAGTAGATATAGACAAAATTATGAGAAAGCTGTACCAAAATTAAAAGAAACACAGTTGTCAGCATAAAATGTTTTCTATTCAGTGACTAAGCACCGTACTGCAGTCACTGCAGCACCAAACAAAAAAAGACGTTTTATTTTCTTAACAAAGATTTATAAATAACAAAACTATTGAAGGTCGATGCATATATGGAAGGCTGGTGCACCATTCTTTTTGCCACATATCTAAATGCTAATCGCTAAATACAATATTCTTACCTCATAATAAATGCCAAAATTTCAAATATCTAATGTTTATAATGCTGAAAGATAATGCTAATTGTCCATTGATTTTATGAAATAAAGATCTGCATCATGTTTTATGAGTCTGATTTGAAGCATCTTCTACCATGTTATGCCAGCATCGGACAATGCATGTTAACATTCAGCTTTGTATGGAGGGTCGGTGCGTCATGCTAATTGCCGAATGTCAATGTTAATGCTAAATGTCAATAACTTTATGCTAAATACATATTATTTAATGCTAAATGTCAATTTTTATTAAATTATTTGTCATTTAGCATTTGCAATTAGCATGGCTCACCGTCCTTCCACAGAATTGTTTTGCCATCGCATATGACAATTATGACAAAATGTTTAAGTTTAATTGAACAAATGCACGTACCTTATAAGAGAAATGTAACTAATTGTTAATATGTAGAGTTACCTTTTCAACGCCAAAACACTTTGAAACCACATGTCTCTATTTAACATTATATTTTTCACAAATCAATTAATTTTCATTATAAAACATTTGGCTCTGCAAATCTTTACTAAAGATTATACAAGTATGGGGTTTTCTTGATTTGTGTAGTAGTAGTTAACTAACTGGAGTTAACTTAGAAATATAGTATGCAACATGCGAAATTTGCACAAATAAGAAACATACAAGAATTTTAAGCTTAAATTTATATCTAACTTCGAGATGTTTCTATCTTCTGCAGAAACACCAATTTTGATGCAAAAAAATGTGCTTTCATGTATTTACATATAGATTTTTAAAGCTAAAAATTCCTCAGAAAAGCCATAGACCTTCTAACGGAATGCAGGATTACAAGAAATGAAAGCATTCTGTCCAAATATTCTCAGAGTAAGATTGCAGATTTATGTACCTGTACTTGTGTTTCACTGTCCTTCAAATACAACACTTCAGTATACATTATTCATCCCCTGAACCTGGATATTCATTAATGCACAAAGAGGTGATACCACTGTATTATATGTGCTTTCCGTCTATTAACGTTTAAGGTTTTAACACAAATATCGCAAAAGCTAACTTTTCCGCTACCAGTTCAGAGAAAAAACAGATCTGTTCTACTCCTTTATTGTTCAATTGCAGTTTAATTCCTTATTTACATTTTATGACAAGCCATAGGAATGTGTATCTTTCAGATTTTCCAATCTAGCTGCAAGTATCAATACATAGAAATGAAAATTCATTTCTGATAAAATTTAAACTCAGCTGACCCCTGCAGTTATAAATCCCAGCTACTAGTACCAGATGGTCTCAATAAATTGCATAAACATGTGGCAGTAAAGCACTGATCTCTATCAGTTAGGCTGTGGTCAGTTCTTGACATTGATTGATAACAAACCTAAAAAGAGGTTTGTGAATTTTCGGATTGGACTAGACTATGATATTGGACATAGGATATAGACTGGCTCAGTTCACTACATTCAATCATAAAAATGTAAAAAGATATAATATTATCATAGTCTAGGAGCTAGTCTGGACATAGGATATAGACTGGCTCAGTTCACTACATTCAATCATAAAAATGTAAAAAGATATAATATTATCATAGTCTAGGAGCTAGTCTAACTACGCGTCAGTACCGTGATTCGGTAAATCGGCGTTACCGGTTGAACACGGTGGCTATACAAGACATGATAAGACAAGACAATTTTATTGCAAATCATTTAGGCTTAAAAGCCAATCATGACATAAATATTACATAATACAAGACATACAGCAAACAGTGTGGTGCACATCACGATATAAAAGTTACTATAAAGAGTTATATAACATGTAGACGAGCGACAAAAAGACAAAGTCACAAGTATAAAACACACAAACAAACAAAACAAAAACGGAGAAGGTCATCTTTGACAAGTTTACAGGAGTTGTACAACTTGACATAGATCTATTCAAATCAACAAACAGAAGCATAATTAATGCTTAGATATGTAGCTTCAAAACAGAAGCAATCAACCAAATAGACACTATATATATGGACCGTTTAACAATACATGTAAATTCAACATATATAGAACAATCAGTTCAATCACAGCCTTGTCGAAACGAAATACAAGACACATTTAACTACAACCATAACATAAAACATAATAATATAGAGTATTACAAAGTAGACTGTCTAAGTTTAAATGCATGTTTATACATGTGTTGTCAGAAAAACACATCTCTTGTTTATAGAATGAATCTTACCATTATCATCTACCTTTGCGATCATGCTCTCAACTTCTTCATCTGACGGATTCTTTCCAAGCGAAATAAGAACTTCTTTGAGTTCATGAGCTTCGATTGAATTACTGCCATCTTTATCAAATATCGCAAAGGCAGTTTTGTACTCTGACAAAACAAAGAAATCAGTAAATAATTAGTTTCAATTAGATTTTATTCCGCGTAACAAGGCGATAGATGTTTGCACACTTAATTGCCTCCCATAAATAAACTCATCGGTCAAACCTAGTCTGATACTCCTTTTCTTGATAGTGTTCTCGGAATCGTCTTAATATAGGATTTAAATTATTTCAATACATTAATTTCTTAGATTTTGAGACCACGTATAATCCAAAATAAGCTAATTTAATCAGTTGGCACTTCGATAGCTGAAGCAAATGAAATTATCTGTACATATTGAAATGATTTACCTTTTATTTTTTCTTCAGATAGAACATCAGAAGTAATTCTATCGGCTTCCTCCTGTGTCGTAACTGGCCCAGCATCGTCCTCAGATTCGGCCTAAAAGAAAGACAAGATGTTTAATGCGAATTTGAAGACTTAGTCAAAACAATATCTTAAAACCGATGTGCGCTGCAGTTTGTTATGTGTATTAGATAGTTAATCTAAATTCAGCTGTTGTAAAAACAGAAATTGTATGTCCTATTTAGCCAAAAAGTACCTTTGTACGTATTTCGTAAAAAATGCTTATTTCTGTTACTTTGATAGCTTAAATATGGATGGACAAATGTCAAATAACGTTTTTGTTTTGTAAAAGAAAAAATAAATTTCTTACCATTTTTACATCTAATTTATTTTTCCATTAAACTTTAAACATTTACACTAATCGATTTAACCCTTAATCATTATTTCAGTCGACCAGGTTAATCCCGGTTCTTTATATCAATCCACTTGATAGTTATAACTATCTATCTAAAAAGTTGATTTTGCAAAATTTGTTTTACTTAATTAATGTGAAAATCACATGTGACCGCAATACAAAAGTTTATGATAAATTATCAGCTGTGCAAAATGTTTATAATTATTCAAACTATTTTTATAAGTTTAAGTAATTCGTATCTTTATCTTTCTCCTTGTAAGTTCACGATATATGCCTGTTGTATTAATGTAAAGAGGAAATAAAATCATGCTAAATCGGATTAGGTTTTAGACGTATTCATGCGTCCTGGCCGGGTTATTCGAGTGCCAACATATAAAGTCCTTTGTACTTTAATTTGTTCTTATATGAAAGTCATGTCCGTATATGAAAGTCATTTGGGAGATTTACGATCATGTTAAGAAACACAAAAAACGTATGTTTTTAGTCTCTCTCTCCCTCTCTGTCGTTCTCTCTGTCCGTCTCTCCCCTTCTCTCTCTCTCTCTATCTCTCTCTCTCTCTTTCTCTCAAACAGATCAGAAAGACAGTCAGTCAGACAGAAAGACAGACAGCAAGATAGGCAGAGAATCATAACTGAATGTCTTAGTAATTTTACATGATTCTTTTATATTTAAGCTATCAAATTAAACGAATAGTATTGCTATAATAACAACCTTTGGACATAAAGGGCATGCTGAATAATACCTTGGTCATGATTATTCATCATAACAGTAGAATTTGCTTGCGGTAATGATAATTTTATTGCAAATATTCTCGTACAATTTTGACCACATTACTGTGACTACAACAACATGGTATTCATTAGAAGATATGCTTTTTTAACACATGTACTATGAAAATGACATCGAATAATCAGCCGGCGTAAAATGCCAGTGGTAATACCAGTGGTAGGTACTAGGTAGCTGTAATAGCATAAATAAAATGCTGCAAGTAGTGGTATTTGGAGTGCTAGAAGTAGTGTTGGTGACAGTATCATATTAAAGTAATGAGTGTATTGGTAGTAGAAGCAGTGGTGGTAGGAGCCATTTTGCCTGCCAGCAGACGACATTTTTTTGTCATTTCGTCTTTTCCGTTGTGATGTTGTTTCGTCTGCGAAAACAACAAGAAACGACGATTTTAAAGCGTCGATAGATGTCTGCGTATAGAACCTGTCGCTTTTTCATCCCATCTCACTGCTCGCGCAGATAACGGAGCTCTCAATCAATTGTTTGAAACAATGACGTAACGAGAAGATGAATAATGAAATGACGATGGAAGCGTCTTTGTTTGGATTGTTTGAAAAGATGACAGAAAGAAAAGACGACGTTGCCTGAAATCAATCTCCATAGGATGGTCATACATTGCCAACCTAAATGTACAGTTAAAAGTATGATCAACATTAGGGAAAAAATGGTGTATAAACAGCGTACGTATGATAAAATAGAGCAATCATTGCTAAATCAAAGACAAGTAACTCCGGATAAATCTGTCTAGCCCACATTGCTACCTGAAGAAGGTACATTTGTAATATAGGTATGCATGCACATTCTCCCTGGTATTTTTAGGTTTGGTGAAAAAAAGAAGAAGTCGCTATCTTGTTAAAACCTTGAATACCACTTTTAAAAATTTGTGAAATAAATGCACCATATATAAAAGCCGAACAATTGCTGCAAGTTATTTTCTACCATTCCGTAATTCAAGTCCATTAGAATGATCAGATCGAGAGCTACATCGAACAAGTATAATGATCCCATGTCCCTTCCTATTCTATCTCCTGGATTTGAGAGTGAGTGTGTTTTGTTACGATTTATTAAATGATTGATTTGTCTGCAATAACATAAAAGGAAATCACTGCAGGATAATTTATATTTTTGGTCATATCTCTGATTTAACATGCTTCCAACACATTCTATTCTCAATCTTCGTGTTTGTATCAGTCATTCATTGTCTAACCAAATATCTGACACTTAATAGCAGATTTGTCGCAATATAAAGAATTGAGAATTTACACATAGAGGACAGACATGAAATACATGGTATACTGCACATATACATACAACCTAAACTGAAATGTGATGACGCAACATACCTAATGGCTACTGAAGCGTAATGTTATTGTTATATTAGTGTCTTTACGCCAAACTCTGAAAAAAAAAACAACTATATCTTCTCTTCCCAACTACTACTCCCGAACGACAATTTAAACGACAAAATGTTTATATTATCATTTGATTGTTATGGTTCTCATGCATCGTTGAACTCAAAAGGTTGTTAAGTGCATACATGTAATGTTTTACAAAAATATATTCGGTATTGAAACGTTTAAGTGAAGAAAATCGTAATTATCAAACATGTTATTGTTAACCTAAATGATGTCTCCCTGGTAGTGTTTGCTTTAGGAAAGTTATACTGTATATCAGGTTGAAATTTTAACAAATGTCACAAAAACCACTTTCCTAAAATACTCCTTTTTAGTAATGTAAAGACTTCACATGCGTAATGTAAAAGTTATTAATATATGGCATTTAAAATGATTATATGTGAAGGTACCAGGATGTGTACTTTGAAATATGTATCTTGACATAATTCCAAGGTAACTGGCACTGGCTTAATAGCGTTTGTAAAAATTACCTAAATTAAATGTTTTATTCATATCCAAGTGTCAGACAGGTATTGTTTGATTTTGATATACAAGCTCGTGCATTAAGATCCTATGGAAGCTTACAACACAACCAAGCGAAATAGAAGCAGAACGGAGTTCATCGAGTCATAAGAGGTAAAATAATGTTTAAAACTTCTCATGCTTAAGCGGGACTCTATTATGTCAAACAAATGATTCTAAAAGACCAGAAAATATAACAATAAGTCAACTGAAAGGTTTTGTTTTGCGGAATACATAGAGACTCAGACGTGGATTCTACGGATTTTCTGATTGATATTTTCTGATGCTGGGCACACTGCCAGATTAGGTAAACTGAAAAAGTTTTTTTTTCTTCTTAAGAATATGTTTTTTTTTTCACAATTACTTTTACATACACACATATAAACTGTATTTGAAATCTGCACGTTTTCGGAAAGTGGAGAATTATAGAATTTAAGCTCTTTATCAGAACTACACACACTGCTTTGTTTGGCGCGCTGCATCTTACAACAACTTTTGTACTTGTATCATCTAATAAACAAGAAGTTTGCTAAGTTATAGAAAAGTATGATATCAAAACATTATCGGTATTTCTTACACTAAAAAGCTGATATTTCGTTTCGATAAGCTTTAAGATTCAAGGTTCAACACTGAAGCATCTTCATTGTGCACATCATGTGGAAAGATGCTCTGATATATTCGTTATTTCATATGTCTTGTTGAAAGCAATACTTCTTTTATTTTCTTGCTTTCCAATTGTATACATAGAGGATATTTGTTTGTTTCAGTGAAATATCAATTTTATTTCACAAGTGAGCATCAAAAACTGATATGTTCACGAGTGGCGTAGCCACGAGTGAAAATGACTTTTTTTGGTGCTCACGAGTGAAATAAAACTGATATTTCACTGACACAAACAAATTTTCTTTTTATTTTATGTGTAAAGCTCTACTTTTGTCGCGTAATTTATAAAATGTCGAAAATCGCGCGAAAGATCAACAGAAAGCATAACGCAAATGACGTCATTTTAACGACGTCATCGTCATTATGGTCCCCGGTATTCACAACGCTCGGTATACAATTTGATTTCAATCGCGACGGAGGACCGGAACTAGTTCGGCAAAAACAGTGAAAATAAAAATGATAATCTACTGTTTCAAAACTGTGGATTATCACTTTTATTTCTCTGAGAAAACTCTATAATTCACTTGAAAACATAAAATAAATAGTAAGCTTTTCCTGAGTTACTCACTCAGTTGAAAATTTTTGCGATTCTAACACGATCCGCAGCAGTTGCTGTATAAACATATAGCGAAATTTATTTCTTATTTTTATCTACCATACGTTATACATGATTGTTTTTTTTATATAATTATGTTATAATCGCTAAAAAGTGGAAATAAAGAGTATAAGATAAAATGAAAGTTTCGTTTTGTTATTTTGTGTGGTTTATATGTAAAAAAGGAAATAACTAAATTGCTTAAAATTAATGTATGTGCTAACACTAACAAACAGGTCTATCATATTTGTGTGTAAAGGGAAACCACTTGATTTTATCTTGTGACAAATGCCTTGTAAGTTGTAGTCCCTTGAAGAGTAGCGGGAACGGAAGTAAAATTCTTCCCTAACAAATTTCTCCCACATGAATCTGCTGTGCTGAAACAAAAGGAGCTAGGATATTTCTGCAGGCAGGACGGTTCTAAAGGCAATAAGGTCATGTGTATGCGGTCACGAGAACTTTACAATATCTAAAATGATGTTGAAAGAAAAGATGTAAGACAGGTATTAAACAGTTGCAATTTTTACATACAGGGTAGCCAACCCATTGACTTTTAGGTATCGTACCCTCGGAGAAACAGTTTTGCTTATTATTATGGAAGTTCAACCAGAACCATTGAGCGTGTTTTGTGTGCATCATTTGGAGTAAATTACATCTTATGACAAGTAACTTGAATATTACTGTGGCACAGAAGGGACTTAGATTTTCTTTCGGGTGTGCACGCATTAGTCCTTGTGTGCTCACTCGGTTGCCTTTACACACATGCGTATGCGTATTTCGTGTGCGGATGTAAATATAACCACGTGCGCGCGAAGTATCTTTCGCGTCGAACGTGGTAGTTCTTTTGTGTGTGCAGAATGTAGCCCTATCCCTAGCGCACGCGAAATCTTTCACATAAGCACTTTTTGGCTTTCGTGTACCACGAGCGCACGCCAAAGAGCTACAATGTACGCACGTAACAATCCATGAACTATCGCGACCGTACCTAAACACTGCCGCATGTATACGCGAAAGAAAACAAATCTTCTTTCGTGCCACCGTAAATTTTTTAAAATGTTAGTGAAAACAAGTCCATATGTACAGGTTATTATGATTGTTGAAATGTTCTTTTTCAGTACCGTTAATTAAGATGACAATAATTTACTTTTAAATCATCCCCAAATGAATATTTTTTAATTAAGGTCATGGTCCTGTTTCTGAAATACAATAAAAGTAATGATTTTATTTAAACTTAAGAACTGAACAGAAAAACAAACCCTTTCAAACTAAAAAAAGGCCTTGATGTGTGTAAACTAATAGAAATAGAATAATCTATGTTATTTGAGTGATAGGCTATTGATAAAACGTACATCACTGTATTTAGAGCGTGAGTCACGCAGTACAAAAATTTAAGTCATTCTTCTATAAAGTAGGCATTTACATGTATCTCAAATAATTTGCCTTTATTGACAAAAGAAAACCACCAACATCATAGTAACATAAAAGGTCCATACAATTGAATCGGATTTTACCGGTATATACATGTCATAAACGTGTGCTGTTATTGAAATGTAACATAAAGGGATAAAATCAAGTTCTTATGTTTACCTTTTACATTTGCACTTCTTATCAAACAGATAAATTATATGGTTTTGATTTATCATTCTAAAATACTGTATTTTGACGTTAATCTTCATGCCATTCTTTTTAATTAAAACAAAATTAATTTCTTTACATCTTTATTGACTTCGCCTGAAATTTAACTTAACAAAATGACTTTTTACATCTGAAAACATTTTACATTATTTGGTAAATATACTTAAGATAAATTACTTTTTCCTGCCTGATTGTATTTTGAGAGCTAAATAATACATCGAATCCTGTTACCACTTCTTTTGAACATTTTAACAATTTGTATTCAAAAAAGGTCGATCCTTAAACGTCAATCCCTTTTGATAAACCTGAATCAAATAGAAGAACTCATTTTATGCAGTTTTTTTATTGTCACATTTTTATATGTCGCGAAAAGGCCTTTGTCAAGCTGTTACTTATTAAAATTCTTAACCAATTTAAAAATCGATATTAGAGTGGAAGTTTCGGTATTTTTTGGCAAATATATTCCCCCATTCAATATTTTATTTCTCAATGGTCAAGAAATAATCAGCACTTATATCGGACAGTGTTATGTCAATAAAGATTTTATATATTGTAATATATAAGACATCGCTTAAGAATAAAATCGAAATGTTTGTCAAGGGTTTTCATGTGGTATAGACAATTTTGTTGACATTTTGGACTTAATATCAAGTCAACTCCGTCATTGTTGCTACCCATATTTATAACAATAGATATTTGTACATTTTGGTTTTGTATTATATAAGTGTGTATTTCCACAGAAACGTTGACAGTTTGTTTCAGAATCATAACAAAACAGAAAATCTGACTTTTAGATATAAAGTGAATTGAAAAGTGTTCTGTGATTTAACGCTATGGTAAGTAGTGCTTTATTGAAACGTATATACAATCAATTATCTGCAACACTTATGAGATTAAAGCTATCTAAAATAAAAATATCAAATGGAAACATAGTCGACTTTTATGGTTTTATTTTGCACTTTCTCCGTTCGTAAAAAACTGAATGACAAACAATGATTTTATTCAAGAGCAAATCACTAAATGAGATATATCGATTCTAAGACGTTACAAAGGATTTTTAAGTACATCCTTGACGACGTGCGTCAAATATATATTTGCCTGTTTTTGTTGGTTTCTTTAAATTTTTCAACGCGCCGCTATGCCGTTTGACTCGATGACGTAATAATTTTGACGTCAGAACAGTGAATTGTTGTAAAATAACACACAACTTTCAGCCTTCTTTGTTTAATAGGAAAATGAATAAATTCGTGTTAGGATTATTAATAGATATATAATTGCAATACTTTCAATTAACTCGGTCTAAAAAGTAAATAAGTATGTGTTACAGGAGTAAATGCAAATTTAATAAAACGATGATTAACTTTGTACTCTAACTTTGAAGGAGTCATGATCAGTAATATTTCGTCCGCAGAACTCATGCATATTTGTCTAATAACCTAAATATCTATTTAGATCTAATTAATTAAGACATCAATATTAAACATTTGTCCGTCGTTCCGTTAAGATTTTTGTCACGATCTTCCTAAGAGTTAGAAAAGGTTCTTATTTAAAATTACCGTTTCAGTATGCTTAAATATTGCCTTCAAGAAAATACTGTTGGTCACGAAAGCAGGCGAAAGTTTTACAATAAACTGTAATAATATGAGGACGTTAAAAATGCATGTTTGTGTCTGCCTGTTTAAATGTTACAGTACGGCTTTCGCGAACACTGTTTAACCAGACACTTGCTTAACACGGTCACTATTTTGCCAAAACTTAGTTAGTTAACTTGGACACTGTTTAAACAAACGCTTGGTTTACTCGGACACTGTAAATCAAGTTTTTGGTTAACACAGAAACTGTTTTATTTGGATTTTGATTGACACTTTTGAACTAAACGTTTGGTTTATACAGACACTTTTATTATTCAGTTGGTTTACACGAACAGTGTTTGTACTATTTGTGCATATGACGTCATTAATGATGCCATTTCATGCGTCGTCGCGTTAGAAAGTACATAAACCGCTATAGTTTTTCAGTTTACTCAGTATAAAGAATAGATGTGTATACGTTACAAGAGTACATGCATTTGTAATAAAACGATGATTAGATTTACATTGAAATATATGCACTCGTTCTTTCGAAAAATGATGTGCATATATCGATACAAATCTAATAAACTATAAATATTTCATGTATTTATACATCAAAATAAAACACTTGCTCGCTGCTCCGTTTTGACTTTTGTTATGATGAGCCTAATGCTGTTTAACCAAACACTTGATCTAGTCTCCCACTATATATCTATTCGAACACGGTCGAGCACTCGGTCTATTCGGACACTGTTTAATCAAACTCTTGGTATATTCGGACACTGTTTAATCAAACTCTTGGTCTATTCCCACACTGTTTAATCTAACTCTTGGTCTATCCGGACAATGTTTATCCAAGCACTTAGTCTATTCGGACATTGTTTAATCAAACACTTGATCTATTCGGACACTGTTTATTGAAACTCTTGGTCTATTCGTACACTATTTAATAAAAGTCTTGGTCTATTCGGACACAGCTTATCCAAACACTTGGTCTATTCGGACACTGCTTAATCAAACTCTTGATCTATTCGGACATTGTTTACTCAGACAATGTTCAACCAAACTCCTGGTTTATATGGAAACTGTTAAACAAACACTATGTCTGTTGGGAACATAAACATAGTAATAAAGGTATCTTAAGAATTCAATTCGTTAGAATCAAGGTTAAGCAGGAAGTGCGAGACTACTAATGAGATTAGCGGATTCCTCGCGTGTCTGTTAAGTCGGTTTCTACATTTTACGACAATGTCAAAATAGCGTTAGGTTTTACGTACATTGTAATTATTAATGACTGTCGTTAAACTAATGCCAATATTAATTACTTTTTAATTACAGACGGAACAACAACGTGAGCTCAGTGAAGACGACCTTGCAGGTAAATAGATAAATATTAGTATTCGTCTGTACACATCCAAAATATATTACCTTAGTATTTGTTTTTAGATTATAATTCAATGGCAGCCAGTAGATTTCAAAATTCTACTATAGTTATCTTTGTTGTTTAACACGATCTAAACCGTCCAGAGGTGGTTAACCTTTATTTTTACCTCAGTTATCTGTGTTGCACAACATGCGCGGATCCAGCTTATTTTCTCAGAGGGGATCCGACTTCATTTTCTGCATTCTGGGGCATTTTAGGAGCGTTTAAAACACATTTCCTCTGCAATTTTATATGCAATATACCCCTTATTTTCACAGTTTTATGTGCTAACCTGTTAAATTTGGGGAAAATGATAAAATCAAGTTTTCTTCAAGGTAGAATTCTTAGTTTCTTTCAGATAATTAATATAAATATGAATTAAATCGGGGTCGAATGAAGCAGCAATCGCATATACTTTGAATGCGGTCCTAATATTGCCTTTTTCGAAAAAAAAAACACATTTTCTTTCCTTCTTCTCTTCTTTCCTTTTTTAAGGATTTTCCAGAGGGGGTCCGGACCCCCGGACCCCCACTCTGGATCCGCGCATGCACAAAATCTGCTACGTGAATTTTAAAACATTCTAAAAAAGATGCCTCCGTCACACATATTCGCTTAGAAAGAAGAATTATTAAAAATGTCGAAAACGATGTTTGACCCAGAAATGTGAAATTTCATGACAATGTTATTATTGCAAATGCATGAAAACGAAAGTGTATAACATTTTGGCGTGGAGCTGGTAAAATGAGTACAATTTTGAATTCATTGAAATAATGAAAATCTGTCTTATTTGTATGTAAAGAAGAAATATCTTCCAGTGCAATATTTTCATTAGTAGTGTTTCTTGAGCATCGTATTTAACATTTCTAAAATATATTCAGATCTTACTCTGTTACAAACAGGTATTTTCATTATAGTGTCCTTACAATCAAATATCTTCCATAAAGCTTGTTTTTCACACTGTAGTAAAGTTAGTTGTAAAAATACAATATGGTTTGTTATAACAGTAAAGAAAGTCAAACAAAAATTTGCAGTAGCCAAGATTTAATCTCTAATATTGGAAAATATTCAAACCACTGTTGACTTTTTCAGATATCTGTTTACAAAGTAAACGAATACATACCGTCTTATTAAAGTCAGTTAATATTTGAGCCGTGCCATGAGAATACCAACATAGTGGCTTTGCGACCAGCATGGATCCAGACCAGCCTGCGCATCCGCGCAGTCTGGTCAGGATCCATGCTGTTCGCTGACAGTTTCTCCAATTCCAATAGGCTTTAAAAGCGAACAGCATGGATCCTGACCAGACTGCGCGGATGCGCAGGCTGGTCTGGATCCATGCTGGTCGCCAACCCACTATGTTGGTTTTCTCATGGCGCGGCTCATTTTAGGATAGAAACGAATGTTTGATCGAAAAGATTTATTAACAGTAAATGTTATGAAGACATAATAGCTGCATTCGAAAAGATGTAATTTATTGACTTTATTTTGAATTTGAAACGTGCATATTTGTGAACATTGCATAAATCTCGTAGATAAGCAACACATTTCACTACATGACTTTTTATATAAATCACAGGTAAATAGTTTGTGTTATACCGGTAAATAGTTTGTGCTATATACCGGTCTAAATTCTATGTATGTTTACTGGGTTTATAAGTAAAATGGAAATCAAACTACGTAATATAATTTCTATTCATGGTGTTACGTAAAAAATACTTTTCATGTATTGAATGGCTTGCAGGCCACTAGCAAAAAGTAGCCTTCGGTTCTTCGGACATCGGGCGATAGCTTTGGCTTTTGACCGGCGAGTGTATACTTTTGCGCATAATCTAATCTATTGTATCTTTAAAAAAAGTGTGATATATTAGTGCATAATACTATTCAATTTTATGTATAGTATCGAAACATGCCTCTAACAACAACATAACAATAAATCTGTTTGTCATTTTCTATACGATAAATGCAATTAAAATAAATTCAATTCTAGTTGAAGACCGCACAGGTTTTCAGATAATAGTGTCATAAACTGACACATTCAGCAAGTTTATATCGATGTCGGAAATACATTAAAAGTTAATTGATTTTCATTTCAATAGTATATGGATAAATGTCTCACTGCGCCAAACACAGTTGCCACCCCACCCCTTTAGATCTAAATCATTGCTTTCAAGTGTGACTGTTCTGAAAAAGAAGTCAAATATAGAGGAATGTGGGAATATGCCCATTAATAAAATTCATTGCTAATGCTTGCAGAAGTACTACCGTCACGTTGTTTATACTTAGAAAAATCAGTATTAAGATCCCATATCTTCAAGAATTCATCATAGTCAGATGCCTTTTTTTCTCTAAATACGAGAAAGGGATTTCGTTATTCAGCTGGTAGTCATACGCATCGGAACCTCTCCAGTCTAACACTTGCCGGACCAGATTTTAAGTTCTTCAGCTGCTTAGCAAACATAGTATTTACAATTATTTCGAAATCTGATTAATTTTCAATTTTGTTCTTTCTAATTAATGAAACAACAACATTATTAATTTTTAATGGACAAATGTTCGCAATTAGAGTAAATTCAGATAATAATGATTGTATAAAAGATCAAAGGTAAGGGTAGATTTCCCAGCAGCACAAAGCACAGAGCCATAGAGTTACTGCATTTTATACTGGTAGAACTGTAGTAAGTTTTGAGTTAATAAATGTAAGTTCTTTTCTGTTCTGACAGTAGAAAGTGTCATAATGCAGATGGCCTTTAAAGATTTTTCGGATTTCAGTGATACTTTTGTGTTGATGTATAGAGTTTCATTCCAGAATTGTAGGTTGGTGCCTTTAATAGAGAGAAACATTTTTCTGATGAAATAAGAAGGAATCATTTAGGGACCACAAATTTTGTTTAGTTATGATGGGTTTCCGGTTTTCATGGGGTTTTAGAGTATCTAGTTCACAGTAAGACTATGAAAAAGAAAAGCGCTAAATATTCAGTTTATCTTACTTAGAAAAGCAATATGTATTATAAATCTTGTTTAAAAAGAAGTCTGTCACAGAAAATAAACTACTATTTATTATAAAGCTTGTTAAAAAGAAGTCTGTCACAGAAAATAAAGTACTATTTATTATAAAGCTTGTTAAAAAGAAGTCTGTCACACAAAATAAAGTAATATCTATTATAAATCTTGTTTAAAATATAAAATAAAGCAATTTCTATGATAAATCGTGTTTAAAAACACTTCTGTCACACAAAATAAAGTAATATATATTATAAATCTTGTTTAAAACACAAAATGAAGCAATTTCTATCATAAATCATGTTTGAAAAGACTTCTGTCACACAAAATAAAGTAATATCTATTATAAATTTTGTTTAAAAAGAAGTCTGTCACGCAAAATAAAGCAATATCTATCATAAATCTTGTTTAAAAGACGTCTGTCACACAAAATAAAGCAACATCTATTATGAACCTTGTTTAAAAGACGTCTCTCACACAAAATAAAGCAATATCTATTAGAGAAAACGATTTCTATATTTGTTACAGAGTTAAAGGAGGCATTCGGCCTTTTTGATAAAGATGGTGATGGAACTATTTCTACGGATGAACTTGGTACAGTCATGAGATCAATGGGGCAGAATCCAACTCAAGCTGAGTTAACAGAGATGATTGCTGAAGTTGACGGTGATGGTAAGTATTTAAATTACTTCGCTGAAATTTCCATTGCATAAAAGAAATAAAATGGAAATTTGGAGTTTAAACTTTGTTTTTATCCTTCAGGCCATACCAAACTGGGTCTATGTTAAAGCGTCCTCATCATTTTTCAAAACCTGCCTGCTTTTGTACTTGGACAATACTGCCGAGTGTTAGTAAAATAATGTTTCTAAGCAATTATTACATGATATTTTTATGAAGATGAAATAGCTGAAAATTGATAAGAAAAATTCCGTAATGAACACGTTCTTATTGACGTATTCTCATAATTCTGAAATGACTGTATTATCAAACAGCTTAAATTATACCAGCTCTATGACGCTAAAGATATACAGTGAAACCTTCTTAATCCGAACCCCTCTAATCCAAAAACCTCTCTAAATAGAACAAATTATTTGGTCCGATTTTTTATTATTCATTCTCTATTATAAAATGACCCTTGTAATCCGAAACCTCTCTACTCCGAAAACCGAACAAACTTCTGTGATTTTCATATCTAATTACATTAAAATCTACCCTTCTAATCCGAACCTTGGTCAATGTTTCTGATGTTAATCTTGCTCACTTTTGACATTTTTGAGTCTGTTAACAATTTTAACTATTACTCTTTATAAAGGAGTCAACAATAATAGGCCCCAACACTGATAATCAAAACTCATGTCAGATATTTGCTTTGTAGATCCCTGCAATAAACACAGATGAAGCAAGTTCATGTAGTTTGTTTGAACGTAAATCTGCAAGGATAAACATATATGCAATAAGTACTACCAATGTAATAGTTCCTTATTAATTTGTTTATCCCGTACCTTCCTCAAAACTTTGGTGTGCAATTTGTTCATTTAAAGCAGCAAATTTATTCACTAAAGTTGTACTAAATCGGATCATTACAATGACCGGACAAGTAAAATATTCTCCTTTCAGCTACTTTCTGGGAATGTAGGAGTGGTGAAAAAATGTTTACAAGTGATATTGAGAAGTTGAATTAACATGAAATTTACATTACACTAAAGCAATCTACATGCTGCTTATAATTTGATTATTTTTATTAGTCTGTTCGCAAGAAAATAAATTTACATATCATGTGTAAAAAAAGCATAATTTTTAGTTCTAAATTAGAAACCTTTCTAATCCGAAAACCCCTCTAATCCGAACTTTTTGTTGGTCCGAGCATGTTCGGATAAGACAGGTTCCACTGTATTTGATTTTATATGGCCTTACTTCAACCCTCCACTGAAGTATTCAGACAAAGAACGTTTATATTTACACATTTCTGATAAGTTTTTAATATATAAATTCAATTTTAAAAAATTACCTGTCAACTTGGATTGTGCCAACAAGCACCATGTACTCTGTGTGAGCTGTTTAAGCACAGATAATCATTTTCGAACACTAATTTGAATCGTTTTTGCAGGTAATGGTTGTATAGAGTTTGATGAATTTGTAAAATTGATGTCTTCAAAAATGTCATGTCAAGACCACGAACAAGATATGAGAGATGCATTTAAAGTAAGTCCAGATGAAATGAGCCGCGCCATGAGAAAACCAACATGGTGGCTTTGCGACCAGCATGGATCCATGCTGTTCGCTAACGGTTTCTTTTATTGCAATAGGATTTGAAAGCGAACAGTATGTATCCTGACTAGACTGCGCGGATGCGCAGGCTGGTCTGGATCCATGCTGGTCGCAAACGCACTATGTTGGTTTTCTCATGGCGCGGCTCAAATATGTTTAATTTTGCTGTTTCGGCGCAACCATATAGTACAGGTAATATGGCGTCAAAACAGAACTAATTTTGTTTGGTTTCACATCTCATTTACATCGAAATAAAAGTATGAGGTACGGAATCAAAACTTTTGTACTTGCTGAAATCACAGAAACACAGTAAAATCAAGTGTTGCGGCTTTGTTTGTCATGCAAGGGTAAGTCAGTGGTTCCAGTTCTTTTCATACACAAGTTGTCGTTCCAGAACCACATGTGACGAATGGAATAATATATACAGAGACTCTGACAGTAATCGAATTCGGAACGAATTACGTTAGATTCGTGTTCGTGAGACGTTGTCCATGAATTGTGTGCGTTGCGAAGCAATCGTTAACGAATTGCCACTATCGAAAGACGTTTCTTCTTATTCTAAAGAACTATTACATTTGTGCTAAGGGGACTAGAGAGAAGTGCATGTCACTTACCCATATATGGTCAAACATATTCTAGGCAGAAAATGCTATCCAGATTTCAAAATTAATTCACGTAACTTTTCATTTGTGACCCTTTATCAAGGGTTTTCAACTTATTCCCGGATCTGCAGACAAACTTTGAAAGTATTTTGGCAGAAATGCATCTTACTAAATAAGCTGTTAACTTATTTGGACGACGTAGGGCCATTATTATCTTGCGCACGCAGGAAGTCTTCGTTATTACCAGAATTACAATTACGGATTTATGAGTTGCCATATATTTAGAAACACCAATGAACTATAACTAGAAACATTTACCTGTACATTGCTTGTCTGGTTTTCCATTTGCCTAACGCCTTAATTGTACCTATATTCTTTTCATTCCGGCATTCCCATCAAACTTTTCATTATATGCGTTCTGTATGTTGCAGATGTAAAATGATAAAATTGCATTTAAGTATCATTTATAGACCTGAAAATATTTATATATGCAGGTATTCGATAAAGATGGAAATGGTTTTATAACGGCGGCAGAGTTGCGGTTTGTGATGACAAATCTTGGCGAAAAGATGACGGACGAAGAAGTTGACGAAATGGTTAGAGAAGCAGATAAAGACGGCGATGGACAAATAGATTATGACGGTACATCACACTCTTTTATTCTAAATATATCATATATAAGTACTTAGGAAACTCGACAAGGTTTGCCCATCTTTAAATAAAAGGTATTTTTGGAACAATTAGATACTTGGTTCTTCACAGAAGTATCCAGGAGTTGCCAGTTCGCATCCTTTTCTGTTGAAAAAAGAGCTGTTTATGTGCACATTTTAGCAGAATACTGTGAACTGATAACTTCATCAATAAATATTCATAACAATGTCACAGCTGTGTCAATGTTGCTTTATAAAAGAAAAAGCTTTATCTAATAAAATGAGCCACACCATGAGAAAACCAACATAGTGCGTTTGCGACGAGCATGGATCCATGCTGTTCGCTTTCAAAGCCAATTAGAGAAACCATTAGCGAACAGCATGGATCCTGACCAGACTGCGCAGGTACGCAGGCTGGTCTTAATCCATCTGGTCGCAAACGCACTATGTTGGTATTCTCATGGTGTGGCTCAAATGGTGAAACATGGCAACAAGCGGACTTCGTCTAAAGCATTTGGTATTAGTTTATACCAGAAATTGTTAAGATCATTTAAGTCAAATTATCGGATATACAAATTGAGTGTTTTCCAATATTTTCATAAGTTAGACAAAATGTTTAATGAAATATCAAAATCTCCTGTGTTCAGATAAAGGGAGGTAATTAAATGTTGTATATCTCAGAAACAAGCAGCGTGACCTATAGCCTTTACCATTTTGTGATGATCTATGTACAAGAAAAAATGTACAGTTTATCGCACTAGGGTTTTCTTTATCTATGAAAATTTATTTTTTACCTGGAAAAACTGATATTCCAGATTTTACACATTGGCGGCATTAAATCTATATATCATAGTTAACATCTCTGTACATTCATATATTATGAAACAGACTTAAATGTTTATTAATTTTATTTCAGAATTTGTTGCTATGATGACTGCGAAATGAAGTATTTACAACTTCTTGACTGTCTTCCTTTTATCTATGTGAATTTATTATCGAGGACTGTATTAATGATCAACAAACATGATCGCATGTATTTTACATCGAATATTTAGCAAGTCTGCTCCCTGAGTACGAAGGATGAGTTTCTACTGGGTTTGAACAACTAAAAGATAATAAAAATGTTTACCTTACAGTTATGTCCGGACACAGAGGTGAAAACTGTATAATTTGAAAACTTTCTTACAGAAATTTTATCATTTGTCTTATGAAAATAATTTTGCATTGAAAATGAGTGTTTTAAAGTGACGACCATGTTTTGTAGATAAATTATATGTTTAGAGATGTCATTAATTTATGTACAAATTTGTATCTTATATTTATTCATATAAAACTTTTAAAAAATGTTGGTAAAATAAACATTGAAAAAAATGCTTCTGTGTTACAGTGTGTATTCTACTTTCTCATCCTTTCATAAATCACGATTAATGTGATTTAAATAGGTATAGTATGCTTTTCTTGCTCATTCATACATGTCAGTAGTCAAAGGGAGAAAACAAACTCCTACGCAGTGATCTCCCTTGTCGCAACGCTCTCAATGACACCTACCCAGTGATCTCCCTTGTCGCAACGCTCTCAATGAGAGGGTAGCGACAAGGAAGATCACTGCGTAGGAGTTTGAATAAAAGTTTGTCTGTGTATAGAAAAAGAAATTTGTAGGTAGATATCATTTGAGTTCTTCAGATGATTATTTTTTAAATACGCCAGATTTTTATCGATTTAAACGATATATAAGGTATTAAAACCTGTAGACATGGAACCTTCTTAAGTGTAAAATTTCATATAATCTCCCTATTTGAAATTTCAGTTGCAATTAACACCTGTGCCGAAATTACTTTTATCAATGATTTATTGAAAGATAAATTGGTGTTTAATTCAAATGATGATAGTTGATGAAATTGTCAGAACAGAACAGAACAGAACATCACTTTATTAACTCTAGTTACATATTACAGTAACACAAGAGTATACAATGCATAATACAATGAAACAAAGCATGCTTTTACACGTGACATAGTATAAAGAAGAACATTTTTTTTTTTTTTTTTTTTTTTTTTTTTTTTTTTTTTTTGAATTATTATTTAAATAAATAAACGAGATTTTACTTCATTTATGTTGTTGGAGGAGGGAGAGGGGGTAAATGCCCTAAGGTTTAACTGGTACTAACAAACATTTTTTGAAACGGATTATAGGTATGGACACCTTATAATTGCGTGGGCGGATCGAATGTTTGTAAACATATCCTTTTACGCTAGGATAAGCACAACATCTTGGGTCACGTGACCGTCTGTGTAGTAACTGGACTTGAGAGCGTGTGAATTATGAAACACGTGCTATATTATGAATGAAATATTATATTTGTAAACAAAAAACGAATCTGGAATTACGTTCGTTATACAGTGACACTATTGGATGGATACATTTAAGCTATAAAGTAATATGGAATACTAATCAAAATAAGGTATGAGTATTATAAATTAGAATAATAATCGGGTGGCGGGAATTAGAGTTTACACTAATACATGTTGTACATGATGTTATATATCAATATCTAAGTAAGCTCTATGTCTTCTCAAAAAGTGAATAAATGCACAGACAGCATTCTACTAAGCTGACATGTATATACACAGGGAATTAAATAATACAAATAGTATTATAGTAGGAACATTTTACAAGAAGGTCATAGTGACCCTGAATTGCTCACCTAATTCATTTAAGAGATATAGGTATAACTGACTCTGTGTTAATTCAGCTACCTATGTGATAATTTAAATCTTTGAATTACTTAATTATTTGTAACAGAAGTGTTATAAATTTGCAAGTTTTCTTTAGTTGCATAAGAGATGTACTTGTCAATAGTTCTTTGTATTTCAGAATATTTGGTCGATTGTAATAGTATCGTTTGATATACTTTTTTCGTTCATTATCAAAAAAAAGAGCATTTCAACAAGTAATGGAGTTCATCTCCTATGTCATTTGAACCACATACTAAACATTTACGTTCATGTATTTCTTGACCAATCCATCTACCAGTTTCTACCGGGAAATAGTGATTACCAGTCCTGAACCTTAAGAGACTTAAGTATTCTTGTTTATTAAGTTGAAGGAGATAGTTTTCAAGTTTAATTGAATCTTTGAATAATGAGTAATTTTTTCCCTTACTTGAGTTATCAAGAGAGGAATGCCAGTTTTGTGAATTTTGATCAATTAAAATTTGCTTTACTGCGTTTTTAATAGTTTTGCTTTCTATATTTTCCTGTTGAAGCCATATATCATATCTGCCTACTTCATTTAATATTTCTTTAATTTTAAGTATCCATTTAGATTCAAAATTTTGTTTGCTTCTCATATATTGATACAATTTAAATGCAAGTTTATTTTGGCTTCCAGTTACAAGCCTATTCCAAAATCCAATCATCCTACTTTTTACTATTATATCAAGAGGATACCTTCCAGTTTCACCATATAACATGTATAATGGGGAACTCTTTTTTAAATTTAGAATTTTCCTTAAAAATTCACAGTGAACTTTTTCAATTATTGCTGTGCTTTCATATCCCCATATTTCAGCTGAGTACATTAGAATTGGCAGGACGGTATGATCAAACAGCTAGGTCAATTGGTAGATTGAGATTGTAAGTTCTTTGATATACTAGATGTAACGCCTTTCTTGCTTGTTCAGCCAAATGCTTTCTGGTTGTTAAAAAACTTCCAGATTTAGAAAAATATGTTCCAAGATACTTGTAAGATCGCACTATTTCTAGAGGAGTATCACCAATTTTGAATGTGAATTTGTTATCATTTCTTGAACCTAGCACTAGAACCTTAGTTTTACTAATATTTATGTTAAGATCCCAGGTATTACAGTATTGTACAAAGTCATTCAGGCATTCCTGTAACTTCTTGGGGTCTTCAGATACCAAGACTGTATCGTCAGCGTAAAGTAAAATTAATATTTTCAAATAATTAACAAATTCATTATCTGGGTCCATGAATTCTATACCATTATGACCTTTAAGTTCTAGATAATCTTCTAGATCATTAAGAAATAATGCAAAAAGTACTGGTGAGAGATTTTCACCTTGACGAACTCCGCAATTACATTCAAAGAATTGTGATTTTATACCATTTTGTGAGACACAAGACAACATTTGAGTACATATTTTTAACTAATCTAAAAAATTTACCATTTATGTTATTTTCTAACAGTTTTTTCCACAATCCAACTCGCCAGACGGAATCAAAGGCCTTAGAGAAGTCTACAAATAAACAAAATATCTTCTTATTTGATTTTCTTAGAATCTCTATAATTGAATTTAGTGTAAAAATATGGTCTACAGTAGAATAATGTTTCCTAAAGCCTGCTTGGTTTTCTTTAAGTATAGTGTTTTCTTCTAGAAAGATATTTAGTCTATTATTTAGGACAGATGTGAATAACTTGCTTACACAGCTTAGTAAGGTTATCGGCCTATAATTCTCAGGTAATAGGGAATCGCCTTTATTCTTATAAATTGGCAGTATAGCACCAATGGACCATTGAGTTGGTATAACACCAGTTTCCAATACCAGGTTAAATAACGCTACATACAACGGTAATAATCTTTCAGCCGATGATTTAATGTATTCGTTTAAAATACCATCAATGCCTGCAGCTTTACCATTTTTTAATGTTTTAATGCATTTTTTAATTTCTTCACTGGTTATACATGAATTTAAAATATTATCCTCCGTTAAATCTATATTATTAATAATATCATCTTCATTATTATCGTGAGTGTGATTATTACTCGCTTCTTTAAAATAATCATGCAATCTAATGTTGGCATTTCCATAGTTTTCTTAACTTTCATTTTATTTAAATATTTCCAGTAGTCCTTAGGACTTTTACTTTGCATTTCTCTAAGTTTTGTTTCTTTACTTTTATTAAAGATATTCATATATTTATTCATTATTTTTTTTATATTTTCTACTTGCATTGTTTAATATTAACCTATTTTCTCCAGAAGGATATTTATTATATTTTTTACGACATTTATTATAATTTTTTCTAGCCTTTTTGCACTCTACGCCGTACCATGGTTTACCATTTTCTTTTATCGGTTTATGACCTTGAGTATTTGATTTAAATGTTTTATTTTGCACTATTTATAAGTGTTTTTATTTAACTGTTCGGTTATATTATCTAGTTTATTTTGCGACGTATCCTGTTCGGTATTTGTGATTTGAGACAATATTTCATTAATACATGTATCTGATATATTAACAACAAAATCATTATCTAGCCTACTGTCCCATTTGGGCGTATTATATATACGTTGGTCATTTTTGTTTTCAATATTACTTTTTATATTCAATACGCAATCTAGTAATGCATGTCCATCCGAGTATAGAGGATCTAAATCAACAATACTGAAATCATATAATAATGTATAGCCTATCAGCGTAGATAAAACATAATCAATGACCGATACATTTCTAAAGGTCATTTTTCCAATACTGTCCCGGCCACATCTACCATTAAGTGCAACAAGGTTATTATTTTTGCAAATATCGATCAATTTATATCCGTGATTATTCTTTTTCTTATCCTGAGATTTTCTATGAACAGGTATACCATAAAATTCCATCCGGGCTTTTTGGTCTAAAAATTGAACTGCGTCACTATCGAGACCAAAAAGATCATTAAAAAAATCATCGCTTACAGTAAACTCTGGCAATTCTGCGATTTGGGCGTTATAGTCGCCAAAAATATATACATATTCAAACTTGTTACACATATCAGATATTTCATTTTCAAAAATTTCAAATTCGTCGTTTGTATAAAAACGTGACTGTATAGGTGGTACATAAACTGTACCAATTACCAAATCATCTTTCAAACCTGTGTATTTAGAGCTAAGTTTTAACCAAAATAAATAGTCGCACTGAGTATTCAAAATTTCTATGAACGGAAATATATCATTCTTAATGAATGCACCATGTCCACCTGACTTCCTCAGAATCTTTTGTTTTCTTGGAATGTTCACAAATGAGTAACCATCTAGACAAATATGGTCATATATATCAAGTTTAGTTTCAATAACTAAGAAAATATCATATTGGTTAACTAAATCGTTAAAGTCAGTGTAGTTCGATCGCCTTTTCAGGCCACAAACGTTCAGAGATCATCATCATCATCATCATCTTTGATAATGGCAAGCAGTCCTGTTGGACTATAATGGCCATGCGTGGGGGTTAGTAAAGTGAAAGATTATCAAGCCTCCCAAGCTACTCAATCCACCCAGGAGGACATTGACAATGTGATAAAAAATAGTGCAAAAACCTACTCAAGCCCTTAAAGCCTATACATTGCATAATCTACTATGTACATGGTGAAGAAACAAGAGAGTTAGTACTGTTAAAAGATAAAAGCATATATGTACTGTCTAGGGGATGTGTGGTAACACAGTCAGTCCCGACTTAAACACAGCGTTTGAGTCAGCACTGACTAAGTGCACCGGCAGTGAGTTCCATTCAACTATTGTCCTAGGGAAAAATGAGTACTTTATGTAGTCAACTGATGAGTGTGGTATATGATATGCTAGTTGATGGTGATGTCTGGATGTTCTTAATAGTGGATCCATATATTGTAAAGGTATTATGTCAACAAGCCCATAATGTATTTTATGGAAGAGGCTAAGACGGATGTTCTGTCTTCTGCGCTCTAAGGACTCCCATTGTAATTGCTGTAGTAATTGTGTTACAGTACCCGGCGACTTTGAATAGTTGTTGGTAACAAACCTAGCGGCCCTCTTTTGTACATTTTCTAATTTCTGCTTGTCATTTAATTGATAAGGGTCCCAAACAGAAGCACAGTATTCCAAGGAAGGTCTGACTATTGATTTGTAGGCTGCTGCTTTAGTTTCAGGTTTGGCAGAATGTAGATTTCGTTTTAAGAACCCAAGATTTTGACTGGCCTTATTTGTTATTTTGCTAATGTGTGGAGACCAAGAGAGATTAGATGAAAGTTCCACACCGAGATAGGTAGCTTGTTTGACCTCAGACAAGGGTTGGCTGTGTAGAAAGTAGTCAGTCATGACTGGTTTAGATCTAGGTGGGGTAATGTGCATGATGTGGCATTTGTCTACGTTGAAGGCCATCCTCCACTTCCTCTCCCACCCTGCCAGTCTGTCCAGATCTGCTTGAAGGGTATGTGAGTCCACAGCTGAGCGTATTACTCTATAGATGATACAGTCATCAGCAAACAGTCTCACATCCGAACGAACACTGGCAGGGAGGTCGTTTATGTAGAGAAGAAATAGAAGAGGCCCTAAAACGGAACCCTGGGGGACACCAGAATCAACTGTGTCTACAGACGACATAGCACCATCAACAACTACTTTCTGCGTTCTATTACTGAGAAAGGCTTTTATCCAGTGATGAGCATTGCCTCTGATACCATAAAATTTAAGCTTGTGGAGGAGTCTTCTATGGTCTACTACATCAAAAGCTTTACTAAAATCCATTATAGCGACATCAACCTGGCCTTCCTTTACAGACTTGACAAGATCATGAACAAAGCCCACAAGTTGGGTCTCACATGATCTACGTGCTCGAAAGCCATGCTGATTGTCAACTATAATATCATTTGCATCCAGATGATCAAGGGTGTTACTAACTACAATGTGTTCAAGTATTTTGCATGCAATGCATGTCAGTGACACTGGCCTATAGTTGCTAGGTTTAAACTTCTCCCCCTTTTTAAAGACAGGGGTGACATTTGCCTGATTCCAATCAGATGGTACAAGTCCGGACTGTAATGACTTATTGAAAATGAGAGTGAAAATTGGTGCTATTTCATCAGCACACTCTTTAAGAATTCTAGGTTTTATGGCATCTGGGCCAGCTGCTTTATGGGGATTTAGTCCTTTAAGTAGTTTAGAGACGCCATTTTCAGAAACTGAAATATTTTTCATGTCAGGGTAAGGACTGTTTCCAAGGTCTGGGAGTACAAAATCATCTGGTTTGGTAAAAACAGAGGAAAACTGATGGTTTAATATATTTGCCTTATCACGAGAACTGGACTTCAGTATGCCATCTTCTCTAAGGGGTGCAACACCACAGGAGTCTTTCTTAAGGCTTTTAATGAAACTCCAAAATTTTTTGGTAGTTCCATGTTTTTGTTCAGTAGGATCACATACAATGTTGTTAATGTAATTCCAGTAGGCTTTTCTTGTTTTCTTTTGTATAAGTGCTTTCACTTTCTTAAGTTTATCAAGGTACTTTCCTTTTGACTTTTTGAACTTGGCATACAGTCTATCCCTTTTTTTAAGCAACTTTTTTATTTCAGTGTTTATCCAAGCCAAGTGGTGTTTCCCATTTACATTTTTAGATGGTACATAATTATCTGTCAAACTCTCTAGTTTAGACGTGAAGTTATCCCAAAACTCCTGAACATTTAGTTTATCGGACATTTTATTTAATTCTATTCCAAAATTTACTAACTCTGATTTAAAACCAGCCCAATCAGCTTTATCAAATAAAAGTATCTTTCTTTTTTCTTTGTAATTTATTCGGGGGTAGCTGTTATATCAATGAAAGGGATACAGTGGTCACTAAAGCCAGGAATGACTTTGATATTATCAACTAAGGTTGGATTATTTATAAATAAAAGGTCTAAGGTATTTTGAGTAGTGTCTGTAGTTCTAGTTGGCTCATGAATCAATTGCTGAAAACCAAAGGAGTCTGCTAAGTCAAGGAGTTTGTTACTTTCATCTGCATGGGTAGCACCAGTATCAACTGTAAGAGATTGCCAATTAACATTTCCAAGATTAAAATCTCCCCCAACTATGATGGTGTTGTCACTACTGTCAATAAGTAAGGTGGTACGATTTATTTCATCTATGCAACTAAGGTCCCTGTCTGGTCTGTAGGCACTACAAACATAAAGATCTTGTTTACTTTTCTGTTTGATCTGAGCCCAGATGATCTCCGAGTCTGACTGAAGTTCCGGTAGAGAATTACTTGTAAGCTTATTTGAAACAAGAATGAAAACCCCACCTCCCGTACGACGTTTACGATCTTTTCTGTAGACTTTATAATCGGGTGGAAAGACTTCAGAATTTTTTATGTGTGGCTTCAGCCATGATTCGGTACCAAGCACAATATCAGGCTTAACAGTTGTTAACATTGCAAGAAAACCCAATTTTTTACTTTTTACAGACTGGCAGTTTGCAGTAATGATTTTGAGATGTTGGATATTTTGTTTCCTTCGAATTTGTTTAGGAGCTCTGTTTGTCTGAATGTTTGTTACTGGGTGTGATGATTTTCCAGTTGGAGTACTACTATGAAGGGGATGTTGTATTGTGGCTGTTGGTGATTTTAAACATGACAGATCTGAGCTGACATCTGAGATGGAATTATTTGAGTCGGCAATTGACGAGTTTTCAAAAAGTGATGATGCAAAATTTGGTATCCCACATTTATGACACTCCCAAAATTCATCTGAGTGATCACTGTAAAAATTATACATATGTGAGCTCATGCCCTGGCACTGTGCATGATACCATGTACTACATTCCTCACAATAAATACCACGGTCTGGATGCCAACCTACTACTTTAGTACAAATACCGCAAAGATCTGATCTATTTGTAACTGTGCTGTTTGGTCCTGGGTTGGTTTCAGTGTCAAAAGCCATCATTATTAATATGAGGCAGATATACATGAGTGTGAGTCTATTTTGATTGAGGAGCCTCTTTCTGAATTTTTTCAAGTGAAGCAGTCCAGAGGACAAAGCAAAAGCAAGATCTAAAGCAGGAATACCATTATCTGTTCTTGTATATGTACTAAATTTCTGAGCAAATTTTGCCAGTAAATATGGGCTAACCCCAGAGCAACATATGTTGTTTAGCTTAATAGAACCCAACTTTCTGAAGGCACCTCCTCCAATCTGGTATGACAGCTCAGCACTCATAATATATAGAGATAAGGATAGAATCCCCACCATACACAGATCCTACTTTGAGTTTGTCAGTTTTGAAGTTTTTCTGGTTTTTATTCACATAAGCACTGTTCTGGGCATTTGTATTGGGTTTAACAGTTTTTTGAGTATTATTTTCGAATGAAATGTTCAGGGCATCTCCCCCAGCACTCTAAGTATTGTTGGTTGTAGAAAGGTCAACTCCTACACTGTCTGTGGTAATAGGAGCAGAACCGCGCGTCGGTGTGACACGCAGTGAAGCCGTTGATACAAATTGATTTGCTCCCTTCCGGGATTCGAGTTCACGCATCGACTGGCTGTAGGCATCAACGTGATCAGCCGGAGATTCGGCCAACATATCGCTCTCCGTGTCACTTTCAGAACTGTCGTTTGCTTGCGTTTCCGCCAAAACACTGAACGCGTTACTCGTGGTCACGTGGTTGCGAGTCAACGGACGCTGCACGTGCGATTGGGTCTGGTGATTATGCGCCGCTTCTGAATATGAAGAGCTTACTGTCGTTCGATCAACTTGTCTCGATCCTTGCATAACGGTGCGCCATTGTGGAAATTCATCTTGAACTACCTTTTTCTGCACAATGAGTTTCGCTGGATAACCGATATGGACAGTTTTTGGAGGGTTTTTCGATCTTTCCGCTTTGTATTTAGGCCAGATGCGCGACCTTGCCTCCATAATCTCGTTGGGATAATCTCGATTTATGCCAAAGTTCGATTTACCTTTCAGTTTAAAAGCGCATGACAAAATCTTCTCAACATCTTGGTGGTCTCTGAAACAGACTATAATTGGTCGTATTTTGTCCGTTTTAACTGTTCCGAGTCGGTGGGCGCGCTGTATACAAATACTGTCGGGGTCAATATCTAGTTCATCTTGGAGGAATGTTTTTACAAGAGAAATACAATCTTCCGACAGGTAAATTTCATCGATACCACGGAAAACTAAATTGTTCCTTCGGCTTCGAGCTTCAGCATCGATGCTCTTATATTCTAGTGTTTTCACACGCGCATTTAACTGGTCATGGGCTGAAGCTAGGGTTTGAACATTCCCTTCCACGCTGGCAACACGCGCACTTAAGTTATTTGTACATGCTAACATCTCGAACAATGTGACAAGTTTATCATCCGTGGACAGAGATTTGAAGTCTTCGGTTGAGAATGAATTGAACTTACATGTTTCCTGATAATTATATGACCCATCGGTAGAACGCCTCTGCCTTTTAGAACTTTGTTTAGTTTTCCAATCATATGGGTTGAATCCAGTGTCCACGTCACCGCCGCCATGATGGTTTCCTTGTGGTCGCGAATGGACATGCACAAAACGCCTATTGAACTCCACATTTTCTGATTGTTTTTCCATTTCTGTAGTCCACTACCAACGTATAACTAATATCTCACGATTTAAGTTATTTAAAATATCCAAATAATCTCCGGAACTGGAAAAATAATCAAATTTTGTCCGAGCCAATTTAGCCGTGTCGTTTTACACCATGTCACGTGACGAGCCGTCAATCTGTTAGTGAAGTATAAGAAAATTTTGCAGTCTTTAATTATTCTTTACCTGAACTGAGAAATAATGTCAATCTAGTGATGACTTTTAGCATACCATTGTCTTCAACGATGGGTGGTTATTTGAGAGTAACGACTTTTTGGTTTTACTTGCATTCCATACGTAACTTTGATGTGTTAATCTTGATTAGTTGCAATGTGAAGATTTTATGTTGTTAGGAGAAATGTAACGCGTAACATTATAATTATGTTCATCATTTGCAATGACATAACATGTTAACAGAAGACATAACAAGATTTACTGTTACCAGTTAATATATGAATATCAAATATTACTTCAAGTGTTATGTTAAAATGCGCAGCATGTAACAAGGTATTGTAAGATCAAGAATCTAGACAACAAACTTTGATTCCGGTGAGGAGGTCAAAGGTTAGTTTGTGGGGAAAGACGTGTTTTGAAGTTCGCTCTCAATTTTGGAAAAATAAACGCTTTAAGAACAGAATTTGAATTAATTTTCTAACTATCTTAAACGAAAAATGGATATACTATACGGTGTTATGTGAAAAAAGGATTTATAAGTGGCTGGAGTGTCTTTAGAGGTTATAGACAAATATACATTTCTGACGTGGTAAAAACCGGTTTTGGCGTGTGGTCAACTATACAGCGGAGGTCAGCGGAGGTCAGCTATACAGCGGTATAGGGTAAATAGGCAACTTGAGCATATACAGTATATACAGTAAATTTGTTTCAATTTGAGCTGAATAGTAAGAATTCAGAAATGTCGAGAAGAGAGAGCGCTAGAGAAAAATGCAAAAGCAAGGACTCAAAAGATGATAATTATGATCAAAAAGATTCAAAAGACGGTAAAGAGAAAAAGAAAGATAAACCAGACAAACAAACAAAAATTGATACTTTGCTTACACATATAAATAGGGAGGACAAAGAACCGACAATATCAGATTTAGTTACACTCATTGGTGCGTTAGACATCAAATTTGGAAATCTAGCTTCTAAAGAGTACATTGACCAATGTCTTAAAAAACTAGTAACAGAAGAATGTGTTAACTCGAAGCTGAATGACTTAAAGGGGGAATTACAGCAGGAAATGAAGGAAGAGTTGGATATAGTTCATGAAAAATTGAAGTCCACAAGGGAGAAATTAAAAGCATATGATTCAGAAATCACAGACATTAAAAACCACCAAAGTGATATGGAAATAAAATTGGAAAAGATTATGGAAGAAAATGTTAGACTGAAAGACAGGAACAAAGATCTCAAAACCATGATTATGGATAAAGACGCTCAAATTAAATACCAAGAACAGCAAATTAACGATTTAGATCAATATAGCAGGAGAAACAATATAAGAATTTATGGGATCGACGACAGAAACAAACATGAATCATCAGAGGATACGGGGAAAGCTGTTATTAAGACGCTGTCGGACCATCTGAGCATAGACGTGCAAACGAGAGATATAGACATTGCTCATAGAATGGGCACCTTCAGTGTTGAGGGAAACCGCCCAATAATTTGCAAGTTTGTTTCGCGCGAGCTAAAATCAAAGATTCTTCGGCAAAGGAAAAAGTTAAAGGGAAAGGCAGTGGTAATTCGTGAAGACTTATCCACCAAAAATGCTAAACTTTTAGAAAAAGTGTCAAATAAGGTTGAAGTCAAGAACGTATGGTCTGATGAAGGGAAAATAATAGCGTTACTGTGTAACGGGAAAAAAATCAGGGTCGACCTCAACACGGACTTATCAAAACCCCTTGTATCGCCAAGAGAAATGGAACTGTTACAGCGTGAATTAGCAAAACAACATTAACTGCCAAAACGCAAAACCAGACTCTTTTTATTGATCCTTTATGTTGATATGTAATTACTGCGCTTTTTCAAACAAGTAATGTCTCTTGAATTTTAGTTAATAGTTCAACAAGTATTTGAAAACATGTATATAAGGTGTTGACAGCGGTTAAGAAAACACGTGTTTATGTTTATTTATATATGCAAATCTGGTTAGTTTTCAGGTCATGCCCGATATCGCAACGCTCATTGGCTGTACGTATCTGAGTGGAGCGTGACGTATTTTTGATTGTTAAACGATTTAAGCGATTTTTCGTTCGGTTGTAAGCGGCTTTTAATTAGAAACCCGGAAGCAACAACAGTTTACTGTAACTCTTTTTTTATTTTGACTTATTTTAAAGCTGTGTGGTTAGAAAACATCTTGCTAGTACAAATGATAGTATATGTAGTCTTTTATACGAGTTATAGAGCGTATATACTTTGTAACGGCTGTGACAAGACTCAATTATTTAAATGAGTTCTTACACCCAAGTTATCTGGTTTATGTTTTTTAAATACATGCAATACACATGCAGTTGCACTATTTTTAAAGATACCTAACCTTAGTTTAAAATTCGGAGACAAAGGACATGAAGGTTTCTACATTCTTAAAACCTCTAAACAGCTCATGGCCACGACGGTGTGCTTGATACATTTATTAGTTTTAGTTGTTCTTTTTCTTGAATAGATTTTTTTTTCTTTTCTCTGTCCCCCTCCCCGCCCCCTTTTTTTTTATTCTAAATAATGGTGTATGGTAAAATTTTAAGAGATACATTGTTTACATGGGAATGCCTAGGAGTGGTTGTGTCTCCAGTGCTGCATGGGATAGCCATATTTTTTTTGTCCCATAGTAACTTTAAATGTGACTGAAAAATTAAAAATAGCCTCCATGAATGTGCAAGGTCTAGGTGACAAGTCAAAACGTAAAGATGTCCTTAACTTTATTAAAAGTAAAAACTATAATATATACTGTTTACAGGAGACTCATTTTACTGATAAAGAAATTAAAGGGCTTGGTTCACTAATATATGAAAATGGCACCGAATTTAGCCATATTATACAATACTTATCCTACATCGATACATATGCTGTCCGTAACAAGTAAGCATCGTGCTTCAGTTATAAGTAAATAACTTTGAAAAATAATGTGTTGTTGTGTTTATATATTACTCCAAACATGACCCACTTTTCAAAAAAATGGGAATTTTCTATGAAATTTGAGCCTTTATTTATGATTTTCGCCTTGGCGGCATCCTTTACCAGTCTTAATATTTTAACCACTACTTTGTACATTAAAAACCAACAAAGAGTGCAAAAATCATCGCTGGTGAGCAATGCCGCCATATTCAAAAAACGAAAAAACGTCCGTTTCCGAGACATATTTCCTTTCCGCTCTTTATCTCTTTGTGGTCAACAAATGGCGTCTGTAGCAACTGTCAACGATGTAAACAACGTAGAATTATCGTCATTTTTTCATTGACAAGGTAGTCTTTTCTATCATTATTTAAAAGAATAAAATCAGAGACGGTAACCTTTAGTTACGATTTATTTTTTCAATGATAATATATGTTTACTCGGCATAGAATCATATACTACTGCACCGTTGATGTTGCGGTTCAACAAATGCAAGGCAAATCTCAAGCACGAGTTGTAGTCTAAGAAAGTACGTGAACCGTTGAAGTAATAATCAAAAGTGCTTAGTGGCATGAAAAGGTACAAAGAAAAAGAAATTAAGACAAAATATAGTAGAGAATCGTCTGCAAAGTCCTGATCGTAAAGCGTTCAAGTAGTGTTATTTCCCCACTTCATCATCTAAAGGTGCAGTGGCCGAGTGGTTAGAGCGTTTACCTTGCAAGCTGAAGTTCGTGGGTTCGAAACCTTTCTTTACCATTTTTTTAAATTTTTTTTTGTTATGCACAATTGTGCATCTTTCTTTTTTAAAAAATAGTATCTCATTATAAATCTAAATGTTTACAAATGACGGAGTTTATACACGTACAAAAAAGGTTGTTTACGATTGTTTTCTTTTTCAAACATAATTTTGGTAGATCTTTGATGTGTTATCTACATGGAATACATGTAACATACCGTAATTTATAAGCTCGGAAATATATTTTTTTACAGATGCCAGGGATTAGACTTCCCTTGAATTGTGTAGTCTGTAACATACGAACAACTCCAAAAAACAGACGTAAAATCAATGTACAGCTTAAACAGCAAATATTAAAACGCTTTCCAGTTACAGTCAAAGAAACTGATGTTATCTGCAATAAATGTCGATTTAAGCACCTCTACAAATCGCCACCTGTTTCTACCTTAAGATGTGAAGAAGTAAACAGTGATCTTAATAGTGATGATGACTTTAATCCCCCAATTTCTAAAAGATGTGCTATTGCAAGCCCACCGTCTGTAAGGCTGAGCATTCCAGCTACACCAAAGTCACATTCAAGGTGCTTTATCTGTAAAAGGCCAGGACCAAAATTAATAGTCGTTCCAGCTGAGGCTAGATTTTCAGCTTTTGCTGAACATAACATTATAATTAAGAGTGGGACACGATGTTGCCCAGTACATATGGATGAAAGTAAATTAAAAGATGATGCACTAAAATCAGCAAACAGGGCAGAATCAGCTTATGTAAATCGCGCTACCGTTCTTGAACTGTTGACAAAACTGAGAGAAGCATGTAAGAGATGTACTAAACGTTTTGATTTTTCGTCACTTACTGATGACGAATATATAGATCTGACGGGAATAAGCAAGACGGCATTCGATGATATTTGTTCTTGTGCGTAATACACCGACCAGAGATGTTCGAACAACTCTTGGAATATTTTTCTTCAAGCTGCGATCTGATCTATCCAACAAACTGCTTTCGGTGATATTTGGCATTACAAAGTCAAGCATACGGAGAGCCATCACTTCCGTCAGACTGACGTTAATGGCAAAGTTTGTACCCCACAATCTTGGTCTGCAGCATATTTCCAGACAAGACTTAATAGAGAGGCATACACGTCAGCTGGCGACAACATTATTCACAAATGGATCTGGCGATTCTTCACGTCTAATTTTAGTACTTGATGGTACATATATTTACATTCAAAAGAGTCAAAACCACCACTTCCAACGAAGATCGTACAGCATTCATAAAGGCAGACCACTAGTTAAGCCGATGGTTATCGTTACAACAACAGGATACTACCTTACAGTCGTTGGTCCTTATCTTTCGGATGGGAAGAATAGTGATGCTAAAATCCTCAACCATATACTAAATGGGAATATGGAGGACATAAAATCATATATACGCCCGGATGACATATTTGTTGTCGACAGAGGCTTCAGAGATTCCCTTCAACTCTTAGAGGTATAAATATTTTAAAACATTACTTTATAAATGCACAGTCACGTACATACTATTTTGAAGTGCTATTGGATCCAGTAATAAAATGTATTTTATTTATCACCGCACACAAATAGCTCTACTGGTTTTAATTCTGACATGTATACGCAAATAAAAATCTAATATGTAAATAATTATGAGTTGCTTAATTAGACATTACAAAATATTAATTGTATCGGTAAGGCATAAAGGTTTGGGTCAGAATTCTGTAATAATTATGTTATTCGGCGGTAACGGTAAAAAGTTCAAAGATAATCATTATAATATTTACAAATGAGAATTACCAACTATTTATTTGTGTTTTTTTATCTTCAGGACTTACAGACAGAGATGCCTTCATTTTACGGAAAGGTCAATCACAGTTTGATACGGAGGTAGCCAACACTAGCAGACTAGTCACAAAGGTATTTTCATTATACCAGTATGTCTGTCAGTTTCACTTAATTGTGTCGTCTGCTAGCAGAAACACATATCTGGCCTAGGTTTCCGTCTGCCTCATATTACAATCAGCCACCACTTAGAAGGTCGTCTGCCATTCTTTGTTTTGTTAAAACGTTTACGTCATAAAATATGTTCACATTAATAGAAAGGGGATAAAATTATTTGTTTATAATCATAGTGTTGCTATTGCTGCACATAATAGAATATGTATTTGGCGGGAATCACATGATCAAAATAACTTCTAAACAATTGTAATAATGAGCCGTGCCATGAGAAAACCAACATAGTTGGTTTGCGACCAGCATGGATCAAGACCAGCCTGCACATCCGCGCAGTCTGGTCAGGATCCATGCTGTTCGCTAACAGTTTCTCTAATTACAATAGGGTTTGAAAGCGAACAGCATGGATCCTGACCAGACTGCGCGGATACGCAGGCTGGCCTGGATCCATGCTGGTCGCAAACCCACTATGTTGGTTTTCACATGGCACGGCTCGTATTATCTTTTAAATTAACCTCTCAGTTGAACTTTAATTCTACATAATACATAGCCTATAATATGGCCGAGAAAATGTGTTGCATGAAATGTGCAACCATTACAAACTTCTAATAATTATGGACACTTTCAAGTTCCAAAATGTGCTTCAAACAATCAGACTTAATCATAGCTTTAGTCTAATTGTAATACATCTACACGTGCATATTATAGGCTAATATTTTTCCTCTTTTTGTATTATAGAGATTATTTTCATCATGTTATTTTCCACAGTGAAATTGATATTTGCATTTTATTTTTTTCCAGATCAGGCGGGTAGTTGAGTCAGCAAATGCTCGAATTAAACGATGGAAGTATTTTGATCGAGTGTTGCCTAACAGTCAGGTACCATTTATTGGCGATTTCATTAAAATCATATGTGCTGTTTGTAACAAATATCTACCGTCACTTTCATCCTCGACTGAGGATGATGAGCTCCAAGCACAGCATATGTTGCAGTTGGCAGCAAACGTAAACGCGTTGCAGTCTGAGATTGAAGACGGTAACCTAGAAAAACGCCGTGTTGTTTGGGTACCAGTGCACGCAACAGAGCTAGAGGAATTTCCACGGTTGAGTGAAGATGAGCTTCGAAACCTTACATGTGGAGTCTATCAGCTGAAACTGAGCCCTGGTTATATTCAGGAACATTTGCAAGGTGACGCAGACATTCATGTTCACAAGGAATACAGTGGACTTATTCGTGTACGACTGCAAAGTCTCCACATCTCTGCAAAGCAGTACACGCTCTGGATTAAGTTTAATCCGTCTGAAGTGATTGGATGGTATTGTAAATGTCGGTCCGGGGCAAGAGTTGTAGGCATGTGTGCACACCGTGCTGCTGTAATATGGTATCTGAGTTATGCTAAACAGCGTTATGTGAATGGGATTTGTGTCCGAGATTGGTGCGAGTACCTTGATGACGCCAGTGTTATTCCGCCTACCATAGACAGCTCAGATTCGGAGAGTGATTAACTTGTACATATTAACTGCTTAGGGGAGTATACAATACACCTTTGTTAATCATATGCTCTGTAATTGTAAGATATATGGTAGTAATGTACATTCTTGCATACCAGACGGGGACTTACGGTATTTTTAACGGTGCTGGAAAAATCCATCTTAAACCCCGGACTCTAGGGGTGTAAATGACGTATTACGAAATACATATATGTAGAAGATTTTTGTAGTAAGTTATAATTTATTTAAAAACCGGAATAAAAATTCAATACCTTAACAGTACGTACTGGTTCCTGATAGTATATTTTCTCGATTCAAATCACGTTATTTTATCAAATATTCATAACGTTAGGCTGCAACTGATAAAACATAGCCGGAACTAAACGTTGTTATTTGTTTTTAAACGTCACGACGTCTTTCCTTATGGGCGTTGGTTTCCCGCGCTTTGTTTAAATACACTGCTATAAGAAATAGTTCTAAAAAGAAAGCCGTTCGATTCATTTTATCTTTATTATTATTTCTTGAAATTGGTATGCAAGAAAAAGATACTTTCACTGGTTATAGGTGCAGATGGAAATATTCGTCTCTGGGGTAACAGTTTAGGTGGTAACTCGGCAGGGAGCCTCGTTACCGCATAAACAGTTACCCTCGAGGCCGGATATTCCCATTTGCGCCTACAACCAGTGAAAGAATCTTATATTTTGTCATTATGACAGTAAGATTATATAGACCTACGAATATTTTCTGCTGTATTCAAGCTGCATGTAATCATTTCAGTCGGCAGTATCAATTTCATACATTCCCTTTTCATGAACAATTAAATTAACTGTCTGAAATCACAAAATATGTATAATCTGTAAAACATACATTGGATTATTGTAGAAACAATTAAGTGTTTGTATTATTATGCATTATTGCCATTAGTATCATTTAACTCTTTTAATACGATTAAGACATTTAATAAGGCAGTTTTCTAAAACTAGTATTGTGTGTTAAATGAGGTTATGTAGTATTATATTTACTGAATTAACTGCGTAACCATGGAAACATATTTCTGTTGTTCTATATTATTTCTTGAAAAAAAAATATTGTTTGAAGATCACTTTTCAGTGATGCATTTTTTTTTTTATTTTTACATGTAATGGTAAATACTGAAAGTGTTCTACAATAAGTTACCAGAAACGTCATTGTTGTCTCATTGAAGCATATACTGCAACTCCATTGTAACCATAGCAACAGAAATATATTATATTATTTATGAATAATGATCTCCACAAACAAAGTACCTATGTTACTTTTTGAAAGAAGGATATAAATTGGTCTTATTCCATAAAAAAGCAGACATAGCAAATATTCTCATTTTTATCTCTGTTTCCATGGCAACCGTATTGTTTTGGCCTCAAATTATATGTGTTGCTTAGGGTTATATTTTGACACATGTGAATGTTAATTATACGTTCTGATATAATTATTATAAGAGATTTTTCTGTTTCCATAAAAAAGATCAATTGGTTGCCATGGCAACAGCAGAATTTCAAATGAGTTGAAATACGAGATTTTGCATTATGAGTTGTTGATCATTCTTTATAATAATATTTCAACAACATTTGATGTTGTGCCATTTTCACCTATAAGTGAACCAAGCCCTTTATAAGGAGTCAATGGGGATATGAGTGTTACTTTAGTAATTTTAACAGCCAATCAAGAGGAATAGCCATCCTTTTAAATAATAATTTTGAGTATAAATTTAAAAATATTGAAAAGGATGATCAAGGGAACTTAATAATTTTACAAGCTAGCATACAAAATAAAGACCTTACAATATTTTGCATATATGGACCAAATAGGGACAACCCACAATTTTATCGTAACATAAAAGATAAGCTTTTAAAACAAGAAAACGCCTGCGTTCTTGTGGGCGACTTTAATTTAGTTTTAAATCCAGAATTGGATTACTACAATTATGTAAGTATAAATAATCCAAATGCTAGAGAAGTTGTACAACAAATAATTTTAGAAGCAGACTTAGTTGACTGTTGGCGTGAAGAACATATTGAAGACAAAAGATACACTTGGTTGAAAAAAAAATCCTGTTAAACAGGCCAGACTTGACTTTTTTTTAATTTCTAGTTCCTTGTTCACAGACATAGAAAATTCATCAATTATTCCCGGTTATAGGACAGATCATTCGATGATTACCTTAACCATAGAAATAGGTAAATTCCACAAAGGAAAGTCATACTGGAAATTTAATAATTCTTTGCTAAAAGACACAGCATATGTAAATCAAATTAAACAATTGATTAAGCGGGTTAAAATTCAATATGCCTCAGAAAATCAAGATATTAATTTACCACTGGAAAATATTGAAAATAAAGATATACGTTTAGATATAAGTGACCAACTTTTTTTCGAAACATTGTTGATGGAGATTAGGGGTAAAACTATTGCATATGCTACTTATAAAAAGAAACAGGAAGTTAACAGAGAGGAAGAGCTAATTAAAGAAATAGAAAACATTGAATTACAAGAAAACATAGATATCACATTATTGGAAGTTAAAAACAATGAGTTAAGAGAAATAAGAAACAAAAAACTAGAAGGTAAACTTATTCGATCAAGAGCTAAGTGGGTATTTGAAGGAGAAAAACCTTCCAATTATTTTTGTAACTTAGAAAATAGAAATTTTACCTCAAAAATGATGAATAAATTATATTCTAACACAGGGGAACTATTAAACAATCAGAATGAAATAATAAATGAAACTAAAAACCATTATAAGACTTTATACTCACACAGAGAAAGCAGTGAAGTTAATTTGAACTCCATTATAGTCAATAACAATGTATATAAACTATCAGAAAATGAGAAATTAAACATGGAAGGTGAACTTACAATTGAAGAAATGCTTGCTAGTTTAAAGAAAATGTCTAATTTCTCCTCACCAGGTAGTAGCGGCTTTACAGTAGCATTCTACAAATTCTTTTGGATAGATATTGGATATTTTTTAGTACGTTCCGTTAATCAAGCCTTTAATGCTGGGGAATTGTCAGTTACACAAAAGGAATGGGTGATTACTTGCATTCCGAAAGGTGATAAAGACAAATTGTTTCTTAAAAATTGGCGCCCAATATCACTTTTAAATGTTTCTTACAAAATAGCTTCGGCGTCCATAGCTTTTCGGCTTAAATCAATGTTACCCAATTTGATCAGCGAAGACCAAAGTGGTTTTCTACCAGGCCGGTTTATAGGGGATAATATTAGACTTATTTATGACATAATGTTCTATGCTGAAAAACACCAGCTTCCAGGAATGCTTTTGCTAATAGATTTTGCCACAGCTTTCGATTCTTTGTCATGGTCATTCATGTATAAAGTTTTTAAATACTTCAACTTCGGGGAAAACTTCATCAAATGGATAAAGTTATTTTATAAAGATATTAAATCATGTGTTATTGTTAATGGTCACCTTTCTGACTGGTTTAACATACATCGAGGTTGTCGTCAAGGAGACCCTTTGTCTCCTTATATCTTTATAATATGCGCAGAAATACTGTCGATACTTATCAAACAGAACAAGAAAATAGGTGGTATTAAAGTAAATGAAACAGAATTTTTAGTTTCTCAGTATTCAGATGATACAACATTGTTACTAGATGGTTCAGAAAAAGCATTAAGAAATACAATGAAAGTTGTAAAATTTTATGCTAATATTTCTGGGCTAAATATAAACATTGATAAAACAAAGGCAGTTTGGATTGGATCTATGAAAAACAGTAATACTACTTTATGTCCAGATTTAGGTATCAAGTGGGAAAGTAATAATTTTAAACTATTAGGTGTGACCTTTACTACAAATTTAAATGAAATTGTAGAAATAAACTGTGCCCCCAAAATTGAAGAAATTAAAAACCTATTGACGCAATGGACAAAAAGAATTATTACTCCGATTGGAAAAATAGTAGTGATAAAATCTCTGGCATTATCAAAGATCAACCATTTAGCTGTGAGTCTACCAAATCCTAACTTAAACACCATTAAACAAATACAAAACCTTTTTTACAAGTTTTTATGGAATGGCGCTCCAGACAAAATTAAAAGAAATATTATAACACAAGATTATAGTAAAGGTGGTTTAAGAATGATTGATGTGGAAAAGTTTATGAATTCATTGAAAATAACATGGTTAAGAAGATTTCAAAAGAAGAACACAAAATATTTTACAATGGTTAAAGAGATGTGTCCAATGATATCTTATTTTACAATTTATGGTAGTGATTATATAAAACAGAGGCTAACCACAGTAGACAATCTTTTTTGGAAAGATGTGTTTAGTAGTTTTATTCTCCTTTCAAATAAAAAGGATCCTGAAAAATGGGAAGAATTTCTCTCCATGCCTATATGGTACAACAATAGATTTAAAATAGGGGGGACCAGTTTCTGTTACAGACTTTATGTTAATGCAGGAATACTATTTGTAAATGACCTTATGAATAAGAATGGTAACTTCTACACATATGAGAATTTGTTAGACATGTATGATATTCAAACCAATTTCCTACAATATCAGAATATACTACGTTCATTGAGAGCTGAGCTGGACAGATCGCATTTTACACACCTAGCAGTTAAAGATACTAACCCAATCCAGCCACTATTATTAAGGCTAATAAATAGTAGTGAAAAGGGTTGTCGTAAAATATATGACACAATATTAAAAGATGAAACAGCACCAACTTCCAAAAGTAAATGGATTGCAGATCTGAACTTGAATAATAATTTTGACTGGAAAAATACTTATAAACTGCCATTTAAAATAACTAAGGATTCAAAACTCCAGTGGTTTCAATTCAGAATCAACCATAGAATTCTGGGGACAAACTATTTATTAAAAAAAATGGGACTTAAACCAGATGATTTATGTTCGTTCTGTAAACAACAGCCAGAAACTCTAGCTCATTTATTTTGGGACTGTAACACAACACAATTGTTTTGGCAAAGTGTCAAAAATTAGATAAGAAGAAAATATAAGATTATAGAATCAGACTGGTCAATAACAAATGTCAAACTGCCTTAAATAAAATAATAATGACAGCTAAATATCATATTTATCAAAGTAAAATGAATTTTTCTGACCCAAATATTCAGGTTTTTATAAAACAGATTACACTGCTTTTTAACATGGAAAAGTTTCAAGCAAAGCAATCAATGTCAATGACTAAATTTAATAAAATATGGGGCGGTCATGCAGTATTATTTGGAGAAGACAACTAACATAAAAAGGTATATTATTAATAACCTTGTTGTAAAATAAATCCTACTATTATACACCATTTCCCCTTTTGTAATGCTGGTCTTTGAAACACTAACCAAAGACTACCTTTGTACCTCTATATATATTATAATTTAACATACATTCTAGAGAATAGTGACTTATTACTATACTTGCCAAAAAAAACCACATATACAATTTACTTAGTACATTGGAAGGAGCCTGAATATATGTTTTGTTTTCTTATGATATAAAGTATCAGTGCAAGGGAGAGAAACCCTTTAAATACATTATTGAAAATGCCTATAAGTTAACTCCCTTGTTTGTATGATGTGATCTTGTGTCTCATTTTCAACTTTCCAAATGGTGGAGTCTTGCCGTTTCGAATTTCGTGCAAGACACACAATTATGTACCTATCTTGAAATTGATATTAAAATTCCTAAGACGTTCCTATATCTATATTCAGAGAAGTATCGGACAGAAGTATGCAAATGGATTTGTAAAATGGATATAAATGCAAGATATCCTCGTAATTATTCTTAGCTTGTTCATTTATTTACTGTTTTTGTTAAAGTCGCAAAAAAGGTTTGGTTTATTCCAACCTTTTATATTGAATAGTACGATCGAAATTTCTTGCTCACAAGTATATACAGTGCTATATATATTTTTCTTACTTATGTAAATTTACAGGTATTCTCTAATTAAAAAGAAAAATGTTAAGGGACTTGTCCCGTTGATAAAAGGCTGGAAAGCTTGTTTGTATATTGTAAGTGTGGTTGAATAAATAAATAAAAAAAACAACTTTGATTCCGGTCCACGAATAGTCTTTTAAGGTGAACTTTCAACCTATGTCAAGAGTGAGTGTTTCGCAATTTTCGCGTAAAATAGATACACAGGGAGATATCCTCTCTTCTAAATGAGTCATCCAATATTGGTTACGGGATGCGGCAAATATAAATAATTATCCCTTACACACGCATGTATCTGCTGCTATCATTATGATGGAAGTAACTCTGGTTCTAGTTCCTTTTTAAATTCAAAGCAAAGGTTTATTAAGTTGTGAACGTGCTAATAACAGCACATAAATGTTACAGTTTTGAAGTTAACGAGGAAAGAAACTTATATTTAAAAGTAATATTTACATGACAGCACCAAAAGCGTTATTTCTAGGTTAGATAATACTTATTCTGTTCCTGCGCAAAACTTGCCTCTAGAGCAACGAAGCTCATTTTAGCAGGAAATCAACCGAAACCACTATCAGTCAGAACTCATAAAAATATAGGCAAAGTAAACTCGTTGATGGTATCTTACAATACTCTCTAAGGAACCGTAAAGAAATCCATGGTTTACATGCTAATTCTACGTAATACAACTCCTTTCTGCCTTCCGTCATACGCGACTGGAGCCAACTACACGCAGACGTCCGCAACTGCCCGACCTTGGAGAAATAAAAACACCATTTTATTCTGAAGTTGGAAGAAGAAAATTCTCTACGCATGAATTCGCACAAAATGCAGTTGTCTCAACCAATATCCCTTTTTAAAAAAACATTTCCCCCTCTTCCTAATGCAGTCAATGCAACTGTCATTGCACTACACAAAATTGTCTAACTACATTTTCGGTGCAGCTGTATTGGGTTTCGTTTGTTATGTAAACCTGCTAGGTATTAATTTTTACGCACATATATTTACTCGTTCTGTTTTAATAATTAAGTTATAAGAAATAAAGCACATCGAGGCACATTTATTGCAAATCTAATAGTACCGTTTTAACACTTATGAGTAGATATCTTTTAATATTTACTTTTATTTCTTGTTCCATAGGGTGCAAAAATGAGCTTGAACCTGTTTATATGGACGATGTGTCGTCTAAAGTAGTAAAATAAACAAGATCGTTTTCAGTGTAACTCTGTTAATTTTCCTTTTTGGAAAATTATACACATTAATGCTGTACTTTCTTTGGAGACATGATTGAAATCGAATGATAGTCTGTTTTTCAAGTCTCCACGGCTGCTTACGTCTATGTCGTCGTTATTCTGGAGATGAATATTCGAGTATATAATAGGCACCTGCTCATATCTTGTATTTATTCCTTTTACAATCAAAAGTCAGAAAATGCATTCCTTTAAAAGAAAAGCACACACGTTCAAGAATTTTCAATCAATTTGCCATCTTTCGCGGAAAGGAACAGAAACTTTAACCCCCCCCTCCCCAGATACATGTGCAGGCATGAATGATGAAAAGCAAATATTTAATAAACCGTTAAATATGTTGCGACTTAAACTTTTAAGCAAATTGCGTCAACAAAACTGTTAAACGAGGTACAAATAATAGTAACATGTTATTACGACATAGCACGTTTAGGTATATAAAAGTCGTTGATTTTATAATCGTATTAATTGTAAAATGTTACATGAATCAAGATTACCATAATATTAGAACGTTATTCTACACTGGCGTAAAATAATAACGCAAGATCTTTTGAAAGAATTTGTTCCTGTAGAACTTCACTAATATGATTGATGTGGCGATTTTCTGCTCTGTGTGCTGTATGAAGCCTGCTTGTCGTCTCGTCAAACTCGTATTCGGATATGCAGATTTATTGTCGTTTGTAACAAATATCGAATGTCTCTTACCCCGCTAAAAGATCAATCAGGTGATCCAAATATCCAATAAAAAGATTGATTTGATTTTGCCGTGCAAGTGCTTATGTAAATGACGTTGACACGTTTACGTGCGCAGATTTGTCACTCAGGGAACCCTTGGTGTCTGCTTCAGTGATCTTGTCACGATATAGCACATATATTTCAGGTTAAAAATGCGCTTACTTTTGACAAAAATATATGTCAGTGCGATTGGGTAAGAAAAACGTTGTTAGAATTGATACTGAACTCGACATATATTTATCGTTTATTATTGTACATACTCTGTGTGGTTTGACAATAACTAGAACACGAGCTTAACGTGCACATGATAACAATCGCCAGGCTTCATTTTGCATAAAAAAATCATTTTATTGTATGAAATTTAATAAATAGTCATAAACAATTATCAAATAGTTAGACACAAATTGCACCAAATAAAGGCGTTGCGTTTTTAATCCACGTCAGTGTATTTCTATATAAATATCAATTATCCGTCTTAATACTTTCTTTTTTCTGTTTAATGTTAAATCCACATAATATAACAATACCATTTCAAGGATTTGATACTGACCCAAAGTTAATACCCAAATCGGATTTTATTTTCTGAACTTAAACATGTATCTATGCACAGAAAACAGATCGTCATTAATTGGAGACAGGCCATTTGGATAACACGTAGAAAAAACATCTAAAATGGTAAGTGCATTTGAAAAACGCAATAAAATGTTTGTCTTTACACAAATATGAAAACAAATATTGATATTTCCTTTTGAGCGATATTTATTTCTATTATAGAACATTGAATTCTTCATTTACGAATTGTTTATACTAATGATTACAAAAGTTTTACCTGGTTTTCTTTACTCTGGATTTATTTCTAATGCGTAGTTATACCACTTTTAGTTCGTTTCTGAAATGAAATATTTATTTTCAGGCTTCCTTATCCCAGGACAAAATTGCTGGTAAGTGTTTAGAATTATGTCTTAGAATATATATTGCTTGAATAGACTTAGCTTTGAAAAAGTGTAAGAATTTTCTATGGGTTGAAGTTGCGAATGGTAATATCTGCTCCAGAGCAACTGTTTAGGCGGTACCGAGGCTCTGCTGAGTCACCGCAAGACAGTTTCCCGAGAGCCAGATATTTCCCTCCGCACTTATAATCATTGATCGATTATTTTTCTTATATACTGTTTTCTTTAATTAATATAAGAAATTAAATAAATGATTGCTTTAATTTCAAGCACACTTTTATAGACGCAAGGCTTGGAATTACCCATTCATTGAAAATTTACATCCCGAGTTGTTAGACGAGTTCCTCTCTGGCATGCAAGTATCAGTCTACTTAAACGTTAAACAAAATTTAAATAATTAAAATAAAACCACTTAAGATTTTAGAATACAAACGGTTTTGGAATCTAATTGAAAGTAATAGATTGTATTATATATTCACTAACATTTGAACATGTTGAAGCATATTTGAGAATGTAACGCGGAATCATTGTGGTTTCATTCTTTACCGGGCAAAACATAATTCAATTTAACGTAAAAATTGTGAATGGTGGTTTTCATAATATGTCTAAGTAGAATCATACCATATACGTTTAGATACCATACATACTTATGCTGGTTAACACACATTTAAACGATATACATTCGATAAGTCTAATTTCTAGAAACTTATCGCGAAATTACTACATTGAGCATAGTCGACAAATCTCTTTTAATGTTTAGGAGTATATCATCAAAACACAGAAATATTTGATAAATGAACAACATCTTTACCAATATTTTACCTGACCATTACATGTTCAGCCGCACTGTCCCGTACGACAGATACTTGAAAAAGTTGTCCCTCTTTGAAAATGAATGTCATTTGTAAAGAAATAAAAATAAACTATTGCTGAAAACTGCGTTCCACTTAGTAATGTGAAATTTCAACGCTCGTACGCTATTGCAAATGCATAAAAACGAACATGTGTAACAGTTTTTTGGAAATGGAGAGTTTTTAAAGGCGTTTAACTGTCCGGAAGTGTGGCCGTTTTATGCAGTCCTTTTCCAGAATTCAATGTTTATATCAGTATACTAACAATTGTTTCGTAGAGTAATATACATGTTTTATATGCTGTTCAATTTTCATGTCAAACAATTCTTTCATCCTATGATTTGGTGTTGTTTGATTTTTTTTCTCAAAACGTAATGCTAAGCGTTAAGAATAATGGAAAGGACACAGCATCAAATGTGGTGCATTTTACGAAATAGACAGGCTTCGTCAGATATGCACCAGATGTTTTAGCTCGAATTCGAAAATACGGGTTTTGAAGTTTGGAATTAATAATAGATAAATTTCATAAATAACTGGAACAATTGAGGTAATTTTTAAAATTGAAACTACTGGGGTTGCGTGAATGTAAGAATATTTCTATACTATTTAAGCACAGATACAAATTGGCAGAGGATCATTTGGAAATGCACTTTAAGATTAATTCAGATTAAATTATTCTCAAATGTTTCAAAACTGAAACATTGACCAGATCTTTTTTCATAATACATTGTTCAATGGTAACAAAGGTGACCGAAATAAGCGTTTTCGGAAGAGTCCAAGTATACATGTAAAGTAAAATATAGACGAAAAGTTAAAATTTTTATCCTGTTTTTTTTTTCTTATTAACAGCATACTTCGCTCATACTTTCAATATTAATAATCACTCTGCATTTTTCAAGTCTATAATTGTATATGGATGTAAAATATTGGCATATAACACTTTTTAGGTGTTTCATGTTAGATAAATGTTTTTAATTTAAAAAAATGGTACAAATGTAAGTAATGACCAGAATGACTACTGAAAATGTTTCCCTGCTGAGACAGAAATATGTTATCTTTACGCTCAGAGCCCAAGTACAATATTGAAATTTTGGTTTCAGGTATATATCTTAAAATCTGTTTTGGAATGTACAAAGAAACTTTATTAATATCTCCCTTAAAACTTGAAAATAAACATAATATTATGTTAATACATTGATAAATTTCAGAGTATAAAGAGGCTTTCTCTTTGTTTGACAAGGATGGGGATGGAACTATTTCCACCACTGAACTTGGTACAGCAATGAGAGCCATGGGAGTAAATCCGACAGAGGCGGAACTCAAGGAAATGATTGAAGAGGTCGATAAAGACGGTATGACTTTTATTGATATAAAAATCGTTGAACATATATGAGGTTAAATGTTTTAGATTTCAATAATATTGATTTACTTGTTATATTTTGTTAGTAAAACAGTAATATGTTTTGATGGGTTTAACTCCTCAGCGACACAGTTATAGGTGATATAGAGACTTTCCAAGATCCTAAGTACTCCTCCAGTCATTATTTAAGGCACCGACGGGCACCAGGATAAAGCCGACGACTTTTTGTAAGCCAGCTGAATGGCATCTTCAGATGTTTTTACCACCCAAAGCGATTTTTTCGAACCCGCAGCGGTGAGGGGCAATTGGTTCAAAAGTCAGCAAGCCCGAGAGAAGTAATATAAATGCTCTGATTTATTTGAACATAGAAATATTATGACGATTTGTTAAATATATACTAGTATTACTTATTTATTTGACTTTATTGTATACATATACTCATTTTTTGTTAGAACGTATTTTGTAAGGAAAGTAATATTAATGTATCACTAATTACATTTAAGGAAGCGGATCAATAGATTTTCAAGAATTCTGCGAAATGATGGAAAAGAAAATGGCAGAGGAAGGTGACCCAGAACAAGAAATGCGAGAAGCATTTGCTGTATTTGACAAAGACGGCAGGTCAGTATAAGGTGATAACTGGTAAATGACTCAGTTATCTTGCTTCTGGTGGTTGCAGCAAAATGAAGGACATGTGGTTCGAAAACAATCCTTTTGGTATCGGTGTTAAATGCAAATACTTACACGTTCATCGTTATTTGGAATCAATTTCTTAAAGATATCATTTCAGTGTGAAACTTGTTGAGAAAACGCAAAAATTTGTGGTTTGTAACATTTCTAGTTCGGCTTTTTATAATTTCTAAACAATTACATGAATAAAACTGACAAAAGAAATTAAAATGTTATAGACTGATTAGGGTGCAAGATGAATTTCCCCCATATTTCATAATGTTTTAGCATCGAAAAACACAGCTTAGATATATAGATTTTATTGTGTGTTTATAGCGGAACTATCACGGCCGAAGAGTTGCGACAGGTCATGTTGAACATGGGTGAAAAAATGACTCCCGAAGAAGTTGACGATATGATAAGGGAAGCCGACTCGGACGGAAATGGCGAAATAGACTATAATGGTAAGATAATTCTAATAGACGTTTACACACTGTAATCAAAAGATAAAGACGATAGACAATGTCTTAAAGACAAGCATTTTATATGAAGCGTGTTGAAATATATAGCAAATGTTTGCATCAAACCTGAATTCGAAAATGACTAGTAAGGTTGAAATATTACCTGTCCATTATTATATTAACATTCCAATATGCCAAACTTCCACCGAAAGAACGGCTATAATTGCATCAAACGTCAGTGATCTAATTCATTTTCTGTCTTAATGCGTCAACTATCACTATAAATTTTGTTCAGGTTGTCATCCGTGATTGTTAAATTTTATAGTTTTTCAGCACACTGTTTTTCTCAACAGAAAAAGTCATCTTTTGCAGTGGAAAACCTTTATGTAAATATTCATTGGTTCATATTTGTTTCTTTTCTTCAGAATTTTGTGCAATGATGTCTGGAAAGTAGACAGAGAATGCAGCTAGACTTTCAATCATCGTTCTCTTTCATTCCATATACATGAGTTTTCATCTTGTCATTTCTCAAATTGACGTCTGTTTACATAGCGAGCCAAGACATTTGTAAAAATATTGATATTTTATTTATATAGACTTGACACAAAACCAATTAATGTGTATTTGTGAAATATAATGAAATGTAATTTTGTTGTGATTTGAGAATGATTAATAAATATTACAGAAAAATTATATTCTTTCTGTCTTACTATAAGCCATATACTATGTGAAGAAGAATATCTGAATAAAATTTTAAATTGCCTTTAATCAATCATAAAAAAACAGCACTGTTGGCAAAAGCCGTTCTTTCTGTGGAGTTTGTGCGTTCTTTGGCTACTCGCGAAACGACAATAAGATTTAGTTCTTCTATTACTTAACAGGAAACTTATTTTGTTAACTTGTAAGACCCTACACTTGAAGCAAATATAATATTTTGGTGTATAAAAATTTGAAATGACCCTAATACTGAAACTGAAAATGTTTTATTTGTGTAAATGCCTATATTTATACAAATATGTATTCAGTTGCTTTGTACAATAAGTTTTGTCATATATAAACGTCATGACGGTACATTTGGATAATTACAAAATGCAATATATTATCCATATTACATAAAAGCAGTACATAAATCCAACCTACATCAATGGGAAGGAATAAAACTATAACAGAAATATTTCAATAAAACAAAGTACATGTCCGGAGACGCTAAACATAGCTTCAATTTGGTATGGCCGTAAAGCAAAAATCTAATGACTAAGCAAGCAATAATTTGGACAATCTGACAGCCAGTCTGACATACTGGAAAATGGAAAAGATATTCGAGCAAGAGTTAAACTTTCTAAAAGAAAAGGTACCAAGGGGCTTTACCATAATTTATTTCATACAAATTTAAAGTATAGAACACCTTTTATATATGACGGCTATTGATGTACGATGTTACGCATATACTAATTATGAATATTGACACAATTATTATGTCATAAAGTGTTCAGTGCAGTGCTCCAACTTTTACTTGCATATACTGTGCACGATAACGGCGTAGGATGAGGACGTCTACAATAAATTAAGACAGTAAGCTTTATAACGTATTGATAGAACATAATTTGACAAAACTCTCGAAAATGTATTTTCGTACATTGGAATACCTCTTTTAAGCTGATGTAAATGAAACCAAAAGTTCTGAAAGTATTTATTTCATTTTGATACAAAAAGTAATAAAAAGTATGACGAATTTGATGACATTGGCATATCAAAGTCGTATTTTTAAATGTATAATGCAGAAATAATCTCGAGTTTTATTATCTTAAGGTACAGATTTTCATTAACATATTAATAAATACAATCTTGAAGAAGACCCATGCGAATCATAGAACACAACCAACTGACAGAGCAGCACACTCGGCTTAACTGAGTCTGTTCATGAAAGGGAACGAAACATGAAACGCCACCCACACCTCTTGCTCAAGCTTAAAGCTAACGGCAATGATTCTATTTTTGCCCTACTAGAATGACAGAAATAATCATGCTTTTCAACTTAATCTCAAAAGAAACTGTAGAGAAATAGTTCTTTTTGAAAGGTGTTATGTTGAATAGTATTGTGTAAAGGACGTCATAAACACTAAAATGACTGCCTCTGTGGTTAGTCACTTTCTTAATTTTCAAACTACTATGTTGTTTCCAGTAGTTGTCCTATTTTTAAAATTCTTCGGAGCTATGAATTTCTGAACAATCTCTTTCGTATACATGTATAGTTTTCTAAGCCTTTATAATTCATAAAATAAACCCGATGATCACGAACCATACAATAAAACAACACCGAGTCCAATTAGGGGTCGTATAAAGGCTGCTTTGTGATTGTTGATAAAATCTTTAAGAAGATCGATTGGAAGCATAGAATGAAACATAAAAAACAGTAGTTTCGGTTTGATTGAATCTGTTCATGAGAGGCAATGAAAAGTGTAAAACACATATCATCTCCCCCCCCCCAGGAATGTATTCTTCATAACGAATGAAGGGATTCCATGACTCCATAGGACCAGAAAGTATATCAAAACTGAAAGCTGTATGAACGATTAGTTTTCGCTCATATGATATTAACCAGCGGCGTAACTTTAACAGTATCAGATTACACAACTACGCACTCCTCACTATAAAAGCTATTTTAACGGTTAATTACATGTCTTTAGATACGTCACTGACTAACCCCTAACAACCATATGTATAGCCGTCAGTCATCAACCAAGATACCCTCGTCGAACGATTCCTTCCTGTATTTTAAGAACACAGTAAGTTGATTTTTACATGCGTAAACATAAAAGGATTTTTCATATCGTATGGAATAGAATTAGGGCAAAAACTGCAATGTGCTTTCGTATATCCAACCTTGCGATTTACATATATGCATTCGTTATTCTCATGTGCACATGCTTCCTTCGGACATCCCATTTTGCATTGTTACATGACCATTTGTGCATCCTATGTTTACGTGTTCCTTTCTGACATTAATACATGCTTAATTGTAACATTTTAATATCATGGTTACTTTTTCATTAGTCTATGATATTATCTTGCTTTTGGTTATGCTGCAATGTGACATGCATCACTCGGTGTATTAGCTTGTGGTTAACCTAGGCACACCTTCCCCATGTATTTATGTTGTCTATATACTGATGATATGTACAGAAGTGGCTCCTGGACAGGTTGAAACTGCTTACACGTAAACATGAACAGCTAACAGAGTTTTAAACAAACACAATCTCACTTGTCACAATGCAGAATGCAACATAGCACTAAGCATAATGAGGTTGCCATAATGTACATTTCTCATTATGATACCAGAGGGCGCTTTTATATTCGTGCTCGGAAGCTTCCGCTAAGGCACGGAAAAATACGACACTGCGCAGTTTGGCTATGTGTCCGGTAACCGAACTTAACCTGTTTGATTTTGACAGGCAGCTACGTTTATTATCCGTTGAAAATCTCCATTTTAATTGTTAATTATGTAATATAACAGTGTTGAACTTAAAGAGTTTCGGTGCGGGTGATACCGCGTTGGCCGAGTAAAATGTTAGTCGTAAGTTATAAAGTGAAAAGATATAGCGCTACATTACATCTCAATGTAAGGCTATCAACTGCGTATGTGGGAAGACAATTAATTCAGTTGACATAATTTTGTTGTGAGGCTATTTAAAGCGCGCTATAAATATCTGCTAACTACACAATAGTAAAGGTAGTGTTTTGAAAACAATGCTTATTTCACTTGGATTGAGATAAGAATATAATTTTGTTGTTTGTCCGGTTACCGGACGTGTAGTCTTACACTCTCGGTACAGTTCGTGTGTTTCCGTATTTTAGTACAAGGGGGTTATCTCCACTTAAACAAGAAGATTCTCAAAATGTATGTTGTCACAACGCAACATAACCCACAGCTAAATTTATATGTAAGCATCAAAACTCCTTGCATTTAAACATTTAAGGAACCATTTATGTTCTTTTCATCAATTAGCATACACCATTGACGCTCCAAAGAAGACACAGTGCAAGTAACCACTAGTAAATAAGACAAATGATGAATGTAGTTTGTCAGATTATAGCATGTCCGAAAGGAACACGAATATTTTAGAAAAATGAAGCAAGGACAGCTCATTTCTCAGAAATAAGCATGTATGAATATCAGAAAGAAACACGCAAACAAAGGATGCACAAATGGTCATGTAACAAAGCAAAATGGAATGTCAGAAGGATGCATATGAACATGAGAATCACAAATGCATACATGTAATTCGCAAGATTGGATGTACGAAAGCACAATACAGTTTTTACCCTAATTCTATTCCATAATATCGAGTTATCATTTCTTTTCATCGATATTTCAGCTTTCATATTTAAGTATCTCTTTGGCAAAATTAAATTCGGAGAATCTCTACTTTCACTGGCAAAGCTGCGAGAGAACAGCAGTTTACACGGTGATTCAAGCGGTTGGTCAAGTCAAGTATCATTAAAGACGTCAAGAAAGGCACTTAGTGAAGTAACAACTACTGAACAAGATGATTTAGAATTACCTGTGCCAAAGACTGCGTTAAGTACTGTGCTAGATGAAGAACAAAGTGAAGTGTTCATTGATGCGCCAAAAGATCTTCCAAATGAAGTACCATTTATAGTGTCAGTAGATCTTCCAAATGAAACACCAGTTATGGCGCCAAAAGATCTTCAAAATGAAATACCAGTTATGACGCCAAAAGATCTTCCAAATGAAATACCAGTTGTAGCGTCAGAAGGGGTAGCAGTGGCTACGCAAAGTGCTGCGTTAGGGGCAACGTCAGGTGAAGACCACAATGAAAAGTTAGACGAAATATCGGATGATGTTACAACAAGCGAACCAAACGATATCCAGGCTATTTTTAAATTGATCGATCCTGATGGCGATGGCTATATTACACTGGATAAGCTCCGTCTGGTAATTAAACTATTTGTCATATTCTTTTATAAAGACTTTCACTTATTACCGGCTGACATGATTGCTGATTTGGATACCGTAATCCAACAAATGTTGGCTAACACACAATGAAACAGCGCAAAGATTTTGCTCAATGTACAAACAACAATGCAGAATGCTACTAGCTCTTCTAGTTAAAATAGTAGATCTACTAGATCTATATTAAATCATTACCACCAAATGTTATAATTTTGAAAATAAAAATACAGATGGCACCAAACTATGAGATCATAAAAAGTTTATGGAGAATGAAATTATTTAAATTTAGACTATATGATCTTACAAGATAAAGCTATTTTAAAAGTTTTGTCTTGATCCTGCAATTTATAAAATCATCTAGTTTGAATGATTAAGGATAGTTAGAATAATATATTAACATGGCTCGATTTGATCGCCAGCTAAATAAGGAAGAAAGCAAAGCTCTGTATATTTTGCTTTAAAAAAAACTGTTGGCGCGTGGACCAGTTAGAGAGTATTATGATGTCAATTGTGACGTCAAATTGCCATATGACGTCCGGTTCTATTCGAATAAATGAAGCCCAGCACATTTGTTTTACCAAAATACTTCAGTGCAAGTGTAAGAATGAAAACAATCAATGCCTTCTTGTAGTTTGTTGTCTAATTTACCTCTGTTCATCGTTCAAATGATTAGATATTGAACCATTCGGGCGAACACCCTCGTGGTTCAATCCCTGCTCATCTGAACTCTGGACCGTGAAAATTAGACGACACACCGCTCGAAGGCCTTGATTATTTGTACATTTTCTTTCGCACTGTTCAATGTTAAAATTTTGCCAGTTTTTCAGCTGGTAAGGAATGCTTCATTGTTTCTAAATTTTCAGTGTGTTCTAGCTAAGTCATTAGACAAATAGCCTATTTAAATACTCTTCAAAACATTTTACTTTTTATATACAGTATGCGATTCAAAGGGCATTTAGGAAAGTTATTCTAATATTGTACAAAGTGATTTTGCAGTCTAGTCTAAATCAGTGATTTAAAATATTAATTATTTGATTAACAAAATATTCAGACAAACTAAGCTCGTCGATACTAGCCTTAATAAAAGATATCCGATGAAAAGAAAATAATTGAGCCATGCCATGAGAAAACCAACATAGTGGGTTTGCGACCAGCATGGATCCAGACCAGCCTGCGCATCCGCGCAGTCTGGTCAGGATCCATGCTGTTCGCTTTTAAAGCCTACTGCAATTAGAGAAACCGTTAGCGAACAGCATAGATCCTGACCAGACTGCGCGGATGCGCAGGCTGGTCTGGATCCATGCTGGTCGCAAACCCACTATGTTAGTTTTCCCACGGCGCGGCTCAATTATATTGATATTATAGAAATACAGAACAGTTTTATACAATATTTTACAGATTAACCTTTGTCCGTCGTGTAAGAGCCCGCCACTTTAAATGCATGGGTAAATAATAATCCTTAACGTTCACCTCTGTACAAATAGAAATAGTCGCCTCATAATTTGAAAACTATATTTTGTATTACACACAAATGAAAATAATTGAAATTTAAGAACAACGTACTTACTAGTATTTTGATATCAATACAGTATCTAGTACTAGTGTTTGTCGTTGAATGAAATTACTACATCAAGAAGCGAAGGAAATACATCACGAGGGCGCAAATGCAAATGCTTAAATGCATGTTTTGCACCTAGTTTTGGAACAATGAACCTGATAAGAAATGAACTTTTTTTTACGGAGCTCATGCAAAATGAACGACAGAGTAGTGATCAGCAAATCACTTGCGATTCACGACTATTTTGCAGACCATTTTCCATAGTTCATGTCGCATAATTTTTTTTTTATATAAATTGCATTACTTTAGTCTCTTACATAGTGTACATTTGCTTCCTTGTCATTATCTTCACCAGACAGCAAAACTGCGACATGATCTAAAAATATCCAAGCAGACTACATTCTGGCACCACCAAATCAGCGTCATAATATCACTTTGCGGCGTTAACGTAGCGTTTACACCTTTCACTTTGATGGTCATACGAAATAACGTGATAATTTTCAATGGAACGAAAAGAGAGAATGTTAATGTTTTAAAACATCAATCAAAGTATTAAGAAATATAATGCATTTGTTAAATTACGTTTGATATGATATTCAGATTAGTGTTTCACTCATTTAAATCTAGACTTCACAGAAACTGGGCCTTAGTTTCACAGAAGACGAGATGAAGGACATGATACAACAGGCAGATTCATCAGGAACAGGTCAAGTTAACTATAAAGGTAAATATTTTGGCAATCGGAATGCTATAGGGATGAACTCACCTTTGACAAAAATCAGGGACACTACAATGGCACCTTGATAACCAAATTTTACACCTAAGCATATAATAAAAGCTGTCCTTGAATGTAATGATATGCCCTTTTTTTTCTAACGATGTGGCAGAAAGAAGTCTGCTTGTGAAGCTTTTTGCGTATAGAAAATGCTAATTTAACAGTATACGCAGTTGTCAAGATCAGCTGGATCACCAATCTAAGAACGTGGTTCAAAAAGGAATATGTGGTATCATAAGGTTTTACCACTAGGTAGCCTGATGTTAGAAAATATATGTAAATACCATCATTAAAGGTTAATTTAACTTTGGAATAAACATATAAAAATTATTACTTTGCCGATATATGTGTACCAGTTAGTAGAAGAATCCTTTCTTTATTTTCAGAAATGAATACACTTTTTGTAGAGACAAAAGTAGCAATGGACGCAGAACAAAAGGTAAAACGCCAAAAAACCTATATTTCTATAAAACAAAATACAGTTCTTATATCAGGCAAAGAAATATCGAACCTCGTTTCTTGTTTAATATAATTTCCTCATACACAGTCTCTGTACAATTCAATAGAAGGAGTTGTTAAGTCTCCCTTATATTACACTATGATGCATATCGCATAATGCCAGTATAGATGCTAGTTCATAAAAGATATACTCCACTGTTCGACACTTAATTTATGTAATTTTAGAAAAAGACTATACTTTCGAAAGCAAGCAGTACTATATAAATGTTAATATCTGGATTTGCAAGAATGTTTCTATATTTACAGTGATCACTATAATGACACTGAATGGACTTGAGCAATACGTTTTTGGCAAAATATTTTTGTTTTTTGTTTAATTTGCTTCTAGAGAAGAAACAAACATGTCAGTTCTTCAAAAACAAACCTTCCTGTTTATTTGGCCTTTAAACGTTAATTTAACAAACTAGGACTGTGGTTTCAAACATTGTTCGGTTTACGAAAATTTGCTTTGCATTCAAAATGCAATAGAACTGGTTCACCAACTGCGGGAAATCAAATGGCAAAACCCGTCTTAATACGGCTGTGCATAAAATTTCATCCCAAGTGTAGTTAAACAAATACAGCACTCGTTTGCTAGTATACATGTAGATATCTCTATTATTGTCCGAATTTTCAGCTAATATCAGATATTGACGAAGCATTTGATTTTTTTGACACCGGGCAAGATGGACGGCTCCGGACAGCTAAGTTGGCCAGTGCTTTAAGGATTGCAAATATGTACCCTACGGATAAAGACGTTAGAAAAATCTTGAGAAAATTAGGATATCCAAGTAAGTATCGAAAGATAAACATTTATTTTAAAATAAATTTTCAGCAGGATGAACCATTTATCTTAGTGATTTTATACATTTCTACTAAACCTCTTAGTGCTACATGAAATAAAAAGAAAGGTGATGGTCATGTTTGGTACAAAAATGATTTTTAGTCAAACAAACATACTATAAAATCAGCTAAAATGATACCCAATATTGTAGGTAGTGTTGCTGTGTGAAATCAGTTTCTATGATGTGTACCAAACATATTGAAATGGAATTACGTAGGCAGGTAAAACCAAAATACAAACTTCAAGTAGGCACTACCTATTTTAGATATATATGTTGTTAACTGCATCAAAGTGCTAAGTCTGAAAATTAATGAAGGTATTATTTTCTGAAAAAGACAATGAGCTGAATAAAATGACCCTAGGTAAAATATTCGCAAAACGGGGGCAACTCTACTTAACATTTACTGTACGCTCTACTGACTAGGTATCTATTATCTCCTGAAAATCATGCATATTTACCTTTAGGCAAGCAAGCATAATTTCTATAGTGGTCTGTGATTTGAAAAGAAAATTATCTAAATGTAAAATACATAAGATACTATGATCTAATTATGTTGACAATACAGCAAAACAGAAATAAAAGATTTGTTTTCTTATAAAACTGTTAGAGATAAATTTGGTCTGACGTTTTGTCTACTTTGTTCCGTACTAAATATACTTTGCCTAATATTCTTAATATATATCATGACAATGGTAAAATATGGGTTGTAATTTGTCAAATTTTATATTAGCTATTTTTCAATTAGGATTATGACATTTACGAACAGATGAAAGAGGCTGTATTAGGGCTCGAAATGTGATCAAACTGAATTTGTTTCATTCTATTTGAAATATGTATATCTAGTACCTGTATTAAGGATGTACGAGCGTTTTTTTTCAGGATATCCGCCATTTTGAAAAATGTTTCCCCGAATAGTGCTTTCAAACAAAAGTTTTGCCAAAAATTAATGATAGATAATTAGAATATGGCTAATAATGTACCATTTAAGCAAATAAATTCTACTTTTTGTGAAAAATATTTTTTCACCCTTATTTTTGGCTGGTATTTGCCTAAAATTGACGTAAGATTTACAATGGGGTAGGGGTAGGTAATGTCAAATATCTATTAAAGTAGATTAGGTATGGTTTTGAAATTTTACTGAATGATACATATAATAATGAGCTATAATTGAAATAAAAGTTTTGAAGATAGCACATTATAGTATCTAGAAAACATATATTAAAACAAAAAGAACAAAAAATATCAAAATTCACCAATTTTTAACAGTTTTTTCTTAATAAATCTCTTAGATGCACGGTGACCCCAACTTTTTTTTCTTTCCATTTTGAAGCATTTTTCTGGGTCATTAAAGCTGCAAAATATTTTGAAAATCTAAACGTCAGAAATATTTTTGTAGATCTAAATACGTTTTTTCCATTGACAATAAAGTGGGTGGGGTAATTATGTCAATATGTGAAAATGAAAAGAATTGTTAGTGACATTTATGCTTATATAATACTGGCTTCACCTTGTATTCATATTAACCTGTAACACCTGAAATCCCTATAACATTAAGTGAGATATTATATGTTTCATAAAGTATCACCATTTTTCTAATTTTACAAAATTTCAGAAATGCTTAAGCAGTGGGTGAAGAAAATGCCCTATAAAATGAAAACGAGTTCGGTGACCTATGTTTTTTCTTCTCATGTTTGTCTTGGAAACTACTGTTCTTCAAGCTCACAGAGTATGAAAAAATTCTTTACGTTAGAAAAAATTCGCTCCTACATCCTTAACATATTGTTCTTGATATGCATTAATAAAAAATAACTTTCACGTTCAGAAACTATAAACCCTTTAAGTTAGATTCTGCTTGCATATATTCAACATGTTGAAAATTCTTAGCAGAGATATTGTTGCATTTTATTTGCAGTTAAAATAACGTATAAACAGTTCAGAAAAATAGCACTTCAAGTGAGCAAGACAGATAATGAAAGACTTGTAGCAGCTTTTCAGTGTTTTGATAAAGACAATAGTGGATATTTGAGTGAAGAAAAACTACGGCAAATTTTACGTCCAGCATTATGCAATGACTTTACAAAAAAGGACTTAGAGGAGCTTATTTCTGATTTTAGCGCCGACGGGAAAATCGATTTGGAAGGTAAATTATGCGGAAGTATTCGCTCTTTATTTCATCCATTCGCATGACAAATCAAACCGTATGCTATTCAGTTGATTGATTGTGTCCAAAACATTTTAAAAGTTCGAGGATCATATTGCTGTTTGATATCGTTCTGAAAACAAACCCCTGAAAAAATAAAAAAGAAGGTAAATATTGTATTTGCATTTTTCATATCTCACTAATTTATCATTATTACTTTTAGCTTTTTTCATAGCCTAAATATTGTGTAACGTGTACAAAGATAAACTTTACCAAGAATTCTTAAAAAGCTCTTTTAAGATGTTACACGAAATTGACACGGAAAGGATCTTCCATGGTTCGCCTTATCTCTGATTTAGTTTATTTACAGCATTGTGTAAACAAGTTCTATAAATTATAGAACATTTACTCATACTGTTATAACATTTTCAGTTTTTGTGGCATACCTGACGGGACAGGAGCAATATTTATCTACAGCAAAACGACCTAATATACACAAGACAGCTTTACAATTACCCTCGATATCAGAGGAGTTCTCGGTGTCTTCGGGACCAACAAAACTGAAACTGAAAAAAAAGTTAAAGTGATACAGGCGATATAATAATGTGCATTCAACATCCCGATGGACAGACCTAATGTAATAACTAGCACCCGCACATTCCTTCTCAACAAACTGACTGCTTTTTGTGTCTTTGTCAGGACTGTGTATACGTACAGCCAAAACAGTTGCATATGATGTTACATGTACTTAGACACCAATGAACATAAGACAGTAGTTTAATACAAATTACCTTCTTCTTTAAGGTAGCAGACTTCGAATAATTTGCCTCTCACCGATGATGGTTCGAAGCCACGCTTGGTGTATAAAATACTTCATGTGAAGAAATCATTCAGAGGGCTTACAGAGGATTTATTGTTGGACCATGAATAACCTTCCCTAAATATTTCTATAAACGGTGACGGAAACATAATATACGTGTAATATCTCAGCAATAAGATTCATTGAGAAAATATGACTGATGCACGGTGGAAGACAATTTATCATTTATTCAATATGCATAGTACCCGTTTGCCGAACTACGCGTTCAAGTGAGAAATGTGCAGTTGACACGGGCTAGAAAAATTTTCCCGTTGGTTACCAAGGCTTTCATAGTATAACTAGGGGTTGGGTGTAACATGTACAATGGCAATTTCTTTCTGGCCGGGTGTATCGGTTATATATCGTTTATTACATGTGTAGAAAGGCACTATATTTCGATTAGATAACACAATGTTATGATCTCAAATAGTGATGTAAATTGAGAATGGGTTCTGAACATCGTCTTTGTGAGTGAAACAGTTTAACTAAAATTCCTTCAAGTTGTTTAGAAGTTATGGAATGGACACAATATTCAAAACTCACTTGTTGCCTTGATATTGGGCTGTCGCAGGAACGGACACAATATTCAAAACTAACTTGTTGCCTTGATATTGGGCTGTCGCAATTATAACAATCATACTATATTTTATTAGATTATTTTGCACCCATCGCTTTAAATTAAAGGTGTCAGATACAGAACCATCAGACCGGAGGGATAGAGCGAGACAAATCCCATGAGAGAGAGAGAGAGAGAGAGAGAGAGAGAGAGAGAGATATGGGGGCTAACCCTACTTACTTATTACAGCTCTTTGTAAACAGACAGCCTGGTTCTTTAACGTTTCCGGTGTAGAGCATCGATATACGCGAAGCCTTTATTCCCTGGAAGAACCAGTGATGGCCTCTATGTTGGCTGGGAGACAATCAGGAGTATGCTAGAAATTACCAGTGCTTGGGCCGGGAATGAAACGCCGGACCTCTAGATTGACTATGTAACCAGTATACCACCGGGACAGTCATAACAACTCAACTATTGTCTTCATAATGTCACAGTCACACATACGGCTACGTCTAGCCACGGATAGAAACGTAGTAATCCGTATCGATCCGTAACGATCGATACCTGAGCCGTACCTTAAAGTAGTAACCCGTATTAGTCCGTAACAATCCGTACGGTTCAGGTACGGGCCAATACGAATTACTACGTTTCTATCCGTGGCTAGACGTAGCTATCCGCGCCGTATGAGTGACTGGGGTATAACGTCGTCTTGATGAGATATGCACATGTCATGTCTTATTCTTCCTTTGAGGTTAGATGAAATATTCACCAGACACAAAACTTGAAACTACGTCCTGTCGCCTTTGACAATAAATTATTGAATACACTAAGGGGTGAAAAACAATATCCATGAAATATATTTTTAAATAGTTTTTTTTTAACCTTTTTTAATACAGATAGAATCATTTGCATGACTGCAATAGAGAAACAGACTTCTAAAATATTCAATAATTCTATTTCGGTTTAGATTCATTTCTGTCAAACTATGATTGCGTTGCACTGTCTGCTTTTCGTGTCATGAGAATAGTTTATTGACGTGTAAATATGGAAATAATATTTTGAATTGTGGTTGTAGAAAGTGTAAATTTATTATTCGTTTGAGCACATATTGTTCATGTTGAAAATGTGTTTAAACATGAAAACACCGCGCAGTCTGGTCAGGATCCATGCTGTTCGCTTTTAAAGCCTATTGGAATTGGAGAAACTATTAGCGAACAGCATGGATCCTGACCAGACTGCGCGGATGCGCAGGCTGGTCTGGATCCATGCTGGTCGCAAACCCACTATGTTGGTTTTCTCATGGCACGGCTCATTTTAAGTCTATTCGTTGTCTAAAGCCGGTAAGCATTTTCTCACAAACAGCCACTCATAGTCACGGGCTCTTGAACATTTTAATTAGGCCTACTGTTTTTATAATCTTCGTCTTTATATTACTTTACATCTTTCACTAAATAACTTAAATGGTAAACTAATACGATGCGTGTTAATTATATAAGATCAAAATTTTATATATTTTATATAATTATACTGGACAACGTGCAAGAAAAACTTATTTTAGCATGCTTTTCAGAGTGTGACTTCCAGCTGTGTTCCTTAATTTCTTTGTTTTGTCCTCGTGTGTTTGCTTTGTATGTGAGTGCGTGTGTACATGTGTTAGAAGTGTGCACGTCTGCGTGCTGTGGGTTTTATGAATTGTCAGACTTATTCTTGCGCAAGTATATCGGAATTTCTTAGCCCGACTTCTGAAAATTTTCATGGGGAGAGTTTACCTAGGACTATTTAACATAAAAATTGTAAAGAGTTTTATAGGAGCTCATGCAAACTTTGTCAGGATGCGCAGGCTGATTTGGGCCCACACTGGTCGCAAAGCCTCATAGATTCCCGAAGGCCTATTTTCTCATGATGCGGCTGAAATAATTGACGTCACTGACGTCGACGACGACGACGCTAACTTGTGATGGTGCTTTTGGCAGTCATTTAATGATGTTGCGATGACAACCAACTGATTGAACATTTGCAGTATAAAACTCGACATGATACATATGTGATTCTCATGTCAACCTCCATGTTGGACAAACACATTCGTGACACATTTTACCTGTTACGAATGCGATTGCATACGTACGAAATTTGTTACAAATGCGAATGTGGTCCTACAGTGCATACTATGTCGCATTCAATGCTTTCACAAGATCTTTTCACATATTTCATCAGCAATTGTTTTCAAAGACACGATATGGCGCCATTTTGAAATAAAAGTCAGGAAATATGTCCAGCAACAGTTTATTTTAAAACTTACGTAATAAGCAAAATGTACTACATCCTAGATTTTGCCCTTTATTTCGCATTAAGACATGAGAAAACGTATAAGACAGAAAGTGTACGTGCTGAACATCTTGTAAAATCCGATTAGAATTATAATGCTATCAGTAAATGATATTTGTTATCCATAATTATTTAAGTAATAAGCTTATCATATGACCTAAATTATAGCTTATGGTAGATATTTCAATAATAAGATGGCTTAATCGGCCAGTCAAGCTAAAATCGACTTATTGTACACGTACATCCTATTGAATATCTAATTGTAAGTGGTAAAGGTTAAGTACTCAGTCAACAATTAACTGTTCTATTTTGTCTCGATTAGATTTCTACTTATTAAAAATACAAAGCTATGTATATTCTGCGAAAATAACGGTTGGCGCGCGGACCAGTAAGAGAACATTATGACGACAATAAATGACGTCAAATTGTCCTATGACGTCCGATTTAATTCTTCTCGGATTAATGAAGTGTAGCATAATTCTTATCAAAATAAATCAATGAGCGATTAAGTCAAAAACCGTTCTTATGGTTGAATGTCTAATTACCGCGGTTCATCGATCAGGCACTTAGATATTCAACTGCTCGGGCTAACGCCTACATGGTTCAATTCCTGTGCATCTGAACTCTGAATAAATCAGGAACCATTAGACCGACCATTAGACAGTTTTGTGTGCTTTACCGCGGCCGTAAAATATATTCCCGTTCTTAGGCCAAGTGTTGCCATATTATTTGGTTCTTTAGGCACACGAAGTCTTATCTTTTCAAAGGATCAATATTATAAATAGAATTCTGTTGAATTTGGTGATAGGGGCTTTAATAAAGGGTGAAGCATATTTTATTGTCTGTCCTGAAAGACAAAGTCGGGCCGAGTCTGTTGTTGTTATGCCTGATTTTATCTTATACTTCCAAAAATATTTTTGTTTTATTTTAATTACAAAACTGAATCAATGTAGCCTACCTGACAAAACAAAAACAATTTTTATCAAGGATACAGTGTACACAAAAATGCAAGACAGTTTTGTTTTGTGTTCTGGAGTGTTGTTCCGGTGGCTGCGTTTTGCGAGTGTTTTCCACTCAGGTAGTGGAATTAATTGAATATTCAGTTATAATAAATAATAATGAATTAAACAGAAGCAAACTAACGGACATCAAGAGAATGTCAACGAAAATGGCAATGAAATAACTAAACTAACATATATCGCCGTTTAAATTTTGGCCGAAATGGGTTGCATTTCTCATACAACACTTGAGAATTTTAGAACGCTAATTTTATTATTTCTACAACACAACTTACTCAATCGATACAGAAGACGTCTTTTTTGGTGCGTTTGAAATAATGTCCATAATATCCGAGTACTAAAACTGCTCATAACGAAGGTTATAACAGTTTTAAGCCAATATGACTGTGACTTTGTCCTTGAAAGGAGGGATTTGCAAAGAAGAATTTTAGCATGACAATGTATATGCTCTTTAATTTTCAGATTAGTTGGAGAAGAAAGTAGACCGCATTTCGCAAAAAAGTTTCAAACGTTGCTAAATGAAACCTCATCTGTACTCCCAATTACGATATATATCAATCTATCTGAGTAATGTACATCCAGTAACTGATAAACTTACTTGAACCCTAAGCTAGACGTTGCATATTGATGTCCAGCGATCGAATTAGGAATTTATTAGCGAAATACATAGTTTACAAATTGTATACAATGTAACAAGTCCTAAAATACGCTTAGGAAAGTATCGAAAGCCAAAGGCTTATATAGATCTTTTCCTGTAGTAAACAGTTAAACATTCAGGGTAGTATATAAGATTACTAATGTCAACTTTACATAAATTTCATGAAGTAAAATTATTGATTATAGATGCAGAAAAGAGAAAATAATAAGAGTGGTACACAATGGGCAGATGGTTGATATCAAGTATTATTCAAAACGTTTGGAAGACTCAATGAATCTGTAGACTGTTTATAGCGCATCTGTTAGGTATAGGGATTACCAAAGAGTAATAAATCAGTAGTGATATCAATATCCGAAGCAGCTGAATTTAACCCTCCAATAGAACATTTCTCTCATTAATGTAAAACGGACATGAGTAAAGGTAATGAAGATTTATTTCCTCACTAAGGATTTCTTCACAAATTCACTAGAAAGGAACATGTCTGTACACTCTTGCTAAAGCAACCTGTCCTGTTTTTGTTTTTGAATGGAAATCACCGGGAGTCACACTGACTGAAAACTGTGGTATGCTGTTTAATATTTATACAAAACAACGCTTTCAATATATTATTTGGTGATACTCGATTACATTTGATAAAAACGTCCATCTAAGTAAGTACAGTAGAAAGACACCATGGTCTATGTTCAAGTTCAGTCAAGTTCAGTCAAACACTTGTTCCACATGTAAAACTCAATCGTATTAATAGTCATGTTAGAAATGTTATAAGAAATGTAGTTCTTAAACAGCTTATTGGGCCAGGATCTTTTAGTTTATTGTTAATTTTTACGGACATTACACTGATATGTGCCATTTGTAGACAGTAAGCCCAAGAATAGCATGTTTTATGAAAACGGTTGATCAATTGGTTCATATCATGGCTTTTAAACGACTTTGGGCACTAGTATATATATATTTCTGCGTCAAGTCGCATTCTGAGAAGAAAAACGTAATAAAATACACTTACTGAAGTTCGATCAAATGTGAAGTAAGTTTTATGTCATGTTTCAAAATATCTGTTATATAAATGTAATAACTTAGCTATCTGATTGCAATATAATAGGTATAACCTTATTGTATGGTAGCTTATAAAAAGTTTAATGTACTTGAGTTTATAACCTTTTATCTTTTATATAGTAAGAAAATAAGTAAAAATGACAGACAAAAGCGAAAAATTTTAGCAGTCATAAAGGTCAAGGTTTTTAAATTACAGTTTGCCAAGTGTTTCTTTGTCATTTAAACTATAGACAGGTTAAAGACCGAGCATTCATGTTAAAATACTATTTCTGAACAAATAAGATTACCATGTTATTACGCGCAATTCGTGATTCTGTTACATTAATACCATATTATGTGTTTTTCTTCCTCTCCTCTCCCCCATGCAGTTTGTATTTGGTAGGCGCTTTATACAAAGAAATAGTCTGAATAACAAAGCCTTGAAAACTTCAACATTAAAACAAAATCGCATTACTTAAATGTCCATTACTAAGGGAAAGTGAGTTGGCAATTTTTTTCATAGCCAGTGTATAGACTTCTGCAAGACACTAAATAATGAAGATTGGCAGGTCAAAATTTACAGAAGGTCTTTGGAACTCAAAGAAATGTATGTGTATTATGTTGAAATTTCAATGAATCGACAGAATGACCCCCAGGTCTTTTTAACTTTCTTCATACTTCATAGAAAAATAATTGTACATATACTGCGATTTATTTCGAATTTCTACATACCAACTTTCATTTTCCAATAAAATGAAATAGTTTCTGTGCTTTTTAAAAGAAATTTAAAATGTTCACTTTCCTTAGTATTGGACCTTTAATTCGAGAATAGCAAACTTGTTTGTTTCAAAAGTATGGCCGACTAATTGAGCCTGAACTTGACATTTATCATACGAAGAAAACAAAAAGACGCGGATCGTTCAGAAAGGAAAGGAATCAGGACTGCTGGGGCCACTGGCACCAGACAAGAAAGAAATGCCAAATGTTGTACATGTTATACCTACCCTTAGCTAAACTACGAGAACCATAAATCGGGTCGTGTATATCTAAACGTACAGTCCGGCAAAGGGGTACTATGCACTTTGAACAATTGATAGAACAGCAATACCAATCAAAATATCTTCCGTTAAGGTCATTTTATTGCACATCTGTACCCTAAAACCTGTGCAAAAGACTACATGTGCATAGAAACAACCCTAGTCATAAGACTTTGCAGTACATTGTATATTCTAACGTTTGAATATTTAGGGTGCTCTGTTCTTCCGGTAAACCTACCCTTACCATTTATCTTTGGCATTTATTGACAGGTTTGACTGTATATGTTTCTGAATCTTTCATGCAAAATATGTCACTCACTATTAAGTCCATTTCGTGACGACAGTTTTTCTTCTTTTGTCTTTATATATTATAATATATAGGATCCAGTGGAAGCTGATTATATTCCATATTACATGTACTGTATTTGTAGTGTGATGATATAAGTACACGACCAACATTACATCTAGATGAATCCATTTATGAAGTCTGAGAATGGTTTTAACACCGGGTGTCTCTCTTGTTCTTTTGCTTGTTTGGGGTCCATGCTTCCAAAGGATCTAATGACGATTTATTAATGAACAAGATAATCACCAAATATGCCAGAATAAAGCATAAAAATCCAACAGTAAAAATTACATTGAAAGAAAAAGCCGTCCATGTAGCATTAACCATGGAAGTAAATAAGTAAGTAAGTAAATTTTTCATTATAGTGACATGTGCAATAATATACACACAAAAAAATATAGATGAAAGCATCCGGCCCAGTCGGCCTATATGTCACCTATGAGCCGCGCCATGAGAAAACCAACATAGTGGGTTTGCGACCAGCATGGATCCAGACCAGCCTGCGCATCCGCGCAGTCTGGTCAGGCTCCATGCTGTTCGCTTTTAAAGCCTATTGGAATTGGAGAAACTGTTAGCGAACAGCATGGAGCCTGACCAGACTGCGCGGATGCGCAGGCTGGTCTGGATCCATGCTGGTCGCAAACCCACTATGTTGGTTTTCTCATGGCACGGCTCATATATAGATAAATAAAAAGATGAGACCGTACATTTTACAAAAATGAATAACATTTACATTTATGTAATGAAATGGTTAAACATTTATGATATATCGGATTAATATTATCAATAATGCATTTAAAGTCACAGACTATTACAGATGTATTATGGCAGATTACTGTTCATTAAGATTAGGGGTTACCGTGAATTATACGGTTACTATTCAAATTGTAACAGTATATTATAATGTAACATTTTAATGTTTCTTCGATGCAAATAGCATGTCAATACACACTTAGCAGCTTTTCTAGGGTATGAATTCAGTAACTGTATATGCGCTACTATTGCCTCAAACCTCCATTCAGCTGATGTGTCAAGCCTGTCGTGTCTGTCACTGGCCATAGAAATGTTCAAAGGCTGGCATCATACATTAGGCCATCAGAAGAGGATCACAAGAGAATCAGTGGACATCTGTTAAATTTTGTCTGGTCATATAACCATAATCCAGAACAATTAATGTTATTATATACCGTGCGTTTTTTAACAGTTTATACTGCCAAAACGCCACAAAATGTACGATTTAAATCCCTATAGTTTCACGTGTTGTAACTTTACACGTAATGACTTGTTGTTCCAATATTTACATTCACTTTAAATTTTGTATGGAAAGAAAAAAGCATTTTTCGTATTAACAACATAATATCAAGGACGGCTGCTTGCGCGATCGGAGGTCATTCATAAAATAACAAAATGGCGTCGTTAGAAATATTCTTTCAAAATAGGTTGCCAAACTTTTCGAAAAGATCATTACTTTAAAGCTGAAACAAATTTTTCTGCCGGTAAAGATCAAAAGTAAATCGACATGACAGTATGATCTTTTATTAGAAATAACGATATTTTATTAAAACCAAGAACTGTATTTTTATCGGAAGGCGAATGACAATTAAACATTGGCGGGTCTTTTTGATTGTTCTACTTAGATGTAAAAATAGAACGCTATCCTGACAGTAATTTTGATTTTCTGATACAAATGGAAAGAAAAACACTTATTTTGTAGCCAGCTACCGTATAAATGTAAATAAATACGAACTGAATGCTCTTTTGTGTCTTTATACGGGTAAAAACCGCATTGGGCCTTCTTGCAAATACGTCAAGAATTATAACGCGATTTATGGATTTGCAAGAAATCCCAGTGTGGTTAATACCCGCAGAAACGCATAAAATAGCACTTAATTCTTAAAATAACGTCGTTCTAGTCACCCGTGTTTGGTTGTATTATTTCTGTAGTATTTCTTTTAGGGTATCAAAATGGACAATAACATATTTTTAAGATCTTCATTATTTTTATCTAAAACTATACAATTTTCCTAAAGCCATAGCACAAATTAAGTGCACATAGAGTTGCTGTTACGCAAGGGGTTAAAGCCATTTTTTAAATTCTAAACTGAAGGCTTACTTTTTATTTTTTTGTTAACGGAAAAATGATAAATAGTCGCACAAGAAGATCACAAGTGTCTCTGTTAATTAGAAAATTTTATAAAAATAAAATAAGACATACATTTCTAATATGGATCTTACGATATGAAATGTCTCCTTTCGGTCCGTAAATAAATCTCTAACAAAAATACTAAAAATGAAAAATGTCACAAAATGTTGCTCACGTGCGATTGACCACCTTTAAACAAAATCTTGTTTTGTGTGTGTTTGTTTCTTGTTCGTGCTAAGGACGTAATCTGTACGCTTCTGCTCGGTGCTCTAGCGGTTTGGGGTTTTCACTGCTTAATACGGCCACGCATCCTCGTGCTTGTCTTTATTTCCTCTGTTATATCCTCCTGTATATACTAGTATAGACTACAAGGGCTATCTATACAGCATGCATTAACCTAGTACATGTATTTCGTGTTTTTATCAACGCGGTTTCGACTTTTCATCGTTTTTTCTTTATTTTGACGTTTCGGCATCGTAATATCTTACTTTTGCTGTTTCGAACTTACAATATGCTGCGGTTGCCCTAACACCACATTGCAGTCCTAATATTAAAGCTTTTTTACTGCAATTCTTGAATTAGAACTGTACTAATTTACGTTTTACGTGACGTAATGACGGCTACAAGCAATGTTGGTTTGTTTTAACGATTTTATGTCATTTTATAGAATTAATGAAATGATAAAAAAAAATATTTCATGAGTGTCATTGTCTCAATAGTTTCCACAAATATATAAAATCAAAATAAGATTTGTACTTACGAAAGACTTTAACAACTAAATATGTAGCACTTGGTTTCTAAAACAAATTCAAGTTTGATGTAAAGAAGGCCTTTAAATATAAGTCGACAAAAATATGACAGTACGCAATTCACGATTTCATCTTCTTAAATTAATGCCCATTAACGTTCATCAAAACAGAAAATACACGTAATGAGTGCCGCGACCTTAGCAAGTTCTCTGTATTATCACGCTATTGCGTTCTTTGTTCCCAGCCTTGCTATTATTGATCCAGACAGTAATATCGTTTTTCCTTTTTTCTTAAAATAGCTCCATCGCAGCCAATGAAATCGCGGCGTGTTGCAAGCACACTCTGTTTAATGTGACAATAAACTTATATAAATAAATGGACGGTCGGAAATTACATGAAAACGCCAGAATGCCTTGGTAAGTAAATTGCATATGAAGAGCATTATTTTCAACTCTGCTTGTCATTTTGTAATTTAACGTTGGTTCGTTTTGTGCAAGGAAATATAGCGGATTGTCAGTTATTTAATTGCAATTTAATTCAATTCAGTTCAATATAATACAAGAAGAAATGCATTATGGACATGAAAGGTAAGATATATGCGCTACTTTCGTTAGCTAGTAGTATTTGGCTAGAATAGAAATTCAATATATTGAATAGATATATTAAATGAGTTTGATACGGAATTGTCTGCTGTGTAATCCACCATTTTGCCGAACAGTACATCGATATGACAAGACATTACGTAATGTCTATTGTTTCGCAACATTAAACACATTGTGGGTCAAGCTTAAGTGTTTAGGTCAAAATCGGAGAATGCTTTATGATGTTAAACTACACTTTGGCTGTTTTACAATGTTAAATGAAAGTTACAAGAGGTCGCACTATGAACTCATACAGCTGAGAACATACATTTCGTGAAATAAGAGATTAAACTTCTTACATTGTAGCTCAAGATCTCTGTTAAGTACGGTGCTGCAGGATAAAGCCCTCCGGGAGAAGGCGGAAGATGAATTACACGAAACAGCTGAATCCCGAGGGGAAGAATCACGTGATCTCATTTCTTGGATTGAAAAGGGGGAAGAGAAAGTACCAAAACTGACCGGTATGTTCAATTTGAAATGTTCTATTTTATAACCCTGCATTTTTTTTTATCTTATATGTCACAGTTATGTAAAAGTAAATATTTTATGTAACAGATTTAATGCTACGGCTTTTACGAGAGCTACTCTCCCGCATTAAATTCGCTTTATCTATTATTTTACCATTACTGCTTCACATTATTTTATTATTTGCGCTTTTATGAACCTTTGTAAGTAGATATTCTGGGATATATATATGTGCAGATTCTCACACTTAACGTAACAATTAAGATTTGTGTTACAAAACATCATATACAGATCAATGATTGTATAAGCAATACGAAATTTATACTTGTTGATGTACGAGTTGGTACAGTTTCACTATTTTGTGATTTGTCTTTCAATAAAACACCCGGGCTATTTTCAATTTTTATTCAAATAAATACCTGTACTGCAACAGAGTGTATGTTGTGCTAAGTAGGAAGCAGAGATGCAGCCTCCAATCAATGAACCGTGTCACACTACTTGCATTCTCTATAATGCGATGTCAATGAAGAAAGGTCCATTATAAGACAACGAATTTCCATATGTATTTGGAATGTGTCCATTTTAATGAGATCCTATTTTTTCAAAGAATTTTTTTGACTAATGCAGCTGAAATATTTAGTAAACACCAACGTCAGTTTATAAAGTTAAACCTATATTATAAAATTGAGTTTACGAGAAAAAGACCATAAAGTTTCTGTAAGCGTACTATAGCTGTATGAATATGTAAACAAGTCATTTCTGCTTTCGATCATGTACTTTTATCTAGCTCTATGAATCTGTAAACAAGACATATCTGCTTTAGATCATGTACTTCTATCTAGCTCTATGAATCTGTAAACGAGACAGTTCTGCTTTAGATCATGTACTTTTATCTAGCTCTATGAATATGTAAACAAGTCACTTCTGCTTTAGATCATGCCGGCATGTAATTTCATCTAGCTCCATGAATATGTAAACAATTCATTTCTGCTTTCGATCATGTACTTTTATCCAACTCTATGAATCTGTAAACAAGGCAGTTCTGCTATTGTTCATTAATTGAGCTCTTACTTGTAGTTAGGACAAGTCATTTCTGCTTTAGATTATGTAGCTTTATCTAGGCGCATGAATCTGTAAACACGACATTTTTGTGCTATAAAAGATCAGTAGCTCCTTTTTCTTTTTTGTTGTTAGAACATGTAAACAAGGTATTTCTGCTTTAGAACATGCATCTTTTCCTAATAGTGTGAATCTGTATACAAGACATTGTAGCTCTTCTGTATGTATATATCTAAGGAAAAAAAATTTCTACTTTAATTGATCATTTTTTTCTTGTTGTACGAACATATAAACAATACATTTATGCTGAAGAACGTTTAGCTTCTTGTTTTGTATGAATCTGTAAAAAGGACATCCTGCTTTAGGTAATTTAGTGTTTTCTGATTGTGTAAGACGTTTTGTTTTAAATAAATACGGTTTTGTCTATGCGTAGATATCTGTAAACAGGACTTTCTGCTCTAGGTAATTTAGCTTTCTTACTTGTACGAATCTGAAACAAGACATTCCTGATTTAGATATTTCATCCTGTTCTACTAATAGGAATCTGTAAACAAGACATTTTCATCGTTTTCTGTTTGTAGGAATCTGTAAACAAGACATTTCTGCTTTAGATATTTCATCCCTTTCTGTTAATAGGAACCTGTTAACATGACATTTTCATCGCTTAAGAAAGCTTATTCCAGTTGTTTGCATCAAGACATTTCTGCGCTGGAAACTGTACTTTTTTTCTAGTTCTATGAATCTGTTAACAAGACATTTTTGCTTTTGATCATGTAGCTTTATCTAGGCGTATGAATCTGTAAATAAGTCAGTTCTGCTATAGATCGTTAATTTAGCTCTTTCTTTTAGTAAGGACATGTAAACAACGCATTTCTGCTTTACTTTTCGTTAAGATTCTTACAAATGTATTTAACCGTGTATCCCTTTCTATTTTTTATGAATCTGTAAACGAGACATTTCTGCGCGAGATCATATACCATTTTCTATCTGTATGAATCTGTAAACAAAACATTTCTGTTAGATCATATCTCTTTTTCTATTTTGTGTGAAACTGTAAACAAGAACGTTTTTGCGCAAAATCTATGTACCTTCTTTCTAATTGTATGACTCTGTAAACAAGACATTTCTCTGCGATATCAAATATCTTTTTGTAGTATGAAATTGCCAATGGATCATACTTGGTTGAGATAATATAGCTTCTTCTGTTTGTACGAATCTGTGAAAAAGGCATCATTTAGCTTTTTCGTGTTGTAAAAACATGTAAACTGTTCGGCTTTAGATAATTCTATAAAGCTGTGAACAAGACATTTCTGCTTATGATTATTTAGCCTTTTCTATTTGTATAACAAGACATTTCTGCTTTAGGTCTTGCTGTATGAATCTGTTCACAAGAGATTACTGCTTCAGATAAATGCTATTCCATATTTAGCATTTTGTGTTTGTAGACACCATGTGGTCCATCCTATATTTGTAATTTTTAGAAGTATTGTTGTTTCCATGACAACGTGTCAATTTCTCCATTGAATCACAAACAATCAGTTAATGTCTGCGTTGAAAAGGAAATAGTTTGTTTAAGAGGACACTGTCTGCTATTACAAACGCAAATTACATCCTTTTTCTATATTATGAAGGACTCGCCAATAACAACTGTTTTTCCCCGCAGAATTCATTATTTATGTAGTGAACATCATAGTATCGTTACATGTAAAACGTTCAAACTTCTAGCTCGGAAAAAAATATTTATCATCAATGTTTTCGTGTCTATATCTAAATGGAATATTAACTTGTTTATTTCTAGATTCCTGTTACCTCTGGTCATTTTTGCGAACTTCCAAATTCCGCCAAGATGCGACACGTCAGCGGATGAGAAATTACTGGTATTCTAGGCGCAAGGCAATCATGCAGGTCATGAATGACATTGACCCGGCGTCCCCTGATATACTTAATATACTTAAAGGCCCAAAGTAAGTGATTTTCATGAAGTGTAAGCTATATTTACACTCTAGGCTGTACCTTTTGCATGCATACAAACGTGAAATGCCCAGTCAATCAGATCAAGACAAGCACAAATAAACTTATTAACCAAAATGTAGAATAGAATAAAACGATTTTCTAGTCGATAGCAAGGCTAAATGAAATTTAACAGGGAAAATTTTACATTAATCTTTATCTTTTTTATGTTTTTTGGTAATATTTGTTTAATATTTTGTTGTTTCAGCGCTGTTTACATACCATTGCCAGGATATGACAAAGAAGGCCGGAAAGTTATACTTGCACGATGGAGTGAGTATTTGGCTTTTGTTATTGCTAAGCCCGCCCACTTAGCTCAGTAGGGAGAGCGCTGATCTACGGATCGCGGGGTCGTGAGTTCGAGCCCTGGGCGAGGCGTATGTTCTCCGTGACGATTTGATGAAAGACAGTGTGTCTGAAATCATTCGTCCTCTACCTCTGATTCATGTTGGGAAGTTGGCAGTTACTTGCGGAGAATAGGTTTGTACTGGTACAGAATCCAGGGACACTGGTAAGGTTAACTGCCCGTCGTTACATAACTGAAATACTGTTGAAAAACGGCGTTAAACCCAAAACCAAACAAAAATGCTATTTCTAAGAATTATAGTTTTGCTGTATATTGCTCGGAATATTGGTATCGAACCAAGCTAAGAAGAACAATTTTGTTATAAAAGTATCTAGATATCAAGTAAATACATAGAACTTATGAGCATAAATCCCAACAAGAAACGCGGTGTTGCATTGACAGATTCAAATATCTCGTATTTCTTATATCATTGTACTTGGCATATGTCGTTATGATTCACAGTACATAGACGACTAAATCAGAATGACAAAGAACATAGAAACAAAGTTCTTACACACGATTGAAACTAAAGATTTCCTTGTAATTAAACGTTTAAGCAACAGATACATATATTCAGTTTTAAGCATCCTTAATTGCTGAATTGTTTTGAAACTGCTTTAGAAATGCATTATATTTGTTTACATGTAAACCATATCGTTGCACAAATTGATATAGAAGTAATTGCGGCGAACGGTTTAACTGAAGAAAAGTCTTTTGTGTTCTTCAAGTGAATAAACCACGATCATTGGTCTTTTCGCGAAAATCCCGCGAGGTAGTATCCAATCTGTTGAACCATGTTCGCGGCTAGTCGCAAATATCCCGTACAGACTTCCCAAATTCATATGTTCTCGGCGTCGTTTCGGCCATTTCAGAAGGGTACTAAAACTTGTGAACAAAATTGACTATATAATTTAGATAGTGTGAAAAATCGCACAGCTGGTGTAATATTTATTCTCTACTAAAATATTATAAATTATAAACGTATTAAAAGCAATATGTTTTTATTTCAGATCAGCTGGATGTAAGTGGCAGTGCGTACAGTTTTAACGACTGGTTTCGGGCAATTACTCTCGTGTTCGATGCCTTATGCTTCTTGGACGAAAAGGTTATGGTGAATGGAGTTACTTTCCTAATGGATGCTAAAGGTGTTGCTATGAAACACCTCATGTTTTTTGGTTTCAACAACTGTCGAAAACAATTTGCTGTGATGCAGGTAAGCGTCTACGCATTGTTGCAATTCTCTTTCTCAATTTAATATTGTTTCGTTTTTCAATGTTATTGACTTAAACCTAAGTCGTATTATTATTTGAAAGTGATTTTCAAACATATTAATAAAATTAGGGATTAATTTCGCTAATTAACTAATTAGTTGTAAAACGAATAAAACTTAAGTTTTGAACACTATACAAAATCTTAATTAGTTGGTGATTTGATGTTTTGATCGGACATTATGTGGCTGCATGCATGCACAGACTAAGGATTATTTTGGATATTTTTTTCAGAATGGATACCCCATTCGCATCAAGCAGGTCCATTACATAAACAATAATCGAGTTATAGCGTTCTTTCTTGGGGTTGTCAAATCAGTCGTCACGGCAAAACTTGCCAACAGGGTAAGAGGTCTTGCAAATCTCTATGTTAGTTTCAGAATGTCTAAAGTTCAGAAATTGTGATGTTTTACACTTGTTAACACGTTAAAAATGAACTTTTGTAAACGATATAAGACATTTTCCTTGAGTTTATTGTCGATAAAATTTCCTTTTCATTTCGTTCATTTCATCATAAACTTAACACGTTAAAAATGAACTTTTGTAAACGATATAAGACATTTTCCTTGAGTGTATTTTCGATAAAATTTCCTTTTCATTTCGTTCATTTCATCATAAACATTACCCTTATATCAGAATTTGTAGGAAACAATCGTCATAGAAAGCAGCAAAATATCGATCGTGTTTTGTCTGAGAACTGCAACGACAAAACGTCTTTCGGAAAACAATTAATTTTCACAAATAAATCTTGTTTTTAGATTCAACTGCATGGCTACCAATACGACACTGTATTTGATTATATTGACCAGTCAAGTCTTCCGGATGAGTACCTAGCGGCTGATTATTCCGGAGAAAGGGCGGGTACTTCACAAGAAATAATGGGTAACGATTATCTTTCTTTGATAGCTAATTTACATCTTAGCATAGAAAAGCTGCATAATGCTTGTTGGAGCATCAACAAATTTTACAGCCTGAAAACTTTTTAACGTAATTGTTCTAGAATTATATTACGCAGATATAGACAAATTCCTCGAGTAAGCGAAATCCTGCAGTAAAAGCATTTCCCGCAATGCAGATCAACATGTATCATTGTGTAAAGCTGATGAACCTGAATTTTGCATTTCATCGTTAATGTTTTTTATCAGTACCCTAGGAAATGAATCTCAGTTCCGTTTGTAGAATTAGTAAAATATATGTCATAAATTTTATTTCAGAACGGTTTATAAGGGAAAACATCTTAGAGCCTACAAAGCTTGACTTTCTACGAAGATTATACAGTGCCAACAACATTTCTGAAGACAGTGACACGGCGTCGAGTGAGGAAGACTTTGACGATGCCGTCGCCGAAGACAGTGATCACTTTTTTGAAGACGCGATGAATGAAGAAGAAGCCGAATCTTTCTTTGAAGAAAGCGTCACACAAAACACTGCTGCAAAAGAAGAATGAATTAAACGCGACTGAACTTGAAAATACTTTGAAAGAATTGATCTTTCTGAAGAAAGGTAAAAATATGTGAAGAAACAGAAAATCTGTCTTCATGAACAACGTCGATTGAAATGTACAGTCGTTACAGAATTGAGTGTTCCTCCTCCCAGTAAACACGTAATCAAATTGTTATAAGTAGCCGCAATAACATATCGATGTGTCGTGGGTTACGGCCACTCTAGAAGAAACATAAGTAATTTTCTTGCATGGTCTATACTTTTTCTTTACACTAACGGATATCACTATAAGTTGAAAAAAAACTTTCGCTACAGCAAGGCAAACTGTTTCGAATCCTTCGAGGTATTTGTCTTCATTGAATTTTTTTTTTTTGACTGTTTATAACTTTTTCCAACACAGATATGTTTGTACGAGAATGTTGTCGTACGCGGTGGGATCGGCACAAATGACTATCATAACACGGCACAGAACACGCATGTTATTTTATGACTTCACATCATATATCGCGGACATTCGAGTCATCTGCACACAATTCTATTTACAAATTTATTTTCAGAATTCATACATGTGCTGCTTTTTTCTAGCATACTCGCATGCATTTCATTGACATGTGTACATGTTCATTTTCGCATCATGACACCGACATGTTATATCATTACATAAACACTAGAATGATTGAATGTTTCATTTATTTCCAACATTTTTCCTTTTCAGTCTAATTGTTTTGGATGACATTTGCTGTTTACTAAGTGATACTTGCTGAAACCCTGTTGATGTACTCATTTACCATAATTGTTTAGTGTAATGATATTTAACCGGTGAGAAAGTATATTTGAGCCGTGCCATGGGAAAACCAACATAGTGGGTATGCGACCAGCATGGATCCAGACCAGCCTGCGCATCCGCGCAGTCTGGTCAGGCTCCATGCTGTTCGCTAACAGTTTCTCCAATTCCAATAGGCTTTAAAAGCGAACAGCATGGAGCCTGACCAGACTGCGCGGATGCGCAGGCTGGTCTGGATCCATGCTGGTCGCACACCCACTATGTTGGTTTTCTCACGGCACGGCTCATTTGTATGTTTGCGACAGTGAGAACAGTGCCATTAATTTTGTAGTAGTATATTTGCTTCCAGATTCGAAATTGTGTCTCCATTAAAACATTCTTCGCATGTATAAATGTTTCTTACAATCAGGAATCAGAGATGACGTGTGAAAGTACAGTATGTTGCTTTGGTTCGTGATGTGTGTTATAGCGTTGTACGACATAGTTATACTGACCATTGTTATATGTATGTTACGCTAACTTATTTTTATTTTTTAATAAATTTTGAAATCGAATGTCTTTGATTATTTCAGCTTGTAAGTTTCATCGTGAAGTTCTTTTTATCTGGTATCGATGTAACAAAATGCTGCTAATCCGTTGGGAGAAACACAATAGCTGCCATATTAAATGGACCAAAAGTCTATTTTTAACGATAAACTTTAAAGACCCTCCACGACCTAGTGCAAATCATTCTGATAATACTGGTATAATACAGCTATTCTATAAGATGACAGGTGGACAATTTAGGCCCTTCCGGAATTAATGTGTTTTTACAACTTCATCTGCAAATTTATTCAGTCATTCTCTTATAAACATAGAACAATAACTATCTTACACTGTAGGAACAAAATGTGGTCTATACTCGCCTTAATACACCAAGTACTGTGCATACTACAACATTAATTTAACAATATATTTAGACATTAAACACATTGTCTTGGCCATATATATGTCACTGTCAATTTGTAGCTAGACACTTGTCATTTCTCAGTTTCTTCATGCAAAGCATGTATTATTACCATCATTGAAATACAAAAGAATACAGTTATTTTGTGGCGCGTCATTAACCGCTTGAAAAGGTAGGCGCGACTCGAACTTTAAGCGTTGAGGCACTGGATATCGTGAGTTCGAGACCTAGCTGCTTTAACTAAATCTATCGGATTTGACGTAAACTCGAGATCACGTGATCATGCTCAATACCAATCCAATGGAATGTTCTTGAATTTGAATATCCTCTGTATTCTGCAATATCCCAAAAGCATGAAGATGCCCCCAAGGCTTATACATAACCAGCGGCAAGTACAAATAAACGTGGATCATGTAATATTAAGCATTACTAAATGGTGTTTCTTCTGTTGTCCTGCTTTCCGCAAAGGAAAAATAAAACGCACAGTAAACGGATGGACTGGTCGTCAAAATCAGGTATTACTGGTAGGTAAATATGAAGACGGACTTGGATAGGGATTTTTATCAGTCCTTGATAGCGACAGCCCTTGTTTGCTTGCTGATCTATCTGATCAAACCAATGATAATATATCTTGAAAAAGGACAAAGACACAGAGGAAGCTGCCACATTCAAAGAATGCATCTTACTAAAAACAAAACCTAACAAAGGTGTATATATTCACATGATGCAAACAACCATAATGAATACGTAAACAAAAACAAATCGACCTAGTGGAAATGGAGCGGATTATAACAGACGAATTGCGGTAAATGTGTGTAATAACTTGCACTAAAGTTTTGTCTGAAAGAGTTTATTCAGTTTGACTGCCACATACAATGATGTACAACAAATGAACACATACAATTATGTACAAATACTGAAGATATCAAAAGACAATTGAAAAGGTAGTGGTTCTTGGGCACTGCGCAACTCCTCACTGCTATCTAAAGTTGTATCAAGTTACACTAAATGTCCTATAGTGCAATCAAAGTTCTCGTTTAAAATATAAATTTTAAAAGTACGTTTATAATGGGAAGAACTGTAATAAATCTAAAATAAAGTTGTGCTCTCTGTACTTGAATTGCAATTTATCGTTACTTGAAGTTAAAGTCCCTTTTGCGGATTAAAAGAAATTGTCTTGTCCTACAAGTTAATAATATGGTCAGAAAAGGAAGGCAATTGTGTAAAATTAACAGTCATAGTTACGGGACCTGCTTTAATGTCAACTTGTTTCAGAGATATTCAATGAAACTTCCAGTGTTGTCACATTTCTTAAAACGGGCAATGATTTTGACAAAATTAGTTGCAGAGCTATTATACTTGATGTACGTTATAATCCGAAATGTTTGAGCTGATTTCCAAGTCAATGTATGAATTAAATTCAAGAAATTGTCAAGTTTAGGTTTGGAAAAAAAAAAACACAAGATAACTTCATTAACAGTCAATGATGTGGTTTATGCGCAGTTTCAATATAATGCCTTGATTGGTTTTAGAAATATTCACGATCTTATGCCATAGTTTGGAACAATTCTCCATTGAAAATGAAAGGAAGGAAATAATTTTGTTAGAACTGGAGCCCTAGACACAGAATTCAGTGTGTGAACCTGTCTTCTGATCCTTGAAACCCATCTTAGACAAAGTGATATACTTTACTAATTTGTAGTTGGAGGAGCGGGTGCTCAAACGCACGACCCCTTGCTTCCGGTAGTCAGACAGCGTTTCTACTGGATATAGAGAATCTGTCATTGGTCTTCGGTTAAGATCAGAAAATCCCAACTCGAGGGCGCACCCGGCTCAAGTCTTAAACGAGGCTGTGCCGAGTTTAAGACTTGAGCGGTGCGCCCGAGGGTTGGGATTTCCGATCTTCACCGAACACCAATGATGGATTCTATTTCTCACTTACCACAACAGAAACAATAAAAAAAGCATGAAAATATGAAACTATTTAAAACGCGGGAAATTGACGTCCGTAAGCAGAAGTGACGTCATGACATTTCAGTGACGCACAATAACAAAGTTCTGCTTTAGTTTTATCGTTTGTAGCGTAACGGTACGCTCTTATCATAAACTTATGAATTTTGAATCGAGAAATACACTATAAGGAACGGAGAGAAAAGATAAAGGTACCTGAACTTTAATTTTTTTACATAAATAGTATGTATATTCAGTGCATGAAGAAGTCCGTCACAGGAGTGTGGGATAACCCATACGTCGTACGTCGCACGCTATTTTGCACAAATGCGTAACGTTATTTTGACGTCAGTTTGACGTACAAATTACTAATTGAGAAAATAAATAGCTAAACATGCGTTGAGATAAATCTGCATATTCTTTAATGGTATCGTAATTTACAGTTATTGCTTTGAACACATTGTTATTGTTATTTATCTTTTTGTTTTGTTATATATGTTTTTATCATTAATTATTTCCGCCCGTTTCTTCAAATTAAATATATATGCATTTTGAACTGCAATTAATTTTATCATGTTGTACCGTGTTGATCGCAAACATAAATATCAACTTCCGGACGTTAACAAACCTAGCATCAACAGTGATCAGGATGATTATAACCGACAAAGAGGCAGTGCTGTCGCACGAAAATATTTGAAAAAAAATATTTTCATTAAACCGTAAAGCAGTTAATTTTAGATTTTTTTTTATGCATTTAAGAATATAATAGGTCCTGTGGATTTAAAACATTTTTCATGCAAAATTCAGTTTTGTTTTGTACTCTGATTTTTGTTTAAAAAACACCAAAAATTTAATTCTAACACGACCAACAAATAACCCTACAAATAGAAGAAAATCAGACAACGGTTATTTTGCGATAATCCTGTGCGTGCAGTGACGTCATCCGATCCAGGTGCGTAGCACAGTCGTAAAACGTAGTTACCATTTTTTTCTAACACTGTTAATACTAGTATGTCTTGTTAGAATCGAAATAACAAATTCGCAAGTGTGATTTATCATAGGATAACCTGATTTTTTCTTTCTTATGCGAAACAATATATCACTTAGTATGAACTGTGCCATGAGAAAACCAGCATAGTGCGTTTGCGACCAGCATGAATCCAGACCAGCCTGCACCTCCGCTCAGTCTGGTCGGGATCCATACTCTTCGCTTTCAAAGCCTATTGGAATTAGAGAAACTGTTAGCGAACAGAATGGATCCTGATGCGCAGGCTGGTCTGGATTCATGCTGGTTGCAACCGCTCTATGTTTGTTTTTCTCGTGGCGCGGCTCATATATTCGTATGCATAAGAAATCAAAAGACGTGTTATCTTACGTTAAACAACGACTGGGAAGTTATTATTTCATAAAGAAATTATTTAGGCCCTATAACCAGTTCTGAACCAGCTTAAGTACCGTTTAAATAACACCCTTTTTTATTCACATCATGTGCAACACTACAAATGAAAAATGTTTCGTGCTCAAAATGAAATAAACTGTTAAAAAAAAGTTTAATTATCTCAGTGCTTTGGACAAACTTACATAGGTCTATAGACATTGTGTGCACTATCATAATAAATTAATAAATAACGGCGTTATCGATTAAATTTTGTTCATTGTCTTTATTAAAGACCGCGTATTATCAGCAGGAAAAAAACATAGTTCGGTATCTAAGTTTGATGATTTCTTTATATCTATTCAAAATACATGTAAAGCATCAAAATGTCAAATCAGCTTTTTATATTTTATATTTGTGCGGAAAACCTTGAAACTTCACATCCGATACTATTCACAGTTCTGCATCTAGCGTTCACGTTTCTGTTCAAGTGGCCGTTTTCTTTTTCTTTTGGCGGTACCACTCTCGCCTCTCCGCAATGCTCAGGCAAGGGTTGGGTGGCGGATGTGGGGAGGGGGTATCACACTTCTTTTGTGGAAATATCAATAAGATAGAGTAATCATTGACAAAATTCATAACATTTGTATATCAATTACGTATAGATACTGACCGACATAATATCTAGTAAGACAGACAGATAAACGGACATACTGAAGGAACAAATCTTTCAGGCTGACTAAATGAATGATCGAGTAAATAATTACCAACTGGTCATGAATTCGTGCATACACATCGGCTATTCGACTGCCAAAAGACACACGGATGGATTGAATGGTCAATTGAATGTTGCGTTTCATTATTTGTTATGTATATTCATTTATATTTTTCGTAAGTATTGACCTGGCACTCATGAATATTCCGTATGTTTCCGTAAATTAATTTTCGGTGTCCGAACCCAAACAACGATATAACTATTGAAAAGCCGCCAGGTAATGTGCAGATATAGCTGTGCGGACAAAGCGTTTTGCCAGTAAACTCAGGGTTGAGTGTTCGAGCCCTCTGTCTGCCCATTTTTTTATCTGTAAAAGATTTTCCAGCATTTCTAAAAATAGAGATTTTTCTGTCTGATATGTGAGAAAACAGCGTCCGCTCTTATTTCATAAATCTTGTAAACCTTATAAACAATTTAAAGTACGCATGGTAATGTCACAGTGCTGGACATGATAATCAAAAGTGTAAGCAAACCTGATAGCTCATTAGGAAGAGCATCGAATCGTATTCCGGTCACGGTTCGGGTTCCAGGCTAACCAAACATTTTGTCTCACCTGGTTTCTGTAATACTGTAGTTAAAACCTTTGCACCATGACAAATAAAGCCTTATAGAAATAATTTTCAAATGATCATTGCTCAAATGCTAGGTGGTGTAAATTGCGTTTGTTTGCCTTTGAAAGTCTTACACACGTAAGGAAATGTCAAGAAGTTACATCCTGCATATTTCAATTCCATTCTAGTTTGATCTATTATATATTTCATTTATCAGTTCAATTAGTGTTCATCTACAAAATTTCGCAGTTGTTCACAAACACTTTGGGTTCAGACGGGCCATGTGAGCGGCTCTACACCTTATGAAACATCTTTTTTTCTTTAAAATTATATCATGGGACAAGTTTAATCAGTGTAGGACAATACTTGAAAAAATCAGACTATTCCTTTAAGTAACTTCAATTTAACATATAGTAATTTCTATACTAATGTCAAATACATATCTGAGCTTAGAAACAAACGGAAGTAACTCAGACTATCACGAACCAAAGTACAAGTACTATGTTGTGCACGGTCCTGTATTTATAAACGTATTTATACGTTGGCGCGTTTGAGATATCGCCGCATATTTCAAGCTCGAAACCACGATGGTGAAAACACGAAACTTCGATAATGATAAATCAAGAAAACAAATCTACGATGGTGAAAAGTCAAAACTTTTATTTCACCATCGTGGTTTCGTTGTGTTGACTTTTAAACGTCTCGACTTTTCACCATCCTAGCTTCGACTTTTCACCAACTCTTCACCATCGTGCTTCTGACTTTTCACCGTCGTATTATCGCGTTACGGTTTCTTGTGAGCAAAGGATTCAAACAACAGACAAATGCAGAGTAACAAAGTCCCTGCGTCTTCTGACGACATAATTAATTTCTACCGAAAAGTCTGAGAAGTAATGGATGCGAGTGCGAAATTCACGAATATAAAATTTACGAATACAACAATCTGTATTTATTTTAATTTACGTCTTTCGCTCAGTAGATGTTTCCAGTATTACTAAAATATAATTATATTCAATCGTGTGAATTATAAATTTGTGTACTTTTTATGTGGTGGAATAGAATGACAGGTACATAATTTTCAGTACGGAATATGTCGATCTTATTTTGCAATCAAATTTTCTTACAAAAGCTATTACTGTAACAGTACTTAATGTTTGTCGCAATGTACTTTTAAAAATCAAAAGATACAATATTGCAAGATGTCAAAATTGTGATGAACTATAGCTATCAGCTTGTAAATAATATGCTGTATATCTTTATAGCCTTATTTAACACATGTTATAATATGCATAACCCATTGAAATGTTACTTTGTACAAGGTTGAATATATCTTTCTCCGGTTTCATATCTAACCAGATCGTATTGTTACAAGGTATTTGACATTAGACAAGCTTGTCATTGTACATCCGCTTTATGTAAATTAGATTTATGTGATTGGAAGTGGAGGTCGATAGGTTATGCGATAATGTTGTCACATTACAAACTAGCACATCAAACTATTTAATTCGGTTTTGAGGCCATCTATGTTGTTGTACTTTCAATAATAATGAAACGGTCCGTTATTTAGGTAATGCTATTCAGTAAATAGCGCTTCTTACTTAAATAAGGCAAAGTAAACCATGCTGAATTCCCTAATCGTCAGACGAGTCTATAAATTGAACACTCAACTATACTTACACTTTTTGTATTTATTTTGAATAAAAAAATATTATCTTGTCCAACATTAACTTTAAAAAAGACAGCAAATTTATATCGGGACAACGAACCAAGGAATAAGCATACACATGAACCGAAATGTTAAACATGTATAAGATATTCGTAAAATTTCATTTTTATTACAGTTGCAAACTGACACTGGTATTTTAGTGGCTAAGACGAAATGTTCATTTTAACTAAGATTATATCAATGTCACAACATTTTTTTTTTGTAATTAAATATTGTTCCTACAAGTTCGAATTTATTTCACTCAAAACATAAACAGCTGGAAAAGTTGCCAGATCACATAAATTGTGTCGATGTGACACCAAACCAAACAAAAACAAAAAGAAAATATATTGTCAGTCATAACTATATTTTTTAACAGTGATTTTCATGCATAAAAGGTATGTTGTCCTATGTCTTTAATTCCACGAGCAAATGTATATGTACGTACTCTGATGATAGTGTCTCATTTCCTCTGACATTAATAAAAATACGAACATTTAACCTATCTGTACTGAAAGTATTAATAGCACTATGGGAACTGTACACTGCATCTCACCTGTCTTGCCGTCATAATGACATTATAAAAGGTACTATATGTACTGCAAGCAGCAGAGATGAGTAAGCCGAATGTCCTTTACGTTATTTTCTAGTCACTATTTGCACTTAGCAGAAATAGTATTGACATTGACACACAGCATTTAAACAATTTTCAAGTAATTAGGGAATTTTATAACCAAGCATAAAATTAATGAAATGAAGAGTTACTAAGTTTGGTTTCCAGTTACAATGTTTTACACCCCTATAAAGGTTTTTTCGCTAATAATTCCAAATCGTTGCAACAGTAAAACCACAAACAGTGTACATAACGTGCATCATCATCACAGGCGAGTCATTTGTATGTTGTATCGTTTCCGTGTTCGGGTCTTGGAATTGTACACTCACTTCCAGTATGTTTGCAGCTACAACAACGTTATCTTTCTCTTTGGCTGCGTTTTCTTCGTTGTATTTTACATCACTTGACTGCTTCTCCTGAAATGAACCATTTAGCTACATAAAATGAGCCGCGCCATGAGAAAACCAACATAGTGCATTTGCGACCAGCATAGATCCAGACCAGCCTGCGCGGTCAGGATCCATGCTGTTCGCTAACGGTTTCTCCAACTGCAATAGGTTTTGAAAGCGAGCAGCATGGATCCTGGATCCATGCTGGTCGCAAATGCACTATGTTGGTTTTCTCATGGTGCGGCTCATTTATATTCAAATTGTTTGTTTAAAATATTCATATACTGCATCTGAGACTAACTATTAAAACACTGATCTTTAACTTTATTTTACTGTCATAGCAGCAATTCTATATCAGATTATGGTATACTAGCATAAGATATTAATTATAAACACCTCACTGAAATGGTTCCTTCACACCTACAGTATTTTACTCCAATAGTTATAGAATAATATTTATTTTCAAATATACATGTACTTACGTTATGTAATTGTCTACACGTCAAACAGCAAACCGTATCTTCTGATTCGCACAAGGAGCTTCTCAAATTATACAGGTCTGAATTTGCATTGCCCAGTTCACTGCAGTCGTATGCCCTTTTGTCAACCATAATGTGAGAATCTGTGCAGTCTGAAGAAATCATTAACTGTCTGTGTAACAAAAGCTTAACGGCGAAGATTGTTTCAATTGAAAGTCCAGTACAATAAGGCAGAAAAAGAAAATTTAATAAGCATTAACTATACCATTCAGGTATAACATAACTATTTGTTAAAATTTTAAACGTAGTTATTATTAATAATTTAAAGTTTTAAGTATTTCTGATTAAAGCATTCTAAATGTTGAAAATAGCTTTACTGACATTAAAATTAACAAAAAAATCCCGAATTCCAACACCGATTATGAGAATGTTTCAGACAAACCCAAGTGAGATGTGTTTACTCAACAGAATATTTATTTCTTGCTTGAAGAAAGAAGCTCTAAATTAATGTCAAAAAACTATGGCAATGTTTAATGTCTACTGTTGTGTTATTTCATTATACAATAATGTTATCTATCGTCAGTTGACTATCTAAGGCTAATTTAGACGAAACGTTACGACAGTTTTCAATGAAGTCGCCAATACATAACGATCTCTTTTAAAGACATTCTGCCAGTTAGTTGCACTATGCGACGTACGCCGTTTCGCCGCTGGCAATCGGTTAGGCAATAGCACTGCCCGTGTCTATCCGACGTAAGCCGATATGCACCGCTCTTGCGAAACAGGCTAAACGGCAAATCATGAATATTTAGAAAGCGGTTAATACTAGTTAGACAGAAACAGATCATATGAAAAATTTTGCTCACTTATTCGGTGCAGAACACAGAAGAAAATCATAACAAATTAGAAATGTGCTACTTTTCGCTTGCAGCTAAAGTGGCCAGCGTACGCCGCGGGGCGTTCCGGGTTGAAGCTCACGTGACCGATGAATTCCGGGTTGAGTGAAATAAAAGGGTACACTATCGCAAACATTTTGTGCATATTCATGATATCTTTATGTTATAACAGTTGTGACCTGATTTTTATCTGTTTATCTTTAAATGTATTTTTAAGTGCCATGATGTCAAATAAACCTGGAAATCGTGTCTACAATCTTTCTAGTTAATAGTTTTTACTGTTCTTTCCTAAAATATTACGAAAAATGTATAATTCTTTACTATAAACTTGAAGAAAAAGCTCATTACCAAAGCAGAATATCTTTTTGCATGGAAATTTGATGAGCTCATAAACCTTATGAAATAGTAAAATAATATCTTGCATATTTAATAAGATTTAACCTATTTGTCCAAAAATTGACTTTTTGTAAAGAAAGTAAAACTTTGTTGGTGTATTATCATGATTATATTATAACAGATCTGGTGATGATTTCAGTCGCTTTTTTAATAAAACTGGGTATATATGTGTTGGATATACGTTTGAAATACCCGATACTTTAAAAATGTCACACTACGTTTCAAAATGTTTTGTGAAACAAAATGAAATAATTGTATTACTTTAGAGAAACACTGGTGGGCAATTTGTTCATTGTACCGTGAGTTTTTATGATAATGCATGGTACATTATTATTGAAAGTTAAATGTTTTCTTTACCTCTGTTAATTCCCTCTATAAAAAACTGGGATCATTTGATATAGAATTTCGAAAATAATCGACAGGAATAGAATTTCTTCTCATTTACCTAGCATGTGGATTGATTACTACGGTCATATCGTGCTACATGTGTCACGGCACGAGTTTTGTCAAAATTAGCAGTCACTTCAGGGCTCGAACCCATGACCCATCGCATACTGGGTGAGTGCTCTATCGACTGAGCTAACCGGCTGCTTGTCATATATACTACCAACTGTGACAAGTTTGTGCCGGATATACTCCATCGCTATCAGTGAAATCCGTCCTCTATAGTTATTTATGGGAAAGAGAACATAGCGAACGTGATCTCAGAGTATATACAGTCATGGCACCAGGTTTGGCGCCAAATGTTACAGGGCAAAATAATGTACAATCAGTCCGGGGCTCGAACCCGCAACCCCTCGCAGACAGGGCGAGATCTACCGACTTAGCTTACAGGCCGCCTGTGACTAAGTTCTTATCGTTACATAGGGTAGACTGCTTTTCATATCAATATTAATTTACGAACTTTAAAATTTTCATTTGATTTCTAAAACCACATTCAGCCAAAGCATGTGCGATTTTGATAAAGTTACATACCAGCCTCTGTTACAGCAGCCTTTTCGACAGTCGTTATTGTCGTGTCCGTAACGCCCTGGATACATACAAACAATTATATCGTTATACGTTTCTGTTCACTTTTATTTATATGACAACATGTAAAGTATCATAGGAAATAAAAAAAAATACTCCAGCGGTTACATGCATCTTCAAAATAAAATCTTTAGATGTCCCGAGAAAACTTGGTTTATTATCTGATAATTATGACAACTTCGCCGCACTGTTTGAAATAGAATAACAAATACTGTGTTAGACAAGTTACCCTTAGAATAGCTCCGCATGTTCGTTTGCATCCCTCAGCAAAACCTTGGGTACAGATATATACTCTGACATTGTATTCTGACCGCTTCGGATCCAGTAACCACTCACATCTTCCATGCAGTCCATCAACCAACCAGATACAGTTATTTTTACAGTCATCTAAAGGAAGACCAGCATTTAGTTGGTTAAATTAATATTGTTAAAATCAAGTTTTGTGAAAATATTAAAAAAAATATATATAGGCAGGGCATTCTGTATTTTCAGCATATATTTAAATCATGAAAGAAGTTGAGAAAACACAACTGCCAGTACTCGAACCTTTGACCGAAGATGTTAGAATTCAACTTTGTACTAATACACCAATCTTCCAGCAAAACATTGAGGCTTGAACTGTGTGTGCATACGTCAAGACCATTTTATACTATATCTCAATATCATGATAAAAGAACATTAAATACACACTTTAAGGCGGACCTTTTAAAAGTTCTTGAAGGAGAGATTCATTAATTCATTAAACTGTCTCTCCGAAACACAAACCTTGCAGTTCTTCGGGGTGCGTTATTTCTGTGACGACATTGGCAGATGTTGTTGTTGTCCTTGTTGTTGTTGTTGTTGTGTCAGTTGTATCTGGTGTACCTTCTGGTGTAAACATGGCAGGTGACGTGGTTCCTTTGAACTGAAATACAGAACATTTGGTCATTTCCTAATTATCATACTTTCATATCTATGAGACATTCTTTCAAATGACAAAAAAAGCCCACTGCGACTATCAAACAATTCACTATGTTTCCTTTGTTGTTGGCCCTTTATTTTTTATGGTTCAGTTTTCAGCTACATACAGGATAAAATAGACACACGAACATAACTCCGGAATATTAAATGCTCATAACGGATGGCATAGGCTATAACGCATCAATATAATACCAGTTGATATTGTACTTTGGCATGATTACTATGCAGATAATTATTTGCTGTCGTTCCATTCTAAATTTCGGACATTTTGAATACCAAAATCTTAGCATAAAAGCAACATTTTCTTGCAAAAGTGTTGTAAAATTTCAAAAAAAAAAAAAAAAAAAAAAAAAAAAAAAAAAAATCGAAATTGCAATTTTGTTCGAGTTTTACGGTGTGAAAACATTCACCTTTTACCATAAAATTGACATTCCCAAAGATATTCTAAAAATATCTTACGTTCGGAGACCTTTAGAATGATATATAAATAGTTTATGTCTGGATCTTGCAAAATAAAGTTCTACGGATTAGGTGGATAAAACAATAGTAGGTATAGTCTAATCAATTTACCTTACTGTTTACTACCTTGCAGCTCTCACAACATTGTGTTGTTGTCATCTTGCAGATCCATTCCCGGTTTGAGTAAATCCCTAAACCTGCATCCTCTGAACCATTAAGCAAATGCGAACATTCGTATTGCCCATCACCTAGCCATATACTAACGTCTTGGCACTCGTTTTCGTGTTGTTGAATTCTTGAAAACAAATCATTAAAATTCTTAAGGGTAATTAACTCTCGAAAGAAAGGTATTCATAAAGTAAAATTTTTCATAGCTCTTCTTTCGTAAAGACTTATATGGTGAATACTGCATAATTTTGTAACAAATTACAGTGGGCCCGTCTTATCAACATACTTACGAGAATTCTATTTCTAAGACTGGCCCAATGATATCCAATATAGGCTACAGTATCTTAATTCCGCTGTTCCGAAAATCAAGTTTATGTTAACGTGTTTAGGATTAACAAAACTAAATATAGTGTAGAAATTCTTGCATAAATAGAATCCGCATCATTATTTGGTTTCCTTTAGAATCGAGTTGAAGGACATAGATACTCGTTTAAGACCGAAACGAGCAAACAAATTTTGAACATTTTAGCTCGTGGTAATATCCGTTACATTTAATTCAGTCTCGCTTCTGTTGGCCATTTGGACAAGTTAATCCTTTATTTCAAAATAGTATGTAAATTTTTATATTTGTAAACTGATGTCTTCACATGATTTATCATATTTTTCACATACGCTTCCTTTTAACAGGTGTAAACAAATAGAAAACCTAATTTTGACAGTAAAATTCCATTCGTACTAAGTTCAATCCTCTCACCTTAAAATTGATGCACACGTTTCGCAGCAGTCAGTCGTTAGACGCTTGCAGTATTCCTCTTTGTCGGCATAAATTCCAAGGTATTCAGCCCCAGGATACGTCTTATTCTTTAGATACTCGCATTCATAATATGTCTGTACTGCGCTGATAAACACACCCTTCCCGTCGGTAAGTTTATCATCGTCACATGTAACTATATCTGGAAGACAAAAAAGAAACGATTAAATTCATTCGCTCCAGTTGCACCACATTGCTAAGTGCCTGGTGAATACGGTATTTTAAACCGATTATGAATAAAATAATTATATTACTGCAATCTGTTTTTTTTTATTTATTTAATAGATGCAGAATGGTCAGCAACTGCATTGAAGTTATCTGCCATAATAACTGATGTTGTGCGATAGGTATACATGTATCTGGGTAATACGTTTTCATATTACCACAACATTAGCGTTCAAGCCCCCACTGGCGGCCGTTAAAATCTCTCCGCACTTTGATTCGGTTTTTGCTATACTTTCGATCCTTTTAGATCATGCTGTCCATTCAATGTATCTGAATAATATATGAGTATCGCCAAGCCGGTGCGAGGGGGTGATACTCCGCAATTCCTTACCTCTCGTGGACAGATTCAGTTAAACCAAGTCTACATTTAATTTGCTTCGTTTGGTTCTGTGCTTGAGAATAATCTTCCAAGTTTTATTAGTTTTATTCGTTTATTTTAGTCTCATCCAATACATTACAAATACATGAATATATATTTTAAAAACATATAGTACAAATACTACAAATAGTTCTAAAGCTTTGGAATGCCCTCCCAGCAAGCATCAGAGATTCAAGCTCACTGTCCGCATTTAAAAAATCTTTGAAAACGCATCTCTTTCACACATGTTATATAAATAACAGAATCTGAAATACTGTTGAAAATGGCGTTAAACCCAAAACAAACCATTGTGTTGAGAAGGGGACTGCTCTCGTATGGTGGCTGATTTCTGCCATTTCGTGTTTTCGTGTCGGCGGGGCGAAAACACGACAACACGAAAACTCGACAAAAACCTAATTTGTCGAGTCTTCGTGTTTTCTTGTTGTCGTGTCGGCGGGGCGAAAACACAAAAACACGACAAATTATTTATCTGTCGAGTTTTCGTGCTGGCGGGTATAAATTTGTCGTGTCAGCGCCCTTTATTTGTCGTGTTTTCGTGTCGGCGGGGCGAAAACACGACAACATGAAAACTCGACAAATTAGGTATTTGTTGTGTTTCGTGTTTTCGCCCCGCCGACACGAAAACACGACAACGACACGAAAACACAACAAATACATTATTTGTCGAGTTTTCGTGTTGTCGTGTTTTCGGCCCGCAGACACGACAACACGACAAATTCTTTTCAGACATCTCTTATAAAATGTAGAGTAAATCCATTTATGTTGCAATCTTGCTTAATAAATTTTGTTATTTTTCATGGACCCACTATTCTACGTGAAAGTCGTGATGATAACGATATAACGATATTAAGCTTTCGTCAATAATTACTCCCCTTGATTTGTCTCGTACAAAAAAATCTGTCATTTCATTCTTTGACAGCGTGTGAACAACATCATGTCTCTTCAAATAATTCTTAACCCGCCCACCCACCACTTTGTTATATATTTTGCGTATGGGTACGTTTGCTGCGTTTGCTTGCATATTTCAGATATTTCATCACCCTATTAAAGAGATGATATGGCTCACAGATCATAATATGACATTCAGGTGACAGGGCCAAGACGGAATGTTCCGTGGAAACAGCCGTTGTCGTTAAAAGACAGTCAATGTAAATTATGAGTGTGCGTGTGTGTAATTCCTTTCTAAATGAACTGCACTAAGGTGCCGAATAGTTTGATGTGAATTCAGTATTGTTTTATTTATATTGTGTATTGTTATGAAGACATTTTCTTGAGCAATGTGTGTAATGAATATTGCCTAATGAGTGACTAAGTCACATGACAGTCAGCTGACTTATACATTGTACGTCGCGGCTTTAAAGTATCATGGCTTTCAATTGATTTTATGTCATGCATGCCACGTGAACGCTTGGTTGGGAATTTATGCGGCCATATGTAACTGACAAATTCTGCCGCTCGTTGGTAATGGCAGCTTTTAAAATATGTAATACAAATAACGTAAGTTGATTATAAGCGTGTGTTTGGCAGAAATAATGCCTGCGGTCATGACTTCATAATGTGTACAGCTATGTACTTCTGTTGTGGGGGCACAAGTACATGCTTTATATTGGTTTAAGGGGTAAAATAAATAAAAGGAAATCCCTTTAACTGTTAGAGGTAGCCTTGACTATAAAAAATGTCGGCTAGTGCCGTCTCTTACGGCTCCCTTTTCACAGGCCTGCACTTATATACTTCAAGGTAAAGTAAGCTTCTCATCGGCCGTCCCCAACGTCCAACGTCGAGAGTTGCAAAGTATAAAAAAAATCAAACAAACATGTCTTTGCTGTTCCTCTAACAACCTGGGTCCCACAAAAGTGGACCCCCTTGAAGAGTTCCCGTCTATTTGGTTAGTGCAGGTTTGTGCTTAGGATATAACTCTATTTACAGTGCAAAAACGTACTGTTTTCCTTTTGTCTTGAACAATTAATTTGTTTAAAAGTAGCCGATTACAAAATCAACATTTTTGTTTTTGTTTTAACAATTCGGATTCATCTTTGAATAGTTATACGTTTTAGTAAAAAAAAAAAAAAAAAAAAAAAAAAAAAAAAATATATAATAATAAAAGTAAATGAATAAATGAATTTTGATGGGTTCTTGACTTGGCGTTCATGTGCGTTGTGTAGTATATTGTATATACTTGTACGGAACTACTGTTGTATTTTCTCCGAAACTTAAGTAATATATTAAGTTTTCAAATGATTTCATACTTAGTTAAATTGTCGGAGAAAGTTCCGCTTCTTTTGGAATTTAAATTTTTGCTATTAATTTGTACCTTTACAGTGTCGTTTGGGCAAATTGTTAGCATCAATTTTTGTTCTCTGTTTTTATGTGAAACTTGATAATTTCATAATATTTTGATATGATTATAGGATATTATGACATGATGATAATTTCCATTCTTGCCATATGCCATGATTTATAGTATTCACGTTAAAATAAAGTCGCGGCCTTATTCCATTTTATAATGTCTTATAGTTGGTTTTTAGTAAAGCATCCAGTGCCTACTAAGAAGTTGGCGGTAGCGATGCGTTTGCGGGAAGTCTATTCATGAGCTACTATTATAAATCCAGAAAGTTTATTAAATGAATTTTACCAAGTAATGGCTCATGCGTTGGCAATCCGCTATCATCTTCGCTAATTCTTACCTGCTGTCCGTCTATGGCTTCGGCCAGTTAATGATTACCAATGTGAGGAATTGAATAGTCTGGTACTGGTGTGGAATCCAGGAACAGTCGGGTTGTCTGAATGCAGTTTGCAGTAAGAAATAATATACTTACATGTCCTTGATAAAATAATATGAATTGTATGTATAATTGACATGGTTCCAGAAATATTTCATTGGGTGCGGGGAGCGGCAACAGTTAGAGAATGAAGGCGGAATCGGCGAGTCGAGTGGGGTTAGGTACGGAAAGGGTTAAACCCTCAAGTTAGGTGGGTCAGGGCGTATCTGCCTTTAAATGTTTGAAATATATGTATAAAATGGTGGCCTCTGCTGCATTTTTGAATCCAAATTTTGAGGTACGGGGGTTGGGTATTTCAAAATTTGCAGCAGAAGCCAACATTTTATATATGTATTTCAAACATTTAAAAGTAGACACGCCCTGACCCACCTACACAACTCGGCTCGCCGATGCCGTTTTCATTCTTTAACTATTGCCGCTCCCCGCACCCCAATGAAATATTTCTGGAACCGGGTCAGTAATACATACACTTCGTATGCTTAAAACGATAACTGACATCTGACATATTATTGTACTGTTTTATAATCTCAAATCTCCTAATGCAGCTTTAAGGAATATAAATAAATTTCGAATTGGCGGTTCGTTCGAATAAAAAGAAAAATACTTCTAAAACCCTTTACCACTGGCTTCAGAATAACTCTACATTTTATAAGAGATGTCTACAAAGAATTTGCCGTGTTTTCGTGTTGTCATGTCGGCGGGGTGAAAACACGACAACACGAAAACTCGACAGATACCTAATTTGTCAAGTTTTCGTGTCGGCGGGGCGAAAACACGACAACACGAAAACTCGACAATAATGTATTTGTCGTGTTTTCGTGTCGGTGGGGCGAAAACACGACAACACGACAAATACCTAATTTGTCGAGTTTTTGTGTTGTCGTATCGGCGGGGCGAAAACACGACAAATAAAGGGCGCCGACACGACAAATTTATACCCGCCAACACGAAAACTCGACAGATATATCTGTCGTGTCGGCGCCCTTTAAACGTCGAGTTTTCGCATAAAATTTGTCGTGTTTTCGTGTTTTCTCCCCGTCGACACGACAACTCGACAAATTAGGTATTTGTCGTGTTTTCGTGCTTCGTGTTGTCGTGTTTTTGCCCCGCCGACACGACAACATGAAATTGCAAAAATCAGCCACCATACTCTCGTAATGTAATTTAACGTTGAACATAATTTATGGATGATCTTGTTTTAATTCCTATTCCTTTTAATCTTTTACCAATATATTTACATGTATGTATATGTATGTATGTGTTCTTTATGTTTTTGTAAAGCACTTTTGAACGTACATATTTTGTATGAAAAGAGTGCTATATAAGTGTGGTATAATAATAAAAATAAATAATAATACATAGTATTGGCCATTCTTGATATAGAATTATAAGAGACCATAATTATAACAATTAGCCTATCAATGAGAAAAGCCATAATCGTGTCGCTCACTCAAATGACAGACCAAGTCAATGATACTGACTGAGGTAAGAATGGCAAACAGTAGTCTATCCTGATCAAACCACACAGACATACAATTCTATCAGGATCCATGCAAGTGTTAAGCGTCACAAAGCTGGTATTCTCATGATGCTATCAATTTATGACATTATATAGACAGAAGTTACAATTTTTTTACACTGTTTTACACAACATCATCTTAAAAATCAGCTTACCATTGTTAACCTTTTTTAAACTGCAATAAGTATTAAAATACTGAAAACTGTAAATCGTGGCACTAGCGCGCGTAATAAGACATAATTGAGCCGTGCCACGAGAAAACCAACATAGTGGGTTTGCGACCAGCATGGATCCAGACCAGCCTGCGCATCCGCGCAGTCTGGTCAGGCTCCATGCTGTTCGCTTTTAAAGCCTATTGGAATTGGAGAAACTGTTAGCGAACAGCATGGATCCTGACCAGACTGCGCGGATGCGCAGGCTGGTCTGGATCCATGCTGGTCGCAAACCCACTATGTTGGTTTTCTCATGGCACGGCTCATATTTTAAAAGAGCTATTACCCTCCATGATCAGATCATGAGGAGACTGGTTAGCAATGATAATCTGCACTGTCATAAAAAAGTATACATTTGTATTTAGGTTACCATATAAGAATTTAACTTATAATATTTTTACATAGTAAAATTTGGTTTACTCTTTAAACAAGTAATGCTTTCATACACATGTAGTACCAGTTCATAAAAATTGCAAAATGAGACCAGTCGGACACACTCCAACACACAAGATTTACAAAGTTCCTAGACCGGACTCAAATATATTAGCACACAATTATTTGCCACAGCGCCTGTGTAGGAGTTTGCCAGACATGGCTCACCCTGTATAACATACAGAAACCACCACTTGTAAACCCATAACTCCTCAAAATATTAGTGCAACAGAAATGCTACTGTCGGCAAATGTATTAAGGAATGACTTTGCACAAAACAGTCAATGTTTTACCACTATCGCTCGACAAATGTACATGTCCACAATTAGTAACAAGTGAGCTATACCACGATTAGACCAGCACAAAAACATCCACGACAAGAACAGGCAACAATCAATGTGCCCCAGGATCCACACCGCTTACCGAACATTCAGCAAAACATGCGCCAAATGTCCAACAAACGGTACAGTTACCCAATCAGTCCTATATCACAGTAAAAGTATTTATGACCATCCCTATCCCTTCCCCCGTGTTTCCCTGTACCGGGTACCAGTAATGTTATGTTTTAAGTGTCTGATCAGGATGTTGATAGCTTACGTTTAAATGTAATTATCATCGCTTAAGATTTCTCCTTCATTAGTTTTATACTTTATGTATTTAGGCGTTTTTGTTTTGTTTTTGTTTTTGATTTAAATTTACCGTGGTAACAAGACAACCTTTCTCCTACCCTGAACTCAAGGTTGTCAGTAAACGCAGTTTAGGCGGACCCTCCCTCCAAGTTATATAGAATTACTTGGAACATTTGCAAGATGATTTCTATAAGAAAGAACCGTTTTTATCTTACTTATTCATTTATTTCAGAAATGATATCTAGCGGAACCATGTTTCAACATATCGAAATAATACGAAAAGGTTTTGCGCCTGCGGAATAATTTCTCAAGGGCCTAGACCACAAGTACCTTCCCTGTTATACGTGAGAACTTTTCAATACAAGGGAAACGAAAAACATGACCTGTTCCATTGTCCACTATGTTTTCAATTTAAGAAGGGATAGAACTATTTCTTGTAATTTTGACAGTTCAAAATAACTGTAGACGCTCTTTACAAATCATTGCACGAGTAAGTTTACAGACAAAACTTGTTTTAGAAGTTTTGAGCTTATCGTTTTACATAATTCGAATTTCCGTTGAAAACGACGTACTGTACTTTTATATGATTTTATTTTGTTATCTTTATTTATTTATCTATTTATTTTGGTTTTGTTTACGAATATTTAACTATATGAATTTTAAATAAAACTTAATTATTTCCTGAAAATTAGTCTTTGCATAAAGTTTAATCAAATTGAACTAGAAAATGCTTTTGTAAAAAAGCGCATGTCTCCCCCAATGCAAAGTCCTATAGGCAAGAAGTCAATAGGGGTCAGGAGCGAAAGTCAAAGAGACACTGATGGTTGGCTGCAATAGGGATCATCTACTTGGCATGTCCAGTCATCCCGCTAAATTTCAACACTCTTGGCCTAGTGGTTCTCAAGTCACTGTTCAGGCTCCTGTGACCTTGACCTTTGATCAAGTGACCTCAAAATAAATAGGGGTCATCTACTCTGCATGTCCAATCATCCTATGAAGTTTCAACATTGTAGGTCAAGTGGTTCTCAAGTTATTTCCAAAAAATTATTTTACATGAACAGACCACTGTGACCTTGACCTTTAATTGACTGACCCCAAAATCAATAGGGGTCATCTACTCTGCATGTTCAATCATCCTATGAAGTTTCAACATTCTGGGTCAAGTGGTTCTCAAGTTATTGATCGGAACTGGTTATCAATGTTCAGGCCCCTGTGACCTTGACCTTTAACGGACTGACCCCAAAAACAATAGGGGTCATTTACTCTGCATGAACAATCATCCTATGAAGTTTCAACATTCTGGGTCGAGAGGTTCTCAAGTTATTGATTGGAAATGGTTTTCCATGTTCAGGCCCCTGTGGCCTTGACCTTTAACAGAGTAATCCCAAAATCGTTAGAGGTCATCTACTCTGCATGACCAATCATCCTATGAAGTTTCATCATTCTGGGTCAAGTGGTTCTCAAGTTACTGACCGAAAATGGTTTTCAATGTTCAGGCCCCTGTGACCTTGACCTTTGATGGAGTGACCCCAAAATTGATAGGAGTCATCTACTTTGCATGTACAATCATCCTATGAAGTTTCAACATTCTTGGTCAAGTGGTTCTCTAGTTATTTTTCGAAAATGGTTTTTCATGTTCAGACCCCTGTGACCTTGACCTTTGACGGAGTGACCTCAAAATCAATAGGGGTCATCTACTCTTCATGACCAATCATCGTATGAAGTTTCACCATTCTGGGTCAAGTGGTTCTCTAGTTATTGATCGGAAATGGTTTTCAATGTTCAGGCCCCTTTGACCTTGACCTTTGACGGAGTGACCCCAAAATCAATAGGGGTCGTCTACTCTAGCAGCCCTACAACTCTATAAAGTTTGAAGGTTCTAGGTCAAATGGTTCTCCAGTTATTGCTCGGAAATGAAGTGTGACGTACCGACGGACGGACGGACGGACGGACGGACAGGGCAAAAACAATATGTCTCCTGGGGGAGACATAATTATTAAATAATTTCAATTACTTTTTACGGACTTTGCGGCCTTTAAGCGAGTGTTGAACATCGCGTTATTGGAGCGCTTTTCTTTATTGCGCGAAAATATATCTATATGCTAAAATCAACCATATATTATTTAGTTAGTATAATGCATTTTTGCAATTTTTTGAAATGAATCTACGTATTTCAACCACTAGCAGCTTGACATAAATAATTTAATTCATTTGATTTAAATAAATTCAATTTGCTTAAGTTTCAACATGTTTATATTTCATAAATATCTTAATTAAAAATATAAAAAAGGGAAAATGCCCACTTACCCGGAGATGCATGACACCTATATAATACAGTAAGAATTACTACGCTAGTGAGTATATAACCATCCCTCGAAATATCCATCTTTAAATCAGAACGTAGATTATTTATCAAATGATCAGGTTCTGTTTAGGTTGCATTATATTATAGGTCTGTTGTACTTAATTCAAATAACATCGTCACATATAAACGGGTCACTGACCGCACTATATTAAATTTTTTAAAGATCAAATAACCACCTATTTGCTTAATTTTAAGTAGGTAAAATGTTAAATAGGTATCTTTATGGTCCACTAGCGAAAGTAACCGTTTGAGGACATTCATATCAAACTGAAATATATTTCATATAAATATCAATCTGCTGATGGCAATAAAATGTTAGTTTATAAAAATGTTATATCTTTTCCTACCGACTGATTTCGGCAATGATAAACGCCGGACCAAATTTCAGGCTTTTTTTATATTTATTCATTATAGTAGTAACTGTGCCTGTTTCATTGTCAAGTATATATGAGCCGTGCCATGGGAAAACCAACATAGTGGCTTTGCGACCAGCATGGATCCAGACCAGCCTGCGCATCCGCGCAGTCTGGTCAGGATCCATGCTGTTCGCTTTCAAAGCCTATTGGAATTGGAGAAACTGTAAGCGAACAGCATGGATCCTGACCAGACTGCGCGGATGCGCAGGCTGGTCTGGATCCATGCTGGTCGCACACCCATTATGTTGGTTCTCTCATGGCACGGCTCATATATAATCTTCTGATACAGACCCCATGACCATGGTTTCAGCTTAATTAAGGCATCGTCGTAATATCACATATCATACACAAGCTTATTATTCGACGCCGCCTTTTATTTTGGACAATGTAAAGATGGTTATGAATAGTTTCGAAACGATAAATAGAACACAGGGATTTTTGGTACGGCCGGAATGCAGAGACAGCTTCAAGAAACAATATAGTAACTCCATTACATAAATGTATTCTTTGGTATGTTTTTTTCCTCTCTTGTGTTATTGTATTTTTTTTGTTCATTATTTTTTCTCTCAAGTAACTTGCTCACATTAAATCGGTTTAGTAGAGTATAACATCACTAAACTTACCGAACACAGTGTGCTGATGTGAATAAGATGCTAAAACAAACTCGTGCTGAATATTATACAAACAAAATTGACTCATGTGGGAGTGACCATAGAAGTCTACCTAAGAATGGGGTGATTTTGTCACCACATTCGTCTCCACAGTATCTCGCACAAGATATCGGTGACTTCTTTATTGGAAAGACCGAAACAATCAGAAACAATATAACATCGCAAACACAATATGTATCTGATTTAGATAATATAGAAACTGAATACACAGCTGTCAATTATGTTGAGTTTTTTCAAACCTCAGAAGACGAAGTGAAATAAGTAATTAAAAAGTCAGCAAACAAATCTTGAGAACTACATCCAGTCCCAACATGGTTATTAAAAAGATGTCTTGACGAACTAACACCAGTGATAACAATTGTAAATGCATCTCTAGACGCTGCGTATGTGCACAAAGCGTTCACATATCCACGAATAAGACCTCTTCTAAAAAAGCCAAGCCTAGATGCTAATATCTGCCTTTTCTGTCTAAAATCTTAGAAATAGTGGTAGATGTTCAAATTGAAAATCATGTAAGGAACAATGAACTCTATGAAGTCAACCAATCTGCGTATAAGAAATTCCACTCAACCGAAACCGCCCCATTAAAAGTCCAAAATGACATTCTTCAATCGTTGCATAAGCAAAATGTGACTATTCTTGTGATGCCCGATCTCTCTGCAGCATTTGACACTATCGACCACGCGACGTTGATTCATCGTCTAGAACGTCACTTTGGTATTACAGGCAATCCACTCGCATGGATGATGTCATACCTTAGTGACCGGTACCAGACCGTATGCTTAGACCACGATAATCCGTAAATAGCCAATCGCAAAGCAGTGTTGTACCCGTCTATGTATAGGGTAGACAACGAGTGACCGTGTCTATTCGATATATGCCCGAGCGCAGCGAGGGTATATATCGAATAGACACGGTCACGAGTTTGTCTATCCGACTTAGACCACGTGACATAAAAGCTGTAATCACAAAACTGTGCCGTATAGCTTCTATTTCCGTAAGAGTAATATTATGTTTGTACCGTTAGCGCTTACTTACCAGTTGCCTATATGAATGTATGCATGTTAGTTTTCAAAAATTCTGTGTTCTCCAAATACATGTACCGGATTTACTAAAATCTGACGCTCATATACACTTTGAGTCAGCTGCAGTCGTTAGTGATGAGCACTTAAAATGTGAAAATACTCTAAATTAAAACTGCTAGACAATATTTTTTGTTAGGTGTGGGCATATTTGCGAAAATTATATAATTTTCACACGTACAATGTATTAGTTATTCTAAGTTTCGTATTTCTGTCATGTCACCTCTTTTTATTGATATAAAGTAACCTGAGCCGTTTTAACAATATTATTTTATTTTACCCTCAGGTCATATGTTTTTATGAGACGTTTATGCTAATCTTCTTTTTAAACCCATAAATAACTAGTGAGAATATTGCAAAGTCTTTTTACCCATTAACCTGTATTGTTAGATAGCAAACTGACACGTAACCTGCGCGTTTAATGCTCCAGGTTCGCCCATTTCCTTTTCAATTTAATGTAATAATGCGAATAATTGTAATGACGCTCCGTACAGCCGAACTCAAATAAAATGGAATGATGACCTACGTGATAGTTTTAGACGTGGTTTGATTTCAAAATTGCCTGCTTTGAATGATATTACTCGAGATGTTAACTTTACATGTAGAAATGAAGCAAATTTATGTATTGTCAATTTTACAAATATTATAAAATGTGTTGCTGAACCATTATTTTGCAAACATGTAGTAGTTTCAAACAGGCCAAGGCCGAGTGTTTCTTTATGTAAAAAAGCTGAATGGTTTGACAACGAGTGTCTAAATGCAAAAACAGATTTATGTGTCGTCTGTTAATAAATATAATATGTGTAAAAACGATGCCAATAGGATAGAAATGTGTACTTATAAAACAACTTATAAAAATCTTATTAAGACTAAGAAACGGAGATATAAATTAAATAAAATGAGAAATATTGAAAGATTACGCCATTGCAATCCGAGAGAATTCTGGAAACATTTTTCACGTAAAAATACGTCTAATATAAACAGCAGTATTAGTATAGATGAATTTTACAATTTTTTTTCGGGTCTAAATGCACAGTTGCCTAACGATAGAAATATTGATGCTGAGCAATTCTGCGATAATCATGACTTTGGAGGTAATGACTGTGTATATGATGAATTAGATATGCCAATTACTGCGTCCGAGATACAGGCGGTGATAAGTAATCTAAAAAGGAATAAGTCGTTTGCTGGTGACCAGTTATTGAATGAATATTTTATTGAATCTTGCGACATTTTGTTGTCTCATCTTGCTGACATATTTAACGGTATTTTAGGCAGTGGCTTTTTCCCAGACAGTTGGATGGAAGGTATTATTGTGCCATTATTTAAGAAGAATGATCCTTCAGATGTTAATAATTATTGGGGTATTACCTTAGTTAATTGTTTCTCTAAAATATTCACAGGTGTTTTAAACAAAAGAATAATCAATTGGATTGAAAGTAATAATATAATTAGTGATGCGCAGTTTGGTTTCAGAAAAGGGTGTTCAACTGTTGACGCAATTTTTGTATTGAATGCTATAATAAGTAAAGTTCTTAGTGAAAATGGACGATTAGCATGTGCATTTATTGATTTTAGTAAAGCGTTTGACAGTATCTATCGCAATGGTTTATGGTACAAACTACATCAGTTAGGTATTACTGGTAACACTTTAAGATTATCCGTATATGATTCCAAGGTGAAAGCTTGTATAGAGGTTGTAAGTCATACTCAGATTTTTTTGAATGTTCAATGGGCTTTTAACAAGGGAGGTAATTTCTCCTCTATTATTTTCACTCTTCCTTGAGGATTTAGAGTTTATTTACTTGAGGGTGTAACAGTGGTTTAACCTTGGATGACATATCATTTATTTGATGCTGTTTGCTGACGATATGGTTATCCTTGGTAAAACTCCATCTGATCTCCAACGAAGTTTAGATCTTTTAAATGTGTATTGTAAAAATTGGAATCTACAAGTCAATCCAGAGAAAAGTAAGATTGTTGTATTTAGGAAGAGGGGTCCATTGAAATTAACCGAACAATGGAAAGTATAATAATATGCCCTTAGAAATTGTCGATAACTTCAATTATTTAGGGACCGTATTTAATTACACTGGTACGTTTTTATTAAATCAAGAAACGCTAGCAGGAAGGATTAAAGCTTTAAATGTTTGTTAGCGAATAAAAGTAAATTTTCCTTAGAACCTAAACTCTATGTCATGTTATTTGACGCTTTGTTGGGTCTACCTAAACTATGCATGCGAAGTCTGGGGTTTTGGTAAATTCAAGAGATTGAACGAATACATCTTAAGTTTTGCAAAACTATTGTTACATGTTAAAACATCATCTTGCAATATGGGTGTATATGGGAACTGGGAAGGGATCCGCTATTTATTAATAGATATGTACGCATAATTAAATATTGTGCAAAATTATTCATTCTAAAAACATTATTGTTAAGTATTTATATGAAGCAAATGTTGGATGGTTGTAATAGAGGAGTTAAAAATTGGGCTAGTAATGTTAAGATGCTGTTAGATACCTATGGTTTTTCATATATTTGGAATAATCCATTATATTATAACTTGAAATCTTTCTACTTACAGTTTAAACAACGAATAATCGACCTTTTTGTTCAAAATTGGAACAATAGCCTTTCCAACAGTCGTTCTTTTTTGCATATAGAACTTTAAATGTGTTTTGAGTTTGAAAAATATTTAGATCTATTACCTAATAAATATAGATTGCTATGTCAAGATTGAGATTATCTTCCCATCAATTACGTATTGAATCTGGACGTTATGGTGCTGATAGAATGACCGCAATTTACGTATTGTAACTTTTGTCTACTGGTTGATATTGAAGATGAATATCATTTATAATAATTGTCCTTTTTACAGAGATATCAGAAAGATGTATATCAAACCATATTTCTATGTAAGACCAAGTGTTTTGAAATTTACTGAACTTATGAGCACTACACAACATTCAGCGCTCTTGAAACTTGGAAAGTTTGTATATCATGCCTTCTTATTACGTCAGTCGAAGGTACTAGCTGTTTCATAGTTTCTTAGCATTATGTACGATATTGTCTTTATATAATATAACAATAACCAATAAGGATACCTATACAATGATTATTTCTTAGTTCACAATATTGTCAATCATATATCTTGTTCCATGTTATGTTATTCCAGTTCAAGAAATGCTTAATTACTTACATCAATATATAATTAAATATTTTGAGTTTCAACCTCACGTATTGTTAGCTTCAGCATATTTTGAAGGTTTACGATATTTATGATGTTCTATGTGTAAACTTGTCACTATAATTATGTTTATATGTTTTCATGTATGTAACTAGAAACAGTATCTGTTTACGTTACAAATAATAAAACAAATTGAATTAAATTGAATTGAATATATATACGACGTTACTGTTGTATATGAAATATAGACGGTGAGCTATCACAACCAGTGCTCATGAAGTACAGTGTACCCCAAGGGTCTGTCCTGGGGCCAAAGAACTACACAATGTACACAAAACCAGTCGGAGCTATCTGCAGAAACACGGACTGAACAATAATTTCTATGCGGAGGATTCGCAGTTATATCAATCCTTCAAACCGATAAACAGAATGTCTGTTGAAGAGACCATTCATCTGTCTGCGAGCTCCTGTCACCAAATCGCACTGTCCGACATTTGGGCACCACTAGGCTTAATGCATTATTTTGGGATCTCAGATTTCTGGATGGCGTATGTATTTCTAACATGTTCACTGCATAAGCTGGTGATTGACCATCAATATGTTGATATTTTGTAACCAGTCAGTCTTATACAGTGATTAGGTAATTTCTCATATTGCAGTAAATGTACTTCTGACACAACAATTTGCGGCGTCTTTGATGCTTGCATCAGTGAGTTTCCTTGTTTACTAGATTATATCATTCATTCTGATTAGTATTTTTTGTTTACCGTGTACGTCTAAATTTGTTCATTATTACATACTCGTTTCTAAATTCCGTTGACTTACAATGGGACCTAAAACGATGATAGTTTTCGATATCGGAAAGGTCTAGATGTAAAATCTTTGATAAGATCCTGTTGAAGCACAGAACGCAACCAAAACGCTCGGTTTGAGCAAGTCTTATTATGAGAGGAAATGAAATATGCAAGACACTTCACAACCCCAAGAAAATGCTTAAGCGGAATTCTATTATAGTAAAAATGAATGTACTCCATGATCTAAAAGAACCTGAAAATATAATAACACCGGTCCAAGTACTGGGAAACTTTACAACCGCCACACGGCACATAAAGACTGCTGTTGTGATACTGAAATCTGTGAAAAGATCCTTTGGAAGACTAGAATGCAACAATGCAACACAATAGCTGAGTCTGTTCATAAGAGGTAGAGGTAATGAAATGTAACAGCCTTCACGCCGCCTAGCATCGGCTTCAGCAGAATTCTGTTATTATAGTAAAAGTAAAATAAGTTTAATTTACGTCGTCATGTTAATTAAACAGTTCATTATAACACGACCCGAGTATTTAAACAAAGAAGTTATTGTGTTATTATGCAACACATGCACCAGTTGTACGTCACAATTATTACGTCATAGCGTATAATGGAAAAAAGCACACCAAGTAGACAAATTATCGTCCAATGCGCAGGTGCCCTCAGGACGGATATTTCTATTTGATTCGTAAACACATGACTGATATTTTTTCTTGCATATCGTATACATGCTAGCATTTCATTCTGCCAGATTATTTTTCTTGCATACCGTATTTTACAAATAATAGGTAGAAGTATTTAAGTAGCACTCTTTCTTATAGTAGAGAATGAACACAAAGCGCGGGAAATTAACGTCCGTAAGCAGAAGTGACGTCATGATGTTTTGCGTTACGCACAATAACAAAGTTCCACATTAGTTTTATCGTTTGTAGCGTAAAGTTATGTTCTTATTGTAAACTAAAGTATTTTGAATCGAGAAATAAAGTATAATGAACGGAGAGAAACTATCAAGGTACCTGCTTTTTTCGTATTTTACATAAACAATATATTATCAGTGCATGAATCACTAGTTGTCATTAACAGCACGAGAGTCACCTGGCATGGGGGTGCCGGATGGGTTTTGCCGGCATGGGTAAAATCACCGAAAACGCCAGTCCGGTGTGCAAGAAATGGCGAATATCTTCCAACCTGTAAAAAAAAAATATAAGAAAAAATGTATAGAAAAATCGTGTGTTAACGTTATTAATATTATTGAAAACGAGGTTATACCTCCGCGGAATAATTTCACGAGGGTGTAGCCCGAGAAAATTATTCTGGCGACGTATAACCGATGTTGAGGGTATTATTTTAAAGTGAAACACGATTTTGGTATACATTTTTTCTATTCTACTTTATTATAAAAGCACTTAAAATAAGAAATAACCTGATTAATGTTGATGTTTAAAGTGTATGATATGTGCCTTCTATGTAAACTTAGATATTTTGCCATTTTCATGTGCATGCCACTGTAATATATTTTCATGTCAAAATAAATATTCTGTTCTGAAGATAAAGTATATTTGTTACCATTAGGAATATTGACAAATTCTAAATTATATGTTTCCTTTAACTAGCTTATATGATGGCAAATGTTGATTGTTAGTTACCGTCTTTCTTCACATGAATAAGAATGCTTTCAAGACTGTACGTGGATTTAAATATGCTCACTTCTTTGATTTGTGTGAAACTTTATTTGTACGTTATATATGTTATTTCATAATTTGTCCATAGAATTCTTCTCAATCTTAACGTAGTGCCGAAACAGCATTCGCTTCAGCAATAACACTGCGACCAGATAATAAGTCTGAATAAAATTGTTCTTACCATTTTACCAAAACGACGTTTTCAAGGGGGCCTGCTTTCAATACTAGAGTTTTCCCTCATTGATAACATTTCATCTACTACTTCTTCATAAATATGCTTCTATTTTTCTGTACACTTTTTCTTACTTGCCTCAGGTACATAACTCCTGTCACATGCTTCCTTATCCTTTATGTCTCTTTCGGGGTTGTAAGCTATAAAAGTTATCCTGATTTCATCCACATTTCTATGACGGCTTTTCTTGAATTCATACTATCCACCCTTTCAATCACATGACCACGAAATCATTGCCAAAACACGCCGTCACGTACACGTATCGATACCACGGTTTCCTACCAGTTTTATCCCACTTCCTTCTATTCGTAAGTATTTATAGTTGTCCGGAGTACGTCCTGTCACTGCACAACTCTTTGCTAGCGAATGCTTTTATTTGCAACGATATAAAATATCCTCGAAGAACCATGCAGCCGAACATGAACCGACTACTTGATAATCGCTTGTTTATTATGCGTATTTTGAGTTCCTTATTTGTTGTCACATTCTCATTATGGCTTACATGCCTCCTACTTACCGCTGGAGATGTCCACAGGAATCCAGGTCCAGAATCAACTTCTTCTGTATCATCTCAGTCAAATACATCACTGTATGCACAAGCGATATCAAACCATCTTTCTTTCATACATTTAAACGTTCAGAGTATACAACACAAACTCGATATCTTACAGCAGAACTTTCTGAATTTGATATCTTAGCCTTTTCTGAGACTTGGTTAAATCGTTCAGTTACTTCTGAAGACTTAGTGCTGCACTCTTATCATAAACCTGAACGAAAAGATCGTGATGGCGATTCTCATGGAGGAGTTATTTTGTATGTTAGAGAGAATATGCATTACTTGCGTAGATCAGATTTTGTGATCAATCGTCTCGGATGTCTATGGGTGGAAATAGTTCTTTGTAATAATAAACATATACTTTTTGGAGTCTTCTACCGACCTCCTAGTTCTGACACCATATACAATAACCTGACTGAGGATTCTATTGGTCTTGCAGTTGATACAAACATCTCGGATAAATAATCACTGGAGATTTCAACTACAATGCTCTATGTCCAACTCCACACAGAAACATTCTTTCCATCACGCAACAGTTTAATCTAGAACAGCTTATTGAAGAACCAACCCATTTCACTGAACACTCGGCATCCATTTTAGACCTTATTTTCGCGACAAACAGAAATAACATTCTTCTTTCAGGTGTTGGGGAACACTTTCTTGAACAAGGTCAACGGTACCACGTTCCAGTCTTCAGGCTTCTCAAATTTAATAAACTGAAACAAAAATGCTTTGACAGACTGATATGGAAATATGATCGGGGTGACTGACAGCCTAAGAGCAGAAATCAACAATTTTAATTGGAATAGCTGTATCGATCCAGACATCAATATATACGCCTCCAATATAACCAATCAAATCACAGTCATTTCAAAACATAACATTCCTAATAAAAATGTCACAATTAGACCCTCAGACGTCCCTTGGATGAACAATAATATAAGGAAGAACATACGAAAGCGTAAGCGTATCTACAGAAAAGTTAAGAGAACAAATTCACCTCATCACTGGCAAAAGTTTCGACAAGTCCGAAATGAAACTGTTTTGCTTACGTCAAGCTAAATCACAATACTTCATCAAACTTTCAGACAAACTTAAAAACGGATCACTCTCTTCAAAAGATTGGTGGACTACCTTAGAATCCTTCATATCTAGAACGAACAACAATGTTATTCCTCCACTATATAACTCCAACACTCGACAAACTACATCTTCTGATTTTGAAAAAGCTAACCTTTTAAATGATTACTTCCAAGAGCAGGCATACATTGATGACGAAAATATAGAGATACCTAATCTTGGTCCAACGAATTCTACCACTATTTTAAATGAAATTCATCTTTCTCCGGCAGAAACTGAAGATGTCTTGAAGTCTCTACCAGTTCACAAGGCTGCAGGTCCTGATGGTATAAGTAACAGAATTCTGCTTGAGGCTTCTCATGAACTATCTTTTCCTCTTTGTGACCATTTCAATGCTGCACTTCAATCTTCTACTGTTCCAGTCACATGGAAAGAAGCCCATGTTAGCGCAATCTTCAAGAAGGATGATGCCACTCTTCCAAATAACTATCGACCAATATCACTCTTAAATACTATTGAAAAAGTTCTTGAACGCCTTATTTTCAAGCATGTTTATAAACATCTTCATGATTCTCGCTTTCTAACTCCTGTACAGTCTGGTTTCATACCGAGTGACTCCACAGTTAATCAACTTGTTTTCATATACTATACTCTCCGTAAGGCTCTGGATAACGGTCTAGAGGTTTGTGCGGTATTTTTTGACATAAGTAAGGCCTTTGACAAAGTTATTATCTCTTACATAGACGTCAACGTGTTGTACTGCCAGGTGTCAAATCGAACTGGGCTTTTCTCAAAGCTGGAGTTTCACAGGGTTCAATTCACGGGCCTCTTCTTTTCCTTATCTTTATCAATGACATCGTTGATGAAATCAGATCATGTATCAACCTGTTTGCTGATGATACAAGTCTTTACATTATAGTTCAGCAACCGGACATTACGGCAAATCTTCTCCAGTCTGATATCCAAACAATTTCATCTTAGGCAGATAAATGGCTTGTCAAATTTAATCCCTCCAAATCAGAAGCAAGAAATTTCCAACTACACCCTCCTCTTCGAATGTTTAACCAGATTATTCCAGAGGTACTCAATCATAAACATCTCGGTGTATTCCTGTCAAATGATTGTTGCTGGCATTCTCATATCAACTACATTGTAGCAAAGGCTTGGAAGAGGGTTAATATAATGCGTAAATTGAAATTCTCACTTGACCGCCGCACTCTTGAAACTATTAATATTTCTTTCATAAGGCCAATACTCGAATATGCAGACGTGGTGTGGGGTAACTGTACAAAGTATGAAATGGATAAACTCGACAAAATTCAAAATGAATGTGCGCGAATAGTCTCCGGAGCTACCAAACTTGTTTCCTTGGAAAACCTAAAGAGAGAAGTACCCTGGGAGCCACTCTCCGATAGACGTTACAAACATCGACTTCTTATGTTCTTTAAAATGAAATCTAACCAGACTCCAGCATATCTATCCTCTCTAGTTCCTGACTCAGGTGATACTCGCTACAACCTAAGAAACTCTGAAAATATTCATGCTGTACCTGCAAGAACATTTTTTATATTTCATTTCGTTTTTGCCTTCCGTTGTACGTGATTGGAATTTATTGAGACCAGATATCCGTAATTCTGAAACACTTTCATCATTCAAAAGTATTCTAAATAAAAACAAGCAGCGTACTCCAGCCTATTACTGCACCGGAATCAGAAAACTCCAGGTGCTCCATACACGGCTAAGAAATAAGTGCAGTGCATTGAATCAACATCTTTACCTAAAAATTTAAAGTATTTCTCCCACACCATTATGTGTGGACAGATGGAAACTAATTTCCATTTCTTTTTTGAATGCAGAAACTTTGATCTTTGTCGGAAAGATCTTCTTAGTAATCTGCGGAATTTCGAAATTGACTTGGATACTATTCTGTTTGGAAACCCAGCCCTATCTGATCAGGATAACATGACTATATTTACTCATGTACAGTCATATATTTCCGAAAGTAAGAGATTTGGTTAGCAACCCTAAGACATTCTCATTTCTTCCCACTTTCTATCTTCTATTCTACCTTTGACTTGTTTTAATCTCTACATTTATATGAATAATTTCCTTCTACCATATACATTGTCCCCTTTCCATTTTTTACATTCACAGCGATTTATTATTTCTTTTTGTTCATATATCTTTTTTTTCATATTTTTTATTTTTTTTCATATCTTTAGACCATATTTCTAGCCCCATTACAGATTAAAGCTCGATATGCCCATACAGTTATATTTTGTCCGCAAAGGAGAAGAATTCTATAAGACTTGTCTTTCATTCTTATCCTTTCCTGTTTTGTCTTCACTACAGTATGTCATATGTATAAATACATGTACTCTATTTTGGGAATAAATATGTTTAAAAAAAAAAAAAAAAAAAAAATATGTATATATATATATATATATATATATATATATATATATATATATTATATATATATATATATATATTTATATATATATATATATATATATATATATAGAAGCACGCATTCTTGGTCGTAACAAAAACATTGATATCATCACCCGTTAACGTGATGTCAGTTTAGCGCAAGCGTGTTATAACAAAAAATCTAGCATAAAACTGCTGTTATTGTCACTTTTTTTTTTGGGGGGGGGGGGGGGGGGGGTGTTTTAACAGGAGAGAAAACGTGTGTTAACAAAGAGATTCTCGCGCTCACGTGCTGTTATAACACCTTTTTATATATGCACATTCCGTGGCAAAGCGTAAAATTCATGTGGGGAAGTTGGCAGTTACTTGCGGAGAACAGGTTTGTACTGGTACAGAATCCAGGAACACTGGTTAGGTTAACTGCCCGCCGTTACATGACTGAAATACTGTTGAAAAACGGCGTTAATCCCAAAACAAACAAAAAAGCAAAGCGTAAACGTATTACGGCTCCTAAACGGATAATTAAAAAGGAAATGACGTCAACTGTAGCCATTTTGAAAAATGAGCGCCATATTTGTTATCTGAGGTTGCCTACATGGCTTATGTTCTTATTATCAATTGTATTTATCAATCTTGATACTGCAATAAACTACATTAAAACATATGTAAACGCTCATATATATGCCTACTTTTGAACATCTCACCTTTAGTGGTCATCTTGGGCGCCATTTTGAAAAATGGCAGCCATATTGGCTGTGTGACATAGGTTCACATTTTGAAATAGCCGGCAGATATGTACCTAATACAAAAGAAATGGCTTGCTTTTGTGAAAACAAATACACAATTATGCTAAAGATAACTGTTGGTCAGAAGTCAACTCACCCCACCCACCTCAAGCAGTATCTACACATAAAACACACATGATGGCGATATGAACAGTTGCGTTTATCAAGAGATAAGTATCCCACATATCATTTGTTACCTTTCTGTTTTTCAAATCATGAAAATTATATATAAAACAATAAATATTGTACAGCTGTACATGCTTGCCAATTTTGATCGTAATTTTATACGATTTTGCCACTATCATTGATATTAATTAATATGCAAATGAGCTAATTTATATATAGTGATTTTATTTCATAGGTAAATACATTGGCTTCAATTAAATACCAGTTTTGCTCACTTATTTCATTAAATGGCGAAGATATGATGCCATATAAGTGAAATTTGTAAAAACTGCATTTAATGACCTTTGGCCTAATTTCTTGACCTTAATTTGACCTTAAGATTGTGACTACCGGCATCAATGAACTACTTCTATCATATACTTTACATATAACACATAAAAGTTGCATCTTCACGAAATGCCTACGTAGGTGTATACCGGCACATATATGAAAATAACTGGTAAACTAGTATGAAAGTAGATGATAATCATTGATATTTTGTCAGAATCGATGTAATATAATATGAATTTAGGTGCTACCTAGAAGGCAGAGCTCCCTTGAAAAATCACCAATGCCGCTTGAAAATTAAAGGAGTGCTGCTGGAATTATCTGGAATTATGGATCCATTTTAAAAGTTTATGTTCTTTAAGATCTATTAAAATTTTAAGAATTAATGATAATTCATGATATCTGACTGAATGTCTTAGAATGCATTAAGATTAAATCTTGACATGCGAAAACTCTACAAATATGCTATATACGAACTAATGAAAGTTACGGTTCCTTTTAGAAGGAAGAATGTGTCCAACTTTAAGGCAAAAATACTGCTATGATAGACGTCTGGTATGGGAATATGAAAATCATTTACATGTACAAAGCTTGTTTAAAACCCAAAAGACTAGCCATCTTTAAAAGTTAGTGATGAGAATTTTACTCAGAGAAAATCAATGTTTGCCGAAATTCTCGAAAACTACTGTTTTATTTACTGAACTGCTAAGTTAACAGTCTATGACATTTTTATGGTTAATCTTTTAGCACAACTGGTATAGAATAGGAATGGTAGTAGGAGCCTTTTTGATGTTTATTGGTAATTCATAGCCAATAGTTTTTTCCCTAGTAATAAACTCTGGTCAGTTATTTTTAAGCTTGTGGATGAAATACATGTGAACGGGGAGAAGAGCATTATGTGCTTTTCACAGTTCAATGCCTGTATGTTTTGTTCCCAAAACCTTTTTAAAAAATAAGTTTTTTCTACAGACAGTACATTGGAACCTGACATCACTAACAAAACACTTGTTAAATTTCACATGAATGACTTTATTTTTTACAATGCTTTCAAAACTCATAAAAAATAACAACAAAAAACAACACTGAAATGAAAAAGAAATTAAAAAAAAATGGCTTCCGGTGAGGATCGAGCTCCTGACCTTCAACGCGAACTCGGTAACCACTACTGCACCAATGTGGAAGTATGGCATCATCATCACAAATATAAGTATACATAATAAATTTCAGTTACGGCAGCGTGACGAAAATGGTTTCCCACTGAAAATATTTTATTTTATCTTTTTTTTTCTTCGTAGAAAATGTATTTAGCACTAAATTCGTATTATCAGACGCTCATTTACATTTTTATTCAACGTTCAAAGCAGAAAGCGAAACGCTTTTGTCAACCGTAAACAGCAAGCGTCTATTGACGTCCTACTGATTAATTACTATAAAAGTCGCAACTTGACCGCGATGGTTGACCTTAGGCTGATTATTCATATCGATTATTTCATTATAGAAATCAAGGGTGCTTGGGGTAGCCTTGTATATTTATATGGAATAAGTTTGTATACACTGCAGTATCAAAGTATATATATTTTCATTGATCAGTTAAAAGTTTCCAATACATTAATTTATATTAACACAAATTTATATTTCCTTTTCCTCGTGCAGCTCGTGTTTTACGTACACTCCTTTTCAATAATATGTTGTGCCTCATTACGTATTATAATGCAAAGGTCAACCATCGGGGTCAAGTTGCGTCCACTATATGAGCAGTCTGTACTGGAAGAAACCCGAACAACACCGATTCCAAAAAAGTACCACGAATTTTCAACTCGATAGTAATTCTATACACAGTTTTATTCATTTTTCTTTTTCACACGTTTAACCGTAATGCGACGCTGTCGGCGCCGATTCGCGGCGCCGGTAGCTCTGCTATTATTATTATTATTATTATATACCACATTTATATCGCACTCTTTCCATGTAAAAAATACGTCCAAAAGTGCTTTACATAAAAGCATCTATATAATGTTCAATGAAAAATGGTAATTGAACTAATATGAACTTAGGTGCTACCTAGAAGGCAGAGCTCCCTTGAAAAATCACCAGTGCCCATTATTTTATTCAAGGACAAATCACTGTTTGGGATATGTCATTTCTTATTACAGGTTATTGGCGATGAACATCATTGAATACTTGTCTATATATAAATATGTATTAAAAAACATATTTAAACCGGAATATCCTCTCTCCAAAGGCTGTAAGTTTCAATTGTAGCGTATTTTAATATTAAAAATATTCTTATTTTTATTCATGTTTATCGGGAGATCGTGTGTTCGATCCCCGACATCGCGTCATACCATTTACGTGAAAATAATACCAGTAGCCCCCTTGCTTGGCGTTCAGCATTTAAAAGTAAAACTGCTTTTTTTTACCAATGGAGAATTTTCATGACAAATAAAAAAAATATCACTGTCGGACAAGGAGAAATCGAGTTCAAAGAGAAAAACTGCCCAAAAGTGATGGTCAACAGATTTATTTCTTGCAGTTTTATGATAGCTTGGATAGTTCTTTCATCCTGAGTAGGTGGCATCTAAAGTTTAAATGTTAGGAAAGGCCAATGACACAAAACGTTACAATGTGGATCTATGGAAAAATGAGTTAGTTCCCTCTGATCTAAATAGTATCAGACTATAAGGTTAAAGAATTATTATGGGCTTAAAATTTAAATTTGCCCATTGGGTAACCTAATTAGTATTATGACTTGCCCTCCTACTTCTTTATCCGTTTCTGGACTTAAAATGTGGCAAAATTTGAATTCTTTGAAAGCAATTAAGGTATTCTCTTTGAAGCCATTTAAATTATTGCATTGGACATTCAAACGAGGCATGTATCATCATATTGGCAAGTTTACGTTCCAGGTTCCATAACTCTGACTGATGTCTTGACATAATTATTTCCCTTCTCACTTTAGAATGACATTTCCTTAAGTATGTCTGAAACAAGTGCATGCACTGAATTGAAATTTCACTCAAAGTAAGTGAACATACTTTAGTCAAGTTCACAAATTTAGATCTATTGCCTTTTACTTCGACAAAATTATTCCGGTTTTGGTCCTAGAAAGTGTGAAAAAAAAAAATGATTTTCTTAAATACCACTGAAATCTATTAAGCTATTACCTGACGTAAAGTTTCATAAACCTGAATGCTATTTATTACAAAACATTATTATATAATTTACTATAAATTGTAACAAAAAACAATCTAAAAGAAAACGGTCACAGATCCATAATGGCCTCGGATAAACGGCACGTCAGTGCGTTATGATGTTGACGTCATGTAGTAACGACATTATAGTAGGCGTAATCGAGCTGAATCAAATTCAAAACGATTGTCGAGCACTGATAGCATTATTGACGAAAATGCAAAACAATGATGCTTATAAATGTGTAAAATGAACATTTTTTGTTGTTGTTTTTAACGTCGCACCAACACCATTATACGTCATATATGGTGAAAAAAAAACCCAGGTGTCCCTGCATTATTTCATCACGAGCGGGCTCCTGGGTAGAACCACGGACCTTCCGTACGCTAGCTAGATGGCTTCCTCAGATGAAGAATTCAGCGTTTTGAGTGGGGCTCGAACCTACATTGGTTAGGGGCAAGTGATTAGAAGTCAGAGACCTTAACCACCCGGCTATGGAGGCCCCTGTAGAATTAACACACCAAGATAGATATGAAGTGACTGATAAAATAAAAAAGTCGACGGCTAATTGTGCCTACTGGCCATAATAGCACACCTAGTTTCATAATGGCCCTTTGTGTGCCATTATGGCAGGCAGGCACAGGCAAGACGTATATTAACCTCTTAGTCCTTTCTGAATTCTGTTTCATTTTGAAGAGAATAATGTTTAATATTTTAACTTATATCAGTAAAATGTCAATATTTGCACACCTGTTGACATATATAGATATTAACTTGTACAAATAAATGAAAGAAGAAATTTATGTGTATTTTGTGAGTTTTAAATATGTCGATCAAAACCTATACATAGCCTATGTTTATAATGTTATATTATCTATCGACAATAAATAAATATTGACTTGACTTGACTTGAAAATGGCTATTGACCGTAAAATGAATGAATATAAACTAACTATATTTATGTTCACAATGTCACATATACCACAATGTTTAGGTGTGAAAGTCACTGACTAATGAAATGCATTTATCAAAAAGCGTTTTACTCCATATTTTTAAATTGCTGTCGTTTTTCTATTTTTGTGCTGCACTGTAGCGCTATAATAGTATATTGTACATAACGTAATAACAAAACATAAGCTGATATTGGAAGAAAATATTATAATAGCGTTTCTTTATACGTGCACAAATGTAAAAGTTTGCTTTAATCTAATAATGATATGTTTTATGACACCGACTATGCTAATTTTTAAAAAGAGAGTTAATATATTCCTTCGGTCTATTTTCATGTACACTTTTTAAATTGTATATGCTAATTCAATACCCAGTTATTGCAAGGTCATGATTAAATGAATTGTGTCCTTGTGAAATTGTGTTTGCTGCTAAATATGAATAAAGATCTATGATTAACAAGTTTGATACCTTTTTGCGTGACGATTTGTCAGAGTTGTCATTTGTTCTCCACTCGTCCTCCACATATGATGTATGAGTGGAAGTTGTCATTGATTTAAATTTTGAGGGAACTATTTAATTATGATCAAAATGATGTTATTACGTATTTTTCTATTGCAGCGAGCCCAGTATCTTTGTTGTTTTACAATAAACGAAAGCCTAAAGGCTCACTGTTTATCTTTTTAAATACTTAAGCTATTCTAAGTAAATACTCAAGCTTACTTGCAAAGTAGTTGTGGAGTCGATTGAAAGCTGTTGCTTATATAGAACGATCATTGCCACTTGGTATTATACGAACAGCCAACTAATTATGAACCATTAACATTTTAAAGTCTTATGTAGTATTTGTAATTAAAAATCTTTAGGTACAACATGAATACAAATCAATATATAATGAATACCTGTGTAAGTTAGCAAACACAATACAACAATATTCCCTGCTGTCTCTGTTATACATTGGGGATTACAGTGAGCAACTGTTAAAACACCAGAAAACACACCTGAATGGAGATAAAACATTTGCTAAACTGAACAATTTTGATAGCAAATATATGTAGCATAAGACTGACAGCAGCAAAGGGTTTGCTATTGTAGTGGCCGAAACGCATTCCCTACAAGTAATTGCCGACTGGGGTAGACAGATTGAGAGGACGGACAATGGGCTCGGTGTAACGGAATGTTATGTTCAGTCCATGAGACTTTCTTAACTTAATTGTACTGCATCTTTTTGTATCAAAGGAACATCTATTTCCATTACACGTGTTGGCTATAGACTTGTTATAATTTTGCAAACATTTAAAGATGTAATAATTTGTTAATTCAGATCTTTTTCACAATTATAACAAATGATACTGCATATTAGTGTACAAAGCGTTTTAGTAACAATCACCGGTCATTTTTTTTGTACTGCTTAAATTAATAAACTGTATCTATTACAATGTCAAGACAGTGGGACTTACAGATTACAAAACAAGGGAGTTATCACTAGCAATTATTACAGTATCATTTTATAAAGTGGTTACGGCTGAGACTAGTAACGCATTAATGACATGCTTATTAGCATATTGGTTTTTGTTTACAGTTTAATTATTTCCTATTGTGTGCGATGCTTATTTAATTACATGAGAAAACTATTACTGTATGCGATACTTATTTAATTACACGAGAAAATTATTAATGTATGCGATGCTTATTTAAACACATGATGTTTTATTAGCAAACATCGGCAAGAACTTGCCTTTGGCTAATGAGCAGAAAACACACAGATAAAATAAAGATGTAATAATACATGACATATTATATTATGCATATGTTATTATACATTTACACCTCTGCATTTCTCATACTATATGCCTCTTTAAGGTATTTACAAATATTTAAAATAGTTTTTCTTTTATTTGAATTCATCAGACAGTTAAATAAATTGACATTTGGCCACGAAATGAGGGGCAAAAATTTGGTACGAATATTAGAATATTTTTGACATGTCATTAAGAAGTGATACCCCAACTCCACTATATAATTATAATTTCGACGTTAGCGTATTTCGATATGATAATTGATCATCCACGAAACTGATCTTACTACGATAATAATTTCATTAGTTGCCATTCAAAGCGCAACAAATAATAATAAACCCGATAATGCAAGTCTAAATGATAAAGAAATTACGTTTGTTTCTAAAGTTTCAAATTGGTCTGACCTACTAGCAAGCGATCATTACTCTCTTGTGTTGGGAATCAGAGTAATAGCAGTTCAATGGCTTTTATGATAAACAGTGTGATTTAATTAAGTGTTTAACCGAGATATATTATCCGCTGAATCATAAATACATTTACTTCCTGTCAAACTGTTTTAAGGTGGTTTTTAAGTGATTTTCATTTTTAAATAAATTATCCGTCAGGGCCACCATGGTCGAGTGGTTAAGATCGTTTTAATTTATTTTATCTTTTTAATATTTTGTACTTTATTATACAGCACACTTTAAGTATATCATATAAATAAAAAAGATAATATAGAGAACTAAAACATATCAATACTGCCAATTCTAACACGACTCGATTTATTTTCGTATTTATTAAAGAACACTGAAACTGTGTGTTATCATGCAATACATACAGTTTTTACGTCACAATTATAACGTTATAGCGTCAAACGTCAAAGAGGCGCACTGAAAAAGAAACCCACACAAAACAGGGGAATATCTGATGAAGATTATAATCCTTGATAATATGGTAGAATCGAATTAATATATCTCAAACAGAGGTTTGCTTTTTAATACAGAAAGTGTGTGTCTTCAGATGCGTGGCATAGCTCCTCCGCATCTGATCTCCAAACAACTTTTATTCAACGACAAATCACTAATAGAGATATATTACTCCTTAAATTACACAAGTAGGTAAAAGTTTAATATTTAAGATCACATTATTTATATTTTTTCTCAACAAGATTGACAATCATTCGTCTATATTTTAAGATAATTAAATGTATTTTCCTAGATTAAAGTCATATATTTGTGTCAATGTAAGGACAAAAGGTCAGATTATTGTGTCTGCCGAACTGTTTAACCAGCATTGAACACTGATATAACTAAAATCTTGAACACTGCTTAGTCTGCTTATTAAAATGTTATAAAATAAAGGCTAATAAAGCATGCTTGCGTATAAGGAAATGTTGTATTAGTAGCATCCCTTTCACTGTATACTGCCATTTATGCTTTAGCTTACAAACGGTAAGGGCCGCAACACATAAGTTGATATAAAGCAGTTATTTCAAGAATAGTTTCCCCTCATTCGTTTCCCACCAAAAATGGACTGTTTCGTCGGGCCCTTAAGGGTGTTTCTCTTGATGTTCTGTGTTCTGCAAAGGCACATGCGTTTTGTTTTATTCTTGAAGTTGCTTATTTTAATAATAATACTCAAGCATCTTGTATGGAACAGAATAAGGGCAAAAACTGCACTGTGCTTTTGTATATCTAATCTTGAGATTTACATGTATGCATCTGTGAATCTCATGTTCACATGTTTCCTTCTGACATCCCATTTTGCTTTGTTACATTACCATGTATGCATCCTCTGTTTGCGTGTTTCTTTCTGATATTCATAAATGCTTAATTCTGAGAAATGATTTTGCTTGCTTCATTTTCTAAAATATCCGTGTTGCTTTCGGACATGCTATAATCTGACAAACTACACCCATCATTCATCTTATTTACTAGCGGTTACTTGCATTGTGTCAAAATTGGAGCGTCAATGGTGTATGCTAATTGATGAAAAGGACATAAGTGGTTCCTTAAATATTTAAATGCAAGGGGTTTTGATGCTTACATATAAATTTAGCTGTGGGTTATGATACGTTGTGACAACATACATTTTTACATTCTCAAATTCTTGTTCAAGTGGAGATAACCCCCTTGTACTAAAATACGGAAAGACACGTCCTATATCGAGAGTGTTAAGACTACACGTCCGGAAACCGGACAAACAACAAAATTATATTCTTATCTGAATCCAAGTGAAATAAGCATTGTTTTCGAAACACTACCTTTACTATTGTGTAGTTAGCAGATATTTATAGCTCGCTTTAAATAGCCTACACAACAAAATTATGTCAACTGAATTAACTGTCTCCCCACACACGCAGACGAGCGTACATTTGATAGCTTATGAACTTATGACTAAAATTTTACTCGACCAGCGCGGTATCACTCGCAGCACCGAAACTTTTATTAGTTCAACACTCTTATGTTACATAATTAACAATTAAAATGGAGATTTTCAATGGATAGTCAACGTAGCTGCCTGTCAAAAAATTGCTTTTAAATGCTGCTTTTAACAAGAGCTGTCCGTAAAACAGCCAATGCTCGACTATTCAAATTGTTGTCCCGGAAGCAGTAATATTACCCTAAATGTTAAAATATCTATAGAGTTTCAATCCAGTATTTGCATTTAAAGTTTGGAGGTAGTTACTTGTAAGCAAAATTTTAGCCAGGATTTTCTAAGTCTAAAAAGGGGCATAATTTGGCCAAAATGCATGTCAGAGTTACGGGACTTGATGATATCACCTAGTTTTAAAACTCCAAAGACACATAAAGTTTCAATTCAATATCTGCATTAGTTTTGGAGATAGAAACTTTCACGCAAAACTTTAACCAGAATTTTCTAACTTCAAAAAGGGGCATAATTTGGCCAAAATACATGTCAGAGTTATGGGACTTGATGCTATTACCTAGCTTTATAACCCCGAAGACACATGTGAAGTAACAATTCAATATCTGCATTAGTTTTGGACATAGTAACTTCCACGCAAAACTTTAACCAGGATTAACCAAGTCTAAACGGGGGCATAATTTAGCCAAAATACATGTCAGAGTTATGGCACTTGACCTAGTGAAGTTTGTAATTTACCTACAAAAAGAAAACATAAGTTTTAAAGCTATATGCTTTAAAGTAATAGCTATATGTACTTGCAATCAAAACTTTAACCAGGATTTTCTAAGACTAAAAAGGGGAATAATTTGGTCAAAATACATGTCAGAGTTATGAGACTTGGTGCTATCACCTAGTTTTATAACCCCGGAGACACATGTGAAGTTTCAATTCAATATCTGTATTAGTTTTTGAGATAGTAACTTGCCCGCCAGACTTTAACCAAGATTTTTTCTTAGTCCAAAAGGGGGCATAATTTGGCCAAAATGCATGTCAGAGTTATGGGACTTGATGCTGTCACCTAGTTTCATAACCATGAAGACACATGCGAAGTTTCAAGTCAATATATGCATTAGTTTTGAGATAGTAACTTGCATGTAAGACTTTAACCAGGATTTTCTAAGTCCAAAAGGGGGCTTAATTTGGCCAAAAACATGTCAGGGTTATAGGACTTGACCTAGTGAGGTTGGTAATTGACCTAGAAAAAGGAAAAATAAGCTTCAAAGATATATGCCTTTAAATGATGGCCTTATGTGCTTGCATGCAAAACTTTAACCGATGTGCGACGCTGACGCCAGGGTGAGTAGAATAGCTAGACTGTTCTTTAAATATTCGAGCTAAAAAACGTTTTGTATCTCAATTGACTTAATGCAATAAATAAGATGCGTACATGTTTGATGGCCTTTTCGAACTTGATTATCGGACGCCTAGACAAATCAAATAGGTTAGGTCCGGTCACCGGACACATAGCCAAAATGCGCAGTGTCGTATTATTTTTCACCCATTCAAAACTTTCATTTTAATAAATATTTACAAAACAGATATAATAATCTGCAAAACATATAATTAATTGCATCAAATAGTTAACGAAGTTCAACGTAATTGAGTTTGTAATTATCAAACTGGCAAGCATTCAATTCAGTAGTAGTTGAGAATTATTGAGACCTAAATGATGGCCTTATGTGCTTGCATGCAAAACTTTAACCGATGTGTGACGCTGACGCCGACGCCAGGGTGAGTAGAATAGCTAGACTATTCTTTAAATAGTCGAGCTAAAATACATTTGATATCTCAATTGACGTAATGCAATAAATAAGATGCGTACATGTTTGATGGCCTTTTCGAACTTGAATAACGGACGCCTAGACAAATCAAATAGGTTTTAGGTCCGGTCACCGGACACATAGCCAAAATGCGCAGTGTCGTATTTTTTCCGTGCACTCTGGTATCTTAATGAGAAATGTACATTATGGTAACCTCATTATGCTTAGTGTTATGCTTCATTCTGCATTATGACAAGTGAGATTGTGTTTGTTTAAAACTTTGTTAGATGTTCATGCGTACGAGTAAGCTCATTCAACCTGTCCAGGAGCCACTTCAGTCCATATCATCAGCATATAGACAACATAAACACATGGGGCAGGTGTGTCTAGGTTAACCGCAAGCTAATATACCGAGTGATGCATGTCACATTGCAGCATGACCGAAAGCAAGATAATGCCATAGATTAATTAAGAAGTAACCATGATATTAAAATGAAACAATTTAGCATGAATGAATGTCAGAAAGGAATACGTAAACATAGGATGCACAAATGGTCATGTAACAATGCAAAATGGGATGTCCGAAGGAAGCATGTGAACCCGAGAATAACAAATGTATATATCTTAATCGCAAGCTTTGCCCTGATTCTGTTCCATATTTTTGTGTTTTACATGCCATGCCTTCTGTTGTCATTGCTCGAGTTAAAACATCGCCTGGTGTGGATTACTTTTATTTACACTGTCCCGTGACTTTAGAACATAGTGGGGGTAAGGGTGAGGATAGGTACGCACGATAGACCGGTTTAAGCTCCAGTGTTTTGCCGCTGACCGTTCCAAGGGGTGCCCCACTGTGTTTCTTTATTAGTTCGTTTTGTCTTCGTGTGTTTGCTTTGTGTGTGAGTGCGTGTATGTTGGTAGAGGGCACATCTGCGTGTTGTGAGTTGCGATTTGGGGAAGCTGCGTGTTTGGAACGTGGCATTCCCTGTTGGATATTTATCCTTGTTTTTCTTTAAACACTGTATCTTAAAGGTTGATTAAAATTGCTGTCTTGTAACCCTGTCATGGTCCTCAATGTAGCTTGCTGAAGGTTGGCTGTTTATCCGAAAGTTCTTCCTCGCCTGAAATAATGGTTTGGGTGGGGGAGGGGAGGGGGGGGGGGGAGGGGACGGGGCAAATTGACTTTTAAAAACTGACTATTTGGTTATACTAAAAAATCCTACCCGTTCAAACTTTCATTTTAATAAATATTTACAAAACAGATATAATAATCTGCAAAACATATAATTAATTGCATCAAATAGTTAACGAAGTTCAACGTCATTGAATTCGTAATTATCAAACTCTCAAGCATTCAATTCAGTAGTAGTTGAGAATTATTGGGACCTCACTTTGGATGAAGTTCCTCTCAATGAGGAAACTATTCAATTGGATAACAGAAGGCCTGTAATTCTACCAAAGTACCCACCTGGGCCTGAAATTATGCACTAAGGTCTTCTTTTCTACCATCGAAAGTTGGAAAATAACCATATTGTCAGTAATTGTTGTGTTGATGTGACGCTAAAACCCAACAAAAACTAAAACAAACTCTATTGGACAATTTATACCATTCTTGTCTTGAAACTGTACTTGAGCGGCCAAAATTATAAAACAGATTCACTTGAAAACAAGAGCTCCGCCAAGCGGGGCATTATACGTCCGAAGGAGGATGGGAGCAAAATTTAAATTATAACTTGGAGTGTGAAGCCCATGACAAGAACAACAAAGGGAAGAAATTCAAAAAAATTCTACGTCCACACAAAAGTCCTTACCAGGTAAAGGTATGTCAAAATACACCTAAAAATTGGAGGCATCATCCATGTTGTACCACAGAAAAGTGGTCTCGGTTTTTCCCTATGCCAATAATAATAAAAGTTTCAAAATAAGCTATTTATAGTAACATAAAAGTGAACAAAAGAGGGATCTGCCAAATAAAAACAAGAGCTCTGCAATGCAGAGCAATAAACACAAAGCAAAGTCATATATGACATTTGACCCCCAAGTGTGACCTTGACCTTGAAGCGAGTCATCCGGAACACGCGCTCCGCATATCGTCTCGGTGTGGTGAACTTCTTTGAAATCCTTCAAGCAGTTTAAGAGTTACAGAGCGGACACGAAACAAACTAATTTGACCTTTGAATCCTAAGTGTGACGTTGACCTTAAAGCGAGGCATCCAAAACATGCTATGCACACCGTCTCGGTGTGGTGAACATTTATGTCAAGTTTCTTTGAAATCCTTCAAGAGGTTCAAGAGCTACAGAGCGGACACGAAATTGCTAACGGACGGACGGACACCAGCGTCATAACATGATACGTCCCTTCGAGCGTATAAAAACAGCTCGGTAACAATCTATTTATCCCCGAGGTTTATTTTGCCTTTAGAGCAGTACATTCAGAATTGTCTAATCAATCATATAAAAGAATTCGTATCAATGAGTACTAGTACGCACAAGTTACCAATAATCATAAGTAACTTTTGACATGTTAATTCATCAACAGTCAATATTTAAAACCGCCATTTCCAGTGAAATCCTAAGAAATCAAGGCAAATAACTGATATAAGCCTTGTCATACTTGGCTTCTCTATACTTGATAAAAGTTTTTACGACGACTTTTATAAGATATTTGAATTAAACTAGAAACACTCGATTTATAGTACAGTGTTTAAAAAAAAACATCTACAGGTATGTTTAAATAAAGTCCAATGAAAATTAATGTCACGAAGTTTGGGAATGTTGAAGAATATGGTGTTCTTTTATCAACTAGTTTGGATAAATTTTATATAAGCAAATCTGCATTTAAGCGACAAATTAACAGCAGAATTGATTAACTCTGATCATGAGAGGTGATTTCATGTGCAACACCCCAACTGATCCCTGTCTTCAATCACAAAATATTTTTTCTAACATACTGGCAAGTTGTGTCTACAAACAATGCATTAATGTTATAAAATTAAGCCTGTTGTTAAATAAAAGGAAAGGCAGTTTACCAGAAAATGCGATACGAATGTGCTAGACATGTTGTTGTTTTGTTTCTTAAAATAGATTAGCGAGGCTCTTTGTACGGTCCCGTACGAAAAATAATCATTTAGCGTGGCTCGTATTACGGTACCGTACGTTTCACAATCAATTTGTCTACATCTGCACAGTAGTCCCTAGCTAAAAGTTCAGCTCAAAGATGTTTATATAATATGCTGTTACGGATCTCTGAGCTAAAAAGTCCCGTACTGACACCTAACCAGGAATCGTTCCAGAAGTCTGTCATACTATAATTTATCAAATGCAATGGACTCACCTTTTACTATACATTATTTCTAATCAATTTTCCTTTTGATCTGGCATAAATAGTCCATGCAACATAATTTGAACACAAGTTTCAAATTGGTACCCCTGTCTGCTGCAATATTTTATCCGTCATTGCAGTTGTCACCTGATCAGGGTACTCTTCATTTTGAAAAACCAATAGGCTGTAGAGAATCGTTATTTATTGACATTTTCTGAGAAATTGTATGTTGTTTTATAGATTTTATGTGATTATATTAAATTCATAAATAGGTAAAATTTTGATACTGATTTTCAAGAATAACCACATGCTCTGAACTGTTGCATGACATCATGAGTTTCTCACGAGAGACGGTGCGAGATGTTGCGGTTTGATACTGGTTAGTTATGGGGTTTCGCCATAACTAAATGAATGCGACCATCAGAAAATAAAAACAGTGTCAGTTAAGTTATGTTAGCCAGAACTAGATAGTCCCCATTGTCAATGACTGACTGTGACTGGGAGGCGACTGTCTGGTCGACACTGATGATTAAGCCTTCGTTGAAAACACAAATTAGTGTGCAATATTAAAATCAGCACTATTATATTACAAGTTACAGGTTAAAAGATGATAAAACAGATATTTCAGGTTTGAACAATCTAGGCCACTCCTGAACTCGTTAAGAGTAGCACTAGATGGTAGGTTGTTTCAGAGTCTAATGGTTCTTGGGGAAAAATTGAGTTCTTGTGATAATGGGTGCGAGAGGAGGGAATATAAAAGTGAAGGTCCTGAGAGTCTAGCCGGTACTGGCGATCTACATAAAAACCCCAATGGAATGACGGATTTTATACAAAAGAATCAGGGATGTAAGGATGTGAAATTTCTCCTTCTTTCTAATGTTTGCCAGTACAGTTAACATTTCTGTGATGCTTCATCTACAGACATACGTGATTTGAACATATCTGGCGGCAGGCTTTCGTACTCTTTCAATTCCATATGTTAGAGATTGTTGAATGCCAAACAGTTGAGCAATATTCCAATTATGGTTGAACATGTTTTATACGGAGTTTTTTTTAATTTTGTACATTTATCATTTGTTTGATCATTTCTTTTCATGTATTTTAGGGTCTTGTTTGTCTTTTTTTTGTGATCTAACACTGCTGGGTCGCCTAAATATTAAGCATTTTTATAGTTTTAAATTCATGGATATGTAGCTTATACCGAAAAGCAATGTTTTTTTTTTCTTTTTAAATACCCTAATCACTTCGCATTATCGGAATTCAACTCCTTTGACCGGGTCTTTTTCCAAAGCTCTAATTTATGGAGGTACTGCTAGAGAGTCTTACAATCATGCATGATATTTATAGTAAGATAAACTACTGTATCATCAACAACGAGTCTTACGGTGCTTTTAAGTGAGCCTGGCAGGTGACGGACATGTTAAGAAAAGGCAAGGCCTAAGGACATATCCTTGCGGTACCCTTGATACCAAATGTGGCATATCTGATTGAAGACCTTTTGTGTTCGTATTGTATTTAAAGGAAATATTTAACCCACATGGATGTTTTTCTATATATACCTTACTGAAATAGCTTGTAGACCAGACGATTGCGATCGACTTTGTCAAACGATTTGATAAAGTCCATTACTATTAGGTCTGTCTATTTACTAGCTTCAAGGTAATCAAAAATTTGATAAAAAATGAGATTCACAAATGTGCTTTGAGCGGAAGCCATGTTGGAAGGAATTAAGCAAATTTTATTATCTAGATGATTAATAATATTTGATACTAAAACATGCCCCATCAGTTGAAAGCAATTGCAAGTAAGAGAATAGGTTTGTGATTGTTGGCTTTGCTTCGTGGGCCCTTTATGTATACAGGGGCAACGATAGCCGTCCTCCAATCTTGTGGAACACTGCTGGTACCAAGTGAAGACATGTAAATGTTAATCTCATTTTTAGAGGAGCAGTGTTTAAGGTGTGGGCGGACATTGTGTGTTGTAAGCTGTTTTTTTTTGTTTATTCCCCTTCTGATGAATCTAAGTGAATTCTTTGCTTTTGATGTGATGTTATCAACATATTCTGACCAAATGAGATACATGTATTTACTTAGTGTGACGCTCAGATATTTAGCAGCGTCTCTAGTTTTCAGTGGGAGAGAGAGAGAGAGAGAGAGGGAGAGAGAGAGAGAGAGAGAAGACTTATTATTGTCAAAAATTAGTTCCAGTCTTATCAACCGAAATATAAAAGAAAAAGTAAGCATATTACATGATATTCAAACGATGATGTGAACTTTACAGATGAAATTTTTATTTTTCACACTTATTGCATATGTGTCATACGATGACAACAATATTGCATGCAGACATAAAATTAGCCTTTTTCTATATTCGAAATCATTTCCTGTTTATGTGCGACTGAAAATTAAAGAAAAGTAAAGAAATCGGTTGAAAACATATCAGTTGAATGACTTCAGTACAATGTAATACAAAACTGCCGTACGAATAACCGCCTGCGGTTTGTTTCACTATTCATACGGGACCGTACGATTAGCCACTTCCTTTAGCGTAGTCACGGACGTATCCGAATGATGGCGGTTGTGTCACAGAAACCGAAAGTAACATTTTTTATATCCGTCTCCATCGGCGGAATCTATCAATTTACAAGTAAATTTATCCAGCCAATTTCTTCGTGAACGGTTGTTTTGTGCGTTGCTGTAGAAAAATGTCCTTCCTGTAACTTTCGCTACGTAATCTTAGCTGGCCAGTATTATAACTTTAAGTAAGCACGTCCTAAATTCCTCATTTGAATAACGACACTAATATTATTGTGATATCAATAATATATTACAGTGACAACTGCAGTGGTGCATGTTTTACAATAAATTGAGAAAACATAATCTTCTTGAGGACTGCAATTCATATCGGCAAACCTTAAAATGACACCTATATTGCCATTTAATTAAGATCACGTAATGTAAGAAATGAACTATACAAATGTTTTAACAATTCGAACATTCACAGAAATGAGTACACTATGTTACTGTGTCGATCAATAGTACAACATGTTTCTATGTCTTTAATTTAGTACAAAATGTAACTGTGCCGCTCGGTTTTACATACCGTACTTTAGGATATTTTCGTGTCAGCAAATTTTCGCCCTTTTAACCCAAAAAATAGTGGTTTTATTTTGGCCTATGTATTTTTCGCCATCTTGCGTAAATTACAGTCCTTACAACTTTTTTCTACTATTAGAAGAACTTGGTCAGGATGAGAAAATCTCAGATTTCACGTTTTTGCAACAATACAGGTAATACAAAAATAATTATCTTTTCATACTCGATGTCCAGTATTTGCAATCGATAGTCAGTGTAGATAAGCAGGTGTTGTAGTTTTAGTGTATATGCATATTTTGGACATAAGTATATTTTTGAGCGTTATATTTTCGCCACTTCATATTTGTGGCGAAATAGGCGAAAAATTAACCATGACGAAAATATCCCAAAGTATGGTATTACATTGTCGTTCGATTGGACATATTGCAGCGTCAGTCACTTAAGCAATATAATCTGTTATATATATATATATATATATATATATATATATATATATATATATAATTCAAGTTTCTTTGTCGCTTAGAGGACATTCAGGTTTTTCTCTACAATGTTTGGTCATACCAAGACATGTTGAGGGGTGAATGTCTAAGTGCATATAAGTAAAGAAGCACTTAGACTTCCTTTGCATTCACCCCCGATATATAACCCGTGAAACACAGTAGGCGCTAAAACAGTTTATGTTCAGTGACTTATTTACTGCATATTACATATAGTATTTTTCATGCGTTTGGATTCATTTTTGTTGTTTCCATGATTTGGTCAATCTGCGACTTTCAACTTGCTATCCAAATTATGACGGAGGCGAGTTAGGAACGAAATATTCAAGGCCAGTGGTATAGATGTAACAGGTATAGGCGTCTCAACAGGTTGAACCTTAAGACATTTTCTGTGAGGTAACACTCTAATGTCAGTGTCAGTGTTCGTGCTAGTGTTAGATTTGGCAAACGCAAGTTGCCGAATTGTATCAAGGCTTGAAAATCAGTTTTAGAGGGTGCCGTCGTGGGAATGCTTATTCCAATGCTTGGAAAATAAAATTTTTAACACTGTCGAATCTTGTGTAAAATTTTATAAAACAAATGAACACCTACTTGTACCTTAATCCAAGTCTACTTTATGGAATTTGTCGAAATCTAAAATTTTCATTATATGTATGCTTAAGTTCCTGCAGACAAGGCGGCCAACAATTATTTTATTGTTTGACGCCTACACTCTATTAATATTTCACGAAACGAACTAAAAAGTACTAAAGCTTATACATTGACTCCTTTTGTTGAGCATTATTTAGTCACTAATCACATCATTGTAGTTTCTAAAATGAAAGTTTGTATAAAAGATCTGCAATTCAAACGACCAACAATTAACTACATAAACAACCAAATAGAACTAGTTTAATCGCAAATTCACGCTTCTTTACTTCTCCATCTCTTACTGCTGTAAAAGCCAACGGGGTATGTTCAAGCTAAAAATCCGCTGTAGGGCGATGACACCCTTTAAACATACAAACTTTTTAGACTGATGTCCTTTGAAATATTGTTAAGTTGGGTAATAAATGTTGGCCAGCTGACCAAGAAGTGCTTTTGATTCAGCCTTTAAAACAAGTAAAGGAAGAAATTAACATCTTGACGTTAATTCATTGTTACAGTAATGGAAAAAGGTATCTAAAAGGTAATTGTTTTCTTTGATTTTTGCGTATTTGACATATTTGTTTCATACTTTGATACCGTAAACAGGCAGCAGAAATGGTTCTCTTATCATTAGTAGGTTTATCTTAATATTAACAAACCTCTTGAAAATTATGTGGGTTTTAACTTTAAATAATTTGTCTGCTGGTAAATGAATTTCACTACAGAAGATTTCCGCTGCTAGGGCATTTCATATTTGACCAATTTAATAATCCATACAAACATATCTGTAATAATACTGGATGTTTATTCAATGTCTAGCTGTAAAAATGCATAGTTTGGAGGATGTGTAAAGTACTTAGTCACCTTAACCTAAAATAAAATTTTGCGGATTCATTTAACTTTCAGCTCAAATAACTTTATACTCCAAGATCATGTGAGGACTTTGTTATTTTATTGCTTTATAAGTTTCCAAATGCTGAAACAAGGACATTTTGGTTGGTTGGCCTATATTTATCTTTAAAACCCAACCGAACAATATTCCAACGGTCATCAGCCTATTAAAATTTGAATGCTACTGCAAAAGCCATGGAAAAATCATTTTCATATATAAAGCATGACATTATCCTACAGCTGCTTATCGAGTTTATTTCACACCGTAATATCGCAAACTTTCACATAGTTTTTTTTTTTCTAAAATCACTTAATTTAGTAAAAATAAAATGTTTACTAACCTAAATGATGTATTAACACTCAACATAGTATAACAGCTATATGTGTTTGCGTTGAACACGTTTGTCCCCATTGTTCTACCACTGTGTTTACATTTTAAGACATTATATGATCAGCAAATTTTTATGTGTATTAAAAACAACTTTCGAAAGAGAAGGACTCATTTGATACTTTCGGAAATACCTACGCGTAAGATCGACTATTATGTACTTCATGCATAATGTACACTAATTCAAGTCTGGCCTGAAGACAGTAGTAAATATAAGTGATTAACATCAAACGATGAGAGGCAATAATGAGAAGCAAATAAATCATTAGTACAGCGTGACAGAGGCAATAATGAGAAGCAAATAAATCATTAGTACAGCGTGACAGAGGCAATAATGAGAAGCAAATAAATCATTAGTACAGCGTGACAGAGGCAATAATGAGAAGCAAATAAATCATTAGTACAGCGTGACAGAGGCAATAATGAGAAGCAAATAAATCATTAGTACAGCGTGACAGAGGGATAAGCAAGAGCAAATCTGAGTGACTACCATCCAAAAGATGACAGGCCTCAAATTAGAGAAAAAATGTTTATTAATACCTTTGTATTTCTAAACATATTTTATAGTACAAGTTTACACATTTATTTCTTGTTTTGAAGTTAAATGTCTTATCAAGTGTTTATTGTTTGTTTAAATAGGAAAATTAAAATGCAAAAAATCTTTATCTTATTAATGCTATTTTTAAGGAGTAAGGGAAATATATCCATGACTGAAAACGTGTCAGTTTCTTGAAACATTTCTCTTAATTAGATTAAAATGAGTATTAGCGTAGTGTTCATTAAACAACACTGGTTCAGGAAAGAAAATATTTTATGGAATGAAAAGAAGAGAACACAACGCATTTGCTTCAGTTTTTGTTGTATCAATATTTTACCAAAAATATGAAGTGCTAAAATATTTAAAATGTTGGTATGTGTTGTACATTTCCATTAGATCTGAATTAGCTAACCCTTTATTCTATGCAGACATATCTTTCCGTGTAATATAATGGTATGTTTGAAACATATGAGTGGAGATTAAAATGGATAAAAAGTAGAAACGAAAGCAACAATTCCACAGAAAATTCATTTTGCTGGAGTACCGACGGTTTTCCAAGCTAGTTTTCTATGTCCCTGTATTTTCACTAACGACAGTTTTGTAAAATTTGTTTCAGATAATTCTTAGAGAGTTAATTATCTGTTATAAACAAGGATTTGTAAGACCTTAATTTTAGCAGGGGACTTAAATGCAAATTATCAAAAAACGGGTTGGGCGCCCTGTGGTTTTCCACTTTTTCTATTTGTTTACTATTTGTTGATAACATTCACAACAAACTAAACGTGTTTGTATATCATATTATATCATATAATTATAAACCTGAATAATGCTGAAATAGCGAATGAATTACAAAACATTGTTGCGTTAGACTGACGACATGAATTCCATGACGTTATGTCTCGGTAACCGCGTGATTTTGAGCATTTTTTCAATTGAGTTAACCTTAAGCAGCCACTTACTGCAAAACTATTTTCACGAGTCTTCTGTTTTGATTCTTGATCAACATTTTGAGAATTTTATGTATTGACATGTCATGCGGAATGTAAGAAAATGGATGTTGGTAACTGACTTTATTTGGAAATAGGCATATAGAAGGTTAATTATTACGGCATTCTTGCTAAGAATGTAGGCAGTTTGTTTTCGTTTCCACTGATAATTGGTATTGATATACAAATAACAAAAATTTGTCCGTATTTCATTACAAGATAATAATATCGCGATCTGAATTGATGTTACCATGGAAACGAACCATATCTTCATATCTAACATAAAATTAAATGGCTTTGACAATGGCTTATTTCAGGAATTTCAGGATCAGAATGGACTATGAGTCTGATAATTGCAAGCAGATATGAATTTTCTTTAAAAAAGTCATACGGTGTATACTGCTGTAAATATTTTGGGCTTTGATATTTGTTGATAGGTGACCTATGGTTTTCCACTTTTTCAATTTATCATCACAGCGTCGTTGTTTGTGCCGTGTGGCGGCCGTAGAAAGTCTCCCCGTACCTTCAATCATTATATTTCGTTCTCTTCAGATCATTCAGCACGACACAATGTTATGTTAGTGTACTGTTTATTTTTTAGCTTAAACATTTTGGCTTAGGTGGTTCCAATACATAAGCTTTTTATATGAAAAGTTTCTTTTCATAAATATGCATACTAAATGTACCTTTAAAATCTCTCCACATTTGTTTAAATAAGTTAGAACATCTGATTTTGATTTTCTGAAATCATATATTTACCGATAAATTACTAACCGTAGTTTGCACCTAACCAGACTTAAGGTCAATGAATATAGCGGTAAAGTATGTGTGATCTGAAAAAAGAATGCCGCCTGCGGGATAATGAAAGTTCACAGTTGTCACAGGTGGTAAGATGAGAATTTTCCTGGAAAAAATATCTGCTTTATTCCTTGAAATATTAAAAAAGGTTATGTCCACATATCTAAATATCTTTGTCGATTCGTTGTTAAGTCCAACTCACTCACTCACTCACTCACTGATATTCGAGAGTAACACAAAAAAACCTATTTTATATGCTTCAGTCAGATAGTGACAGTTATTCACTGTTTCAATTTTCTAGCATGTATAAGAGAAAGGAAGAACATTTAAGAACAAATTAGAGTTTTTACTCCATGCTCGTGCCAGAAAAAAGACGACAAAACAACAATAATTAATCTATGAAAATAAGGGAAGTGTGATTTTCAAATGTATGTGTTCAAAGTTCTACTTATAACATGTTGATAAGACTGGCTGTTTCGTTTTATCTAACAATGTCTAAGCTGTTCCTTCTGATCTGATATTGTATGATTTATTATTAGGTCACATGTAATCAACACTCTGCATGTGCTACACCATTCTTGTGTGACAATCGATAAGCAAACCTTAGCCTGTTTAATGGTCAATAAAAATACGCGTTGTTCCTTTTTATATATGGGCGAAAGAAGTTTGGAAAATGAATTATCATACGATTGAAAAACAAAAGATATTGATCATATTGCTTTTAAGTTAAGGACGTTTCATGCTACAGTTTGTAGTTAGTAAAAATTTTTAATTTGCTGTAATGGGCGTAGAGAGATCGGAATAAATCCGTTACGATCCAAAAATGATATGGGATATATGCTCTAGTTGGAGCAACAAATAATTTATAATTGCAGATATTAATTGCGCACGGACTATTC